>NC_058194.1:30759509-31376673 GCF_907165205.1 Coccinella septempunctata | reverse complement strand
CAAGAATTCTTCCATCAGATGCGACATAACATTTTTTTTATACCTGCGAGGTCGATTTTTCTGGAAGAACTTCGTTGAACCTATTCGCAGATTGACATAACCCGCTGTTGTATGGTTCAGTAATCTGACAGGCAGGCACGAAATCAAATGACGAAATCCCATGAATTTTCCATGTCCGATCCTTCCTGTTCCAATAGAGACTGACCGATCTCCCGGACGTTATTTTGACGAGGGTTGAGCCTAGACCGTGGATATCATAAAAATATAATAACAATTATGTTAATGCCCCCGGTAAACCGATCATTACGATATTAAACACGTCACGTGAGACGTAACGAAGGACAGACATCTAATTTTTTTCACTCAGCGCGTTCGTTCCTTATTAAAATTCTCTTTTTCGATCCCGTGGTCCGGCGTTTATAATTGGTCAATTAATTTCGTATTGTTCTCATGCATTTTGATGAGGAGGTTAATTTTCGAAGAATCTCTGCGGACACTCTCAAGACTCCCACAAGATGGGTCACAATTTGACCGTATCATGAGTGGAGTAAAACTACGAAAAATTTCCCAAAAGATGGGGTCAGTTAAAAATTCGTCAAGACCAAACGATTGCTTCGAGATCGCTGTGGTTTCCAGATTTACTACTAGAAGGGTTGCTTCTTCGGAATGTGCATCATTTTCCGATCTGTGATAATTTTGCTGCAAGATAATCACCTCGGAAGGTGACCTTCAAAAAATTTCCAGGAAGATGGGGTCAGTCAAAAATTCGTTCCTGACCGAATATCTCTTCGGTACCTCTGGATCATTCTTTACAAACATTCTTTGGAATAAGAGGGAACCCTTCGAATCATAAAAGAGATTGTCACTTTTCTGACAAGGGGTTCAGTGATACAACCCACCCTTCTTGAGATATTCCATTGCTCGACTATCTCCTGTAACAGCATACTCAACAGCGCAATCTCCACTAATAAACAAACAGACCTGGGTCGTTATAATTGGCCCTCATTATAGACCAGAAGCGATGACCACAGATCGACGTAAATCAGGGCCAACCCCCGTTCGATTATGTTAATCGGCATCGTAGCCTGAGCCTGAGCAGAACGCTCATAGATAATATTCAAATTAGACGTCGTAAATAGCGCGGATAAGTCGGACCGTGACAAAAGTAATTATAAAATTATCTAATATTTAGAAGCCAAACAGAAGCGAGGCCATAATTATAGATTGGTTCGGCGGACGAAAAAGATAAGGTATGCGAGTCAAGTCATAGATCGGTCGACTCCACCCAGCTGCCAGATAAGATCTCTTCCTGTCTATGGTGCAACCAGAATGCTCTCTGGATGATGGGAATTCCTCTCCTTTTTTTTCTCTCTCGACACACCGTGTCGATGAGGTTCGTGTGAAACTGACGAACGATTGAGACATAATACTGTATATATTTCGAACAGATTGAAACTTATGCTCTATGTGTGATTCTTTTTCACTAAAACGATCTACTTAGGTTGCATTATATCACTATTTAGGCCTTCGTTCAACCAACAAATCAATTGTCCAAGTTGGATTTCTTCTAAACGCATGTTGATCTCGAGACAACCAATCCACAATCCTGGACAAGGTACAAATGGGGAATTCTCCTCAATTTCACAGTATATGCAAGTTTGAACTGAATAATTATGAGTTTCATTCATGATTTTCAAATGCACCGCGGATACTATTAAAAAATCATTCTTCAAATATGAGGTTTTGAAATTTAAATCGTTTCGTACCTAGTTTACGATTTGGCAACAGCGCCTACTAGAAAATAAAAAGAACAATGGCTTGTTTATAAAATAACAGCCATTTACAGCCATCATAAAAGCGCGTACTCACTGGCGAGCCTCAATAGCAACTGGCCATAAAAATCCCATAAAATTTTACGACCTTCCTCGTTTGTCGCAGACTTCATAGACAGCCATCTTTGTCTATCTCATCAAGATGGTGCATTTGTTGTCCTTTATTATCAACGCGTATTTCAGTCGATGTTGCCAACTTGTGCAATAGAAACGAAATGTAATTTTTTTTAATGAGGATATTCAGTGTCATAGAGACCATATTTTGCGTTTGTGTGTGTGTGTGTGTGTGTGTGTGTGTGTGTGTGTGTGTAGGAAAAACTTAGTCATAGGCCTTTCCACATTGTAGGTACATCAATACTCTCCTCTCTTTTCTTCTATTCTCTTCCTTTCTCTCCTCTCCTGTGCTTCTTTCCTTTCCTTCTTTCCTCTTCGCTTCTCGTCTCTTCTCTTCTCTTCTCTTCTCTTCCCTTCTCTTGTCTTCTCTTCTCTTCTCTTCTCTTCTCTTCTCTTCTCTTCTCTTCTCTTCTCTTCTCTTCTCTTCTCTTCTCTTCTCTTCTCTTCTCTTCTCTTCTCTTCTCTTCTCTTCTCTTCTCTTCTCTTCCCTTCTCGTCTCTCTCTTCTCTTCTCTTCTCTTCTCTTCTCTACTTTTCCTTTTTTCTTTTAGGATCTATCAACTGTGAATTCTCAACTGGCAAATTGCTTGTAATCGAAGCACCAGTGACAAAGAAACCGCACCTGCCTCCTTGGAGACCCTGCAGAGGTCAGAATCCACCCATCCGGAATGGTTAACGGCAATACCACGCTCCATTTGCCCGAAAACGCCTCCCCGGACCAAAGTCAAACAAAGTAATGAATGCGAACCGTTCATCTGTGGGGATACCACCGCCGAAGATTTATCGACTACTAATTCGGACCTGCAAATCGGACCAGACGATCTAATCGAAATTGCAATCGAAGCATCGAGACGATTATCACCTGCCTGCCTACGCCTCTCACGAGAGATAAGTCGCCAATTGCATGATTGGATTTTGCGCTGAACAAATACTGCATAAATATATATTGCTTGTGAGATAAGCGCGGACTCTCCGGGTCGAGATTAGGTAGATTGCATCGTTGGAGATGGGTGGAGTCCAGATACACATGTGTATTTATTCGTGTGTATTTGCTTACAGGTTGTTTATTGGAGCCGGTTACAAGGGTGTAGGTATGTTTGCAGAAGTAGTAACTATCCCACACCGCTTCTCCTAATATAGAATTTTGCTGGATACACGGATTGATATCCTGCAGAACTCACCTTTGAATAGTGGCAGAAGAGAGATGTAAAAAACCACTGAGATACCTGTCATACAAAGGAATCAGATCTTGAGTTAGAGTTAGAGATAAGGGCGAGGGTGATACAGGTGAAGAGGGATTAGAAGAAGGGCAGCAAGACCTAAAGATGTTGGTCACCGAGCTGAATTGAGACCTAGTGACCCATTGTTCATCTGCTTGCAGCTGGAGAGGCTCAAACCCTGAGACATGCTGACAAAAATGCCACAAGTCGATAGAGAGGAGTGTCTCTCACCATAGGAATCCTGTTGTGTTTTCTAGGTGTGTCACCTTTAACTCTTCAAGGTTGCGGCAGATGAACAGAGTATGTTCAACAGTATCATCAGTACTCCTGCACCAGCGACACAGGAAAAAACCGAAGGTTGGTGATAGAGATGGAAAAGGAAGAAGATAAAAGCACAGCAGGCATTTAGTGGAAGAGAATAAACATATTGGTAGAGATAAAAGAGAGTGAGTAAGTAGAGTAAGGAAAGCAGAAGAAATAGGAGAGAATGGAACGGACAGAGTGTGATAAATTGACTGTTTTTTTGGTTATTATGAAGAATAAGAAAAATCTGATCATTCGGCTTGGATACTCGGATCATTAATTCAGATTTTCAATATCTCTGGTGGCGTAGTGTCAGCAGGGTGAAATATTCTGCTGTGGTTTCCTTGAATACTACATTATTCGATACCGTTCTGAATAAAATCCAGTCTAATTCAATCACTTCTTCAATAAACTCTTCAGTCCACTGAAGTAACCTCTAAATTGCATTCCGTAGACTTTTATAATCAAAGTGTATAAACGAGGATGGTTTGATTGGTGCTTAAGCGGGCCCTTCACGTACAGTTTTTCTTGACTCCCGATGCGATGCTCCAGGCGCGTGATTCCCGGAGCGAAGTGGAGAGATGAAACTACACGTGCATTCCAAAACAGCACGCCAAATTCATTAATTCCGATATTTTCATGAGGAGCGGCCTTATCTGCATCCGGTTGAATGCTTTTGCAGAAATCAATTAAACAATTTTAAACTCCCTGAAATTTTTGTTGGAATATCTACTGCATTTAATTTTCCATGAGCATGGAAAAATTTATATATTCTAATGAATTCAGTGGAAAAGTCTCTCGCCATTCAAAAAAAAGGCGTCTTTCTTTCAAAAATATCTTGCGAACTGCGAAAAAACCACGAAAGCAATTCTATCCTTGTTTCTTTCGATGTTTCACGATATGACTATCCTCGCTTGAATTGGAGCGGCGCGAGAGTCGTCCCTTCACGTTCAGTTTTTAATGGCTCCTGGTGTCCTTCGCTCCAGGAATTTAGACTGGTTGGAACGTCTCGCGCCGAGTCAGATGCGAGACGATCCAGGAGTGAACATACCCTTCACGTTCGAATTTTGGAATGGAGCGAAGGAGCGTCGCATCGGGAGTCAAGAAAAACTGTACGTGAAGGGCCTGCTTTAGATATAATAAATGCCAGTTCTTTATCGTCGTCAGTATCTCCTTCCCAGTAGCAGCTATAACGGACCAACATGGTAGCTTTGGAATTGTCGAAACTTGATAAAATTTCGATCATAATAGAAGACCGTTAGAACTTATCGACCAAAATCCGATTTGCATAATGTTGATCCGGATTTATCGTCCATAATTATGGATAAACGCCATCCCGAGATGCACCATCCAGCGTGAAGTGTTTCGATATGTATTAAGAAGGTGAGGGTATATAAAATCGGATAATTCGGAGTCGAACAGTGAGAATAGAGCGAGAACACTCAGTATCATTGTAAGGATTGGTTGATGATATTAATTTGTGCAAACAGAAGCTCACACGAAAATGTCTGTCATACATTTCTTCCATCGTCCAGCATCAGAACATACTCTTTCCCGTTGATACTCGTCCAAGAATTCCAGCACACACAAAAATCCAATTACTGGGAAAGGCACACAATTCAATCATCCTCCTTTCAACGTCGTCCCTCCGAAAATCACAGGAATATTTTTAATCAAAGATCCTGAAGGGAAACGTCAATGTTCGGGGGGGAAAAGTTGTCCAAAGATGCTTCACAAGTAGGGGTCACCACCCTATTGCTGCTCCACCTGTAAACACTTTTTCGCTAACTTTATCAATTATCCTTCCCCCAATCCATTTCCTCTTCCTGTCATTAGTCCATTATACGAACTCCTGGATCTATTGTGGACCCCGCTCTTTTTCTGCAATGGAAATACATCGGTTTCTTTGGAAACTGAACAAAAAGTTCAATTTGGGAATGAAACTTCGGATGATCAGCGAAAGAAGGATCTGAATGAAAAATGTTCGAACTCCTCGAGATCGCAGAGAAGAGACTAATCAAGATATTATAACAGAGACAATTCCAACGAATCTAAAGGCCCATCTGCCACTCCTTAATATCGCTCACTGATTCGAGTTCCAAAACATAAAAACACGAACCGTGGCAGCGCAGACCACACAACTGGTTCTCGATCTTAATTAAATCAAATCGAGAATAAATAAGACAAACCTTGATTATATATCGATGCTGCTGGGCTCCCGAAATTATAAAGACAACAACTGGGTTTCAATTAGAGAATGAAGAAGTAGAAACGCTGTATTCCGTCTTGATTAATTGATATTATTTTTCTTCTGGTCGTGAAATTAGTTCCGCTAGAACGCTACGCTGAGGGTTGGTTCGTAATTATCATCAATGAGAGTCAGAAGGTTTTCAGTTCAAGTAATTCTGCAATAAATAAAAATCATTTGATATCCAGCAGTTGATAACCCCTCCAAACCATTTGGGTATAGATGTACTGACAGTCGATGAACTAAAAGTCGACTATATTTGACAGTAAGTGCTTTTCGTCCGCATGCACTTTTCGTCCTCAAACATTTTTCGTCCGCTCTGTTCCTCGCTCAGTTAGAGACGCGAAAGTGGCCATTTATTCAATTTCGAGAGCCAGGATTTGAGGAAAACCTGAGTGCCAGTGACAATAACTGTCATTTGACCTTTTTCTGCAATGATTTCTCCAGCTATGGCAATATCGTCTCCTACGATATTGCCATAGCTGGATCTCTCATATTTCAATTAAAATCGATAGCGTTCCAAGAATCGTCTCTTTCCTCAAGCATGAATTCCGTGCATATTTGATCCGAATGTTTCCCATAGCATGACGTGCCTCGAATTGATACAAAGACACGGTGGGTTGATGCTCAGCACCCCACCGGGTGCCGGGAAGGCAGACTGACGTGTATTTTGTGGGAGGCAAGACGAGGAGGCAAAGGCAAACGCTGTTTTTGCAACTCATTCCAAGATCGAGAAGATGATAAAGGCTGTGTGTTGGGGTTAAGGTCTGGCTCCAGGTTGTATTGAATGTCGAACGAAGTTTTGGGTTTTTCGAGTAGACGTTTGACGATGTTTTCGGTGCATGATATCATCGAATTCTTGGTTTCTATGAAGGATTGAAAGCTGGCACAAATATTGTGTATTCTGAATACTTAATGTTACTCTGTATGCACTAATTTATACCTGTTTTTCTCTTAACTTCACTCCAACTCTGAATAATGAAAATGTTAACTTAGTAATGGATTTGGAATCTGGGGAATACAATAGAACAGATGACAAGTACTGTTGAACACAGAAGTAGCAGAGTGTTATGCCCTGGTTCCATCTTGTATGAAATACTTAATATTCAATTCAGTTTTCTTTGGAAATGGTGTAGCAGAAGCTAAGAATTATGTTCGAATACAGAATATTGGCCTTTAAGTTCCATAGCCTTCTTGACGAAATTTTTATGATCATGCGTTCGTGTTTCTATGAATTTTCAATCATTTTCTTAGAAGCGTCATCTGAGCTCTGAGAGTCAGTACGGCCCTGCTCACCCGAATGTTCGTAAAGGTAGTTTCGAATAAAAATTTTATTAATTATACGTGCACGTTCAATAAACTTCCACTGAATACGGAGCTTTTGTAGCTGGTAAATCTTCCTCGCCGCCCTGCTTTCTGAGAAGTTACACGAAGACGCAGCTACTGGCTCGACTGATGTGGTTACAACGTTGCAGGGCGTTGTATTTCGTTTTAATTAATTCCCCGGCGGATGTCTACCATTGTGAGATGAAATACGGGATTTTGGAATGGCGAAGAACGATAGAATCACTTCGGATGGGGATTCGAGCCGACGCGCGAGTGTCACTTTTGTGTAAATGGGAAAACTGCACTGGGAGAGACGGCGTCTGCCGGAGAACAAGTGTCGTTTATGTGATTGAAGGGCGGAATAACTTGAGGATATTTCCGAAGCCCTCTGTTTTCTGTGGCAGAGCGAGGTCGGTGAGAGTACATAAACAATGAAATATCGAAATTGTTCATCGATTTTCAGTATCCTTCAGTGGTTTCCGGAAGCCATTGACTAATAAAGCTGTTCGCAATTTCTGTGAAGGTCTATTCCACATGCGTATGCGCTCTGGAGTGTCTCAAAATGAACCTCAAAGGGACATGGTCCCACATCACACTGCCAGGGATCTCTGCTACCATAAAGCAACTGGCAAAAGGAAGTAACTCTACTACGGGTACCAAGGCATTGAGGGAAATGAAAAAGCCGACGAACTTGCAAAAAGAGCATAAAGGTTAACACCTACTGGACCTGAGCCTTTTTGTGGGCTTGGAAAACACCGATATAAGGCAACAGTCCAACAATGGAAGTTGAACAACAGAATAACCCTATGGAGAAACACTCCTGGTCTAACTCAGTCAGAGAAATTCGTGATTCTTTCACCGACCTACTACAGAAAACTTCTAAAGCTGTCACGAGCTCAGCTTTGAGTGATGGTGGGACTGCTGACAGGGCACTGTCGGTACAAATATCACAGTACCGTATGGGAGAGTCAGCAGATGAGATTTGTGGGCTCTGTAGATCATAAGCAAAACCAGGTGAACACATGGTATGCAAGTATCCAGAGCTGGCTGGCCTAAGAACCATTCATATGGGGAAACCTGTCCTGAATACCCACGAGATAACGTGAAAGGCTCCTAAGGATGTTGTCGGTTTTATCAACACCATTGCCGACCTCCTTGGATTCCTATAAATGAGTAGGGTAGAGAACAAAAGATCTACATGGTCGCAGTTCCCGAAAGGCTAGCCGAACCACAACAACTCCGGTTCGAATGATAATAATAATAATAGCCCTACTTCAAGTTTTTCTTGGATAACTTCCTTTTCTTCTCGTTGAATAGACTGAAATAATAAAAAATATAGGTTGTAATTTGAAAATTTTGGGTTTCACATCGAATATTCAAATACTCAATAGTTTCATTTAATTCGATTTGAAACATTAATGATCTTCCCATGAACACCCTGTATATTATCGGTGCGAACAGCAAATACTTTCTTGAAACCATGCAGTGGTTTTCATAAGAATCCCAAGAACTCATAAACCCTTCAGCTTTTACTCTGAGTATGTAACACTGTTGAAATTGCCATCAAATCAGCTATCTAACGATGCAAAGACATACTGGGTGTGCCATTTCAAATCAGAAAGCAGGGATTCAAAAATATTTTCGGAAGAAAGTAGAAATTTTCAATACAAAATGGTAATCCAGTTTTCCATAAACCTCTACAAGGACTTCCTTGCATTATCTCTTCCGGGTGTAATAATTCAGTATCCGAGTATACTTCATGTGGTTCTATATGAAAATTTCACCAAGACTTATCCCGTTCTCTGTATGCTCTCAAGATCTATGGGTGCAGTCTTAACCGCACAGCAATAATAAAGTTCTCAATGTGTCTGACGACACTTGAATGGAAATCCAAACTCGATACTGAATATCTTCCGCCACTGAAACAATCTTCCTCGTTGACTCTTGAATGTTCCATTGCAGACTTCCCAGACACATTCAAGAGACGCACTCGCATAGATCGCCTCCGGGATATAATCTCGAAACGAACACGTCTCAACCGTTCACGGTACAGGAACAGGTGAATAATGCACACGCCTCCCAAATTTATTCATACGATTCAGAAAGAACAGTATAACATTCCCATTTCTCCCAATCTCCGGGCCCGGAAGAACACCGGAAACCTCAAAATCTCATTATTCAATCGATCCGCAGCTATTTTTTCAGGGGATCGAACAGTCTCAGGTCGGATAACAATTGGAACAACACTCCCGGAATTGTCCCGATGGGGAATGTTTTCTTAGAGAGTCGAAAAGCGACAGATGTGGCGGTCTGCGGAGAAACCCTTCTTGGATGCTGCACACGATGTGTTATTTCAAGGGCCGTGGATAAATACGGCGTTAAAAGCTGGAAAGGGTATTAAAATTCAAAAACCATATTCTCATTTAGATCGACGAAGCTTCGGTCGCAGTTTATTTTCACAAGAGATGTCGTTCACAATAGCGGATTAGGGTTTGTGTGAGACGTTGGTTTTCTTCGGGCTAAAACGCTGGATTTATTGTTTGGGAAAATGTTTTTGTTCCCTGTTTGATCATCTGGAATGAACCGTTTTATCGGTTATGCTGGAATTGCCCGCATTCCGATGTATAACTTCCGCATTTCGGGCTTTGTTATTGTTCAAAGTTACTTCCGTATCTCAAACACCCCTAGGTCACAAAAATGAGATGAAAAAATAAAAAAACAATGGAAACATCCTACAATTCAATAACTCCTAGTTGCCCTGGAAGACTATCGCCAAAAAAATTAAAAATAAAAGCAGAAAAATAAAAAATTATCATCAAAATGTAATACATTAAATAAATGATCTACAAGCACCATTAGACAGAAGGAAATATCAGAATTTCTGAAGGATAATCACTACGAAACTTCTGATTCAGTTTCCTTAATAATCAAATTAGCTTTGAAATCAGTGAAGTGCACCAAAACGTCTTCATTGTTTGATATTAAGGAAAAGAATCAATAGACAAAAATTTAAGTCCAACTACCCTTTAAAGTCGTATAATTCATTCAACTCATGCACTACGACTCAACTAACAACTCCGCTCAGATTTTTTGAACTCAGTTTCACAATCAGACCCTCTGAAACATTTTCTATCTCTCCTCGAAGACGAGCAAACCGAAACAAAACCTATCGAATACATTGTGCATCGTTTGTGATAATAAAACTGAATTGCTGACGGCTGCGCCATAAATTTCGAATAACAGCGTATTTCGAGGTTACTAAAAGTTTAATTGTGCAATAACTAGTAACACCATTTTCCGATATATTGGTACTTTCTCCTTTACAGATATTATGTTGTGGTTGTTAAAGTCAATCATCGATTTTCAACTTCGTTTTATCAGTATTCATTAACTGTTCCTGAATCAGAACGTATATAGAGTCTCTCGAGGCATTTTTTCCATTTTGCTCCTTACATTCATCACCAAATTTCGACATATTGACTGTTAGGGAACAGGAAGGAAGATAAATCTCAAATTACTCTTTTAACGATGACGCTACGCCTCGGTGTGCACATCAAGTAATGCGATACTTCCAACTTGGCGAATTGAATACAGATTACTCTATGCAAATTGAAGGGATCCACAGATTCTTCGTAATTTTCTTCGTCCTTATCGACGATTTTCTGGCCCAGACACTCCCACACCTCGTTTTTCGCTTGTTATCATGTTTCGGGTAAAGCGTAATGAATTAATTACGGTTTAGGATTACCGGGGGATAAACGTGGTTGGAAAGGCGATATTTGAGGATCAGAAAAAGCGACGGCAAGGAGCGATCATCTGAAATTTTGTGTAGGCGTTTCGAGATGCTCTTGAAAAGACCCGTAAAAATACGGAATAAAGAATACGTTGGTTATCATTCGTCGAGTAGGAACAACGAATAAAATATAAGCAAGTGACATCCCAAACTACAACCTACCCCACAATGATATGGATATCATTACAAATGGAGAGACCCTATAAAGAGTTTTACAGAAGGGTGCGCCACCTATTACCAGGTAAGCGGATCTGCTACCTATGCCCGCACTGGTCGTCTGCAGATCTCTGCCAATCCCCTTGAATATGAGCGCCATGATGAAGAGTTTCGCCAATTGCAAAAATACCTACGTTAATTACCATCAAATAAAGCAATTTTTATGTGCAAATTCTTCAGATTCAGCTACTGAAAATATGCAAATAGATTCTTCTCAATCTAAAGTCTCTATAGACGAATGTGGTTCATTTACTTTCCAGTTAACACAGCTTCAAAAAAATCCACTTGATATTTCAACAGACTACACCGTATCTTGAAAAATATTTCGATTCTCCACTCGACATCTCAACCCATATTCCTGTCGACATAAAACCAGAAGCTTTGACGCCATTCGAATAGGGCGTGTGTCCCTAAACCCATTATAGGGTTATCTTACAGCCATGGCAGGGAAGTTCATACCTCAGACAATATAAACGAACTTTTATCGAGTTCTACTAGGTTGAATCATTTCCCCTGCTCCTATTCGAGAGCTCTTCCATCTAGCGATATTTTGTTTCGATACAGTAGGGTTGAAGAAGAGGAAAATTGCCTTACAGTATCGTTGAATAAGATAGTAGAAGGGTGTAAAGTTTCCTAGGCATCACATAGCGAGAAGCTGAATTATTTACACCCTGAACATCATACAGATAGATCGAACAGATATTGCTTTAGTCTCGTTAGACTGGAACTGTCTCGAACGAGAAGGAGAACTTGACACTTTTAGTTACCATCCATTTATTCTAAGTGACCGCCTTGAAAAATACTAAGTGACATAGAGAACATACAGTGTTAATGAATTTATTGGAAAGGAAATACTTTTCTCCTTAATTTTTTAGGGAAATGCATGTGTACTACGCTGTCGGAATTATGGTATGGTGTTCTTCTAGTTGTCTAGTTGATTTTTCAGATTTAACCTACTCATATCAGTGTTACTGTATCTCGAATAGATATTCCTCTTATTTCAAATCCATTTTTAGCGAACAATGTGTAATTTGGTTGATTTTTGTTGAGGGATCTTCGGAGATTCAACTCCTTCCAGTAGGCTTAAATACGGGTGTCCCATCATGACGAATATACAGTTAGGTCCTTGACAAATGTCTCCTTGTTTAGGCTTTTAATTGGCTGTTCGACAAGATGCGCCGAGATAAGAGGTCTCCTTTTACTGCTGTACCATCTGTAACTATCAATTCTTCCTTGACGTATATGGAAAGATTGTTATCGAATCGATTCAGGGTGAGGGTGGCACTTTGTTGGATTTTCAACAGGAGGTATAATTTCGGACTTGAGGATTTATATTTCGCTATGTGCCTATGTCTTGGGCACGAACGTGTACAGGGTGATCTATGTATGACACAATAATTATTGAACGCTAATAAAATGAATATTCAATGTTGCCTAATCTGGCTGAATATCCCCCATGGGATTTTAATATTCCAAAACTGTCCAGGGCCACTCCTACGCATACCGCGCCGGAGTCAGAGGTCCACGTACCTTCATTATGACAAAACTGGTCCCCCGACTCGGAGGGGATTAAATCTCCAGCAACGTATAATCCGATAAACTAATGACCACGAAAAAATTGTATATATTGTCCAAACAGATTTGTATCTTAATAAGTTGAACACTTTTATGACATTTATTGACTTGTCCGAATTGTTTTGATAGCGTGGCGCGATAAGTTCTGTAATGCCGCATTAACATAATCTTCTGGGTATTCGATTGTGAAGACGAAGGCGATTTGATCGGTTTGTCCAATTTTTTTTTACGGACGGACAGGCCGATGATAAATAGGAGAGAATTCGGGAGATTTTCCGAGATTAGGAGATTGTGATCTCGACATGACATTGCTGGTTATTTACAGGATGTTTTACGTGTGTTTGACGTTAATTAATATTCGATGATTTAGGATTTTTGGAGCCAGCCATTGACATGAGTAATCTCAAGAATTTAAGGCCGACCTATAAATAAACAGTAATTTCTTTTCGAAATATGTTTTTCAGATAAGAGAAATATGAGATTTCAGAGAAATCACAGTGTTTACAGTAACAGAATACAATTGAATTTAACCTCAATACGAATTAGTTCCTTCACGTCCATCAACAACTAACTACTTGGTACTTTTTCACAATTTCCAATTTCCTCAACTTTGAGGAGCTGTAGCAGCCAGAAAAAGAGAACTAGACATATGCTGATTTTTTTGAGGATAGATGGATCCTTCGCCAATAGAAAATTCTAATCTTCATTCATCTACCGCGAACAGTTTAGATTTTATGATTTTTTCCGCGAAGGTCCAAATTTTCCGATTTTTCATTGACCATAACTTGAAAAATAAATTTTTTTAAAAATATCTTTTTGCATATTCGTTATCTTTGTCCTCGAATTAGTCGACAGTATAAATTTTGATTCGATCGGAGACCAAAAATTTTTTTCAAAAAAATCGCTATTTTTCCATACATGTATGGAAAAATTTGAAAAATTTTTGATCTTCCCAATTTCCACCAAAACTTGAGTATTTACTAAATCGAGGGCGTAGATCACGAATATGCAAACAGAATTTTGCTGAAAGGATTAGTTTTCAAGTTGTAGTCCATGGAAAATTCGAAATTTTGGACCTTCGCGGAAAAAATCATAAAATCTGAATTGTTCGCGGTAAGTAGATGAAAGTTGGATATTTCTATTCGCGAAGGATCAGTTTATCGCCAATAAAATCAGCATATGTCCAGTGCCTCTTTTCTGGCTGCTACAGCTCCTCAAAGTTGACAAATTTTTTCGAAATTGTTCACTTAAAGTGATTCATTTCCTAAAATACTAATCCTAGGAAAAATCGAATTGCAAATTCGTAATCTACGACCCCGAATTAGTCAAAAAAAATTATGTAGGTCGATAGAGTTCGAAAAATAAAAAAATTGTGCGTCATCGAATATGATGGACTTATGGATATTTCCACACTTGTGTTTAGCCCACTCTAATCTTTAACGCATGTGTTCGCGAGTGAATCGAACTCTTTTCAAGCGCCTCGATGTTGGATTTGACTTCACAGGGAAGTATTCTGAATATTCCTGGGTAAAATTAAGTAATTCGCTATTCTGCCAGTGCTAAGAAACCAAAAAAGTTTAAAAACTGCCACTTGATTGATTGAATTGGCCACTTACACTGGTGTTCGATCAGCCTGAAGACTCTGTTGGCATTGTCATCAGATTAAACTTGTCTTAACATAATGAAAGTTCGATTTTTGATTGGTTAAAATCCTTTAATCTAACTGAAAACTAAATGTTTCGTGTTGTGTATACCAAAGTTGAATTTTCTAACCTGCAGATTCATTATCGATCGAACTTTTGTGTGAATCTCAAGTTGTTTCCCCAGCCCTTCCAATTCTGCCCCACGAACTGTGTAAACACAATCCTTCCCCTAGAATATTCCCAAAAATCTGCCATTTTCCAAGTGCCACTCGCGGTGACACATCAATGCTTCCACCGTTTCTGAATGGGACCCCTCAAGCCGCAAATTTGTGATGCACAAATCGATTCGGGCCTTGTCATCCTGAGCGTGTACCCGATGTTATCTTTTCCCAAAATGCTGGAGACAACACATTGCGAGAGCAGCTTAAGCCGACCCAAGATTGGCGAGACGGGGACCAAAACTAGATTGTTATCGCAGTTATAATGTCGCCTCTGGGCGCACACCCTTGCGGTACTCTCAAAGTTGAAATATTTCGTATATCTGGGGTATTACAATAGATATCGCATCTTTAGAGAGTCCAAGGAAGCCCTAGAGATTCTTCATTTATGTGTTGCATCATTGTCGTCGAGATTCTGCGAGTCATTACAACCTTTGAGTATTCAACCCCCAAGGTTAATACTCAAGGTTACAACTGATTCTTCTCTTGGATAACAGCATTTTGTGGAAGCTTCTGAAGGCACTTTTCTGGTTGAAAAATCTTGAAAATTTGACGAATTTTCTCTGGTCAATCATGGAAATTACAAGGTGCGATTGTAGTGGTACATTATTGGAACTAATTGACCACCACTGTGGTTAGCATCAAGACGAGAAGTGATCTCATCGAAAGCTGCTCCGGAACGAAGAACCAGGTCGAGCTATAAGCCGCTCATGGACCAGAACTTGTCAGAACTTCGGTAATAAGGCTCCCGTAGTTGCCGAAAGTTTTAATTTCATACTCGAAATAATTAATCACATTCAAAACAACTCAATGTAAAGAAATCGGGAAAACTCGACGTCGCAATTCCGACATGGCCCGGATTTTGTAGCCGCTGTCGGCAAATTGAGTTTAAGATTTCATTAATTTTAATTCCGATGAATGAAAATTAGAGGAGGAAACTTACTGCGCCCCCGGAAGCCCTCTCCGAGCCCCGCGCCCACCCCCTGAATACATATAATCAAGTTCGGATTGCTTTTAATCAGCATCTTTCAAGGTAACGACAGTTTTCTCCATTTTGCCGGTTTATCATCGGGCGGCGTTCAATTAGCTCGTTAGATTATGCAAACCCGGAACTCTCTTCATTCAATTAGGAAGTATAAGATTGGGGGATGATGACGTTGAGATAATCTGTCAAACGCTGCTGACTTCTACGGGGATCTTTCATCCTTCAGTCGATGGACTACTCGACCAAAGCAAAATTTCAGTTGCAGCCTGATGAAGACCATCGAGGACGAAACGTACGTCAGTACAGCGAAAGTATGACCGAAATTGTTTTCACTATATCTCAGATGAAGATGCTGAAGCTATGTAGTGCTTTATAAAACTCGTTGTAGTCAGAATCTTGTGATGCTGTAAATTCTAAATAACTATTTTATCCTAGCTCTACCAGCACTCAGTTGTGGACCAATGCGGCAGGTTTTTAACTGATTATTTGCTACTAGTGTTCTCTTGAAAGAATCCACAGTAGTCTTCGAATATCCGGAGCAGGTTCTTGACAATTTCGAGTAGATGGCGTAACCTGATTCAGGAAGTGCTTATAGAGCCTCAAGATTTTATCCCATTTGTTCACAAGTATTGCAGGTATTACTCTATGTAATACTCATTCGTTATTTGGCCTACTATGATTCGCTTCAAGTCGTCTAATAGCAGTAAAAGCTCTTTGAAGTCACTGAAGCCACTTTATGGAAGCTCTTAGATACAGGATGAACGGTTCAAATTGGACAAGTGTCCAGTTCATTCGTCTCTGATTGGTTGGAATGGTGGACAAACCACCACTCGCAACTTCTGTAGCTCTATTTGTATGTGACGTGTATGTGGGTATCCACATGGAAGCGGGAGTGCCTCAAGGATCGGTGCTTGGACCTCTGCTTTACGTAATATACGTCTATGATATCCCGAAGAATGCTAGGAATATGCTCACCTTGTACGCAGATGACACAGGAATAGCGTTCAGACATCGACGCCCAGAGATCATACACCGGAGACTGCAGGAAGCCATAGATGAATTACTCAAATGGTGCATCAAATGGAAAATCCAAATCAATGGAAGAAAGACTCAAGCAATATTACAGCAAAAGAGAAGATTGAGGATGAAAGAAAACCTTGAAGTTGATGGAGAAGAGGTTGAATGGAAAAATGAAGCAACATACCTAGGAGTGACGCTTGACAGAGGACTTACATGGAAAAACCACATCAAATGTGCAGTTGATAAAACGAAAGCCGCAATGAGTAAACTTTATCCACTCATAGGCAGAAGAAATCATATGAATAAGAACATCAAGTTGACGATGATTAAAACAATTGCGCGACCACAACTCACATATGGATCGGCGGCATGGGGCTTCGCAGCCAAGACCCACATCAAGAAAATACAGGCCACTGAGAATAAACTCCTTAGAATGGCGATGGACGTACCCTGGTTTGTTAGGAACAAACAAATCTACAAGGACTTGGAATGGGAACCAATTACAGAATTTATGAAGAGAAAGGCGGAAAGGATATTCGACAAAGCCAAACAACATCCAAATGAGGAACTACGAGGATTAGTCGACTATGATCCAACAGAAGAAGCTAGAAGGTCAAAAACCTACCACCGAAGACCGAGAGATCAGTTAAGGATTTTAAGTAACCAGAGAAGAGCTTAACCTATAAAAGCTATAGGCAGCATACAAATATCAACACGACTATGATCGTGTGAGAGTCCAGAAACCATAAGAGTCAACTAGTTAATAGGCAAAATGCCCGGAACCTATGAAGAAGCAGTTAAGGGTTTTTAGTGGGTCTCGAGCTCAGAGAGTGAGAATCCCCACACTGTTCCCCCTCAGGAGAGAGTGTGTTCGTCTGTTTTGCAGATTTTCCCCCTGCTACACCAAAAAAAAAAGGTATCCTTACTGTTCATTTATTAGGATAATTACAGTGATCAATAAAATATGTTCTTGAAGCTAACCATTATTTTTGCCTACAAACAAGATACATATTATTATAGATTATAGAGGGTGAATCGTTGACTCGTACAAATATTTTAGCAGTAGATTCTTGAGCTGAAAAGAAACACTTCTTTCCTTTATCATTTTTTCCGAGTCGGATCGGTTTGAAAGATACTGCCTGTTGAAAAACCATAAAAAAAATGTTATTTCTAGTTCTATCTCACAAACGGTTTTATCGAACGAAATGCATTTCAAAATATAGTTTTTCATTTATTTGATGAATCTTTCTCAAACACAAGATATCATACACGTCTTCCAGTTTTCTCATTACGTACCATAAAAATTCAAAAAACCTAACTCTTGAAACTAAGTTGGACACAATCAATCTGATGAATATTTGATCGTTTTGTAAAATTAAAAATATCTGTGAAATTCAAAAAATTGGGTACCTTGAACGAATGCAACCCTCTCTGAAAGATCCACAAATGTGTAGTGTCAAAGATTCAATTTGTTATTCTGAAGGGAATTTTGTTTCACCAGGGGTGGCATAGCTCCTTATGAAAACTTAAAATGGCTATATCTCTTAATCAGGACCGAATCAGGAAAAATGGTATAGTAAAAAAGTATTTCTTTCGACCTAAAGAATCTACTGTTAAAATATTGTACGAGTCAAAGGCTCACCCTGTATAACTGTCCCTCCTAACAGCCAAAGAACTTTTTCGGATTTCTTGCCGTCCGTCAAGAGTACGGTTCTGCCCTTTTTCCACATCACAATAGTGTCTTGGTCCTCGTTTTGTCGTGTCTACCTATGTCTCACGTGGGTCTCCCATGGTCCGCACAAAAGATTAGTGAATGCTTCCACATAAAGCCCCTGCTACGTGAACTTATCTAATCTACAATCTAATCGCGCAAGCGCATTGGCAGGCGGTCGCTCGCTATCGTAATCTCCGTAGAATCTCCTCTCGATAATGCATCTCTATGCATCCGAGGACCAGGTTAGTAGCCACATCTGCCCTTTCCTGTGGTTCGTTCTTCATCTTTCACGACTCAGCGACGTATTCAAGTGTTTTTGTGGGAACGCTTCGGTAAAAACTGTGAAATAACAATTGTGGTTCAAGTTGATGGACTGATTTCGGCATTGTTGTGGGTTCTCGAGATTGGAATCTAGGTGCGCTATTATTTCTGGGATTCAGCTGTTTCTGGTAGGGATTTTTCAATGATTCCATGGAAAGTGGAGGCTTTGACGAAATAAAAGCGTTTTCTTATGGAGATGTTATCGTCTCTGGAGAATCATTGAGACGTTGCCTGATTCTGCTCACTTACAAGAAAATTTGACACAAAAGAAGCATGAATCATGGAGAAAACCTCCACTTTTCGTTGACATCATAATTGTGAAAAACTAAACTGCCAATTCAGACTTAAAAGTTCTGGACTCGAGGGATTAGTTCAATGTTTTCCTTTAGAGATATACATTTGGGTACGCCATCTATCGCCGGGTAGGTGGATGAGCCACCTAGACCACTTATGCCGTCTGTGGATCCCTGTAAAGTTAGAGTTCAGCTCTCCCCTATGTAAACATACTCAGCTTTCCATTAAATTCATACATACTATCATTTGATCAACTGGTGGAGGAATATTTAAATGGAGTCGCGCAGTTTTGATAGCATTCCTTCAATCCTGTGAATCATAACATTCGTTTTCGTCCAGCTCTGTATCTACCAACAACTTCCCTTTTTTTCACGGTTGTTGCCTATTTCTCACGGCACACTGAAGGTAGGTCGTGCAGAGCATTACGCTCTAAAAGCCAAGACAATGGCGAAACGTATGTGCCCCTAGCCGAGACCCACGACAGATCACGGAAGATATGACGACTGCATTGCCAAGACGTGGAAAATGAGCATTAACACCATCAGTACAAATCGCCCCATCTGAAAATGTGTGTACTTCCTCTCGCATTGAATTCAAATGAGTTTCATTAGCATAAATTACGCCCGAGTGGGATGTTTTGGTTTTATTACTCATAAACGTAGGAATAACTCCATCTGCTTGTTAGCTAAAACGGCCGAAACTGCCAGATAAATGAATAATTACGATTATTTCGGTTCAATAGATGTCTAGTCTAGTTGAGAAGGCTCTAAGTGGTCTCACATTAAGGTGCGATGATATGGTTGTTAGGAGAGAACCAGTTGGCAATAGTTTCTGTGGCTGAGCGGAGCGGAGAACATGAGAGATGGCGATGGGTAATTCCTGCCATTCTTGAACTTACGTTTCGAAGGAATCTTCAGTGAAATACCTCATTCATAAAAAACTCAATTAGCTTTAATAACCTTAGATACAGAGGGGCTTTATCGAGATATATACAGAAGGTTGCGCCACCTATCGTTGGGTAGAAAGATGTGCTACTAGTCTGCGCGTGGTGTATGAAGAACGCTGTCAAATGGATATAGGCTCCTTGATGTAGAGTAGCCAAAGGATCCTTAGCAGTCGATTGAACAACACCGTTTTGGTTTCTATCGCCATATTTTCAGTTCAGAGATAGAAATCATCATGAAAATATCCTAAGGACAGTCCACAGTCCACGCAAATTGGTAACTGTACTTCGATTTCCCTGATCTGCCGTACAATGCCACCTTCCACCATTCAGAGGGACTTACGTCCCATTACAAACGTAAAAAATCGCGTTAACCGCCACGAAATCGGATTAAAATAACCAGCTCCTATCTGCAGCGAGAATAATAACGCCCTGGTCGTTGGCGATCATAAATTCGGCTTAGCGTTTGATAATCTGCTGGTAATAAGAACCCGGTCCGCGATATTTCGCAATCACACATGCCCACGTGAAAAGGAAGCGTTATTTTCCATTATTGGTCCTTCGTTTTATTGCCGGTGACAGGGTGTTTTGTGCGATGCTAAATGGTCTGCATGCCCGTAGGAGGAGATTAAGGCTTTGGATCAGGTTTGCGTATTTTTGCCGACGATTTTCTGTTATTTGTATAGGTGGTATGTATCGTAAACTTGGGGCTACCGTTCAACTTAATTTTATTTGGAGTCTACGTTAGATTGAGGTTGGTATCGATTCTGCAGCCTTAAGCCTTTCGTTTCTGGAATTTATGGTTCTAGTACCCTGTAGAATCGGTCCATAGAAGCCTCTGGATGATTAAAACTACTTCGTTATGTGCGTTTCTTAGGTTTATCAGCTCTGAGCAATGCATGTTTGTTTATGTTCTTCTTCAGATCACAGCATCAGCTGATTCTTAGTGCAGCACGGTCAAAACCCCTTTAACTTTTTGCTTACTCTGTTTCTGGCAGTGCCTTATTGCACAACCACTACTGCTTAAAGCTGCTCTCAATGTTTTCATTCATGTAGAAGGGTTCAAGTTTGGCCAAAACACCTTGTTGTATTTTTCTCGGGTTTGTCAGCTTTTCGAAGAGAATGCCTTGACACTCAGGGACTGTTGCCTCTGACCAATGGTGCTATGATGTTAAGGCGTTTCCAGATCATCATAGAACCCTGGCTGTGAGATTACAAGGCTTGCAGCAAACCATTTGTTCGCTGTACCAAGTAATTTGAACATGAAAGAATGCTAGATAAGGTCATTGATGTGAATCAGAAAGAGTTTTGGTGGAAGTATCTAGCGTGGATGTTCTGTAGCACAGCAGCTTTTAATCTGTGAAAATCAGAACAGTATCCATCAACCTCAACCTGTATACTTCTTCCAGAATCCAGTACCAACTTTTTGAGGAAAAGTCTATGAACATACAATCAGTGTTTTTTTTGATTATGATCAAAGCAACCTCTTCATCATAATTCAAACGTGTTTCATGGGATGAAAGCCCTATAACGGAACCCATTCAATTCCTTTTTTCAAATTCCCCTGTCCTCTTCTAGTAAAACCGGAGAACTTGATTTAAATCGTCTCGTAAACAACATTTATACACATTCTTCGGTAAACCATTAGGATTCACCACATCCGAAATACCAATTTCCCATACTCACTTATCCGCCATCGGATACGAGTTTTATAAACGGAATTATGAGTCGGAGTAAATTAACCTGTCTCGGGAAGACATCCATGAAATTTCAAAATCTCTACAATGGCATGAAAATGAGTAATGTTTGTCCAAAACTTAATTAATGGGATTTTGAGAGGAATATTTAACGCTTTGACCTGGCGTGCATAACGGATTTTAACGAGAATTCGAGACGGGATAAAGGACGATTATTCTGTTGGATTTTTGAAGAAGAGATTACGTTCACGCTCAATTTGGTCGATATTTTTCCTGTAAAAATCATCTTATTCTTGATGAAGAAGGTAATCGGCGAACATGATGATTATTTCTGGAGAAACATACGATACCATCGAAGCTGGATTCGCCCAATCATATCGTGAATTTTTTTGGCTCTCATGTTCACCTCTGCCACATAATCCATTTATGATTCGACTCTTTGATCCATCCATCAACCCAACAATGGCCCGCGATGTCGATAAATCTATTATTTTTATTTTCCCGCACAAAGCTTCTATAGGATAATTGATGGCTCCACTCTGAGATCGTTTACAATATCATTAGCTAATTACTTGCATTAATGAGAAACTTTTAATTTACTCGCGGCCAAAAAATACGAGTCATCCTATCGAATATCAACAGCGTTGCGAGCCTGGGGTTTCTCATTCCTTTCTACAAGTTTAATGAAGGTGATTAATAATAATACAAGAAAATATTCGACAGGTTTATTTCAATAAATCGAGAGCGGGCGGCCAGGCAGTCTTTGAGACGTTTGAATCGAACGGTTTTTGAGTTATTGTTCGGATTGTGGAGCTTGGACCGCGATTACCTCACCGGCGATGACCTAAGAGATACGAGGCAGATAATCAGGGCCCAATTCAATTTTTCAAACTCCGAGATTCAGGATGTAAAACATAATGTTCGAATAGAGCCATGAAACGAGACAGTTAATCATCTTATAGCAAATATCTTACCCTCTTCAATGTTTCTTTTCGACTAAAGTGACAATATTTTAACGGCATAGCAATTTCCCTTGACTTTAAATTCCTTAAGGACTATCCAACTTTGATGATGTGTCAATTTGTGACATCAGATCATTCATTTGACGCTTAAAATGAAACAAATTTTTTTAGTGAATATTGTATTTTCTTCAATTGACCTCATGATCGAATGTAACAATTTTTAACAGGAAAAGGTTGAAATCCAAAAGGCTATGTTTCAAAAAGTGAGAATGGGATAATGGAAAGCTCTGTACATCCTTAGAGTCATTCGGGGTAACTGAGCGCAGTGGGTAAGTGTGCGCAGTGTGTATATCTCGACTATGCAATGTATGAAAGAGGTGTTCATTTGGGTGAAGCAAGGGCGCAGAATCCCCAAATTAGTTTTTCATAGGATTGCGCCGTGCTACGTTTCTTTAACTTTTTATTTGCAATCAATCAAATTCACTAGTTTTCTTGTTAATTTTTAGCATCTCTGCAAATTTTGCCAGGTCCAAGTACCGAGTCCGACAGTGTTAAACAATATTTTATTCAATCAAGGGCATATTAATCTAAATATATAATAAAAAATTTTAGGTTCTCTTAGCTGCTCAACTCTATAAGAACGTCAATTCAAATTTTGGCTTACTGGGGAAAGTGTGCGCGGAAAAGTGTGCGCATAGATTCATTATATGGGCATTAGTTCAGTGAGGAATAAATAATGACTTTGTTGATTTTCTTGGTTGAGACTCGATCAATATTGTCCTATTTGTTCGGAAAAATATGAAGAGCCATCAACAGGGGAATGTATCAAGTGTTGTGTTTACCAGGAATTGTGGCACGAACAATAATGCACTGCTTGTAAAAAGGCACTTTTGTATTGACAATAAACAACATTTCTCTAATATTGTAACATTTTGATAACATTATTTTGTAATTTGTTTTGATTGTATGGTTCACTAAGCACTGCGTTCACTTACCCCGTGAGGGTGCGCACACTTACCCGCAATAAGGGGCATGTGAACGCACTCCGACTTTCTCTATTAAATTATTTTTTGCGGAAAGAAAACGTTTTTGTTTATTTGCTTTTTGATGTTTTCTTATAGATTAGAAAATTGTCTATCTTATGAATATGTTTTAATTTTCCTAGCTTCAACATTTGAAACAGGGTATAGCTTGAAAGGCAAAAGTGCGCACAGTTGCCCCGAATGACTCTATATGATTTTCATGATTTCACGGTTGTCATAATCTACTGAATTATGTGATGAAGACTAAGAAGTCAGAAATTGGTCTGACTTCTCTTCAATTTTCGATTTTCACTAGTCCATTTTCCCTTGTATCAATTTATTTATGAGACAACCCAATCAGCCTATAATATTCTTGTTGCATTTCTCGAATTCGCAAGTTGTGCACTGCAAAACATTGTTTCCGTGTATATTTTTCACTTTTCCACAGATCGTACCATCCACAGCACATTTTCTCACATAAGTTCTAGGTCTGTCTTCGTTATACGGATTTTTGATACCAAAAGATAAGCAGACGTTTTCACCAGCGTCGCATAGTTTTTCCAACAAATCAGGCCCAAATTCTCTACAAGCATTTTCGTTGGAAGACTCGCACTGATAACAGTCCAAGGATTCTCCTGAAAATTGGGGAAAAATCGACGTAAATCTGAAAGATTCTCTGAATAAACTCACCTGAATTAAGGAAAAACATGAAAAAGAAAAAAACTGTTGTTAACTCCATCATTGAGCTGAGAATAGATTTTACTTTATAAACGGAATATTTCAAGTTTGAAGGAGGCTCTGTTTCAATCCCCAATTTACTTATCAGACTATTTTTTGTTATCTTTTTCCACTTACTCGCTAAGTGAAACATTAGTTCGAATAATTCATAGAAGGTTCACTCCTTATCTGTAAATTAACTTCCTTTATTTTCATATAATATATTTCTTTAGATTTTTTTTTAGGAATTCCTTCATGGTGGAGAAATATCTGCCCCATAGTTCCATTTCGATCATATCCCATTCGCATAAACTTTTGTTCATTTGTTGCTTGATCAAAATTGACCTAGAAGTTCTTCGGGAAATTTTCGCACTCGAAAACCCGCAGTTTCCAGATCGCACAGAATAACTACGATGAATATCCGAAAATATTCGCTAATAACTACTGCCTTCACCTCTCCAGCACTCAGCGAGGCAGATAAAACGGTTTTCCAACTCCGTACTGATTTCAATAAAAGCATGCGACCATAAAATTTCCCATCCAGGGAAACTTTCCATAAATCCAGGCCATAGAATCGCGTAGCAGTTTCCCGCGATGAAAGAGTTACAAACTTGCAGCCGAGTATCCGTTTCTAGACAATGCATATTTCTTTAAGAGGCAACCATATCCTTCCGGAACGGTTTCGTAGGGTCTGGAACGGCAAACTTTGATTGCCCCATTCAATAAAGCAGTCGTCAAAGTTTTATAAGCGTCGAAAATGGAATTGTTGGTCCCTTTCGTGACGATCTGATTAGATGTCAAATTCTTGTCCGCTTATCTGGAATTTATTACATGGGAAAATGCAGTAATTATTTACCGAAGTTTGCTTCCGTGCTTATAGATTCGGCGTTGTTGGATAGCTAGCGTTTTTTTTTGGGGGAAAACCCTGTTTTCCATCAGAAAATAACACGGGAAATGTCCTTTCGTTTGACGCAGTAAAAATCAATTTTAGGAGGGTTATTCTTTATGTCCTGACAACACTGGTTCAGGAGTATCAAGAAAAATATCAACGAACTAATATTTTCTCATCATTGCGTTTATTCGAATATTTCTGAAAGAACAAATCATATACCTACCGGATAAAATCGAAGGTCCTTGAGTTGCCTTTCTGGGACCACTAAATATGCCAATTTTATCTTGACCGAAATGAGTCACTAATAACTGTAATTTTCGAACACTTTTCCTATCCATCGTTATCTCCAACAAAAAACCGTGAACACAAAACAGTTTTATCATTTCGTCCATGAAGAAAGTTACAATGAAACTTCTGAATATCCTGTGTATTATCAACATGGTGATTTATGGTTAGTACAATCCGAAATCTTTTTTTTTATACAATTGGCCAGAAGAATTCATAATTTCTCTTTTTCACCAGTTAACTCTTTGACATGTTTCGTATGTGGATCGGCCAAGGAGGATTCTTGCAAAAATTTCGACTTCTCAGTGAACTTGATGAACTGTACGCAGAAAGATTCAAAGTGTTTCTCGGTAACGTCACAATTCAGACTCGATGGAGAAAAACCTATAGCTTACGATAGAGGATGTACCTCTGCTGAAAATTTCTGTTCAGACTACAAGGAAGTGTATGGTTCTAACAGAGTAACGAGCTGCGAGGAATGCATGGATGCTGGCTGCAATACTGCTTCTATGTGAATTCAGATCCTGTGAAATTCAGAGATATTTTTCAGGAAAAGAACATAGACAATACTTTCTCATTTAGGCTACGACTGACATATGGATAAATTAGAGATTTTGTTGGGGATTGTTTTCCAATAATAAAATACGGTTATGCTGATAATTCTGAGCATGGTAAACAAGGTGAGACATTATTAACTTCTTCTGTTGTATGCCCTTCGCGCAATATATCGAAGAAATAACAAGGCAGTAAAACATCATCGGTCAACATTGTCATGGGCTTATTTATGAGAGTATAGAGCGATGAGGCAGAGCAAAAACACAGGAGTAAATCAATCATGATTCAGCTTAAAACCGGGTTCCCATTAATATTTCACATCTTTTTATGTAAGTTTAGGAATCTCCTTATAGTTGATCTATATCATCCAGGCTGCTTTGCTCTTATTCGTCAATGCCAGTGGAGCGAAAGCCTCATTAATAATAGGATACTTAATTATGAGCGCAGAAGGAGGGTTGAAATATTTATTATTATCTGGAGGATTATCTTCATATCTGAAAGCCTTTAAGAGGGCCGTAAGGAAGAAACTAATGTGTGGAAAGTTTTTTATAGTTGGTACACGACGATGAAGGGAAGTATTGAGAGGTTGAATAGAGTAAAAGGATAATTAGCAACCCAATTTCTTTCAAAAATTCAGCATTGCTTGATGGGAAATGGAAACTGAATTATTCTGTTGTTGATGGGAACCAACAGACTATAAGATTTTCATAGTTGGTGTTTGAAATTTTCATCGAACTTTCTGCCTTAAAAAAGAGCTAGATCGAATTTTCGAAACGAAAGAATGTTTTGTTTCATTAACACAAGACCTCTTTATTTTTTTTCATTGAGTTACATAAGATATGTTGAAAGCACTATTTATCAATTTTTGAGAAGAAAGAAAAAACCAAGACAACAACTTGAAGGGTAAAAAAGGAATAATCACCAACCAAATCAATTAGAAAACTATCAAACAACTAATAGGTCAACTAGCGTTTAGTTTCTCAATTGTTTATGTGAAGATGTATATTTTCATGTTTTTATAATGAAAGTAATCCTCGAAACTGCTTGGAAAAATATATCAGAGTTAGCCCCAGGAATATTCGTATAAGTCAAAGATGAAAAATGAAGGGACTGCAGGAAAAAGAGAAATCGATTATTGATTAATTTTCAATCGATGTCGTTAACCCAAGATGAGAAGCAAATTTTGTTAGTTCAATTAAGGACAACAGACCAAAGGATTTAAGAATCATGCCGATGTACCACTGATGCTGCCTGTATGTGCCAGTCAGGCAGCACCGAAGATAAATTGATTTCAGACAATGGAGGTCATTTTTGAACGACACCGGTATTTCATGTAAGAAATACATAAACGATATATACCAGTACGATCAGATCTTATCCTTTATCTACGTACGTATTTTCACGTGTATTTGATTGGTGCCTGACTTGCTGAAGATATTTTGGTGCACTACGTTTACGTACAACGACTCCAGATTCGTCTTACCGGTAAGCATTCTGATAAAGACATTATACATAGTTATTATTCGAAGTGTATGCAGCAACAATCTCCACCATATAAATTAACTGCAAACACAAATTTGCAAAATTTACGACATGTTTTATATACAATGCGAAAAGCTGCGTTGGTTGATGTTGAATACATAGGCGAATCATATCGAAGTGATTATTCGAGACAGAAAAATTGATCCAGATGATGGAACAGCAAGAAGGTAACCTTCAAAAATTCCTCAGGAGCGCACATAAACGAAGGGCCAAACTTTGCGATGAGATTCTTAATCTCAGCAGTCACATTCACACAAGTTTGATTGGTGGCATGAGGCGCAATCGATAAATTGATGTAGTTTATTATAAACGCTTCCAAAGAAGATCATCTTTCCTGATACAGCAACATTATGTTACATTATACACCTGAAGCCCGCTTTTGTGTTTCTGAAAGAAAAATGTTACATGTATACCCAGTAATGGATTATTGACAGTCGCAGGAATGATATAGAGATTGAGGTACCTCTAAATGTCCACCAGATGATACAATCTGGGATCTTATGCGAGTATACTATACAAGCAGGCTTTGGGACCTGATGTATAAGCATTAGAGAGTTAAAAAATGAACATTCTGGATATGATCATGTACAACTCATTTTCTTGATAGTTACGCACTTGAAAATCAGTTCTACCGTGAGTATTTTCGTCATTTCTGAAAACTTATTTCGTTCTTCAGCAATCGTGACGACATGTGGTCAGTATCGAGGTACTCCTGAACGTCAGGCGATGTTTATCTGCTCCCACAGTAACAAAAATCGTCCACCGCACAGATCAAGATCTAGGCAAACATCTGCCGGCGATATTTCAGCCAAGACAACAAAACCAAAACCAACAAATTCAAGTCGATAATATCGCAAGATTTCAGTCAAATATCCCATTCATCGGAGGGCATTATCCAAAGGTAGTAAACGTTACGCCTTTCCATAAATCCCAAGAATGACAATACATCTGCCCGTCGAGAACGACGAGGCTTTTGGGACACCCTGTGCGTTTGTCATAATATTCCTCTTAACCCCCCTCGTGAGGTGCATTATATTTCTGGGTTGGTGGTAGAGTAAGCTGAGCTGCAACATGACATTATAATATTCAAGGAATTGAATTTTGTGGAGTGGCATTATGTCCTAGAGAGGCTACGAGGTGTAGTTCCTCGTGTAAGGGATATATTTAATGGGATAAAGAAGAAAAGAATATTTTTGTATTGTGGCCGGAGATCAGACCGTACTCTTTATGAGATGAACGTTACATTTGATTTTGAATTATTCCATCTAGACAAGAGAGAGCTATACACATTTCTCTTGAGACACTCACAGTTTGTCTCAAATTTACGTTCATTCATTTAATTAATTCCATGAAATTGAAAACATTTAGATAATTAGGTACAATACGATGTGGTTGATTATACAGGGTATTGTGAAGATTGATATTTGGTGGAGAAATTTCTGAGATATACCTATGTTGGCACAAAATGTAATTTTTCTCTTCAAAGCATAAAATAAAAAGTTTTTCACTGCCATTTCCGAAGTAGTTCTCTGATATTGAAGAGTATTTAGTATAAACATTCCAATGCACAAAAAAATAGTTATCGCAAAGACCCGTGTGGGCAGGCAGCTGAGTTAGGATCTAACACAACTTCCATCCAATTCCATCTGCAATAACAGTCCCACAATGACATACGTTTCTGCTTTCGATTCCTATTTTATCAAATTACCAGCTAGTTCACCTCCCATATCCGCAAACGCCCCCTTGATCTATTTTTCTTGTGCCTCCTCTTACTTTCTTCCCTTTGTCGTGCCTCATTGTCAACCCGAGCTACAGAAGTCCCAGATTTATAGGGGGTCGCGAGAAAAATAGAAAGACATTCATTATAACGTGAATAATGGTTGTGTTTGGAAATACTCCAGCGGAGTATATGTTATTTGGTTAACCGATATTGGCCCCTATTATAACTCAGCTACCTGAGTTTCTATTCTTAATCCTATCCAGTCTTTTATACGGCCAAATTCGCACAGAATTGAGTTTCTTTCTGTGACAATGGATTCCGTAATATCTCGTATTATCACATGATAGGAACGATGTAATCCTCTAATATTTTGTTTGTGTAAGATCTTGTTTCAGTTGCTACGAAGGGTTAGAGGATTATTTCGGATTGTTGTGAAACATCGGGTTGGAAGGGAATTGATAAAAATTTTTCAACAATGGTGAAAGGATGCAGAGGGCATAGAAACGAGGTTTTTTGAGAACCTTCCCTGAATTCAGCAAAAAATTTCAGGGAACCTTGGCAAAAACTATCTGGCAGGTATTAATACATGATGATAGTGATAATATAGCAATTCCTTAATCTCATGAATCATTTCTTCGAAATTCTATTCATACCATACATTTGTACTATCAAATAATTCCTAAACACTATCGTTCTTCCAATAGACGCTCGAAAAACTAATGTTTTTAAACGACGAAAGAGTTTGAAATTGATTTAGTACCGACGAAATGACAAAGCTAGTAAAAATGTTAGTTATTTTTTCGATAAGAAAGTAATTGTTTCATTCTATCATGATTTACTGCCTCTCCCCAAAATAACTCAACTTTCTGATCTAAGACCGATCAGTATACTACCTGGATTATCTAAAATTTTAGAGAAGATAATGGCAGTCCAACTTTCCGAATATCTCGAGCTGAATGGGATTCTGCCTGCGACTCAGTCTGGTTTTCGTTCGGGTTATAGTGCAACCAGTGCACTTCTCGATGTGACTGATGACATTTTTCAGTCCATTGATGAATCCAGATGTTCTGTTTTATTTTTGCTGGACTTCAGTAGAGCCTTCGATACTGTGCGGCATGATATCCTTTTGGCTATCTTGAAATCTTGTGGAGTGTCAGGTGAGGCTCTTAACCTTCTGAGCTCCTATCTTGCTGGACGTTCGCAGTTTGTGAAGTTGGGTGACAGGACCTCATGCGCTAAATCTGTTCAGAGCGGAGTTCCCCAGGGCTCGGTTCTTGGGCCTCTTCTCTTCATAGTGTACACCAGCCAATTCACCAAGAGTATCCTTCATGGAAAAGTTCATATGTATGCTGACGATTTTCAGATTCTTTTTGATTTCCTCATGAATAATTTTGATACCGCAGCTGTTAGAATGAATGAAGATTTAGATCGGTTGGCACTTATAGCGGAAAAACATTCTTTGATATTGAATGCAAGGAAATCATTCTCTATAATTTTTGGGTCTAAAAATAATAAAAACTTTGTTGAGAATAATTTCAGGCCTGTGATCCGCGGTGATACCATTAATTTCCAGGAGAACGTAAGAGACTTGGGCCTGATTGTGGACAGCTCGTTGAGATTTCGTGAGCATGTTATGTGTTTGATCCGGAAAGCTTATGGGGCCCTGAGGATGCTCTACCAGCATAGATCTTATTTGCCTACTACTACAAAGAGGGTCTTGTGTGAGAGTTTGGTCATGTCAAAATTTAATTATAGTTCAACTGTCTACAGCTTTTGTCTTGACCAAGAAACATTAGGTCGAATACAGCGTGTTCAATATAGCTGCATCAGGTTCATATATGGGATTAGGAAATATGAGCATGTCTCGCATATGCTAAAGGCGCTGAACTGGTTACCAATAAAAAAATGTTTTGAGTATTATGCCTTGTGTACTTATCATAAAATTATAATTGAGAAATGTCCGCCATATCTTTACAACAAACTGAGGTATAGAACTGATATTCATAATCTGAATGTAAGACATAGGAATCTGCTCTCTTGTCCCCAGCACAGAACGGCCATCTTCCAGAGGAGTTTCGGGTACAATGTGGTAAAATTTTATAACGCAGTGCCAAATGAGTTCAAAACGTTTACTCTCGTAAGATTCAAGAGAGAAATCAGGGCTCATCTCCTCCAGGCTCTGTATGCATAATATATTTGATTGTTTTCGTTGTTCCAGATACACCTCTCTTATGTTTATTTTTTTTTTTATGTTTATTTTTTTTATGTTTATTTTTTTTTTTTTTTTTTGTAAATTCTGCTCATTGAAATTGTATTGTTGTTTAACTTTTTTTTTCTCTCTCTTTAATGCTTATTCCAAATTGTGTCACATAACAAGGGTTAAGTGGTAGAGCACCTACTAGGTGAACTTCCCCTTGAGGTTTGAATTGGGAAAATAAAGACATTATTATTATTATTATTATTATTATTAATAATGTGCCATAAACTTCATTAAATAATTGCTGACAAATTTCTCCTATAAATAATGACGTCTACTAAAGCCATCAACTTCGGAAATACTGGGGTGTTATCGATACTGCACTTCGATGTAACAATTACACCGAATAGAACATATACTCTGCGGCACCAATAAAAATCCCATTCTTGTTACTTGAGAAGTCCTTGGGGACATTTACCATCTTGGCTCCCTGCAAGCAGGGAGTGAAGGAATAGTCATACCCATCACCCTGTAATTGACTTTTAACACAAACCCCATCGGGGTATTTACTTCTATTAGTGTGGTATTACCAGGCGTTCAGGTTGGTGGAACTTGTGCTTCTCATGTCGATGAATTCTACTTGTTATATCACCCGCATGCGGTGCAGCTTGTTGGATATGTTCATTGTTTTCTTCTGTTAATAGGGGTAGATAAATAATCCAGACATTTGGTAGGTAATGCGTAAATGTTGTTGACACAGAGTCGAAGCATCGGTGATTGATTCATTAGGGGAGGAACCAAGATAAGAAAGCGCTATTTTGGCAGTTATTATATTGACAGCTGTCATATTTTGACCACTGAAAACTATGACATCAGTAAACCATAGCACCTGCACTTCAACAAGAGTGATATATCTTCAAAATAGAAATAGTTTCGGAATCACTTCTTCATTTAAGCCAAAAAATTTTCTCATAGGTATCTTTCTAGGTCAGCACAAATCTAGTAGTAGCTGAGGAGAATGCGCTAGGTGAAAGACCATGTCAAAGCTCAATTCATCCAGTTTAACCATTGTTTTCATCGACTTGTATCACAGGGAATGCTCCTGGTGAAACAACCATTGCATTTGCCAAGATATTGAGTCAATATATCCTTTTTATTGAGTTTGACCAGTCCCGAACTACTGCTCTGAATGCTTCTCCAGCCACTGTTCGACTTCAACAGTATTTTCTCCATCAAAAATTACAAGAAATGGCTTTCTATCCATTGTCTTGAAAGTAACAAAGTTGGGGGGACTAATAAGTTTGTAGTACCCAAATTAAAGGTCAAAATGCCATGAAATTTTCACAAGAGCTGTTAAAAGATCTGTACTACCCAGAAATCAGGTAATTTTTTCAACAATTTTGCCATACATGCTATTACGTGATATCTGTTGTTATACAGCATTGGACATGGAATTTGGGACAGCCTGTACATCCAACGTTTTTCAGGGATCCTTCGTCAGGTGTGTCGCCGTTATACATAACCCAAAAACGGATTACGACATTCTTACCCCATTTCCACCCCTATAAACCCAGCAAGAAACGAATGTATCCGGCTCAAAATTCACCCGCATTTCCTCAAGTGTATCTTCTATTTCCTTGTCTTAGACAATGCGGATGAGTGTATTGTATAATAGTAATCCAAGAGACTCGATTCATTCGCTTTGTTTGTCCTTGTCTCTCTGAGAACACCAAGTACATCCCCAAGGACGTTGATGAGATCAAAGATTTGTCCAAAGCACCGTGCAAATCGCCTTATACGGGGGATCTCAAGAACCGTTTGTTAACAGAAAAGATCGAATGCTCCAGCCGGTCTGCCAAAAGGCAAGATGAAAAGTGAAACCACAGTTTCATCCCACTCTAATTCTCAGTGGGGTATGGAGGCTTTATACAGTCCTTTTTCGATGAATTGGAATCGATTAATGTGAGATAAATGCCGCTAGATCCCCTGTGTAGATTTGCGGATGGAACGCACAAAAAGTCCATTGTAGTTTTCGGCCATACATGTTTAAACAAGCGCGAAGAGATTGAGAGATAACAAAGGAACCCTTTCAGGTAACCCAGGAATCCATTAGTTTATTCTAATTTGCCAGAGATATCTGGATCATCTGTGTTTGGTTTTTGGCCAACCCCTAAAGCGTAGGGAGAAGGTTTGAATTAGGTTTAACCTACGTAAAGGTCCTAATCTCGATTTTCCAAGTGAGATAAACGAAAAATTCTTCTATTTAAAATTTTTATTTTGTAGTTTAAAAATTTTTCCAAAGCAGCTTTGATAGCAAGGTTTTTCATCCTACTGGAACCTCTACAGCAAGTTCCAAAAATAATCTTGGAATCCACGATAACTCAGTCTGGGTCCTTACTGCTGAGATTAATTTATTCGACCAATTAAAACGCGCCAATGAAATAAATAAGGGATCCCATTACTGTCGTCGATCTAGAAGCGTTTTCTATTCTTACGAACTCCTTTACCCATTGAGGTCAAAATAAATTCTTCACAAACAAATCTGTCAAATAACTTTGTGTGGGTTTTTGCGATTCTCAATCAGCATTCCCGAAATATTTAATAGTCGTTTAAATTTGGACGTGCGTTGATGTTATCACTTACTTGCATGCTGGCCGGTTACTGGTTCCATCTGACGGAGGTGTGTGTCAACATGTTGCGAGGTGAAGAGAGATAAGAAGTATTAATAAGAGTCGATTTAGTCCTGTACTTGATATGCTTGACTTGACTTCATCGGGGGGCGTAGCTCAGATGGTAGAGCGCTCGCTTAGCATGCGAGAGGTACCGGGATCGATGCCCGGCGCCTCCAAATTGTTTTAAATTTCTTCCACGAAAACTGGTGGATCACAACTTAAAATTTCACTAAGGAACCTCCAGCCGTAGTTGAGTAAAACAATAGGTAGATGTAGTTATATATAACTTCGAATTTTTGTCTGTGATTTACACTCAGTTTTTTAACGACAGTTCTGGAAATGATATACACCACTTTACATGGTGCTGGCTACCGAAAACAATAGCATTTACCTTGGGTAACTGTGCGATATCACCTTCAATTACCAGAGAAGTGCCAGTGAAATTTATATTGGTGGTAATCTGAATGTACATTTAAGTTCGAGAATTCCTGCTGCAACTCCAATAAGAATAGCTGGTGTTTACAATTTCACGATCTGCTTGTAATGTGACCCATTATAGGTAGTAGCACAATTGTCGACCAGTGTCGTAGACAGTTTTCGCCAAAAGGGAAGGAATAGACATCTTTTGAAGCTTTTGATTCAAAATCATATTCCTGACAATCATTTCAATGCAGCATTTTTCCCGATTTGTCTTCAAGCTTATTTTCGAGTGAATTTACAGTTTCACGAGATGGTTCATATCCGGTTACTCCATAAAAACAAATAAATCCGGCACACAATGAAATGCATATGCAACTGACCCTGCAACTCCGAATAACAGGTCGAGTATTCGACTCTGTTTTACATGAAAATATCATTTACGTCAAATCCCCGTATCATTTTTTCCCGATCTCCATTTTTGGGAGACTTCCGCCATTGTTTGTCCTAACATCTATTTCTATTTCAAAGCCTACGGTTACACTCTATGTTATTTACATAACAAGAACCTCCCGCGAAGTTTTAGAGCTCATAAAAAGAATTTATGCGGCTGAAATTTTATCATTTCGTTTATTTTTATTGTATCAACATTGGTTCGTGGATGTTTTAATGATCCCGGTGGCAATATCCTCGTCGAAATACCGAAATGATGCTCGTTGGAGGGATTTTGTGACGTTGAAATTCAGGTGTATGAAGAATGGGAGATTGGCAAGATTTCCCAGATCTTGCAAGGATGATGATACGTGAATACGTAATATTATAGCCTTTATAGTGGAATTTTTTGCGTCTGATCTTCCAGGGTTTTCTGGAGAGTCTTGAATGGAACGATAACGAGCCACGTGAATATGAAAACGAGTATTTTTGAGGAGTAGCAGGTGGCGAAATGTATCCTTTGTGATATCATATAGTCCTCCTACGAATAGATATGATTCTGGGCATTATATTGACTTTTTTGCGTGGCACAGCAGCTTGAAACAAGCAATATATCGACTGTAATGAAGTTAAGTGCTAAACGCCTCAAGAGGAATTGTGGAAAAACTACCTAAAGAGTAGTTCTTGCACAATTCCACTGTGTAGTTATATACCGAAAACGATGGAACCAAATAAACGTACCTCGTATCGACTAACCGCGTACAAGCATATGTTGTCCTCGAAATCCGACAGCATTCAGAATCCAATACGTCCCCAGACTCGGATAATTCGAATGAAAGCGCCCAAAGCACAAACCCATTCTAATTTTCGACGCTGAATGGCCTTATTGAGGCACACTCCCATCTACGATGCAACCTCCTTCAGCGCCAGCCAGATCCCATTGTGCATATCCAATTTCGCATGTTTAGATATCGACCAAACCAACCGATTACAAGACGCAGATATTTGCTCTAATTAAACAGGATAATTCGGTTCAGTACCTACCCGACTTCATCTGGCAGTCATGTGCAGTTTGGTGTGAATGCACGGTCCAATATTTGGTTTCCATTCATCTGAAGAATAACTGCCCGAACTCCGTTTGATTTGCGAGTCGACCGAATATAATGCACCAGATGGGGTTTCCGCTTCTCTTCAGTGATATCCACTGCCTTTTGGCTCGTTATTTCCAATATGATGTACCTAGCCCAACGGTGGCTCATGAAACTCGTTCTATAGCCAGAAATCGGTTAACCACAGCGCTGCTGAACTGTCAAAACTATTCTCATATTGATTCTCATATAAATTACCACTGATCGGAAAGTGATTCACATTTCGAAGAAGCAACTCTTCAAGTGATACATCTGAGAACTACAGCGATCTCGAAGCAACCGTTCGGTCTTGACGAATTTTCAACTGAACACATCTTTTTGGTCAACTTTCTTGCCGCGTATAACCCAGAAAAATCATCGTAGATCTAAATGTGATACATATTCCGAAAGAGCAACTCTTTTGGAGATTAAATAAATGAAGTTTCAAGCACGAGAGCATTCAGAGTTTTTTCACATCGGGCCTCATAACAGAAAAACGCCGGACCACTTAATGACCATCCACGTTCTCAATATTCAAATACTTCGTGTGTTTTTTCCTCACAATCTCCACAAATAAATAGATCAAATTGGCCATAATTCCTCCAATTTTGTCATTTTTCACCGGATAGGCATTTGCATCTCGTGACCTCCCCAATTATAAGCAGAAGTTAAAGAAAGAATGATAATACCAGAACCTCGAACATGTTTGGGGAAATTATGTTGTCAATTGGTGCGATTATATTAAGTGGATCTAGTCTGGAGGTTTTGTCTTCAGCTTTTTAATCAGAGAAAGCAGAATGAGGAATTATGTATCCCTGAAAAACACGATAGATATTTGCGATTTTTCAATTTATTCTGCAGCTAAAAACATCATCAGAGTGACAAAAAAACTGAGGTGGAGGCTGTAATACTCCCCAAAGGGAAAATGTGAAAAGGTGAATCGACCTACAAGATGCATCTACGGACTTCTACTAGCTACAAAAACAAAAGTGATATAAAGAGATTTAAGAATAATAATAAGACTTTAATCGATCCACCCGTTATCGAGAATAACTTTAAAGAAGTAGCGTTGAAGGGAGGCGACTTCGTATCTTTATTAATTTACCCAAGAACATCTTTCACGTTAAACTGCGAAAGAAATAACATTAAAACCCGTCTGGGATGGCCCTTTCTGCTTTATTGAATCCGGAATGGGGCCCTAGCAGCAATTGCAGAAGTTAAGGAAATAAAAGCAAATTGTCTGTGCCTCGGATAATGGAGCCGGATTAAATTAGGCGAAATCCTGGACGTACCAAAAAAAAATATTGGGCCATCCGTTTTTATCTCACTTCACAGAGTACACTTCCCGATCTTTCGATGCGTGCAGTCGCTGAATGTCTTTAATGGCGATAAAACGAACAGGATACCGAAGAACGAGACACTTTTGTCTTAAAATTGTGAAAAACGATATTAAAAGGATGAAAATGTCTGCAGTTTCCCAGAGGTAGGAAAATTTTAGGTTTTTCCATATTTCGACTTCTAGTATTTCATCAGCTCACCCTGTATAACCCCCATGAACATTGTCTGTTCATTTAGATTCAGAATTCAAGGAGAAATTCATGGTTTTTCCGATTGCCTCAATAACGAGTAATTTCTGGAATTATTTCCCCAACAGAAACGCTTAATAACACGCCAGTGAATAGACAAATGGCAGGGTAGATACAGAAAGGCCTTAGGAAGAGGGTTGAATAACTGACATTTAAAGTATTCGCTGGGTTGATTATAGAGATCATTCAAACAATAAAATTGAATGAATGGAGCCATATAATGTTCTTATAACACGTAAAATGAACGAATGCCGACCGGAAGATTTCAATTTACTTTTGTGGTTTTTACGGGATTATTCTGATTTACATTTTCTACCCCTATGTTTTTCTATGTTGAATATTGATGTGAGGGGATGTCTTCATATTCGAGGATCCTTGTATCACGACCTAATTCGATGTAAATTTTCGTCTCCATCTGCTCGGTAATTCTACAATGATAGGGATGACTGCTGAATACACCTTTCGAAAAAGCTTCTGTCTTGTCTGAAGTCTAGACAAAAAATTATCCTTAAATAGACCCCAATGATCCCAATTATAAATTTCATATTCATGAGTTTTACATCAACGTGAATATAAAACAATACAAATATGAAATGAATGAAATTTTCTTTTTCTATACTTGAAAATTTTTTCTAGAATTTTAAGTTGTAAGTTTATCGCATGAATATCAAAAGCTTCAATAGGATCCAAGGGCCCTTTTGAAAGCCTTGGCGCCAAAATGTGCCTCCAGAGAGGTCCCATGGTGTAATGGTTAGCACTCTGGACTCTGAATCCAGCGATCCGAGTTCAAATCTCGGTGGGACCTATTTTTTTTCATTCATTCCCTGGAATCACAATGTACATATGGAATATCGAGTTGAAGATTAAATTTCGAAGTGAATTTCGCCTTCCAAAGGGAATATTTTCAACGCCACTCTCTTCATTGGCATCTTTATGAAAAAATGGTTTCCTTCAGTTTTGATGACTCAGTTTCCTTACTTGTATTTGCTAATTACCCTCAGAGAAGTTTGTTTTCTGGTATTCAAGAGAAAACACTTTACAAATAGATTTTAGCAGGAATCTAGCAGGTGCAAATGTTTAAGGAATTGAAGGTATTCCTTATCAGCATGCTTTGGCTCAGAAAAAAAACAAAAACCAATTTCTTCTTATCAGGTTCCCCACAAAGACTCATGAAGAGGTCTATGATAATAACAACAATGCAATGAAAGATCCTAAACAAGTTTCACAAACTCGTACGTTTAACAAAATCGTCCCAGAAGGTAGAAAAATTCCCCAACAACTAAAGCCCATATTAGGGGAGCATGCTGCATTACATGAGGTGAGTGTTAGGACCGGAGTATATAGGAATTCCTATTCATTTGCGAATTAGTGAAGTGGTTTTATATTTGCATACAGAGCGGGAGATCTAGATCCTTTCCCTGGATACAGTTGCTTTATTCAACAGACTGGGAGACAGAGGATACCCGTTTTGAAGGTTCTGGAGGGTTGGTGCGTTTTGAGGATGAAAGAAGTGATTATTTATCACAAAAGTGTTCTTTTTATGCTAAACTGGAAAAACGTCACCTCGCCAACTCAAGGATTCACGCCAATCAGGATCATTACTTATATGCCTATTCATTTTATGCCTTCATTTACATCCTTAGTGACAAGGATGTATTTCATATATTCTGGTAGAGGTAGGCTTCCCTGTTTCTTACTCTGTTGATAGACGATTAAAGACTGCTTCAGATCCAATTTCGGGGTTTTCAATTGAATATCTTGGCATACCTAATTAGTTCAGCCTTTCCATTCAGCAGCTTTGCAATAAGATCTCTTGTCTTCAGTCAACTGTTATGTTCACATATTACCAATTCAAAGCGCAAGGTACTCAGCCACACCTGCATTCAATCTAGACATGCATGGGTGATCTTGTTATAGCGGCCAGTTTTTAGGACCAACTAGGTCATGAAACAGGTTCACAAGAAGTTTGCTCGCATTTTATAAATCTTGCTTCCATCAAGCTCAACAGCCGTGATCGTCTAGTGGTTAGGACCCTACGTTGTGGCCGTAGTAACCCAGGTTCGAATCCTGGTCACGGCAAGAGCTCATTTTTTGAAGAATCTGCGAAGATTAGAACACGAATACTCAATTCAGAAGAATATTTATCAAAGAAGTCGAAACTTTGTTTCAAAAACGTTTAGCTCCTCACTGAACCAATCTGAGTAGATAATAATTGAAGGCATGGTGTGGCAGTGTAATGTATGTTCTCCCTATGTACAATTGAAAAGATCTGAGCAGTAACTCAATCGATAACCAGAAGACAGAAACCTACTTCTGTCCCCCACAATAACAGTATTCCGTAATCTGCCTCCTCCTTGGCACAAAAACTTCACGAAGTTCTTCATTATCGTTCCCAATTATACCAGTACAAAGAGAGAGAGAGGGAGGACTGGAAATTTGTAGCCGTCGGGCTTCAGATAACATTGTCCCTTAGTTGAAAATTGCCTCTGGTTTCGGCCAGATCTATTGTAATTTCAAAGAGAATGTTATTGTTAGAGATTATGCTCATACTGTACATGTCTCATTACGTTGCTACAGCCAGCCAAGTGAATATTGGATCCTGGCGTTGCATGAAATTGATAATCTTCCAAGAGACACGACTGATCTTTTTTTGAGTCAGTCATTCGTAATGGAGTACGGCACGACGTAGAAAGGATGTGATCCAGCTACTCGAATATATTCTGAGAGATGACACGAATTGCTTAGATCGATTTAGAATAGACATTTAGAATTAGCCATTTTCTGGTAGTTACAGAAAATGGGATTTCATTAAAATCAGAAACTGAATAAGCAATCTCTCAATCTCATTCACCAGATTGGGCAAAATCTGCAATTTCTCTATAAACTCCGCATATTGCTTGTTGAATTCAGCCGCCAGCTTTCGTAGAGAATTGATGAGGAAACAGAGCAGGCATTAGAAATAATAGTTAAGCTCTACAACTGTATAAGGAAAACCTCATGCATGCTCCTCCTTATATTCTATCCAAAAAGTCTAAAATTCATTCGCGAACAAAACAAACCACCCCAATTCTTGAAGTGTTTATCAACTCGCATCTCCCAAAATGCAGCATGTGAGCCCAGCATCTCATTCAGGGTTCCGGACCGTATCGTAGAACATCCAAACTGGCTTTGCTTGAGACTTAAACCAGATGTTTAATGTGTGGGGAAACTTTTCGTGAATTTTTCGGATTTATCCCCATTCAACACGCTAGAAACTTTCCCCGGTGATACAGAACTCAACGAATTATTAATACTTCCTTTGGGGGAATGGCGTTGCGGAATTTATTTCTCCCAAGTTTGCTGATCTTTGCAACGCGAGAAACGTTGGAGGACATCACTGTTTAAGTTTTCCAAACTTTCAATTATATTATGCGGATTCTTCCAGGAATGCTTGCGTTGTTCATCTATTCCATAGCGATATGGGCTGTGAAAAAAATATTGCTGATTCTGTTGGAAAATTGGAAGAAAATTGTCAAGAACTGTTGATCAAAAATCGAAGGGATCTATCAACCAGCTTCTTTTCTACCTTATGCAGGATTTGAATGGAATAAAACAAGCATTATCCAACAAATTCCACCCTAAACTACGTACAACAAATATATCAGAGTATGCATGTTCAAATTACAATTTCCATGAGTACTTTCTCGTTTTCGAGCACGTGCACTGCTGATGGCCTTCACATAACTTATATGGCATGAAACTTTTCCTCTCAATCGATTCTCGAACTGTCCTAATGTAATTAATGAATCTTTACGTTGACCCAATTTCACTGATGATGATTGAGGAAAACCACATTATCCTGATAGAAATATCGAATATTTGGCTGACGAAACTTCCCAATACCAACAGAACAATTGTGGCATTCATTAAGAAAAAGCACATATTCCCCTCAGCTCTGAATTGTCATGACACAATCAAGGAAATTTATAGGGTGACGAAATAAAACAAACCGACTTCAATGAAATAATAAAACTTCACGTGTTGTTCATTAGATAATGACCATGGGAAACTCACCCCTGCCCACTCCCCCGTCATGAAATTCCACCTGAATCGACCCTCTAGAATCCAGGCCAAACATCAGAAGTGACTCAACAGGGTCGTCTCTAGCTCCACTCCGGCCTGCGTGGGTTCTGTAGATAACGCTGTTCTGACAGCACGCGAAGAGCATGACACGCACATGTTTCATTCAGTACATAGACAAGCTTTTAGCAGTGCGCAATAAAATAGCACGCTAGCATACCTAGGACTAGAGTGCTGTCAGTGTAAGGGCTCATTCCGGTCCGTATAATTTATGTATCGTACATATTTCACTCTCAAACTGCTCCTAGTGTTGGTTGCGACAAATTTCTACGAAAATTTCATTAATTTTCAGGAAAATTCCGGTTTTGCGAAGGTGCTTCGATGATGGGAGAAGAGTCAGGAAGTTTTTTTGTTTTAAAACAGCGATATCGTTCCTTTCGAAACAAATGCGTTTGGCTGGAGGAGTACTTTTTCCATCTTTTGGTAGCAGCGCAGAAAGGCTTTCACCAGTAGGCCTTCAACAGCCATCCCTGGAGTAGCAAAAAGTTGCTCACTTAAAGAAAAATAAGTCACCCAATATCCTTATTTTCAATGACAGCATGATCCAGAAAGATCTTGCTTCTTTTCACCAGTTTTTTAAACTAAGGTTGTTCCTGAGCACTCCTCATCTCAAGAGTGTTCTAGGAGTTCGCAAAATGATTTAAAACAGAGTTTATACCTGTGTATTCGCTCAGATTCTGCAGAACACTTGATGGCATATTACTCCTATTAATTCTGCAATTTCTATTCACACAATAAAAGCACAGGTCAACAGATGATTCTGTCAAAAACCTCCCGAAGTTGGCCAAATGATAACTCCAGCCCCATTCATTGTGAATTTGGTCTATTCTGTTTTCATGTCAGGAACCAAACGGGCGCACAACGTCACTGGAGCGGAACAAAGGACCGAAAACAGTGGAGTCGAGTAATGAACAAACGACTTTATTAGATGGAATGAAATTTCCTCCTTTAAAAGTCATTTTTTCAGCTTATACTAAAAAGTCCTGACAGGGATTTCTACTTTGAAAGACCGAAAGAATAACGTTTTGTTTCGTACTGCACGCTTGTCTCCTCCGATGAAAATAGGAAACTGAGTCGGGGGTGGGAAGTGAAGGTCAGGTTTAATTTTCCTTTTCTTTCATCTGGAGCGAACGGCTCTTCTGAAGGGAATAACGCCCCTATATTTATTTCCGTTGTTACAGCGTCTGGGAAGTTTTTCGTTTTGTGCTCTGGGTGCAATCAGATTGTTTTGAGTATTACGAGATTATGTTTCTTCATAAAGATGAGCGTGTTTTAAACGACTTGCCTCTAAGAGGTTTCAGAGGTGTTCAGAGCTTCCAGTTCAATCTTATGAACGCTATTGGCAACCTTGGAGAAGAAAAATCAAGCTTGTTGTTGAATAAGGAGCTGGTTCTGGAGAAATAACTAGTATCCAGGACAATACGATAGGTGCAGTGTTCCAGCGATCTTATGAACGCTATTGGCATCCTTGGAGAAGAACAATCAAGCTTGTTGTTGAATAAGGAGCTGGTTCTGGAGAAATAACTAGTATCCAGGACAATAAGATAGGTGCAATGTTCCAGCAATCTTATGAACGCTATTGGCATCCTTGGAGAAGAACAATCAAGCTTGTTGTTGAATAAGGAACTGGTTCTGGAGAAATAGCTAGTATCCAGGACAATAAGATAGGTGCAATGTTCCAGCAATCTTATGAACGCTATTGGCATCCTTGGAGAAGAACAATCAAGCTTGTTGTTGAATAAGGAACTGGTTCTGGAGAAATAGCTAGTATCCAGGACAATACGATAGGTGTAGTGTTCCAGCGATCTTATGAACGCTATTGGCATCCTTGGAGAAGAACAATCAAGCTTGTTGTTGAATAAGGAACTGGTTCTGGAGAAATAGCTAGTATCCAGGACAATACGATAGGTGTAGTGTTCCAGCGATCTTATGAACGCTATTGGCATCCTTGGAGAAGAACAATCAAGCTTGTTGTTGAATAAGGAGCTGGTTCTGGAGAAATAACTAGTATCCAGGATGATAAGATAGGTGCAATGTTCCAGCAATCTTATGAACGCTATTGGCATCCTTGGAGAAGAACAATCAAGCTTGTTGTTGAATAAGGAGCTGGTTCTGGAGAAATAACTAGTATCCAGGACAATAAGATAGGTGCAGTGTTTCAGCATTCTTATGAACGCTATTGACATCCTTGGAGAAGAACAATCAAGCTTGTTGTTGAATGAGGAGCAGGTTCTGGAGAAATAACTAGTATCCAGGACAGTACGATAGGTGTAGTATTCCAGCTCGAAATATGTCCCTGCCAGCTAGTCTGATAACCTACAACGAGCCCAGATTGGTATGCAGTCGACTGTCTTGGAAGTCGCAAAATCATCAGGAAAACAAAAAAGGAGAACGAGCTTATCATAAGGTGATTAAACTTAATTCTTCCGAAGAACTGGATGCAGGAAGGGAGTGGGATAACGCGTGCTCCGAATGGCAACGTGGGATCACGTCCCCAGTTAACGATCAGATCAGCTTCGTATCCTTCTTCAGTTCGAAACCGTCGCGCTGCTAACTCTACAAATTGTATTTTCTTGTTTCGGCACTCCAATTTTCCGATTCTATCAGGAATCAACGGCTTCCACTCCTCCGAACTGGAGGGCTTTGCATCGGATCCTCCTCCTACCCTTCAATTATGGTAACTGTTTTTTTCTTCGATGAGTTCCAGGCGTTCTCACTTTCTCTTTGTTAACATTGGAGGGTGTATGGCCGATAAAACTTTTCTTATTTCGCTTGGACCTTCCAAGGGCCAAATCTCTTCTGTATCGAACGACGCGGGGCAATATTAAATAAAGGAAATTAGAGTCGGACTTTCCAAACTCGAAGGGATTATATAGGAGATTCACAACCCTTCAAGAATATCTTTACAGTTGGTGGAAGACCCGGCTGCTCAATGAACTACTCCTGCGAATGATGATAATATCCACATATTTTCGTGACTCTATCAGAATGTAAGTGGTGAAATTTGTACGTGAATTCTAGGGGTCATGAAATTCGAATTATTTGATAAGCCTTATGTGAAATTCTTTCCCAGAGTCTTGAGCATATGTCTTTGTTTATCCAAAGTAGACTGTACTATGTTGTTCTCATATTTAAGCCAGAATATGAGTGCGTTGATAGGCATGCCAAGAACATGAAATTGTAGCTCCTCTTTCCTCTACATAATTGAATCTTACTAGGGTACCTAATATCTTTCTGACATTCAGTCAACGAGAAAGAGTTCTAGGACAAGCAAAACACCAAAAGAAAATAGCTCTGCAGGAGTCTTTCGACACTGCAACATTCCAAAAGCTTTCTTGGGAATCTGAGAAGTATCTGGATCTTCTCCTCCTTAGTGAATAGCCTCAGTGGTCACTGAAACTGCACCTAATGAAAATGGTTCTAGCCGAAACCGACAGTGCAGATTCTGTAAGGAGATAAACTCCAAATCATCTGGTGACAGAATGCTTCGTCAGTAATAGCCAACGCATAAAGTGCTTTGGACGAGATACTAGGGAGGAGATAACCTCCTTGAAGCCATCTCAGATACTGGAGATCATTAGAACTCTGGAAGGTGAGCTGTAGACGACATAGAGACGAAAGCAGCTCTGATGGGAGGCACAATACATCTTGAGATTCTTGAGGCAATCAGCTCGAAAATCTAGAATCTAGAATAGGGTGATAAAAAGCTTTGTTTCCAGCCTTAATGCTATCGAATTTTTGGATTTGGTTCTTTCTGTTGACGGAAAATCCATAATAACAAGAAATATATGAACATTTACTGCCTATCAGGTGCTCTAATTCGAAGCCCTCAGTACTGTAGGAACCTATGTGCGAAATATTCAATTCCACATGCTCCGTTCCTCTCTGGTCAATAGGTTCTTGGAGTAGACGCTCACGAATTGAATTTCCCTCCTTTCTTTCAGACCGCAAAGGAACGATTATTCAAACAGTGAAATTATAATTTCATTGTTCGTATCTCGATTGCTAAATTGAAATGCGTACGCCTCGGAAAAAGTCGCCCTAATAACATAGCGGTAACTAACTAGACATTAGGTTCTCCTATTTCGCTGCCAAGGCCATAACGAACCTAGATTGCATTTCTCATATAGAACGGAGAGAGCCTTCGTCACGTAGACTATGAGGATGGATCGCGGGCCACGCTAAATTGCCGGGTACAAATTGAAAAACGGAAAAAATTACGATTTATAACGTTTATTCAGTTACACGAATGAAACTCAATAAATTGTTCATCAGCGGCGGAATGTACCGCATTGCCGGTACGTGCGATTTGAATCGGCACAGACGCATTCGAAACTCATTCATGTTATTCATTTTCTTCAGTTTAACTATGAGTTTCATCAATTATTTGCCACATAAATTTATTTTTTTCAGAGAATTTTTCCTGGGAGATTTCCGACCGGATAAACATAGATCCAGGTCGGTTTGGATGCCGTCGAGTTTAAAAATAAGGACGTGTGACAAATGCGTGTGACACCAGGCGAAAAAACCGACTAATTACGCTTCTTCACCAACCCCACGCCGCCTACGACAACGGGGCAACGACAGGGACATGTGCGTCGAGGCCTAAGCCGACAGCCTCTGGAGTTATGTACTGAGAACTGGCTGAAGACGATCGAAAAAAGTGTTTAGTTAGTGCGATGACTGCCTTGCTGACGGCCACCATCAAAACAGTCAACTTTTCCGAGGTGCGACACCGGGGGGAAACAGTGGCGTATCCTCAAGGCAATTTGGAGCTCTCACATGAAAATGCTCGATGAAATTAGGGATTTTAAGGGAGTTTAGATCTCTGGTGCTCCAATCAGACCTGTCTTTGTTTCACCCCTTTAGTTCAAGGGTTCTGATGAACTCCAATTTATGGAATGGCTTCAAGAAGGCCACTTCTTAGGTCCTGCAAGTTTCTTGTCAAAGCATTATTTGCCATAACGGAGCATTCCATGACCAGGTGAAACAGCACTCGTCATCACCATCAGGTGCCCTCTGAGGCTGCAATGCCCTGTAAGAAATCCAGTAAGAAACTTTGTAGGTCTCGCAGTGTTGAAGATTGTGAAATGATCTAGACTCCGATACCACAGAAAGTTTCCTGGCCAACGAAAGGAATTCCTACTCCTTTCCTGGCATCTTAGAATCGATGCTTTGTTGGCAGCCTGACTGTCAGAATGTATCCTCATCAAACATTTTATTATAGGTGCACCTTCCTGTTGCTGGACAGACTCATGGATGAAGTTTGGCAATGTAGGTTATAAGACAGTGCCTACAGTCGGATTACTGAAGACCTTTTTCCAAATGCTGCCATCTTGCGACATAAAAAACCAAATAGGGACGTCTGCAAAAGCAGTCATGTTCCCTAACAGATCCAGAAGAATTTCCACTTCATATACTCATCGGTTTTTGGTGACAGTTTTTCATGACTGTCATATGTGAAAAATTAATTGGAGAACCAAGTCAAATATCAATTGTGTAGCCATACGGGTGAAAAACTGCGACGGACGACGCTGGGAAGAAGCTGTTGACGTCTTCTATCCCCATCGCTCATTGTGATGCGGCGATAGGTGCCACTTGTAACAATATTCTTCCTCCGCGGTAATTTATACCGCTTAGAATAACATTAGGTGGAGTTATACGCCTACAAGTAACGTATGAAGAACACTGTCTAGCGATGCCACCGGGTTTGTTGTATTTGGACGGATGTGATTTACACAGGGTGGGGCAATGACTTTAAATTTCTACAGGGGCATGAGAAGCCCGATTCGATGTGATGGTAACTAGGAGAAAAAAACGGTTAACAAATATAATATTTATGAGATTCCACCTCTGCTGGGGCATTGATGTTTTCATCAGTGTTTGTTCAATCGGTAGAAAGTTTAACTGTGTAGGCTTAATGCAGAGTTTTCTAATGAGCCTCTAAATCGAACGTAATTTGAAGAAGAAGTTTCGGATTTTTAAGAAGAGACATTTATTTGAACCCAAGAAAAACCGTTTATATTCGAAGGAAATACTACAAGATGCAGAAGATGAGAGTACTAAGTTTCTCACAGAAATCCTCGGCTAATTCAAGGCTCCTATGAAGGGAAATTCTTCTCGTATTGGAAGCCCTTGACATTTTCTATTGATAAAAGACAAAAAGCACCAAGAATGAAATGCAAAAAAGAAGAATTTACTGTTTTAAATATATATACGGTTGATTCGTTTTTAAAACACCGAATTCAGGGATTGATTATACCCTTTGGCTATCTTCAAACAGAAACAAACTGACAGAATGATTGACGATATCCAACAACCTTTAAATGCAGATGCCCCAATTCTCATACTGCATAAATCATACGATTCATTTCTACACTGCGAATCGGTTTATATAAAACAATAAAAAATTCATAAATTTCCCGGCAGCAACACGGTCGTATCAATTGAAACGGGGAAAACAGAATTGCGGGAATGATGAGGCATGGATAAATAATCAGAAATGTCTGGAATGAACGGGGTATAACTCAATATCCCGTATCAATATTCCGACGGGATATCGGCCCTGGCTCTTCAATCTTTCACAGGGCCTAGAACGAGGAAGACGAGAGCAGATGTTGCAGGGTTCAAGTGCTTCATAAATTTGACGGCATCCCGTGTAAAATTTCATATTGGATTACAAATTGAGGAACTGGAAAAATGACCCCGCATGCATATCTGATTTACTGGGGGAGTATCACCTTTGTCTGCGATGATTTGAGTCGAGATATTCAGGAGAACGTACTTGGTGACATCGAAATAAGAACGCGTAGCGATAGATGGCATATTTCAGCCTTTTCGATCAGCATTTGGTCCAGTTGTTCACGAATTTTCCCCGAAATTGGTTGAAACAGGTAGAAAGGAGGATAAGGAGAAACCAGGTTGTCTTTAAGATGAAAAAGCGAGTAAAATTATATCTCCTCAATATAGTTTTGTTATGACATGTTCCTGGAATGCAGAACAGATTTTTTGAGGGGAGAACTGAAGCAATCAAGATTCATAAAGCTTAGCCTTCTTTACTTTATCGGACTCTAGAGGGAGGAATTCGAGCTTTGGACGAAAGTACAGGTTGAATCCTTGACTCGTACAAATATTTTAACAGTATAATCTTGAAGTCAAAAGAAACACTTTTTTCCCTTACCAGTTTTTGCGAATAGGCTGGATTTAAAAGATACAGGCTGTTGAAAACCATAAAAAATTCAATTTTTGATCTATCTCACAAACGGTTTTATCGAATGAAATGAATTTCGGAATACAGTTTTCCCTTTATTTGATGAATCTTTTTTGAACACACGATAACATCCACGTCTTCCAGTTTACTCATTAAAACCATTACGTATCATAAACATACCATAAAACCCAACTCTTGAAACTAAGATGGACGCTATCTGATGAACTTCAATATGCAGACGACTGCGCACTTATCGCTAGCAGCTCAGAGGATCTACAGATAATGTTGGACACCTATAAACATATATACGAAGTTTTAGGCCGTAGACTCAATATCGACAAAACAAAATTCCTGGTCAGTCCGCCAGAAAGCCTTCAGACAGATATCAGCCTGAATAATGAAACTCAACAGGTCGAGCAGTTCAAATACTTGGGAAGCTTCATAAATATAAGGGCTAACCTAGACACGGAAATACACCGCCGTAACACTTCAGGAATTCTGGAAGCTAAAGGACAGAGTGTTTCAAAATCACGACCTCAATCTGAAGACCAAGACAGCTGTTTACAAAGCAGTGGTCCTCCGACCGCTTCTTTACGGAAGCGAAAGCTGGACGCCCTACAGGCGACATATTAAACAGCTTGAACAAATGCAACAACGTCATCTAAGACAAATAATGCACATCAGGTGGTTTGTGGTTTTACAAAGTTTCAAATGCAGAAGTCTTGCAGCGCGCGAGTTGTACAACAATTGAGACTCAAGTAACGAGGGCCCGACTCAGATGAAGCGGCCACATTCTGAAGATGCAAGACACAAGACTCCCCAAAATAGCGCTGTATGGCAAATTTACACAGGGAGCTCGGAAACCAGAAGGCCACAGTACAAGCGGTTTAGGGATATACTGCATCAATTCCTAAAATCAGTTAATGCCAATCATAACTGGGAACAACTAGCGTTAGACAGATCACGGTGGAGGTCTTTGGTCAACAGTTATGATGGAGACTCGAGAAGAATACAGCGGCGGCCAGATCTGGTTGCTGACTATCCATGCCCGGAGTATGGAAGGATCTGTAGGTCACGGTTGGGTCTCTTAAGAAATTATATAAGTCTGTTCGCACCGTTTTTTTTGTCTTTTTGTAGATTTATTCCCGGTAACGGGATGCAGCAATGAATGAATGATTTGAAAGTTTTGTAAAATAAAAGTACCTATTCTCTAGATTATCTCGTAAAATGCGCCATTTTCGAGCAATTTGATGTAATTTGATATAATAAATATCTGTGAAATTCAAAAATTTGGGTACGTTGGCTGAATACAACTCTTTTTAAAAGATCCATAGATGTGTAGTGTCACTAATTCAGCTAGTTATTCTGAAGGTAATTTTGTTCTCCAGGGGTGGATAGCTCATAATGAAAACTTTAAATCGCTATATCTTTTTATCAGGGCCGTATCGGAAAAACTGGTATAGGAAAAAAGTGTTTCTTTTGACCTCAAGAATCTTCTGTTGAAATACATATTTTTACGAGTCAAAGATTCACCCTGTATAGTCTGATGCTTGAGAGCAATTTCTGCAAGGAGTTCTTTATGTAGAACCATTCGACTCTTGCCTAGGTCGCTGAAGGCTGAGATGTGGCACCAAACCCCGTAACTCTTCATCGAAAATGAAACGCAACCGAAAGCCACTTCAAAGGCACAAAAATCGCTCGCGGATTGTCAAATTTCCACCCGATGGAGCTTACGTTATCCCGTCTCCCGCGATCCCAGTTAGGGAATAGGATACCACCGTTTGACGCCGTCAGATGCTTTCCATTTGAAGCCGCAACATGTTTGTGCTTTTCCGGAAAAGCTCTCCGCTTCGCTGATGCAGGCTTGTTGCTACAAGAGACGCGTAGCGTCCTTTCGCGGCAGCGACGTCGTATTTAAATTTATTCGATCGAATAAATCATTCAGATGTGGAGGAACCCATGGCGGGGCCCTTTGAGCGATTGGTGACGTCGGTTTGTGTGTTTATGGGTCATCGGAATGGGTATTTGTCCGCGCGTTGTGATGCAGGACTGCGGGAAAGCTTTTAGTGGGGTTGCAGGACATGTTTCCGAGCTGGAACTCATCGAAATTTCATGTGATGAGGCTTTCGACGAATTGTTGGGATTGAGGCTTTCCGGCAGGGTTCCATTTAGTTCCAATTCGGATTGCAGATTGAAATATTCCAATGTAATTGGAACTGAGTACCCTTCTTTTACGAGGATGTATTGATATCTAGTTAGCCTAGACCTGTTCGATGCATAAAAAAATATTGCGTTAACATAGCAACGAAGAATGACTCATTAGAAGTGTCAGTGTGAAGTTTGAGGTCAAAAGAGTAAACCAGAGAAACGCAATATATTAATTAAAGAAGATGTCCACCGAAATTGTGAAAATCGAAAAATTGGTGTATCGAGCCATCATCAAGTACCTGTATTTAGAAGGGTTAAGAACAGATTTACGAAGATATGCTTAATACCCTTGGTGATCAATGTCCTTCGTATGCGACCGTGAAAAATTGGACTGCAAGCTTCAAAAGAGGTAAATTTTCCATTGAAGATGATGACCGATCGGGAAGGACAGTTTCTGTGTCAGTCCCCGATGAATATCGACGCAGTTGATGACATGATTTGATCAGACTGTCGAATTGGGCTAAAACGGATATCTGAAGCACTGAATATTTCATACGAACGCGTTCATCGCGTTGACGTAGTTCACGTCAATTTGGACATGAAAAAATTGCTTCAAATGGATCCCCAAATGTTTGAATGTTGACCAAAAGCGTGCAAGGGTAGAAGCATTGCGTTCGATCTGTGCTCGATTTGAAAACAATGTAGACTTCTTAAACCGAATTGTTACTATAGTTGAGGCTTGAGTACATTTCTACGATCCAGAAACAAAGCAGCAATCGATGGAATGGGATCCAAAAATCTGCTGAAAAGTTCTTGTTCCAGTTTTTTGGGATTGCTATGGAGTAATCATGATTGATTTTTTGGATAAGGGTAGAACAATAACCGGAGATTACTATTCGACATTACTGACCACTCTACGGGAAAAAATTGAAGAGAAAAGACGCGGAAAGCTTTCCAAAGTTGTTTTGTTTTTGCAGGACAAAACTCTGCACAAAAATCTCATGTTGCCATGCAAAAAATTCGTGATTTAGGGTTTGAATCACTAGAACCCCCCCCCCCTTATTCACCAGATTTGGCTCCATCCGACTATGATCTCTTTCCTTAACTGAAAAAAAGTTTAAAAGGTAGTAAATTTTCTTCCAACGAGGAGGTAATAAAAGCTGTGCAGGTCTGGTTTGCAGAGCAGGAAGAATCATTATTTTTGAAAGGTCTAGACACGTTACAGGTTCGCTGTAATAAATGTATCCAATTAAGAGGAGAATATGTTGAGTAATAAAATATTTTGACTTTGAAATTTTGTTTGGTTTTAAAGTAGGCTAAGAATTTTTCAATATATCCTCGTATAGTAAAAGCGAATACTCTTCTTTATGCAAAAAGCCAAATATTATATTGCTTTTATGAAATCTTGATCCATACGTGTTATTCCTTCGAAGTGAGCCATTATGTTTTTGTTGGAAACCATAATTTTTAGCCAAAAAACATGGCGTCAACGTTTTACCCTCCAATCCTCAAATTCGTACTTTTCTCAGAGTCCTAATGGTGGCAGTGGAAAGTGAGAGTGACTGAATCTCGAATAAATCGCTGCACTCAGTATATCGCTCGTGTGGTAGATCAAAAAGACGATAGTGAGCGGAGCAAGTACGTTCCCTCGAAAAAACTCTTATAAATCATCCGCTAACAATGCAGATTCTTGGAGGGAGAAAGACGGCAGCAGTGGGTTCTCTTTGTTTTTTACGTACAGATCACGGGCGCTGATATTCAAAAAATAATGCTCCCATTTCACTTCTCAGAAATGATTTACGTTGTTTGACGACAGCTCGTGGAGATAAAGGAATCGCAGCGGTAAAAAATTGTTATGGTCTACGTGAGGTCGTGGATTCTGAATGCGTCCGTCTAAATGTGGGCACATGGAAATCCTCTACGACTAGGTGGTTCTAATAATTCTTAGAGTCGGTTATGTCGAGCTTTGGTACAGTGATGTATGACAGACATCACCTGTTCGAGCTATATGTTCACTATTGCGCACTGAGTTTTCCAGGAAACTCCAATTTCAGGTAGGTACATTAGCATAGAAAGCAGAATAACCTGTACTTCTTTAACGAATGAAATATCGAGAATAATAACAAGAATGGTTTCTGGAACAATTTGCTCTATGCCGAAGTATTAGTAATTGAATGCAAGGAAAATTTTCGGGTACACCCTTTCTTCTCAAGTTCCCCTCATCTTCCATCTGATATATCCCAGTTATACTGGAGCAGAGTAACATTTTCATCCCAATTAGACTCCATTATTGTGCACGCGATTCAGTGGATTAAACTTTTCGTACAGTGAAAGACTCCCATGGAGCCCGGTCGTCAATATTTCATAATGCCTTTGACTCTCGAGGAAATCATGACGTTGGAGCCAATTAGAGTAGAGTCTGTAGCTCGAGCGCTGCTACAGTCGGCCCTTGGAATTCTGCATTTAGTTGATAATCTCGTGTGTTTACTTCATTAGGTTTTACTAAGGGCCAAGTTTTGGTATCTGCCTCATACAGTCAGTCGTCTTGCGACTGAAATTATAACTTATTTCTCTAAAGGGGGATGTAAACTGGTAGATACGACGACAAATTGACTTTTTCTCATTGGTTATCTGATTTCGTTTCCATTGGAAATGGAATGACCACGAAAAATCCGCTCATTACGTGGAAAATTAATCGAAACTGTTCAAAAATATCGATATATTATAATGTCGAGGCTATGGCCGCTTCTGGCATCTAATTGACACAATCTCACGAAAGCTTTTGAGCTCTGTTCTTCGAGGTAAACATAAAGAAATGTAGTTTTTTCTTGCGGTCTCTCCCCACGATTTTTGCAGCCGTAGAAAGCAGGGTTCGACCTCAGACGATTATCGCCTTCAGCTAACCCAATCAAGGCTTCAAATCGAGTGTCACGCATGAAAAACGACCGCTCGATATAGTTGGGGTGAGCAATTCGATATATAGGTGCCTATAAAATATAGGAACGGATACGACAATAAAATCACTTGTGGAATTATTCGGCATTGTAGGTCGTAAAATATCGACACCGATATACCAATAGAAAACACCACCCACACTTTATGGGGTTTTTAAATCGACCGGGCGTTCTTCGGCGTCATATTGCTGAATATTGGAGCTGAGGAAACCCGAGGAACGTGAACCAGTTTCCGACGATAAAAAATAACATTACAGCGTACCTCGAACGGTCACGTTATAAAGGATTTTTTCTTAAAAAAACCCTGATTTTCCCATCATCCATGTCGCCAACCGTGGTATCAAGAGGGCAGTTCGTACGTCTTATTTGTCAGTCTATATGAGATCGAACATCCAGCTTTTTGTGCCTTAGACAGTCAGGACAGTTCCTAGCGGGAGTGCAGCGCGTGCCATGCGTTAAATAGTACAAAATATATCGATTCGGGTCATTTCATTGACTAATTCGAGATCATACATTACGAATATGCAATTAGATTTTTTGTAGGATTAGTAATTTAGGAAATAAATCACATTAAGTGGAAAATTTCGAAAAAATTGGTCAACTTTGTGGAGATGTAGCAGCCAGAAAAAGGGAAATAGGCATGTGCTAATTTTTTTTTTGATAGATGGATCCTTTGCAAATATAAAAAGCTAATTTTTACTCATCTTGTGCGGACAGTTTAGATTTTATGATTTTTTCCGCGAAGGTCCAAATTTTCTAATTGTTCATCGACCATAACTTGAAAAATAAATTTTTTCAAAAATATCTGTTTGCATTTTCGTTATCTTCGATCTCGAATTAGTCAACAGTATAAATTTGGTTTCGATCGGAGACAAAAAATTTTTTTCAAAAAATCTCAATTTTTCCATACATATGTATGGAAAATTTGAAAAAAATTTTATCCCTCCGATTTCTACCAAAATTGTAGTATTTACTAATTTTAGGGCGTAGATTACGAATATGCAAACAGAATTTTGTTGAAGGGATTAGTTTTCAAGTTATGGTCGATGGAAAGTCGGAAATTTTGGACCTTCGCAAAAAAAATCATAAAATCTAAACTATTCGCTAAAGATGAAGGAACATTGGTTTTTTCTATTCGCAAAGAACCAATATATCACCAAAAAAATCAGCTCATGTCGAGTAACTCCTTTCTGGCTTCTATAGCTCCTCAAAGTTGACCAATTTTCTCGAAATTTTCCGCTAAAAGTGATTTTTTCCCCAAAGTACTGATCCTAGAAAGAATTAAATTACATATTCGTAATCTACGACCTCGAATTAGTCGAAAAACTGAACCGGGTTGATATCGTTCGAAAAATAACTTTTTTTTTGATTTACAAGAAAGTCTTTTTCTACCCGCGCTCCGCACCAACAAAATTTTTCTATTTCATCGACGATAACTTGAAAAATAAATTTTTTAAAAAATATCTGTTTGCATATTCATGTTCTACGCCCTCGAATTGATCGACAGTATAAATTTGGTTTTGATCCGAGACCAAAAATTATTTTTCGAAAAATCGCAATTTTTCCATACATATGTATGGAAAATTCGAAAAAAATTTTATCTCTCCGATTTCCACCAAAAGTGAAGTATTTACTAAATCGAGGGCGTAGATCACGAATATGCAAACAGAATTTTGCTGAAAAGATCAGGTTTCATGTTATGGTCGTTGGAAAATCGGAAATTTTGGACCCTCGCGGAAAAAATCATAAAATCTGAACTGTTCGCAAAAGATGGATGAATATTGGTTTTCTCTATTCGCAAAGAACAAATCTATCACCAAGAAAATCAGCTCTTGTCCAGTGCCTTTGTTCTGGCTGGTACAGCTCACTTCACAAAAAGTGGCTTATTCCCTAAAATGCTGATCCTACGTAGCCCTTTTTGAACAATATCCAAATACCTGAGGTGTAGTCAAAAATTAACCCGGAGCTGATTAAAATATCCGTTGTTTTTCCGATGACCTACATCTCGAAATTATTCAGGACCACATACTCGGCCTTAAAACAATATTATCTTAATTTCTCAGGCAACCCTTTCCGTGTTTGTATAAGGCGTTCTGTTTCCCACACGTAAAGGGCGTAGTGTAACGTGGTTGAATCTCGATTGAAAATAACGATATTCTATGGATGGATGGATATCTATTGAAAACAAATGGCGAACCTGTTAAAGCAGTGGAGTTTAATTTATCGACTTTTCGTAAAATAATATATCAGATTATAAATAGAAAGCGATGCATTGAATGATGAATCAAAGAAAAATAAGCAGTAAAATAGAATATCATTGGATTAAAATGTATCGAACATTTTACAGCCTGCTCGAAGTAAACGAGAGTTCTTAATTAGTGAAACAGGGTAGTGTTTTTTATCAGGTCACAACCTGATACCCACCAACGATAGAACCTTTCACATACAACTTCATCAGCAAACGGTGGAGCAACAAAAAATCTTGTAAAAAGTTAACGACCTGATCTGAACCCTCGATCGGCATTTGTAAAACCCTTTTCCACGTCTGGTACTCGATTTCATTTATCGAACAGCATATCAGAGACATTCAGAACATTATTTCACACCTGTCTGGATTAGAAATGAGTGTTCTCATGAAACAATGCCACCTTAGGTGTCTGGGAATGCTCTAATTGAAAACGGTCTACCTACCGCTGATTTATTTTATACCGGGACAGCGTAATTGAGTATTTTAATTAGGAACGGACACAGGTGGAAGTTTTTTCTAGGACGGTGTAAAAAATTGTTGGTAATATACCGAGTGCAGCAAGGAGTGGGTATTGCAGTTCATTCGATCGTCCAACTGCGTTACTAATTGAAGAAAGGTTTCATGAATTTTTGCGTATGTGATGAAATATAAGAGTCTGATGAACATTTTTGCATGGACAATGTGATGTGTTTATGAATTCATTCGAGTTCCTTTTTTTGTGCATTTTGCCTTTTTCACTCAGTGATGATGTTTGGTAAATCCAAGAAACAACCAAGTTTTGAAATATACGAGGATGTATTGATATCTAGTTAGCCTAGACCAGTTTCAGGCATAAAAAAATATTGCGTTACCATAGCAACGAACAATTACTCATTAAAAGTGTCAGTGTGAAGTTTGAGGTCAGAAAAGTAAACCAGAGTTACGCAATAAATTGAAAGAAAGAAGATGTCCACCGAAATTGTGAAAATCGAAAAATTGGAGTATCGAGCCATCATCAAGTACCTGTAAGGGTCAAGAGGTAATCAGATTTACGAAGATATGCTTAATACCCTTGGTGATCAATGTCCTTCATATGCGACCGTGAAAAATTGGACTGCAAGCTTCAAAAGAGATAAATTTTTCATTGAATATGATGACCGATCGGGAAGGCCAATTTCTGCGTCAGTCCCCGAAAATATCGATGCAGTTCATGACATAATTTTATCGGACCGTCGATTTGGGCTAAAACGGATATCTGAAGCACTGAATATTTCATACGAACGCGTGCATCATATAGTTCACTTCAATTTGATCACTGTACGGGAAAAAATGGAGGAGAAAAGACGCGGGAACCTATCCAAAGGTGTTCAACTATTTGAGGATTATTTTTCTAGAACTAGAACTCCGGTTTTCCGACTAAGAATTTTCAAAGAAGTCCTACAAAATTTAATTCCAATACAGTGGGAATATTCTGAACTAAGTACCTAGTGAAAGTGTACCGTCAAAGCATGCAGCTTGCAAAGCTGTCCAAGCTCTGAAATAGTACGTGAAAATGATCTGCTAAAAAATTGAATCTTTAAGTCTTTTATAAAGAAATCTGAAAATAGTCTTTGGAGACCCTATCTTTTTCTAGTTAACAAGCATTTTTCTGTTCTTAATCATTATCTTCTTGCCTCAATCTTGAGTGCGTCACACTTTAGACACTACCGTGATCTGTTTTCACCAACTCCGAAAACCGCATCATCATACCGATTAAGAAATAAACAACCAATTTGTATAAATAATAATAACAGCTTCCAAACTTCCATCGATGGAATCTAAATGCACGAATTTCTGCTAAATCATCTCATTATTTCGCCATCTAGAATCCCCCCAAACTAGATAGCGTTATCTGGCAGTGGAGAACTTGCTAATGGAAAATATTTCTCAATTCGGAAGACCATAAATTCTATGGAAACCACTCAATCCACTTCTGCACGGACGCCATCCGAAAGCGGCCATCAAGGTATTTATGACTTAATTATCGACGTATAAAAGTAAAACTCTTGCCGTGGAAATTGTCGTCTCTCCACTTAGCACTAGACTGTCGTCTCTTCAATGTACCGTTCGAATTATCATACGAATGTGGATATAAGTTTTAAAGAAGTCAACAATGCGAAAAGGTTAGGTTGACCTCACCATGAGTTGCAGGCTGCACCGCATTTCGTATTCATTTATTCGGAAATCTGGGTTTTCGACTTTTTTATAGAACAACCGAAAAAGCATAGACTGAGGAATATCGGTACATTATTTCAGACATAGATACAGTTTGTTCCACCTGGTTTTGAGACTTATTCATTGGCGGAATTGAAAAGTAATCCATCTAAATTATATTTTTGACGATCTTTTATTGTTGTTCAAACAAAACAATCTATTTTTTCTGTGCACTAATCAATAGTTAAATTCTGGTCAGTAGAAACAACAAAAATTTCACATTTTGAGGCATGAACATTCAAAAGACGAAAAGTTAATAAGAATATTTAATCGAAAACAGAATGGAACATACAAAACAATATTTCCAGGGTATTCTTATATGCGACATGTATCAAAATCAATTGTATTAGAACTTATTTTCTTTTTATGGAGTCCATTATCATCCTGATGTATTACGAATGAAAAAGGTGCTTTATCTAGAGCACTCCCGCCAGAAATATCGAGATTACATCAAATTTGAATAATAAGCAGAGAAAACTACGTAATGAGCGGAATCGAAATGATATCCTCCAATATATATGGAAGAACCGATAATGCCTCAAGTCACGGAATATAACGTAAAACGTTCTGGAATCAATCCTGTCGTTAAAAAAATGATGGAACACTCGGAAACGGTTAATTTTATCACTCAGGCCAGTGGTGAAACATCCAAATGGGCTGAAATCGAGGTTATTTGAATATTTACGAAGTCTACTTCTCGGATGGTCTTGATTGAGTCATCTTGTAGTCTTATCTTGGAAATATTTCGACAAATTAGGAAAACGACACATGGAATTTTAATTCCCCGGACTGGGGAAATGTTCGTATTCATGGTATTCCATGTTGATCTCACACAAACGTTTCTTTTTTTATAAATGACTTGCAACCCTCAATATCAAACGCTTGCCAAGGTAAATAGTAAACCAGTGAACACCTACAAAGTTCCCTCCCATACTTTCCTCAAGAATACAAAGCTCAACCACCTCAAACCGTCTCACTGTCGGCGCTTTTATAGCAAAAGACCCGACCTTGTGGTACAGCGACGCTCATTAGCTTTAATTAATAATTAAAATAAAGCCCGTGAACTATTATTAGTGCTTCAATATAACCCCATTATAACGTCTTCTCAGCTAATTAAATAGCGCTTTAAAATTGAAGGCACAAGATGTTGTTCCCCCTTGATGAGGTTTACATCGGTCGTTATGGATATATAATTGGCAAAATCAGTTTCCTCATGTGAATATCTGTATGTGGGATGTTTCGTCAATTATTAGAGACTTTCAGATCATCCACAAAAACCTTTTTGCGGGAATATACTACAAATGACACGAAAACATACAAAATTGGGTGTCTCATTGAGCTTCATTGGGAATTGTATAGAAGTGTGCGCCACCTATTGCCAGGTAGGCGATTGTGCTACCTAGGCCGAGCATAGAGCCTGTAGATACCTGTAAAATTGGGGTTAGTACCACTATGATGAGCCGTTGTCTTTGAAACCCATCAAAAACATTGCTAAAATGTGCGAACAGAAACCTGGTATGAGACATATACTCAATATCTGTCAATTTCTATGCACTGAATTATTTTTATGCACTGTGGCAGCCATAGTTGAACCATAGTTCAGCAATTTAGTGGTTTTGTTCCATAAATAAACAACTATGTGGAGTCTCTGAGAACGAATGGACTGTAAGGCATAGAGTTAATTGATGTTGCATTATACAACAAAAATCCTTTGTGAAATCGTTAATTACACATCTCGCGCCTTATAACTGTCAAATAATTCGAATGGCATCATTACGTCACGCCAATAAATCCCAATAACGAAGTTATAACTTTGCTAACAATGAGGGACATAAACTGAATTCTAAACGATTGAAATCATTAAGCCACTCTGTGCTTCACCAACGCGAATATTTTCTATGATTCACACGCCCGCTTTTAATGGCCGCCACTCAATTACAGCCGGCCACCTAATTCAGACATTAGATTTTTCAGGTTTTAATAGGAATTGATGTACTTCGCATTGTTCATAGACGTAATGAGGGCAATTCTCACAATTAACCACGTATAATTTTATGGCTGGTGACAATATCCTCCTAATTGAAGCGTCAATTGCGCAGAGTGGTGTCGGTGGAACGTGTTTTTTATTCGTGCGGCTTTGTGGAGTCGTTATTTTGATTATATGTTTTGGGTTTGTTTTTTTCTGGCACGTCTCGTCTGGTATTAAGGTGTAATCATGTAGTTGCTCTATTCGTTTCAACAATAGAAGTCATTAAGTTACATTTTTTCATGTCTTTGGTGTATGAAAAGAAAGATTTGAATTAGAAACCAAAATCCAGCCTATGTTCGCACATCATGCCCTTACAATTACACATTTGAGCCATTTGTGAGGGACCCTTTATGTTTTTCGAGACTCCAATTCAAAACAAGAAGGATCTGATGAAAATTTTGACCATTATTACATGTCAATATCCTTCAAAAACATGGACACATCCTCTGAATGACCAAAATTCGTTCGAGCATCCACCAAAAAAGAACTAGAATGGAATCTGTCTCAGCAACCCATGAGGACTACCTACAGGTGAAGATGACCATTTTTTCAAGTCCATAGCCTAAATAATGACGTGATTTTCGCCCATTTGGTACTGAGATTTAACTATATCTAAGATACTGAATAAATTTTTGGTGAAATCCCACTGAAATTCAGAGTGTTCACATCTGAATCATGAAAATATACGACTGGGCTATCTCTGCTGGTATTCAGTCTCCAGAGTTCAAGTACAGGATTAGCTCGATCTGACAGCTAAGAAATTATAATCGGCTCTGCGAACGAGAAGGTCACAATGTAAACAGATTTAGACCACAACGGTTCTGGGCTTGATGACGAAGGTCGTGTTGTCCATCGACAATGACAGTTTCTCTGTGGAAGAGATCATCGTTCGTGTAAATAGAACATCGGTCGTTTTGGGGGAAATTTGTCGTTGATATTCTCGAATTTGATCGTGGTTTATTCTGGCAGATTGTTGTGTTAACCTTAATAAAGCTTGGACCCTCGAAATTTATCCTCCATTTCTTTGAATGTCGTTAGCGTCATGCTACTATTGAAATTCTTGCATATTTGGCGTGGAAAAATGTTATTCCCGCCTTGTTAAACCAGACGGGAAATAGCAAACCAGAGGAGAACCAATTCGATGGAATTTATGTAAACTTCCCCATTTGAATCTTCCAAAAGTTTGTTCATGCCAATGGAACCTCGAGCCAAGATACAGCAATTGCATTGACCAACTAAATTTCCCTCTGATAAAATCGTCATAAAGTAGACTCCCTTTATGGAATCCTGCAATGCGGATGGACCTTTACGATGGCAGAATCTCCAATAGAATTCTGTTTTGATATCGAACCTAACAAAAAAACGTTGGGATATTACATTTCAAGGTTTGTAAGGAATGAAATATTATGAATTATAACTACGAGAAAAATTCCCCCCAAAGAACCGAAGGTGAAGCAACGACGCGTTTAAATTTCATAATATTCCGCACAAAGGTTCATTCCAGGGAAATAAAAAACTTCCATTTTCCAATTCTTGGGACTGGGAAATGTAACCAGCAGTAGAAGCAAGATTTGAATCTCAGGAGTGTTCGGGAACCATTTGGGAAGTGTGGCTTTGGAAATTCGTTTATACCCAAGTTATTCTGAAAAATCTGCATAGATATAGACGATGTATTGAGATTCAAATGAGAAATATAAGAAAGCTTCACAAGATTTTTTTCGTCTTCATTCAAATAGAAGTAGATATTGAATACTGAAGTGACTACCATGGAAAATCCATAGGAAACAATGAATATATGAAGTATCCACCTTCCTCTCATATGCCAGACTCTCGGCGATCCTGGATTCGAAAAATTGACCTAGTTCTATCGAAAATTCTCTATACGCCAGACGGAACGCCATGTCAAGACACAATTTCCAATTGAATTCAGAATAATTTCCCGAGAGCCCAACAAATAACGGAAAAAAAACGGGCGCACGCCAGATACCGCAACAAAGGCTTGTCAGCCATTGTCTGGAAATCAATGAGGATGAATCGCTGGGCACGAAACGTCGATTCCTGAAACTGTATCGGGATTTGTCCCCGGAGGTCGGAACACAGTCGGTTTGCCCCGGGGAACGATGCGCCCGATCTGCCTTTGATTCCGATGAATAGTGGGCAAGATCGGACTGGAGGAAAAAGGTCAGTCTCATATTATTGTATCCAGTTCAGTTTAGAGAAAGAATGGCCCCTTTGTTGTCTAAACCATGAGAACCTATGACGTTGTCTTTTTCCCCGTGATAGTGAGATTTTGACAGGGACGGATTTCATTTTGTTCTCCTTCCTAATGTCATTTCAACAAAACCCCTTTCAGGATTATCACGATGCATTTACAAGGTGAGAGATTCTCCTCTGAATTGGATACATTTATTACAGCGAACTTGCAACGTCTCTAGATCTTTCAATAAGCTTTTATTACCTCCTTGTTGCAAGAAAATTTACAACCTCTTATAGTTTTTTTCAGTTGAGGAAAAAGATGATAGTCGGTGAATAAAGGAGTGTTCTAGTGAAGCAAACCCTTAATCACGAATTTTTTGCATGGCAACATGAGATTTGTGTGGAGAGGCGTTGTCCTGCAAAAACAAAACAACTTTGGATCGCTTTTCGCGACTTTTTCTCTTTTATTTCTTCTCGTAGAGTGGTCAGTAATGTCGAATAGTAATCTCCGGTTATTTTTCTACCCTTATCCAGAAAATCAGTCATGATTACTCCATGGCAATCCAAAAAAACTGAAGCAAGAACTTTTCCAGCAGATTTTTGGACACGATACCTCTTAGGTCTTGGAGAACCAGAGTGTCGCCATTCTATCGATTGTTGCTTTGTTTCTGGATCGTAGAAATGTACCCAAGTCTCATCCATAGTAACAATTTGGTTTAAGAAGTCTACATCGTTTTCAAATCGAGCACAGATCGAACGCGATGATTTTACCCTGGCACGATTCTGGTCAGCATTCAAACATTTGGAGATCCATTTTGCAGCAATTTTTCTCATGTCCAAATTGACGTGAACTATATGATCAACGCGTTCGTATGAAATATTCAGTGCTTCAGATATCCGTTTTAGCCCAATTCGACGGTCTGATAAAATCATGTCATGTACTGCATCTATATTTTCGGGTATTGACACAGAAACTGGCCTTCCCGATCGATCATCATCTTCAATGGAAAATTTACCTCTGTTGAAGCTTGTAGTCCAATTTTTCACGGTCGCATACGAAGGACATTGATCACCAAGGGTATTAGGCATATCTTCGTAAATCTGCTTACTTCTTAACCCTTTTAAATACAGGTACTCGATGATGGCTCGATACTCCAATTTTTCGATTTTCACAATTTCGGTGGACATCTTCTTTCTTTCAATTTATTGCGTAACTCTAGATTACTTTTTTGACCTCAAACTTCACAATGACAAATGAGTCATTGTTCGTTGCTATGCTAACGCAATATTTTTTTATGCTTGGATCTGGTCTAGGCTAACTAGATATCGAAATACCCTCGTATTTCCCTCACGTAAATTCGAAATTGTTCATGATCTGTCAAACCATAGGTAACCATCGCACAGGTGCACAGACTCATCCCCCTTACGCCATCCCTGCCTCCGTTCCACCCTCAGTTTCCAACTTGTCACATAGCCGACGTTTCGTGAATTGTGGACCCCCGCAGAGAACATTATCTAGGCTGGACTAGACCAGCTTTGAGAAGCCACGTTAAATCTGAACCCAGCCCTTCCGATGGGTAAAAACCCTTGATTAACGATTGTTGAATCTAGGGGTTGTTAATTTGCCCCGCGTGGCGATTTTGTGGTATACGTTCTTTATGGAAATAGGTTCTGTTTTGTTGGGCAGTGATATGGCCCGACTGCCATAAATAAATGGACGCTGTGGCGCGGCTTGGTTTTTATATAATGGCATTGTTATGAAGAGGGCCTGATTCTTTGGTGAGATAGTGATGGAAGAGGAATTTCGAACGGTCTGGAACAATCAGATGACTCGAAGGATTTATGGAATTTTTTCATCATTGACATGGAAATTATTGAAGGTCCAGAAGGGTTTCTAAGGATCAAGATTCAAAAGTTCAATAAAACATGGTTTTCTCTACCAAAATATTGTCATATTCATTGGGTTATAAATTAGATTTGTAGGGAATAACACATATGGTAAAAAGCTTCTAAAACTTTGCTGTGTAAGCTCTTGGCAATATACGTGTTCTTTGATGCATCTTTTAACTTCGGCATTCAATGCTTCTGATTCTCATTCAATCGAAAATTTTGGGGTAGTCGTACATATTTGTCACTTCCTCTCCACTTGCCCTCAAGGTCAAAGAAATAGTCACAGCTCGGGAACCCAGAATGAATCAGATCCAATATTTCTTGGTTTCCGAGAAATAACTGTTTTCCCAAACTCCTTTTTCTGTTTGTCCGACCCGACACACAGAGTCGACTTCTAATTGAGATCTCAACTTAAACGGAATTATGACTGTTTTACATTTCCTCACAACGAATGATAAGTAGAGTGCTCGTCCATATGGACGTCCATAACTCAAAGTTATGAGAACATTAATCCTGAGACCAGTCCAGTGGATATGTTATGCTGTTTAGACGACTGTGTAAATTAAAATTGGATGTAGCGTTTCGAACAGGTTAATTTCGAGTGATATCGCGTTAAATATGCGTGTCTTTTACGGTGGAATTTGGATACGAAGAAGGATCTACCAAGGAGTAGGCGTTTCTAGGTCGATGAGTCGATTATTGTGGTCGCATAGTTCGGAATTGAGATATTTTCTTGTTTCTCCTGGTTTATTCTGCATATTCAGCGAGTGCAGGATAATCCTAAGATCCCTAAGAGGTTGATCCAAATCAGGAGTTCCACAAGGGTGCATCCTTGGGCCCGCCCAATTCTCCAAATTCACGTTTTATCAACTGTTGGCCACTTTTAACCTCATTCCAATGAACTGGCAAGTTTCATAACGAGCATCGTCCGCGAAAAATCCATTTTCGTCGTGGCATCTCCTACAGGAACAAACAAACGAGCTAATACGAGAACGGAGCCGGCGAAATTTCTGTTTACTTTTTTCGCAGTCCCGTCGTGTTCAAACAATTACTCTCGCGCTAAAACCTCGTTGCAATTTCGACTCTCGTTCCCTCCAAATTTATCTAATTAATCTGTCTAGCTAAGTTCGAGGTTGATAACTTATCTTCGGGAGGCCCTGCCCATGGCAAATCTAGCGTAGGATAATAAAGGCGCAATTATACAAAGTAAATTTGCCGCACTTCGCGTTTTGCCGTTGTTTGTTCCGTAAACAATCATCTATGTATCTGTTGTTCGTATCTGACGTTGGGAATTAACATATTTTCGTTTAGACAGAGAGACGGTTCCGTTCTTGAAGGATGTTGATTTTGAAGACTGAATTTCCGGTGTATCCTGATTTTCTGGCGAATATAGCAGCAGTTGGTTCGGTTTGAACGTTGCTTAGATAAATAATCGTCAATTTTCCGGAGGTGAGATGACTTAAGAACAGAATCCAACCTCTCCATTCAACATTTATCGAAATTATTTCCACTTGTCTAACGAACATTAGAAGCTGGCACATGATTCTGAAGGAATCAGAGAGAGCATGAACATCTCTGATCAAATATATCATCATCATCGAAGATGGAAGTGGAGTGCCATAAAAAACTCAACGAATTATGCAAGAATAAAAAGTTCTTCTTGGTCTGGGTTCTCGATCGCTCGGGAATCAAAGATACATACACACACATCTGCCGATGCAACTGTAAAGACTCTGGAAGGGCCCCATGAAGAGATATACAGACGGGTGCGCCACCTATTGCAAGGCGTCGGCAAATCTCTTTCACTTTCGTAGCTTGAGATGATTCACTTGGAAATCCGCTCAGAATAAACATCCATCCAGCCTTAATCGTTCCGAATCTTTCTCCCTCAGTTCAGCTGTCATGAGCCCACTTTTCCTGCTCGTCTTATCGACGATCGAGAGTGCCGTGAACCTTCTACCGGGGAATTATCGGCATCAAGATCGGCCTGAAAAATTTTCCGGATCGTTAGAGAGTCGTTTCGCAGGAAACGAATGACTGTTGTCTAAATTTACATATCCGCTACTTCTATTTTAACTCTGGAATAATTAACCACTGATAGTGACAAACAATTTGAGACGGCAGTCCAAATAAAGCGTGGAGCTTCCAATTACCGAATTTGAATTTCAAATCGTTCTTCAAGTTTACCATGAATTCATATTCAATTGCCGCAATTAATAAAGCGAACTGGAGAGGTGTTCGGATGGCTTAATGCCTTCAGTTTGCTATATCATTCAGTTCATTGTTGCTGCTGTCTTTCCGCCTCTGTTTGAACGCGTGAAACGGGCCAGAAGAGGCTTCGTAAACTGTGAAGGATGAGGTCGTTTCATGGACAACAGAAAGCGATGGAGCAATTTTGTTTAATCTGGTTGAAATCTTGGATTACTCTGCTGAATCCAGATTCTGTTCCACTCGAAGAAGATGCTTGTAGAACACTTACATTATGAACGGAATAGTTAAAACATTGTTCGAATAATTTAGGTTTTATTCTTACAGCACTCAATTCAGTGTTCTATTACAAAATGGAGATGGAACCCTCTACTTCTGACATTCAATTCTAACCTCTGCTTCTTCTAATTCGCAGATAACTGTGGAGTAACGAATCCTTCAGCCAGCATTCATATAGAAGTGTCAGATGACAGACAGTAACAGAGCAAACCTTCCAGAACTTATGTTAGGGATTCCAACATCTCGAGTACATTGTCCATTTCGTATTTTCCACCCTTAAAAAGTCCGCCAATACTTCTTTTAACACGCAAGCCACACATTTCCACAGAAAAACATTTCCAGGGACTTTAGTACTATACAGACTGTGTAGAGGACCTCGAAGGTTATCAAGAAATTCCCACATATCCACCTCAAGTACTGAATGTAATTAAAGGTCCCACAAGCATTTCCACGTTCGAAAGGTCCATGTTTCTTGCAGCAAAAAATTAACCAAGAAATTTTTCGTTTCTCCGGCTGAAAGCTATCCCAGTCTCAACATAACAAATCTTCCCCTTTCCATCCAGGTGGAGAAAACCACTTAGTTCATTCGTATCCACTCCAGTTTCCCCTTCAGAATGGGGTGCGCAATAAAAGTCTTTTCAGGCATCAATTCCAGTACGTACATTCGACCAAAAACATATTCATTCGCATGCAAAACCATAACCTCCACGTTTATTTCGCTGAGTAGGGATGTTTAAATCAATAAAGCGTTATGTAAATGGCAGCATATGGAAAATAGAAATGAGAATTTTGTACCACCTGTGGGTAGGACTTGAATTTATTGCCGTATCTGTTTCGTGGAAGTATCGAATGAAAGAATGTGTGCAATTTATCATTTGTCTGCAATTCGAATGTCTTGTCAGATTTCAACTCACGTGACCGAAAAAAATCCAGTTGGAATGAAGAAACTGAAGCCTGCAGTTTCACTGAAAAATCTAGTTCAGACTCTAATTGCTTTGGAAAGGTTAATTTTGAAGAGGGTTTGAAGAAAATTGATGTGGATGAGACTGAAATCGATACACATTTCATTCGCCGAGCCATTTCACAGCTACCTCATCAACCATACGCATACCAGTTGCTGCCAGCGTGTGAAAAGGCTATCAAGAAGCGAGCAGAACTCTCATAAATATAGTCAAGAAGTTGAGTGCTCTTTAACGCCAGATAAAAGCCTCCGATTTTTATACGCCTCCCACGCTTTCTTGAATGATTTCGAGAATTCAGAAAACCGCCTAATTTACCGGATACTTTCAGATGCACCAATTTGGGATAAGTATTCGATTGATATCTGGCTCGGCGAGAGATGCAATTGGGTTATCTAGATGCTGCAGGGAATAAAATTAATGGGATGACGTGGAAAGTAGACTTGGCGATTCTCGATTTAAGTGGCAGGAGTTTTTGTGATAAAGATGACGAAAAAGTAAGACGTAAGATCCTTTGATGTTTCCTGGATGAACTCCAAGATGAAACAGTTCTTCATGCCGAAAGAGATTGAATGTTATGGTGAAACTTGAAACGAAGAAACAAGAAAAAATTGCCAAAATAACGACGAAGGATCAGATATCGAGGACCTCCGAGATATCTGTACATAAATTCCCAAATTAATAGGGAACGACAGCCCTTTATTTTATTCCATCAATAACAATTATAAATAAAACCCTTGTCAACGTTATTAAAAAAGAAATGACAAAGACATCGGTCCTTGGTTTCGGTTTATATTACAAAGAGGTGCTGGTGTTTCGCTAGATGGTGTCCCCCCTGAATTCAGGTACCTGAAAGGTATACCTGTGTCCGTTGATGAATACACATGTACATATTTCAAGATGGGGGCACAGGTGTCTCGAAAAATACCGCTGTTTCATTCCGGAGTCGAATTTATAAAAGGGAAACATTGTTAATACATCTAGACTGAATGACACTGGAATTGGAACACCCAAACGCAGTTGAATTTTCCAGGATGGGGTTTTTCATGGAACGAATTATTCACACACTCTTCGGTCTTGATTAGCAACGTTCTTTCAACCGTTGGTTTCGAAGCAATACCCCAATGTGTGAATGATAAAGTGACGGAAAAACGTCAGTAAAACAATGTGGCTCGGACCCCGTATAACGCGATAAATTTCCAATCTGAGCGAGGATTCAGCCGTTTAAAATCTAACGGTAACGTTATTGAAATCTAATAATCCATGTCCGACAAAAAAGAAGCATATTCTAAGACATGACGCCAGACAATGGAACTTATTCCGAGTACAAGGAAGCGTTTTCTAAGCTATTCCCACGTTTAATTCCACGCTTATGTATTATATTTCTGATAAAACGTGATCTAATGGTCACCTAGCGTCTGAAAGTAGCTGATGGAAGTTTTTCCGGTGTTGGGCTTCTTGGAACGCTCGCTAAGTCTTACTGGGAGGAAATGAAATTTTCAACAACCGCTTGATTGAGGAAAGATCATTTCCACAAGTTCGAAGAAACTGTTCCAGGAAAGATTTCCGAGTTTATGCAACTGTGACGCAAGGGTCATGCATTTTCGAATATAGAAAAGTGATTTTATTTCCCATATGAATGAGTTCCGAAGTGATTTTTTCCCAAACATATAACATACGAGGATGTATTGATATCTAGTTAGCCTATACCAGTTCCATGCATAAAAAAATATTGCGTTACCATAGCAACGAACAATAACTCATTAGATGTGTCAGTGTGAAGTTTGAGGTCAAAAAATAAACCAGACTTACGCAATAAATTAAAAGAAAGATGTCCACCGAAATTGTGAAAATCGAAAAATTGGAGTATCGAACCATCATCAAGTACCTGTATTTGAAAGGGTTGAGAGGTAAGCAGATTTAGGCTTACTACCCTTGTAATCGATATCCTTCGTATGCGACCTTGAAAAATTGGACTGCAAGCTTCAAAAGAGGTAAATTTTCCATTGAAGATGATGACCGATCGGAAAGGCCAGTTTCTGTCTCAGTCACCGAAAATATCGATGCAGTTCATGACATGATTTTATCAGACCGTCGAATTGGGCTAAAACGGATATCTGAAGCACTGAATATTTTATACGAACGCGTTCATCATATAGTTCACGTCAATTTGGACATGAGAAAAATTGCCGCAAAATGGATCCCCAAATGTTTGAATGTTGACCAAAAGCGTGTAAGGGTTGAAGCATCGCGTTCGATCTGTGCTCGATTTGAAAACGATGTAGACTTCTGAAACCGAATTGTTACTATGAATGAGACTTGGGTACATTTCTACGATCCATAAACAAAGCAACAGTCGATGGAATGGCGACACTCTGGTTCTCCAAGATCTAAGAAATTTCGTGTACAAAAATCTGCGGGAAAAGTTCTTGCTTCTGTTTTTTGGGATTGCCATAGAGTAATCATGATTGATTTTGTGGATAAGGGTAAAACATAAACCGGAGATTACTATTCGACATTACTGACCACTCTACGCGAAAAAAATTGAAGAGAAAAGACGCGGAAAGCTATTTGTTTTTGCAGGACAACGCCCTTGAACACGAATCTTATGTTACCATGCAAAAAATTCGTGATTTAGGGTTTAAATTACTGAAACAACCCCCTTCTTCACCATATTTGGCTCCATCCGACTATCATCTCTTTCCTCAACTGAAAAAAAGTTTAAAAGGTCGTAAATTGTCTTTCAAGGAGGAGCTGGTTTGCAGAGCAAGAAGAAACATTTTTTTCGAAAGGTCTAAAGACGTTGCAGGTTCGCTGTGATAAATGTATCCAATTAAGAGGAGAATATGTTGAATAATAAAATATTTTCACATTGTAGTTTTGTTTGGTTCTATAGTAGGCTAAGAATTTTTCAATATATTCTCGTATATTGCAATTTTAAACCTATACTTATTCATTTTATATCGACAAACACCTTTACCGACGCGTGTCGAAAGTTGTGCGTTGAAAAGTTGGGGAGATTTCAACCTTACAGCATTGCCAGTGTTAAAAAACACACAAAAAAAGGACAACATAGATTGCCCATCCTAATTTCCTACCGTTCGTCGTCCAGAGCAGTCAACAGAAGTAAAACGCCTGATTAACAACCTCATCGAAACCATTAGACAGGTGGAACCATTCCGACCGACAAGATCTTCCCCGAGATAAAACGATCAAACGATATTTCTCAATTTTAACGACATAACCACACAAAAATTATCAATTCCTTATTTTAATATTCTCCGGATGAAATTTCTACTCGCCTGGTAGACACGGAAGATGGCCATTTTACGTCAGGAGGAATTTATGGTGCTGAGCCCTAATAAAGTTGGAGATACGGCCAGAATTGCTGGGGAAATTTTTTTCGATGGTTATTAAATGGCTGTTTGGTTTGACTGAATTAATTTTAGGTGCTTTCTGACTCCACACGGCGCCTTTATGGGAACGGTCGGTTAGATGAAAAATTTCGTGGCCGTAATGGAATATCATCTTTATGTTACTTCATAATGAATTGATATGATTCAATTCATACCTCCAACGAAATACAGGGTGTCTACCGGTGATGCCCACTGCAACTCAACAAATTTTGATGGATAAGTCAATTTTCTTGTCTTCTACTCATATGGATTTCATTTTCTTCTCTATTCCCTTCTCTTTTCTACTCTTTTATTCTCTTTTTAGTTTTTCTCTTCTTTTCTTTTTTCCATATGTATTTTTCTTCCACCTCTAGCTCTGCTTTACTAGCAGCGATCTTAATATGCTTGTTCCACAGAGGATTGCTATCTAGGGTCACTCCCAGATATATCTTCAGACTTCCACTCCATGATGTGTCTATTTAAAGAGATGGATTTTATATTATAGCTTTTCTGGGTTTACTCTGGGATTACTGGCTCTTGGTTGGGTAACATACTTTTCAAATTAAAAACCTGAAATACCCAAAATTAAGCCCTTTGTGTTCAGAAAACTGGTAGCACCAGAGAGTAGTGCCAGAATTAGGCCAGATGGCTGTCCTCTAACCCCCAACCCCTCCCACAACGCCAATCGGCTCTAGTACCCCATTTTTGTCGACACACAATAGATGCAAATCGTCCGCTAAAGAAGGGCGTCGATGTAACTTCAAGTGGGTTATTATTTACGATGTACAGTATGCTATAATTTGAAAAGTCAATTCGATTATGCCGAATTTATGACGTGCGTGATGCAGTTAGTATGGTTACCGAGCACACGCACCCATCGGTTACACAAAACCATGCTCCCGATTTATTGGAGTGTGGTCCGATTCAATAAACGTAGCGGAACAGTTGTAATAGACGTGAAATTCTTTTATGCGTATTGTTGGAGTCCCCTCCTCAGTCTGCGGAATTTCCAATTTGTTCGTTTTTTCCGGTGGCGAATTGATTTATGCAACTGTTACGTTGGCGCTAATGACGTTCGAGATTCGTGGTAATAGGTTATGGGCCCAGATCTCGACGCCCCATTAGGGGAACGATGATATTGAGATTTTCATGATTTTGCCGTTTTCTTTCCCGCTGTATGTAACAGTAAAACGTCGCTGTTACACAGGGTGTTCACTGGAATTGTGACTAAAATTCAAAAAGCTGCTTTCATCTTCGAAACATGAGGTCAATGTACACAGCATGTTCTTAGATACAGAGCTTGAAAATCTGCTTTGATTTTTGTAAAAATCCTTTGAATGCACCTGCAGATGTCATTGCAACATACAAACAAGCATGGTTATCAATAGAACATTTGATTTAGTGAAAATCCTTGTGGGTTATGAATTTCGCAATATCTGTTATATCACCGTATGATTTCCATAAAATTCACCCCAGTGACATTGTTCGCATATGCTTGCATATTTGCCACCACGTTATGCGTCCGTGGTCAGGTGACACAATACCCTACATACACTCAACATCACAGCTGCGACGTACATGCGACCTCGAAGAACAAACAGTCGAATATTGCTCCCTCGTTACCACCCTAACGTCAGAGACAGTCGGGGGTCGTCAGTCCAAATATGGTTTTACTAACTATCTATCAAAACTCTTGAATGGTTTGTTAATAAAAACTAACTGGGGGGTGTGCGTTTTGAATGGGGAATAATTGGAAATATGATAGGTTGAACAGATACGATGCAAAGTGTCCATGTGACTTATGATACATGAGAGGGGTTGCGTCAAGCGTTAGGTGGATTTGTCAGTCAACAGTTGTAATCCTGAACAAGTGCGGTTTGAATTCATCTGAGTCAACATTGCGGGTCTGTTAGGATTTTATGATTGCTATATATTATTTCGGTGATTAAATGGAGGTTAAAGTTACATGGGAAACGCTGCAATCTGTGTGGAGCAACAGAAAATCTACTATCCCATAAGAACAATCTATATTTCCACAAACGGAAACGTGGAACAGCTTGAGAGGATACATAAAAATAAAGGAGGAGTTGAACAATATTCCAACCTTCATAAAGAGGCTGCTGATGAAAATTCACGAGTTAAATAGATCGCGATAAACCCGGTGTATCTTTCACCGAGATAACGCTTCAATTTTTTCAATTATCCTCATCTGGTCACGGTCAAGAACTCCGGTAATGACAATGGAAGTAGTTGAATCCACAAATACATATTCAATACGAATGACAGGTATAATTAAAAGTGGATCAGCGGCAGCGAACTTGCATTAGTTTAATTAAAATGTGACGCTTGGTTGTAAGGAAAAATGAGAATCGAAGTACGCGTCCGAACGTTGCCTCGAGGTATTACGAGGAACTATTAAAAAGTTTAATACCCCAAGTTTTAATTACGTGACTAAGGGGGAGTTTGCGGGTGGCTGTGGACAAATCCCATATGGGGGTTATTAGATGCAGCTGTTTATGACCGGGTGGAAGAGTCAGTATCTGCTTACGCGATTCCGTTCCCTGAAAAAAAAAAGGAAATGCAGGATTCGCTGTAGGAAATAATCATCATCGCTGTATGCCGTGGCCAGGGATGAATCTACAAAAAGACCAAAAAAAGGAAAAAAAAGAAAAAGAAAAAAGAAAAAGGAAAAAAAAAGTGCGTACAGACTTATAATTTTTCAGGTCTAATTGCGACTGTGTGCTCTCCTGTGGCTGTAGAGACCCAACCGTGACCTACAGATCCTACCACATTCCGGGCATGGATAGTGACCAACCAGATCTGGCCACCGCTGTATCCCTCTCGAGTCTCCATTATAACTGTGTACCAAAGACCTCCACTGTGACCTGTCTTACGCTAGTTGTTCCCAGTTATGATTGGCATTAACTGATTTTATGGATTGATGTAGTGTTTCCTTAAACCGCTTATATGGCCTCCTGGTTTCCGGGCTCCCGCTGTGAATTCGGCATAGAGAGCTATTTTGGGGAGTCTTAGGTCTTGCATCCTCAGAATGTGGCCGCTCCATCTGAGTCGGGCCCTCGTTACTTGAGTCTCAATTATTGTACAACTCGCGCGTTGCAAGACTTCTGCATTCGAAACTTTGTGGAACCATCTGATGTGCATTATCTGTCTTAGATGACGTTGTTGCGTTTGTTCAAGCTGTTTTATATGTCGCCTGTAGCGCGTCCAGCTTTCGCTAGATAGCAGGAATATGGTCAAAAGAAAAAGCGATTACATAGACAAGTTGGAACAATTCTAAAGAAACATCAACTGCCACGACATCTTGGGGTTGAGGAGATTGAACAACTTCGTGAATATTTACTGAACAAGGCTGCGTCATCAGAACTTCATTGAGTACTCTGCCAAGTACTTTAGAATACGGGGTGAATCTTTGACTCGTACAAATATTTCAACAGTAGATTCTTGAGATCAAAAGAAACACTTTTTTTCTATACTCGTACCATTTTTTCCGATTGAGCCCTGGTAACAAGGTTGAGCTATTTTAAGTTTTCATAATGAGCAGTGCCACCCCTGGAAAAACAAAATTACCTTCAGAATAACTAGCTTAATCTGTGACATTACACATCTGTGGATGTTTCAGAAAGAGTTGCATTCGGTCAATGTACCCAATTTATCGGATTTCACAGATATTTTTCATTTTTGAACATCAAATTACTGGCAAACGAGAAAATATGAAGAATAACTACTTTTAGCTCACAAAACGTTCAAATATTCATTGGATAGCGTCCAACTTAGTTTCAAGAGTTGGGTACTTTGAATTTTTTGTATTGCTATGGCACGTAACGGTCCTAATGAGGAAACTGGAAGACGTGGGTGATATCTTGTGTCAGAAAAAGATTCGTCAAATAAATGAAAATCTATAGTTCGAAATTCATTTCATTCTATGAAACCCTTTGTGAGAAAACTAAAAATAACATTTTTTATGGTTCTTGAACAGCCTGTATCTTTCAAACCGAGCCGATTCGGAAAAAATGGTATAGGAAAAAAGTGTTTTTTTTTACCTCAAGAATCTACTGTTGAAATATTTCTACGAGTTAAAGACTCACCCTATATTTTAGCACTCAAAGATGAGATGTGGAACCAACTCGAAAACTTCTTTCTTTTCAAACATTCATTACCCACGTCAACGTGTGACCTTCATCTGGGAAACAAACCCTAACAAATACCCGAATTAACCTTGCCATTCAGCGTCGTGTTCCAAAGTCGAATAATTAAAGCCACTAAACGACCTACCATTATATCCCCGGACCCCCCCTTGCCACACATTCAGCCACCTTTCAAAACCTACAAAGTGTCAGCGTAAACAACAACATGCCCTCAAAAGAAAGCAACAATGGCCGTTTAAAGCGGCAGTTTCGGCGACGCGTTACCTTGCCGGTAATGCGAGACCACCTAGACACGCTCCTTTCAGCCAGTTTTGGCCCGTTTCGCGCGCGGGAATGTCGGAAAACGTCAAACGTGCTCGATTTGACACGGAAAGTTTGGACACGCCGGATTTTCGAAGGATGTCTACGCGGCGCGCTACAAAGGACGAAACGCGTAGACGCCTTGTGTAACACACGCTCCCGAGTTTATTTCTTTTCGGGAAATCGTTGGCGGTTCCCCGGTGGTGTGGGAATTGTGTGGGTGGCATTAATGTCGGATGGTTATAGCTTATAAACGCAACCCGTATTTCGAAGGGTGGGATATGTTTTGAGCACTCCTGGTTTTCTCCTACTAAAACATTTTTCGAAGGTCATTTTCGAGTCGATTATCTTCACAGATCGGAGAGTAATACACATTTCGAAGAAACAACTCTTCTAGTTTAGAATCTGAGAACCACAGCGATCTCGAAGCAACCGTTCGGTCTTGACGAATTTTTAACTGACCCCATCTTTTTGGGAATTTTTCAATGGTCACCTTTCGAATGGATTATCTTCCAGAAAAATCATCACAGATCGGAAAGTGATACACATCCCGAAGAAGCAACTCTTCTAGTATGAAATCTGAGAATCACAGCGATCTCGAAGCAACCGTTCGGTCTTGACGAATTTTTAACTGACCCCATCTTTTTAGGAATTTTTCGAAGGTCACTTTCGAGTGAATTATCTTCCAGAAAAATCATCACAGATCGGAAAGTGATACACATTCCGAAGAAGCAACTTTTCTAGTGATAAATCTGAGAACTATAGCGATCTCGAAGCAACTGTTCGGTCTTGACGAATTTTTAACTGACCCCATCTTTTTGGGAATTTTTCGAAGGTCACTTTCGAGTGAATTATCTCCTAGAAAAATCATCACAGATCGGAAAGTGATACACATTCCGAAGAAGCAACTCTTCTAGTTTGAAATCTGAGAACCACAGCGATCTCGAAGCAACCGTTCGGTCTTGACGAATTTTTAACTGACCCCCTCTTTTTGTGAATTTTTCGAAGGTCAATTTCAAGTGGATTATCTTCCAGAAAAATCATGACAGATCGGAAAGTGATACACATTCCGAAGAAGCAACTGTTCTACTGATAAATCTGAGAACTACAGCGATCTCGAAGCAACTGTTCGGTCTTGACGAATTTTTAACTGACCCCATCTTTTTGGGAATTTTTCGAAGGTCACTTTGGGGTGGATTTTGTTCCAGAAAAATAATCACAGATTCTAAAGAGATACACATTCCGACGAAGCAACTCTTTTTGTAATAAATCTGATAGCTACAGCGATCTCCAAGAAACTCTTCGATTTTGAGGAGCTTTCAACTGAAATTTTCAATTTTTGACAAATGCCATTTCGACGATGAAAAACTGAACGAAGGGAGATAGGGTCATGAAGTTTCTTGGAATAGATTAGTCGTATTCTAAGATCTATATTTCCATACCAAACTTTTCGATCTTCGACGCAGATTTCGAAAAAAACTAATTTTCTGTTTTTCCATTTTTCATTTTCGAGTTCACTTAGAAAGGCTTTCTACAGTGCAATTTCGAATTTGCCCATCGACTCATTGGTTTTAGAAATCTTCAAAACGACTAGTATGAATTTCTTTCTCTGGGGGGATGATAAAACACCGTACTTCTCAGAGAGAGGAGCAGATATGTGATTTTAGGTGGGTTTAACCCCTTGCTCATTTTCGAATTCGAGTTTTTGGTCTTGTATTGAATCTCGACTAGTGCTGATTTGCATTTTTTACAGAAATAGAGCGTCCAGCTTCTCTCAGAGAGGAGCCAGTATGTATAAATAATATACGTACAAATCTAACAAGTAGATATCTTCAGAAATCTAATATAAAAAGCACTCAATTCTACACGAAAGAGACGTAAATCCTATTCAGTTCGAAAAAGACTGTTTTTAATGTCCACTTCATTGAAAAAGCTTACTTCAGTTCATATTTCTCGACAGCTGAGTATATTTTCTGGATCGAATTCAGATTTCTCTGAGCAAGATTGAATATGCATATATTATGAATTTGATCCTTTCAACGAAGAGCTTCTAGTCAAACGTCTACCGATATTCGTAAGTTCTCTGAAGCCAACCTAATCGATTCCAAAAGAGGAAAGGACTAAATCGATGACGCTCATCTATTTTTCACGAACAATTTTCAGTTACAATGGAAAACGCTATAATTATGATGTGAATTGATGGAGATAACTATCATTACCGACCTCAAGTTAGAGACTTCGAGTAAATGCTCGTAGTAGTAGAAGACTGGAATTTTCCCCTTTTACCTAAACGACTGTCTTAATAGGCTCGCTGCAGTTCGCATGAATGGGAAAATGAGGTACAAGACGTTTTCCTCCGAGGATGTTTGAAGGTGGAAAGGCAACTTGAGAAAACATCATTGTTACGACTCCACTCCAAACGAGAGCAAGGAAATTTGTTCTTTTCATCTAGCGTGGAAGTTTTTTGAGCTTCTGGAATCACAATGAGGATGCTCTGCATCGCGCTTTATTCATTCGAGTTTAAAACACAGAATTTGGATTTCAAAACTGTCGAATAATCATCCCAGTAATCATTATCCTCATATATCTTCAAGACAAACGAAGAAATCGAATGGACTTTTCACGAAAATCTAGATCTAGGATTCCTTGCAACGTTTTTATCTAGCTATTCTAGACGAAACTGACAAAATCAAGCAATTTGGGATACCCTGTACATATATTTGATTGGAATATTTTTATAATTCTCATATTTCTAAAGTGAAAGTGCAGGTTTATGGCTTTTTCCATTGATTGAAGTTAAGTAGAAACACAGAAACTATCAAATATCTCCAACCGTGCCCACTGTAAAGAAAATCCCAACGAAATTAATATCAAGCTGAGATTTTAATGTCCCCAAATTAATAAGATGAAATATTTCTGTCGTTATTTATTTAATTAGCGTCGGGTTAAAATACGACCCATTCCTTTCCCCCCACCCTCGCGCGAGTTTTATCGACGTAAACAAAAAACTCCCGAAACTGGAGGGTCCCCATAGCCATCTGGGATCAGATGTTTCACATACAAACTCGAAATTTAATAAAAGCCGACGAGAAGAAATATTCCTACGATTGTTTTCAAACTCGGCATCATAAATCAAGCGGGCCGTGGCACCACTTTATGATCTTTTAATAACCAACCCCTCAAGTCAAATGACGACGGTTGGCAGCGTTTCTTCGTATCTAGTCGGCCGGGAGAACGTAGTACACTGCAGGAGCGAGCGTATCGGAAAAATATGCCGGAAAATATGAGGGAAAATTCCTGGCGTTGCTGCAGAGAGGGCAATATCGAATTCGAACTATTTTTATATGAGGCAAAAGTTCAAGGTTGTGTGTGTGACACCGTTTCTGGGACTTTCTGATAGGTTATACTGGGTTAAACATCCACACAGGAGCACTTTCTTCAAGAATCAAGATAATCATATACTGAAGACCTTAAAATGTTATGGTACATTCACTAAATCCTCACACATATTTTCGTTAACAGTTCATTCCACTTAACGACTAATAAAACAAGCCATTTCCTCAAAACCAAATTAGTAAAATACAAAAGACGCGGTTCTAAACGACTAAAAGAAACTTGGAACAATGAGAAATAAAAAAAACATAAACTGAAATTGCCGCCTGAAAATAATCCCTGTCAATGGAGGTGATGATTTGTTGTGGAGTCGATAATATTTTTGAGTTGAAAAACTAATCTTGGGTGAGAAGATATATGGGAAGATTCGAAGAAGCTCTCCTGCAATATTCTCAGTTGATGTTATTAAGGTTTACCATATAATACGCGGTTGGAGAATAGTAATGGTCCATTGTGAAATTAATATGGTTTCGTAAAAACTAAACTCTTGCACCACCGTCGAGTACAAGTAGAAGAAGATAAAGCAAGAACCAGCAGAAATGGAATCCTATGTCAATTTTTCAACAGCTTGGCTCTACTTGCACAGTAGGGGAGACTGGGGAGGGTTGATACGTTTTTTGGAATTTTTATTCTGGAAACGGAATTATATGAAGAACCAGGACTTTTCTTATATTATATAATTCTTCAATTAATCGTTCAACAAAATAAATATAGAAGTCGCAAAACATAAACATCTTATTCTGTACAGAACGTTGAACACAAAAACATGCAAACTGTCTCAAGCCTCCCCACATATGGGAGGATTGATACGATGTACTGGGAGAGTAATCGAGAGGATTATTCAGCTCAGTAGGTAGGTCAGCAATGATACTGGCTTGCTTTGGTCCTATAGGTGTAGAAAAATCAGGAAATTGTCAGTTAGTCACTTCCACACAAGAAAAGTCGGCCTCGTTAAATACATGGGGATTGTACGGTTTTTTAAAATCCCTTTGATATGTTGGATGGTGAAGACGCCTTCATGTAGGTCTATCCAACTAGCTACGGAATATTTTTTGAAGATTATACATGTATCAGGCCTCGCCACGACAAATGTCTCAAACCTCCCTGAAAGCAATTTTTAAAGTGATTTATATTTTCATCTTATACCCATATATTTTGAAAAGCGAATAAAACTGTAAATTGAGTAGTTTTATGCATATTTCCCAGTGAAATGTTTGTTTATGCCGAAGAATTAATGCATGATCACAAAACCCTTAGGTAACTTGAGTAAAAACTTACAATTTCTCACCTCGAAACACTCTTCATTGAATATTTCACAAACAAACTACTGTTAGCCTTACATATTAACGTCACGCAATGCCCTCTGCCAAAGAATAGTGTTCACTAGTATAATACTTTTGAAAACGGCTACAGATCGCGGATATAAGCCTGTATCAAGCCTCCCCATGTATCAATGCTCCCTAGTCTCCCCTATATATGCGACTCACTTAAAGCATCAGTTCTAATTTCTATTTTAAATCCATTAGAAGCTTCTGGTGTACCAAAAGATGTTTCCTCTATAACTTTGTCGAATTATTCATCCTTATACAGCAATTTGTGATGATGTATCAAGATATGGTCAAATATAGTTCCAGCACTACAGATGCTTAAATATTTAAACATCCCCGATTATTATCATATCGCTAAAAAACTTCATCTCCTTTCAGTTCCTGAATTATTGATGTAGTCCCCCCGTCTACTCACTCTTTCTCACCGAATAATTCAAAATTTGAGCTCATCTCAGGTGCACCTACAACATTTCCGAAGTGCTCAAAAGTTCTTCGGCAGCTAGAAACATAAAATTCAATTTTTACCTAGCCGGAGAGAGGGCACCTTCCCAGAATTCGGAATTAAGTTCATTAATAAAGAAGTTACTACGAAGTGAGTTAACCGGAGTTGCCGGTGCTTAAATTGAGACCTGAGCTCGCGCTACACGAATTTTCAGAAGGAAGTGTTTAGCGAAACTTTTTATCGGTTGTAGCACGATCGATGACAGATGAAACTTGAGAATTTGAAAGTGGATTTGACGTTGGGAAGGGGAGGGGAGAGTTTTTGGGGCTGTGAAAGATGTTTCATCTTCTCCTTGGAGGGGTTTTTCACTGTGTCGATGATAGCTTCAAAGGGAACAGATACGAGGATGTATTGATATCTAGTAGCAACAATCGATGAAATAGCGACACTTTGGTTCTCCAAGACTCAAGAACTTTCGTGCCCAGAAATTTGCTGCTTCAGTTTTTTGGGATTGCCATGGAGTAATCATGATTGATTCTTTGGATAAGGGTAGAAAAATAACCGGAGATTCCTATTGGACATTATTGACCACTCTACGGTAAAGAATTGAAGATAAAAGACGCGGAAAGCTATCCAAAGGTGTTTTGTTCATGTAGGACAACGACCCTGCCCACAAATTTCATGTTGCTATGCAAAAAATTCATGATTTAGGGTTTGACTTACTAGAACACCCTCCTTATTCACCAGATTTGGCTCCATCCGACTAACATCTCTTTCCTCAACTGAAAAAAAGTTTAAAAGGTAGAACATTTTTTTCCAACGGGGAGGTACGAAAGCTTTGGAGGTCTGGTTTGCAGAGCAAGAAGAAACATTTTTTTAAAAGGTCTAGAGACGTTGCAGGTTCGCTGAAATAAATGTATCTAATTAAGAGGAGAATATGTTGAGTAATAAAATATTTAGACATTGAAATTTTGTTTGGTTCTATAGAAGGCCAAGAATTTTTCAATATATCCTCGTACTTGTGATTACTCCATCTGTAAAGCCTCATGCAGAATCGGAAACGCTGAAACTACCCATCCAAGAGTCATGTGACATTTCACACGAGCAGTGACTATCCCCTCTTGGAAAATCTAGCAAGCGCAGAAGGTTATAGCGGCCATTGCATGTATAAATCGCAATTTAACAATCTTATTAACATTGGTTCTGTCACCTGCCAGCTGAATCTATCTGCCAATAATATCAAACGCCCTCTTCTTCATGAAGAATGGGAACGAATATTCCTTATCAAGTATTTGGTACAATTTCCAACGATATAACCATTATTGAAGTCTATAATGGATTTCAATGTTACACGCAGCCGTCTGGCAACACCTAGCCGTTCGACGATCGATTGATAATAAGATATTCTTTCCGCAATTTGGGTATCGGATTACCATTAAATATCCCCCTAGCCGACCACCAGAAAGGCGACAATGAACCGATTTCCCTCAGGCCCCGAACTTCCGGATCTACCAGGATAGCGTAAGGAAAGCCTTGGCGATAACCCACGGATCAGCGTAGTGAAAAATGCGAACGTTATATCTGCAGCCCTAAAAAATCGAGTAGAACGAGGTGGATATTCAATTCGGGGATGATTCTGTTGCTAGGTTGGGAGGTCCGTAGTTTGGTCGATTCTCCACTATATTTGGAGGCAAAAGGAGGTTTGTACTTTGAACTGATCTCGTATATTTGTGTATATGGCCTAAGGAATTTATCTTCAACACTCAACAAAGAAATTAGGGTACATTATATAAAGAAATTATTGGGGAAAACTTGCCAGAAGAATCATCGAATAGTTCTTGTCGATAAATTATCCCATATACTAAAATAAACCAAGTTGGAGCCTCGTCTCTCTTTAAACTCATTCAAAGTGAATCGTCTCGTCATTTTTGCCATTTAACAACGTCTAAAAACGCCGAGTTCGACTGGAATTATTCAAGGGAAGTCTGTTGCAAAGGCTGAACTCTCTCCCTGTATGTAAACCTGAATATGTGGCTTTAATGATGTAATGTCTTCTTTCTATCAACGCGAACGCATCAGTCGTAAATTAGACATAATAAAGGAAGCCCTCTATTCATCACAGGACTAATTCTCTGGTCGGTGTTGTGCAACAATGAAACCCTGCTAAAGAAGCAACAAGGTAATCTGAAATCAGCATATTGTTAAATTGCGGCGAGCCAACGTTATATTAAATGGAATTGCTAAGGATGTGCAGTTACGTTATCCATCAGGCAGATAAGAACGACTTGAATGCACCACAGTGGCGTGCTGGGGCTTAATTAGAGATCCCCAGCATTTTGAGTCTTTAACTAATTCGTATTCCTTGCGTACATGAATATTGGGAGCAGGTATGCCTTAACTGATCATTTAATCAATTGAACTATCAATTCACCTCAAAATTCAAAGCCTTGTATAAGCTGATCAAAATGTTTTTGAAGAATAACACCAATATTTCGGGTAGAAAATGTGTTATAACCGATAAACGTGGTCTAAATTTGTTTTTTTTAAGTGAATCTAAACCTAATTGGTTCAAAATTAATTAAAAAAAGAGATAACCAAACGAATAATTCGCTTGATATAATTCTTAACATCAATTGTTATCCATCCACCTCGGATCTTCATTTCTTCCCTCACAACCACCGCAATTTACGAGAACACTAACAAAAATACAAGAATTACCGGTGGTGTGACCCTAGCCTATAGACAAAGTAAACGAGAGGTTAAACTTTTCCGTCCTGAAAGGACCAGCATAGCAGAAATTATAAATGGCCTTTTGTATCGTATAAATTACTTGGATGTACAATGGGGTGCTGAGTATACACACCCCTTTTGATGTGGACAAAGTTGAGAGGGGAGACCAAGCTTTATAGCTCAATCTGGATGTTGTATCTGAATCGCGAAGAGCTTTGAGATTATTGAAATAGTTATTTGGGGTTGAATGAGCTGTCCATGAACCGAAAAAGTTGTCAAGTACTGAACTTTAAATCGGTTTGTTCTGAGCAAAAGAAAATGGGAGAATACAGGCTTTTTTCTTTGACCAAGCAACTTGAATGTGAGGAAATGCAGTATGAAAATTTTAGAAGGTTACTCATAACGAAATTAAATCACCACCCTTCAATTGAAAACTGGCAGAAAATGTTTCGTCACTCACTAAAACACAAATTAGAAGAAAATTGTTTGGGTTGTTCTATAGGCGCCTTCTTTTTCCTTATTCTAATCATCCAAACACTGTACGAGAACAACGAACTTCCAGAACGTCTACATGTCTATAAGACCACTAAACAGAAGCACTTTTTCTAGCGCCGGACAGTTCACAACAAGTGATTACAATTAAGGTACTGGTAAGTGTCTATTGTTTGGAGTCACGTAAGTGATTATCACAGGAAGTTGACATTTCCTTTGAAGTTTTTATAGCTTCTGGTTTGGATGATGGAATTATGGGTTAGTGGGAATATTTTAGGGATGCCCAGCAAGACATTTCTCATAGACATAGACAGACGTTCTTTCAGAAGTTTGTACATTCAAAGTGGAAGTAACTGATTTGTGTTTAACGCTCTTGGCAGCAGATGAAAAAATCGATGGCAAAGTGAAGCTTTATGTGATATTATTCAGGATGGTGAAGGACACAATGAATATCTGTTCAATTCATGCCATAACTTCGAATTGAGAGATTTCTTCGCGCATTTTAAACGCTCTTCAGCTAAATGAGCAACCTCCACACATGCCAAGCTTCAAAGACTAATCCCCAATCGAAACGTCTGATCCTTTACGGCTTCCCAAGCGATATACCTGCTCTACGAAAAAAATAGAACAACCCCGATCGCACAAAGTCCACAAAAGCAACAAACATCTACCAAAATCCGTCATAATTGACGTCGCAGACGCGTCCGTTCGCAAGGAGACCATCGAACAAAAATAAGAGCGAAACTCGATTCGTCATAGGCAGATGCGCGTCCGTCTCCGCATACGATTTCCCGGAGCAAAACTAATCCGAATTTAGCGTAACAGACCCGGAGTACAGATGCAGGGCGCTGCTCTTGGTCTGCTCGATCTGAAGAGATTTGTAACGGATAGATTTTCAATGGCACTCAAGATCGCAGGGACGAGGATGTGGGTCTCTGTGCCGAATTTCGCCACGGTCGCCGTTTCTCGGGGATGAAAAGTCGTTTAGGGGTCACTTCTGGGGGTGCAAGATCGTGGGATTCCGGGGGGTCTGGATTCCACGATGATGGTCTGAACTCGAAGAAAGTCCCGCAGAGGTTGTGATCCAATAGAAGAAATTGTTTGAAATGTGAACTTTTATGAACATTAATTATACTGAGTGAACTACAAAACTCCTAGTATTGATAAAATCATTAGGACAATTTTTTGTATGCATGTGTATGAAGGTTAGGTAGATTCTAGATTTCAAAGAGGGTTGTGTATCACTGAGACCTTGATCTATAATAATAATAATCATAAAAGTCACCCATTATTGGGCATTATTGATTTGTCGAACCGTTTGTTTCAGGAAATTGAAGGATTTCATAAATATGTCCGCAACAAAGCTGATTCAAAAGAACTTAATCCAGTAGTTTGTGATGCTCTACATTCAACTCCGTAAAAGCTGCAGCAGAATCACAAAGAATTCATCGAACACACTGCGGAAAGCAAAATGGAGAAACTGATTGACAAACATTTGCATGGGAAACACCAGAAATAGGTCAACCATGATTATGTCGAGACATCTGAGTCGAACTACTGATGGTTGACTTCCGGAAAGTGTTTTCCCCCAGAGAGATTTATCATTGCCATCCAAGATCAAGTGATTCCGACAAGAAACAATACCAAATACAGGGTGAGTCTTTGACTCGTACAAATATTTTAACATATATTAACATTTAAAGATACAGCCATTTGAAGTTTTCATAATGAGCTGTGCCACACCTGGAGGAACAAATTTTCCTCTAGAATAACAAGCTGGATCTATGACACTACAGATCTGTGGGTCTCCTAGACTGAGTTGCATTCAGCCAAAGTATCCAATTTTCCGAATACTACAGAAATTTACTCGAAAACGGTGTATTATACGAGAAATACTTTTATTTTACAAAACGTTCAAGTATTCATTAGATAGCGTCCAACTCAGTTTCAAGAGTTGGGTTCATTGAATTTTTGGTATTTGTATGGTACGTAATGGTCATAACGAGAAAACTGGAAAACGTGGGTGATATTTTGTGTTCGAAAGAGTCTCATCATATAAATGCAAATTCCGAAAATTCATTTCTTTCGATAAAACAGTTGTGAGATAGAACTAAACAAAAAACATTTTTTATGGTTTTTCAGCAGCCTTATCTTTTAAACCGAACCCATTGGGAAATAATGGTGAAGGAAAAAAGTTCTTCTTTCGACCTCAAGAATCTAGTGTTAAAATATTTGTACGAGTCAAAAACTCTCCCTGTATATAACCAAGGACGTCTCAGTGTCGGACGATAACTGTCGTTATGGCTGAGTATGAAACCATCCAGCACATCACCGGGGGATGCCAGAAGTTCGCAGGCACGAAGAAGAAGAATAGACATGATGCTGTTGCCAAGATTTCATACCAAGAATTAGCAATACTATTGAGTAATTTTTTTTAATTCGATTTCTGATATGTTCTCAATGATATTTTTATAGTGAAATGATTTCTTTATCGAAATGCTGTATTTTTCAATTTTTTTCGACGAGATTCCACTCAAAACCCAACGTAAAATTCAAATATGCAGAAATAAACATCACATCATATCAAAGAATCCGAAGTTACAACCGTTTCTGATATTTCCTGTTAAACTGGAAGTCGTAGATAGGCCTTTCGTGAGATAAGACGATGGAGAATTATATGTATACTTCATTCAAATTTATTTTAGCAGTCGGTTGGCCATGAAATAATTTTCTCAAGTTTTTGTAACTAGAACGAAGTTAGGTTGGCACTCATGAAATGTCGTTAATGTCATAACCCCGTTGCCACAACTAATATCAATATTTACTATTACGAAAATTCGAAAATACCGAAAGTGATTGAAAAAAGAGACAGGGTTTCAGGAAGTGCTATTTAGAATTCAGGTCCGCTCATTCAAATAGTTATACCCTGATATTCTAAAATCCACAATACGTCAGACGATAGCGAACATATTCAATGTAAGAGAATTTATATAATGTTTCATCTGAATCTAAAAGACTTATATTTCAGCTGAATATTCCCACAATCAGAAAGATTGTGAATGAAGAGGATGACAAAGAATTTCCTTCTATTGGGAGACCCAAAAAAGTGGTGGCATTTGGGAATTTTATATTTGAGTGAATTAATGCGAAAAGTTTACTACAGGATTTTCGATAAATGTCATCGGAGAATAAGTTCCCGAAAATTGATTTTTCTATTTTTCATTTCACTTGTCTTATACATTGTAAATGTCTAAAGGTACCAATAAATACCTAATTATTATTGTTATATCAATGCATTAAGATGAACAGCCACAAATACGCGCCAATTGTCCTGCTAACTGTTTATTCATGTGAAATTTTTGTTAAAAGGTGAAGTTCATCTTGACTTGAAACTTCCTTTAATTCCTTTCACTTATATTGATGCAAGATGATTTTTGTTGAAGAATTTAACATTTTTGTAATTATCTGTTAATTCCTTCGGGAGATACCCATTCCCAACCACTGCATCATAAGCATTTCATCTTCGGGTTAATATTTTTGAAATCTACAAATGATGTAAGCCAAAGAAGATAACGAACATTAACTCTCCTCAAGCTAGTGCATATTATGATATTATACTGATCTCTTGTATTTTCCATGCAAATAACTGGATTTGGTATGCCGTCAATCAGTTTGTATAAACTTCAATTATATTCGTCACATATTTTCCGAAGAGATTCGACATTGTGATAAAATACGTAATAACAGAAACTTTTACGTAGAACGGGCTTGTCAAAAATGTTTTGACAAGCTTCATAACCCCACATTTTCGTACTATACAGAGTGAAATGTGTCAAATTTCCATGGCCAACCGACTGCTAAAATAAAGTTGGATGAAGTATAGAGTCCATGTCCGAAATGTCAATCGAATATCTTGAAAAATGAAGGGGTGAGCCACATTTTTCTGGCACTGGCCATAAAATTCAAAACCCGCATTCAATTTCCACTGATTCATCGAGAATAATCCCCGATTTAATAGACGCCGAGCTTCCAAAAGACCCAATACCCAAATTCGAAATCTCAAAACGAACGCGACGTCGAAAAACCGCCATCCTAAAAATACGTTCAAGCTGAAAGCGCCAAGAAAAGCGATTTCCCGCTTTCAGCGAGCGACTATCGGCGATCGATGCCACCTCCCGAAAATCGTATGCAAACTTTCCGGCGCTTTCCCGAGTGTATTTTCCATTTCAAAGCCACCCGAGGGCTGACCACATTATCGGCAAGTCGAATTTGCCGCTTTATTAATTTACGATGTTTGAATATCGAGTAATTCCCGACTTCGCCCCCCGAGTTTTTTCCGTCGAAAATACGTTTTTGAACGGCCACGGAATCGGGCAGAAGGGGATTTATGGAATATTAAAGTTTCGTTCGATTGTGTTGCTCGACGTGGAATTGGGCCGCGGAAATCAATAGAGGATATTTTGGTGGGAAATGTTTGACTGGAGAAGAAGAGAAGTAAAAACTCTATAATGATTTATTCCTCAAAATACTGATCCCCCAAGAAATTCAATTGCATATTCGTGATCTACGACCTCGAATTAGTCAGTAAAATGACCCGGGTCGATATAGCTAAATGAATAATTTTTTGTTCGGAATTAAAATAATTTCGAAAAATCCGAAATTTTTTATTTTTCGAACTATATCGAGCAGGCTCATTTTTTTTGACTGATTCGAGGTCGTAGATCATGAATATTCAATTAGATTTTTCCTAGTATCAGTGTTTCAGGAAATAAATTATTTTTAGTGGAAAATTTCGAAAAATTTTTTCAACTTTGATGTGATATAACGGCCAGAACAAAGTCACTGGACATATGCTGATTTTTTTGGTGATAGATTGGTCCTTTGCTAATAGAAAAATCCATCTTTCATTCAACTATCGCAAACAGTCTATATTTTATGATTTTTTCCGCGAAGGTCTAAAATTTTCTATTTTCCATAGACCATATCTTGAAAACTAATCCTTTCAGCAGAATTCTGTTTGCATATTCGTAATCTACGCCCTCGAATTAACAAATACCTTAATTTTAGTAGAAATCGAAGAGATAAAATTTTTTTCAAATTTTCCATACATATGTATGGAAAAATTGCGATTTTTAGAAAAAAATTTTTGGTTTCCGATCGAAACCAAATTCATACCATCGACTAATTAGAGGGCGTAGATAACGAATAGGCAAGCAGATATTTTTCAAAAAATTTATTTTTCAAGTTATGGTAGATGAAAAATTGGAAAATTTGGACCTTCGCGGAAATAAAATATTCCGAATTTTCCATCGACCATAACTTGGAAACTGATCCTTCCAGCAAAATTCTGTTCGCATATTCGTGATCTACGCCCTCGATTTAGTAAATACTCAAATTTTCGGGGAAATCGGAGAGATCGAAAATTTTTCAGATTTTTCCATACATATGTATAGAAAAAATTGCGATTTTTCGAAAAATATTTTTGGTTTCCGATCAGAACCAAATTTATTCTGTTGACTAATTCGAGGGCGTATATAACAAATACGCAAACAGATATTGTGATGATAGTTTAGTGTCTGAAAATATAATGAAATGAAAGGTTTAGCGGCATGCAGACAGGAATTGAATTCTGAAAAAAGTAGATATTTTTTTAAAAATTTATTTTTCAAGTTATGGTAGATGAAAAATTGGAAAATTTGGACATTCGCGAAAAAAAACATAAAATCGAAACTGTTTGCAGTAGATGAATGAAAATTTGAGTTTTCCATTAGCAAAGGATCAACCTATCACCAAAAAAATTGACATATGTCTAGTTCTCTTTTTCGGACTGCTACAGCTCCTCAAATTTGACCAATTTTTTCGAAATTTTCACGAAAAGAGACTTATTTCCCAAAATACTGAACCTATGAAAACTCTAATTACATATTCGTAATCTACGATCTCGAATTACTCAATAAAATGACCCGGGACGATATATTTATCACTATTTAACGAAACAGGCCTGCATTAAGTGCATTCAGGGAAATATACAATGAATCTAACAAGACAGTGGCGATAATTGTGATCTCCTCATTTTTGATTAGAATAGTTCGATTTCGGATTCATAAAACGTCTTTCCTTCTCTATAATCGAACGAATATTCTTTTAATTCGATGACTTTAGCCACAGAACACGAATATACAATATATATAACCAAACTATGGAGCTAAGCTATAGATTACAGCTTCTGTGCTTCTAATCCGCCATGTTATTGCAAAATTTCCCAATTGTCGCCGATGTCTTGTTAGAGTCACTGTAGGGAAATACAGACGGGTGCGCCATCTACCCATCCCTGTCAAATAAGTGTGACTACCAAGAAGCAGAGTCACCACATCCTCCATGCACGAAGATAATTTCTCATGGTTTCCTGAATCCTACCGATTTCTATTCTTCTTGTATCAATAATTCCTCCTTACAGTAAGTATTGGTTGGTCAATTAATAACCTAATGAAATTCAGACCAAAAGTTCTGGTCGTAAATAGAGAAAAACCGAACACACCCAGCAGAATAATGCCACGTCTCCCTTCCTGCTGACGTTTCAATTAATCAACGAAAAATCTTTACGTCGTTGCATGATTCAGCGAATAAAATTTTACGATGCAATCGGCTCGGAATGAAATTTGAATGGGTTGGGAGAGGTGAATAATAAAACGTTATGGGTTTTGGTTCTTACCTATCTCAAATAACAATCGAGTTTTTCTATGAATAAGACCGATGGTAAATCGGGATATGAATCCTAACGAGAGCACGCGCTTTGATGTCCAGACACCGATGGTGAATGCTGATTTGAGGAGTGCTGTAGAGTGAAAATGGAGAATGGCGTATGAGGAGTGAATTTTAAAAATTGCGAACCGCAAGAGCTGCAACGAGAACTCGCAGGTTTTAAATGTCGATTGACGGATAAATGTCAAATCGTTTTCAGAATATAATTCTCCCATCAAAAGGAGATCTATACTGCATTCACATTCATTTTAGCAGTCGGTTGGCCATGAAATAATTTTCTCAAGTTTTTGTAACTAGAACGGAGTAAGGTTGGCACTCATGAAATGTCGTTACTGTCATAACGCCGTTGCCACAACTAATATCAATTTTTATTACAAAAATTCCGAAAGTCATTGAAAAAAGAGAATTCAGAATCTAAACGACTTATATTTCAGCTGAATATTTCCACAATCAGAAAGACTGTGAATGAAGAGGATGACAAAGAATTTCCTGCTATTGAGAGACCCAAAAAGTGGTGGCATTTGAGAATTTTATGTTTGAGTGAATTAATGCGAAAAGTTTACTACAGAATTTTCGATGAATGTCATCGTAGAATAAGTTCCCGAGAATTGATTTTTCTATTTTTCATTTGACTTGTCCTATACATTGTAAATGTCTTAAGGTACCAATAAATACCTAACTATTATTATCATATCGATGTATTAAGATGAACAGCCTCAAATACACGCCAGTTGTCCTGTTGTTCATTCATGTGAAATTTGTGTTCAAAGGTGAAGTTCATCTTGACTTGAAATTTCCTTCAATTCCTTTTACTTATATTGATGCAAGATGATTTTTGTTGAAGAATTTAACATTCTTGTAATTATCTGTTAATTCCTTCAGGAGATACCCATTCCCAACCACTGCATCATATGCATTTCATGTTCGGGTTAATATTTTTGAAATCTACAACTGATGTAACGTATTCAAACTTCAGCCAATGAAGATAACGAACATTAACTCTCCTCAAGCTAGTGCATATTACGATATTATACTGATCTCTTGTATTTTCCATACAAATAACTGGATTTCGTATGCCTTCAATCAGTTTCCAAAGAGATTCGACATTGCGATAAAATACGTAATAACAGAAACTTTCACGTAGAACGGGCAACATAGCGTTGATTTAAAACCCAAAAATGTTTTGACAAGCGTCATAACCCCACATTTTCGTACTATACAGAGTGCAATGTGTCAAATTTCCATGGCCAACCGACTGCTGAAATAAAAGTGAATAGAGTGTACGTCCATCCAATGATTCCCAACAGTTACTTCAATATATTCAAAAATGAGAAGGTTACAGTGATTTCATTTTGTGAATCAAGTGACTGTCAAATCGTTGATCGGACAATCAAAGTTTTGTGAAACCCGCTGTTCAAAGTAGAATAAAAATTTTTGGCCAGTCGAACATCGAAAAAAAAAATAGTTGCTCAGTGCACCGCAAACCGGTTTGGGTTTTCCTTAAAAATTGAAAAATTTTGTCAAGAATGGCATATACTAAGAATTAAAAAGGTGTGAAACTACAGGACCAAAAACTACCAACAGAAAAAACTAAATTGGATCATTTTCTCACTGTCTTCAGTGAAACATCAGTTAAGTATTCACAACGTCCAAAAACAGGATCTCCTAGTCAAACTACCACGAGGTCTCCGATTCCTCGAGCCAACTCGACCGCACCAGTATATCTTCGGCTCCATTAAGCAACACAAACAGATATATTTGTTCATTAGCCACTTCCGATCGCTACTGGCTACCCTAACATCTGGAAGGATACCGCTGTCTTGTGAGTTTGCGATCTCTCCCGACGCAAGACACCAGGCCAGAAACCGCAAATGGGTCGCTCGATCGTTTGCTGATGAATCTCTTTCTTTCGGAGTAATTGACCCATCCCATCGATGATGGTTAAGCTGTTCTGCCAACATCGGGAGAAAATTACGGACTACCGTAGTCAGGTGCAGAAGATTAAGGGACGCTAAGGCACATCCCATATTTGTAAAAAAGAATTTCAAATCAGCAGGGTCTGGAGGAAATATCGCTGACCGAAAAACTATACTCCAAACCCATTTAAAATGGGTATTTAAAATTTAAAGCGTTTCGTTTCTATTGTACAAGTTGGCAACATCGACTGAAATATGCATCGATAATAAAGGACAACAAATACACTATCTTGATTAGACAAAGATGGCTGTCTATGTCTGCGACGAACGAGAAAGGTCGTAAAATTTTATGGGATTTTTATGGACGGTTGCTGTTAAGGCTCGCCAGTGAGTACGCGCCTTATGATGGCTGTGAATCAACAGCTGTTATTTTATAAAGACTTTTTATTTTCTAGTAGGCGCTGTTGCCAAATCGTAAACTAGAAACGAAGTGATTTAAATTTAAAAACCTCATATTTGAAGAATGATTTTGAATTGTTTCCGCGGCGCATTCGAAAAATTTATGAATGAAGCTCATAATTATTCAGTCTGAACTTTCATATGCTGTGATAACTCAAATTGAGGAGAATTGTCTGATCATCCCTTATTCGACTAATTCTTCAACAAGAGAATCCGGCCCTTCTCGTCCAAAAAAGAAACGATACATCAACGCTCCCTATCCCAAATCTCCCTCATCAAATACCGTCCCACCCCATCCACAACACCGTATCTCCTCATCCGAATTCGCCGAGTGCTGTTTTTGAAATCATCCTTCTGGCGGTCCGCGGAAGTTTTCACATGAGCGATATCTCCCCGAACCGTGGAAAAGCGTCGGTTTTCTCTATCTACGGCCCCACTACACGTTGAAATGCATGCCGAGATGAATTGACTCGAAATAATTCCATAAAGTAAACGTAACCGGGCAAGAAATAAAACGACTTGACCACCGTATCTCGCAGCGGTCTCGAAGACCACTGCGTCTTCTACAGGCGTTCAGTCGGTTTATTCTCGCTTCTACGGGATCTCTAGCTTGCATTTGATCACCAGGCATCTCTGATCCTAATTTCAGACTCTCAATAGAGAATCATTAGACATCAGCTTATAATATTCAGTCATCGCCTTGAATTGCATATGAAAACCTCAATTTTTGTGTTGAATTTGTTGGATTATGTGTTGATGAACGAAGTTTTAGTTTTCTGTTTCAATTGGGAGGAAAGTGCAGCTGAAATTCATCGAAGTGTACGGTCCAACTGATAAGTCGTTTAGGTAATGCTTTCGAAGTTTCAAACATGGTCATTTCAGCGTCAACGACAAAGTCTCTCTGGGCAGTCACAAAAAAACTTCAAGAAAAAGAATTGGAGGCATTACTAGATGGGACCTCATTCTAAAGCAAGGCTACCAACTGAAGAGACGAGTTACTTTCTGTAGATGGAACTCCAATATTCGAGAGATAAAAAAAATTAATAGCCAGAGATGGAGAATACTTTGAAAAATCTGTTCATTCACATTGTTCTAAAATTAACGCATTTTCGAACAAGATATCTGGTTCAGTCGAATATATAAATCTCCCATACCTACTCTAGCTTCCTCGTAATCATCTATAAACTTCGAAAGCTCGGCACATAGACGCAGTCCCTCGAAATTACGAATTTTTCATTCCGGACGTCCTAAAACGTGCACGTGACGTCCAAATAACATTCTAAACATCCTAATGCGGCTCAAAGACATCTCTGATCCCTTCCAAAGCGGGTTTTTTCGTCCCAGTAATGGCCAAAGTAATAGAACAAAGGAAACTTTAATGCGAACATAATTGTCGCCCCCATTTGAAGAGAATAACAATTAGTTTGGGGTAGACGGCGTTATGGAATGGACAAGTGGCTCGGTGAAACTAATTCGGAAAAATGAAACTTGGTATGAATTTTTCAGACGCGAGATTCACCATTCACCCGCGGATTTGACGGTTTTTGTTTAAGGCTAGATTTTGGTGAATTAATGTTTTTCACCGAGATTTTAAGGATGTTATTACATTACGTGCCACACTAACACCGTAAACTCCTCAATTTCAAGATCTCTATTTAACTCTTCCACTTCCACAAATCTTATATGTATCAATAAGTAACGACAAGTTTTTCAACAGCATTTACAGTGTATTAAAGTCTATTCTGATAAAAAAAAAGTAACTACGCGATAATTTTGTATTCCAACGACAACTCGCATTTGATAGTCGAACAATGCATTAAGAAATCCGTAGTCAATTTGTTTTCTATACCTAGAGTGAGGACCACAAAATTTTTAACAGTCAGAATCCACAGATCGAAAGGTTTTGAACTTACCGTGCTCAGTTTATCCTATCTCTCTCCTAGGCACCGAAGTGATCGACTGACTGCAGAGAGGGCTGAACTGAGACCTGAAATAAAATAATATTATTTTTAAAAGTGAATACAGATTCTGTTTGGGCAGGGCAGAGAAGGCAGAGTGATAGATAAGTCTCTCAATTTTTGTGGGAAGCCACCACACAGACAGAATTATCGTATGGAGGGCTATTGTTTATAAAACTAGGCCACCTTTCATATTCATTACATGAAACATGATCTCCGAGCGCCACTTCCAGGATATAGTACAACCACATTTTCTGCCTTAAGTACCTATATTCCAGTGCTGATCGACCCACTCTTCCAACAAGAATGTGCGGGACTACAAGTCACCAGAACAGCGGTGGCTCATTTTGAAGACAATCAAGTCGATTTGTTGCCTTGGCCACTAGATCTCTTAAAACTCAATAACAACTTGAATCGATCCAATAAAAATCAGTATGAGTCATTTCGTCAATCTGGTCTCCTTTTTTCTCAAGTTTGGTTCTTTGCATATGCTTCATGAATGTTCTCATTTTGAAATGAAGTCAGTTCATCAACGGCTTCGATTTGAAACGAGTTTTCTGAAAATGCCAAGACGTAAATTAACAAACGCTGAGACTAATAGGGCTATCGGAATGCTACAGGGTGGCCTAACTCAGGTTGTTGTAGCGGAAAGGCTCAAAGTCAGCCAAAGTGTGATATCTCGACTTTGGAATAGGTTCAAGCAGACAGGTTCCGTGTTGGAAAGACCAAGGCTTGGTGGGCGACGAAAAACAACACCTGCTCAGGATCGTTTCATTACCGTTTCGACGAGAAGAAACCCTACATCTTCATGTAGAATGATACGGAATACTCTTCAAAATGCAGATGGGGTCCAAGTTTCCATCGAAACCATCAGACAACGTTTGAGAGAGGTGAATCTAGGTTCTAGACGTCCATTAAGAGGAGTTCTATTAACACGTGACCATAAGCGTCAAAAACTGGAATGGGCAAGGCAGCATATCAATTGGAACGATCAATGGCGTAGTGTCTTTTTCACTGACGAATCCAGATATGGACGATTTTCAGATTCTCGAAAAATAAGGGTATAGACAATCCTACGCATACCCCGTAATCGTCGCTATGTCCAAGAAATCCATCCATTCCGATGGGTTAGTGTTATGGTATGGGCCGGGATATGTTGTGCCAAATTTTCACGCTGCTATTGGTGAAACTTTTCAATTTCTAGACCATAACGCTAGACTACATCGTGCAGCCATAGTTGAGAATGCCAGCGAGGAGCTTGGTATTCCACATTAACCAATATCTCGTAATTCACCAGATTTGAATTGCATAGAACATGTATGGGATATGCTCCAAAGAAGATTAGATAATCATCAACCTACCCCAGAATCCTTAAATGATCTGAGAGAGCTTCTGCCCCGTTTATGGAACCAAATTCCTCAAGAAATGTTCAACAACCTCATGTGTAGTATGCAAAGAAGATGTCAAGCTGTTATTGATGCCCGTGGAGGCCATACCTTGTTTTGATAGTCTCAAAGTGCTTGAATTAACTGGGAATAAAATTTCGATATTTTACTCGATTTTTCTTTACCGTATACGCTGTAGACCTACAGGCTAAAATTAATTTGCAACTTGAAATTATATTAATATGAATATTCTTCATAAAAATCTTATTTTAACTATATTTTTGTGCAATTTAAGTCAATATCCTTAACTCATGTAGGTATAGCAGTTTATTAAGAAACATATACACAAAAAAATGTTGTAATAAATGGGTGTCTCGTCTTCTATGTCGCTTAGTATAATTCTTGGAGGAAGTTTAGCTGTTATACATTTCGCTGCATCCCTAATGAAGTCGAGACGGAGCGAGTGCTTATGAAGATATAACCAGCCCAAGATCATCGCTACCAAATCGCGAATTCTCCTCCCAAAAGGAAACAACCAGACTTGCCAAGTCTTCCTACATTCCGGAAAGTCTAAAACGGAGTAATGTTAATCTACATTCAACAGCACAATGCATTATCTTCGTTCCGTACCTCTCTCCACCACCCCCCCTCCCTTCCGCCGGATTCCGTACCGTACAAGAGCTGATTAATCCGGAATGTCAGAAATGAACATTCAAAGTTTTGCGCAATTTCCGAAATTAATTAACTCGACAGTCGCGAAGAGTCTGGCATCGGGGGTGGCTGGTGGTGCAATTTTCTTCGTACCGCGGAGCGCATTGACTTATTGAATGAAACGTTATTAGGGCACAACTGCAAACTTTACTGCTCTATTTCCTGATGCTGAGGTTCTGCAGACTCAACATGTGGGCCGATGTGTGATTGTTTCGGCTCGAGTTCGAAGTGCCAGTTTGGCACAATCGAATTAGCCCGCTAATAATGCGTTGAATTTATCGAGCTCTAATAGGCAAATCTCGATATGGCACAGGTGTGGTGAGTTTGAGGGACTTGTTCTGTAAACCGACGGAATTCCTCAATTTCTTTGTAATTTTCGAGAATTTTCCTTGGTAATTAGGAGGTTATTCTCTATAGGTATACAATGGCTGATACAGGGTGCAGTAATTTGGTTTCGTAGACGAGATAAGAGAAGTCGTCGAATATAGGTGATAAAGAGGGTTTCTAGTTCTTTTAGCGTGTGCAAAATCGATTAAGGACATGGATAGATTTGCAATTAAGGCATGATTGCCCTTCCAGGTGAGACTGCGCGGACAAATCTATATTAAAAGGAACATATTCACTTGACAGGGATATTCAGACCTATGACGCAAATTCGCCAAGCCAGCAAGAGCTGGCGCACCTGTATATATACCTCATAATGGAGCCTCTTGAAATAATGTAGGCGTCCAACTATCAGGATTTCTTTCGGTAGAAGTATATAAGAAGAAGGTGTTGAAGGAAATGAAAATGCCGATGAACATGCAAAAAGAGTAAAAAGGTTAACATCTTCTGGACCAGAGCCTTTCTGTGTGCTTTGAAAATACCAACGTAAAGCAGCTGTCCAACATCGGGAGTTGAACAATAGAATAACACTCCTGGACTTACTCAGTCAAAGAAATTCGTAATGATTTCACCTACCTACACCAGAAAACTGCTGAAGCTATCACGAGCTGAGCTTCGAGTGATGGTGGGACTGCTGACGGGACACTGTCATTTGTACTGTATGGGGAAGTCAGCAGATGAGCTTTGTAGGCTCTGTGGATCAGAAGCATGAACATCTGAACACATGGTATGCACAGAGCTGGATTGTCTAAGAACCATTCATATGACGAAACCGGTCCTGGATACTCACGAGGAAACTGCCAAGGCTCCTGAGGATGTTGTCGGTTTTATCAACACCATTGACGACCTCCTTGGGTTCCTATGAATGAGTAAGGTAGACAACAAAAGATCTACATGGTTGCAGTTCCTGAAAGGCTAACCGAGCCACAGAGACACCGATTCAAAAAATAATAATGAGAATGAGGTAGGAACTCCCTGGATCAATCCCACTAATGATTGCTTCAGCTAAGATGAAACAACTTAGCACCAAGAGTGCGTCGTTCTCAAAAAAGAAAAAAGCCAAAGTAGAAAGCTTTCCCTCGAGCAACGAGGCAATAAAAGAGAAAAAAGTCGTTCTGCTTATCAGCAGGATATCTTCATTAACCCAATTGTTGTATACTAATCGGAAATTTAAATGGCCGCAGCGTGCTATAAAAATTGTGCAATGCGAGAACTAATGCGGAAATCTGGCATTTTACATGCGGATAATTAAGCCTGTGCATTTCGGAAAGTGTATCGGCGTGGACGAGTGGACACAGTGTTAGTTCAAGCCCGATACAAAATGGAGAAATTAGCGTCAATTATCATCGGGTTCCAGGGCCGCATTTCGAAAAATATTCCTGAAGCTCGTACGATCCAATCTGTAGGATCCAAACGGCTGGGTAGTGGCCAATCTTCAGGTCCATCCAAATATGTAGACATAAAAGATATTTCCTTATTTCTTTCAGAAAAATGATAAATTTCCTACTACCTAATGAATATCTCGATTCCAGAATTTGGTAGGATACTTGTGAGCTATTTCTTTCTCAATTTTCTCATCGAATTTCATCGAATTACCTCCAATTGGTTTGAAAAAACCTGAACAGGGTATGAGCGATTTTTTGTGTGTGATGGATTTGGGTATCTTGAAACGTGAACTATGTAAAACAGGAAGGGATCTTATTGAGGGTTCAAGATTCATTCTTCTTGAGCTATTTGTTTTCTTTTGACACGTATCTGTTCTTTCAGAGCCTTAGTACCTATCTGAGAAACCGTCATTCCAAGACTTTATGATTTGAGGAGAGAAATATATTCGTCGAGCTTATCTACAGATGCCGATACTTTTTCGTGACATTTTTGGCTGAATTATTCAAGAAATTCAACATCTATTTTTAAATTGAGATAACACGTTGATTTAGATCGAGGAATAATGCGTAAAGATGCAAGATCTGATCCGAAAATAATGTAGGTATAAATCTGGGCAAAATGTCGGCCACGTAGGTTGCAATTTTGAATTCGCCCTGTTCAATGAAGCTGCTGAGGGGAGATTTGGAAGTTGATGGATCATAAATGATGGCTAATTTTTTTGAAGCGGTATAAAGTGGAAATTTATGCGGAAGAAACGAAACCGGGAAATGGGAGTTACGGACCTGTCCGGGTATTATCGTGGCGTTCCTTTGTTACCGAAAATTCGAGTAATTACGCAAAAACAGTTCACGTCCATCGTAAAAAACGCCGGTTCGGCTAATTACCCTTGCATTTCACCATTTCCATGGCCGGAGCGGAAATGCGTTTCGTTGGCCGGCCCTACGGCCGGATGTCACGCGGATACGTCTCTCTCGCACTCGAAAATCGGACGTTGTTTTTCGTTCGGCCCGACGGGGCAACGAGCATCGATCGCGGATGAAAAAGTGCACCGGCCGAATTTTTCGCGCGGATTACAAAAGATCTGGCCGAGTGTTGCGACGCGTTGGGTCCCGGTGGCCTTTGTTTTATGCCGGCGACCGATCATCCCTATGCGAAAATGCGGTGGGAAAAGTATTTCTGCATCTCCGGGTTTCGAACGACGATTTTTTTTAATTTTGCAGGCAAAAGCAATGGAAACAACGCACCTGCTACCATATTTTTCTAAATTGAATGAGAATTTTTACAGGTTTCAAATGGTCTCCTCATTTCGAAATCGTACAAGTGACAGAAGACATGGAATCGCATTGTATAGTGACGTTTGTCACTGTACTTTCCTGCAGAGTGTTCTCTCCGTCTCATTTCGTTCCAAACTTTATATATTCCAGCAGAAATACATCATTTCATTGGCACAGAGACTCAACCTACTCATGGACATGTATTTTTGGTTTTCGTGACGAGTATGTCATTAAAACACATTGAAAACCCTCATCAGACCTCGCTAACACAGCCCAAAATAAAATACAATCTATACCAGCCATGTTCAGCTCATATTGTGTGCCACAAATGTTTGGTGTGTCTCGGAAAAGCCTAATCAATCGATGAAATGGAATTGAGGGGTTGGAATCAATTCGTTTTAGTCCTAACTATTATTATTTTTCGAACCAGGAGAGTTGTAGCTCTGTTAGCCTTTAGGGAACTGCGTCCATGTAGATATTTTGTTCTCTAACCTACTCATTCATAAGAATCCAAGGACGTTGTCGATGGTGTTGATGAAACTGCCTTGGCAGTTACCTCGTGAGTATCCAGGACTGGTTTCCCCATATCAATGGTTCTTAGGCCAGCCAGCTCTGGACACTTGATACCATGTGTTTCAGCTGTTGCTGCTTCTGATGCACAGAGCCTACAAATCCCATCTGCTGACTTTCTCAGACAGTGCTCTGTCAGCAGTCCCACCATCACCCAAAGCTCAGCTCGTGACAGCTCCAGTAGCTTTCTGGTGTAGGTCGGTGAAATCATCACGGATTTCTTTGACTGAGTAAGTCCAGGAATGTTTCTCCAGAGGGTTATTCAACTCCGATTTTTGGACCGCTGCTTATTATTGTTATTTTCTAAGCCCACAGAAAGGTTCAGGTCCAGCAGGTGTTAACCTTGATTTTGCAAGTTCATCGGCTTTCTCATTTCCTGCCTCTGGCCAGTTGCTTTATGGTATAACGTTGGTCATAACTAACTTTTTTTCGAACGAAAGAAGTCCGAAAACTTTATCGAGCTTGGTAACAACAGCAGGGGTCCAACAGTTCCTGAAAATACACTTCTCACAGTCGCATCTAGAGCGATTTCCAGACAATTCCCAGGTTGAGAGATTCCATCAAGATTTAAGGACAAATAAACAGTGTTATAAAGGAGATTAGAATCTGATATTGTGACCGACTTCTGTTGGGGCTTCTAGGAAAAATTTTGCATGGGATAATTTACCTGTATTTTTAGTAAAATTGAAGAAGCTGCCTTACACACAGTTTTCAGTAACTACACAGTAATTTCTTGTTTATCAGTGTCCCAGACATATCCAATGACAGTGAGAAAATGAAGAAAAAACAGTGTAACGAATAACTCTATGCACAGTCTGATCTATGTAGAAAGCTGGGCCCTTGGTTACAGTTTAAGTTCCATATCCTTCAGCTGAATTTTATAACCAACCAAGATCATCCTTGAAAATCCCTTCAATATTCACATTTTAGTATTTGAAATATCTGTTCCAGATAAGGAGGGTTTTTAGACCAAATTTGGTCCTCCAAGAGAAAATTTACTGATTCTTCTTGCCTGTAAGAATCGCTGCAGGACACTTATGAAGCGAAATGATCTCCTATCCTTTAAAAAATGAAATGGGGAGGAAGAAAACAATGAAAAATTTCTGAAAATTCATTGAAGAGTGTGAAATGAACATGTCGATGTCTCGAACTTCAGTTTATGCTATAGGCATCATGTCAGTGTTTTCCATAATGTTCTCGCAGCTATATGAATCCCCCCTCTTCCCTGAAAACTCGGAAAACAGGCCTGGGCGACTAAACCGCGGCTCATTTTCGCATAAAAACGCGGCTAATCGCGCGGTCTCAAAGTGCGCCCAACAAAAACAAGCCCCGCCGACTGAAAATGGTCTGTGACGTAAACTGCGCCTTTGTTGCCCCCCGAAAACCGCTCCGAGGCGCCGCGACGCGAACAAAGGACGCCTCCATCCGAGTACGTCGAAATTAAAATATGCAAAACCGCGCGATCTTCCGTCGGATCCGGGAAAATTCCTCGGGAAATCTCATTGAACGGGGGCATAAGACTTAAATAACACAAATATAATAAGATCGGATGAAAGGGCGACGCATACAAAGGGGTCGTCGAGGCGGCACGCATCCGACGTCGATGAGGCGGACTGAAAGGGTAGGGAAGATCGGGAATCTGGGTCCAGGAAATGAAAGTGTTGCCAAGGCGTAAGGACAATCGGGATTTATCCCCCTTCTTCCAGTCTACAAGGAGATGAAACAGACAAAACTCAGGAAGTTACAGGTCCTGCTAAAATGATCATCAGACCTGTATGAACTATATTTATCTATCCTAGTCTTTATCCTAAGATATTTTCAGATGGTCCAACCCCTGGATCATTCATGACGTGTAGGTACAAAAAAAAATGATACAGTATGATCTGTCTGCATGGTTACTTCCGAAAAGAAGAGATTATAAAAGCTTGTTCGCTACTATTATTATTATTAGCGCTGCTGAAGTGAAGAGTCAAGATATTTATCAGTTTGTGGCAGTGTATACGAAATTTACGACATTGCTCTCAATTAAAATTTTCATTTTAATTTCCCAATAAAAACTAATAGGTGAATGGGAGGAGCATACAGTATATAACAATTCCTGTTAACGGAACTAATTGTAACCGTTGTTTTGAGGAAGTTGTGTCTGGCGTAATAGGTTATTTCTAATAAACAAAAACGTATTAATTAAATTCTTGATTATCATTGGTCGTTTTGGTACCACCTCTATTAAATTCAATTCCAACCGTTCGAAGTTGAATATAAAAAGGCTTCCTTGGTCCCATGGTTTCTTAAATATGTTTAAATTCCCTCTACAGTTTTCAGTGGAGTTTTATGCCAAACAGTTTCTAAACTATTCCACCTAAATAATATATGTCACACTTACCTACAGCGAATATATTATTAATCGTTAATTTAAGGTCAATTTCACGGACCATTTGACTGAGAACTTTCGTGTACATAAATCTAGATAACTGAGCTGAAACTTTGTCAGGGAGTAATTCAAACAAATTATTGCTATTGGTTTTACAGTTAATCTGAGGTTGTAACTTTTAATGGGAAGTCATAATACAGGGAAAATTGTTCAGCGATTCAATACTGCTGATGTGAAATGAAGAACGCCCTGCAAAGCGAAGCAGGGTAATTGGGTTATTTAAAAAAACGAGTTAGAACTGAAGAAAATTTTTAATTTCAGCTCTACTATGAACTTTCTAGTCTTGCTTCTCATCGTATTAGTATGTGAAGAGGAGTAGCATCTTCATGGTAGCCTAGAATAAGTATCTGGCTTTCTACCAATTCGTCTAAAGAAAATTTCAAATAAATTTTATATTTAGCTTCATCCCCAGATTTTTGACAATTTTCTGTAGGATGTTGGATAATTCTGAATCCATTTCCTATACGAATCAATCATCAAAAGTACAATGATTCCATCCAATTCGAGAAGGGACACGCTGTATTTCCGCCACGGGGGCTCCTAGGCCTTACCCATCGGTTTCTGTAATTGAATGAAGCCTCGATGTTTAGAATCCACAATTTATGCAAACCCTGATTGCATACTTCTCCCTATTGGTAGACCAGATGACCGTTCATTAGTCCAAATGCTACAAACGATGCTGAATGCCAAGAACGCGTATAACGTATTATTTTATTTATCTGATCATTGGATTACTCGAATTGTTTCAAGTAGCGTGAGTCTCGAGATTGTCAATCACGCATCGGACGCTGGAGAGGAATTCTATGATTAAGGTGGACTTGCAGCATTGACGGAATTTAGCCAAAGGCGTCATTCCTAGGTGGGTAATGTGATTTTTCAAGTTGGGCAGGTCGTTGATGCTATGGATGAAAGCTTGTGGATCTAGCTGATCTGATTTTACAAGTCCTCTTTGCTCTTTGCTTTTCTGCTACAGGAGAAGTGTAAGGAAGATAACATATTAAATTTGAATTGTCAGGAAGAACAATCAGGACCGTTTCTAGGATATAGGCCACCCGCGTCAGATTAAGATTTTTGCCGTCCCTATGCCTACACATATAATAAGTTAAAGAAAAGACACGGAAAAGTAAAAACTGCATAGTGATTTATTTCCCGAGTACTGATCCTAGAAAAAATCTGATTGCACATTCCTGATCTACGACCTCGAATTTGTCAGTTCAATGGCCCGGTTCGATATAGCTAGATGACTAATTTTTTGTTGGTGGAGCCCGGGTAAACAAGTAGGTAGCAGACGAAATTATTCTAAATCCGAATTTTTTTTTATTTTTCGAACAATATTGACCTGGGTTATTTTTTGACTAATTGGGGGTCGTAGATTACGAATATGCAATTAGATTTTTAGTAGGATTATTATTTTAGGAAATAAATCACTGTAAGTGAAAAAGTTCGAAAAAATTGGTCAACATCGAGGAGCTGTAGCCGCCAAAAAAGGAGCAGAAGACATATGCTGATTTTTTCGGTGATAGATTGATCCTTTGTTAATGGAAAAATAAAATTTTCATTCATCTACTGCGAAAAGTTTAGATTTTATAATTTTTTCCGCGAAGGTCTGAAATTTCGAATTTTTCATCGACCATAACTTGAAAACTAATCCTTTCAGCAGAATTCTGTTTGCGTATTCGAAATCTACGCCCTCGAATTAGTAAGTATTCCAATTTTGGTGGAAATCGGAGAGATAAAATTTTTTTCAAATTTTTCATACATATGTATGGAAAAATTGCGATTTTTTGAAAAAAATTTTTGGTCTCCGATAAAAACCAAATTTATACTATCGACTAATTCGAGGGCGCAGATAACGAATATGCAGACAGATATTTTTGAAAAAATTTATTTTTCAAGTTATGGTCGATGAAAAATCGGAAAATTTGGACCTTCGCGGAAAAAATCATAAAATATGAACTGTACGCGGTGGACGAATGAAATTTGAAATTTTCCATTTACAAAGGATCCATTTATCATCGAAAAAATCAGTATATGTCTCATTCTCTTTTTCTGGCTGCTACAGCTGCTCAAATTTGACCAATTTTTTCGAAAAAGGGACCTCACCTTCTGATGGTCGCCCGCGTGAGGGGGCACGCGCAGCACACCGCTGCGAACGGCCCTGAGGACAATACCTCGGTGCTTAAAGATTATTGTAAGTTACAATTACACCAATATTATCAAGTCTCTCCGAAAAAATTTTAAAGAAGAACACCCATGGTTGATCCTAGACCTAGTTTCATAACTATCAGGCAACTAACTGCGTGAAAAAATACTGGAAGGAAGTGAAACGGCAAATTATCATCGCTTTTCGCCGTTTCCGTCTGATAATTCATACGACTGGGGGCTGTTCTGTGACAGTCGTATCGAAAAAATATGCAAACGAAACCCTGTTCGGGCAAATTATTCATTTATTCGTGTGATTTATGGATTGTTAACTGTTTTGAAAAACATTCCACATATATCATTGATAAATTATTTATGAGACGTGCTTTCAACTCGATAAAAAGCCCTCAACAATCTGGAAATTGTTTTCTACGGGGAAAAACACCACGCATTTTTCAACGCGACCAATGAAACATGCAGTTTTTGAATCGCCGCATTTCTGAAATGCAGCTAAAAAGAAAAACTCAATTTCAAGGCTCGTCCGGTTTCAACTGAAGGCTCCAATTAAATTTTTTTTTATTCGCAATGATTTTAATACAATATTGCACCCTTAGGGGCCCCTTGCAAGACGAAACCCCCCTAATCCAAGAAGATTACAATTTATAACTGCGAATTAAAACAGCCGGCGTCGATTATAAACTGCAGAACCCTGCAAAACAAACACAGATAAAATACCCCGGGCATTAGGAGGGAATTACGATGGGGACGAGACTTCATTATCTACGCGCAGATAAATTCATTGTTGGGGTGAGGTAATTGCCTTATATCTGGAAAATCCACCTGCTTGTTCAATTCCGACAATGTCCCGAGCTGCGTAACGAAAAGTTGGAAACAGACGGTCGCGGTTTGTTGCCCTCCCTATCTGTCATGTTGCGACATGATGAGGAGCAGAATGATGGTGCCGTAAAGAGCTGAAACGTCTACGGGTCCCGAGAAAGTCAGTCATCTAACACGCCACCGAGTCTGTAGAGTAAATAATCTTTGAAGATATCAATATGTCTCTCATTTCTATCAATAATTGAACGAACGACTTGAAGATTTGCTCAATCTTCCCACTAGGTGAATTCCAGCCGACTTGATCTTGAGATACGGTTGTTGGATGGCAGAACAGTCTAACTAAATGACCTCAGTAGACTGACTCAGCTATTTCATACCACAAACACATGACTGCCGAACGAAATTCGAAGAATCTCTTCTTTAAGAAGGGAATGAGAAGGTTCTATCGTGAGATATACTATGCGTGCGCCACCTATCGCTGGGTAGAAGAGTGTACCACCTAGACTGCGCGGGTCTCTTATAGATTCCTGTCTAAGACTTCTATCAGAGCTGCAACTATGAATTGACGGCAGTATAATATTAATAAATCCGATAATTTTCCTCAGTACCACTTCCCTGTGCCTCAAACTAGAATTACAATTCTGTGACAGGGTCTATTCGTCCATTGTCACACCTAGACCAGTTTCATCTAGAAAAAACTGAGCTTTTCCGAAAACATTGTTTCGAGAACATGTTCTAGGTAATGCAGAATCTAGAATCCTGCGAGTGCAGTACCTGATTGAAACCAATGCTTTCCCCAATACTCTTCCAATCCAATGCTCATCGAAACAAGCTTATAATTATTTCAGTCCGAACAGAATCATTGACATTTCCATAACCAGTAAACGATACACCAATGGATGCCCCAGTTACCAAGTCGACTGCATAATCCTAATAACGAGGACCATACTGGCAAACGACCCCAGAAAGTCTGGGCACCGCAGGGCCCAGAATCCATTCGCGGCGCAAAATATGAAAACCTCCTTATCATTGATTCATGACCGTATTCAAAGACCCCCAATCCCAGATTCCCGTTTCCGGACTCAAAAGCCGGTCCGCCGGACTGGAGAAACAGCAAATTGCGAGTTATGAACTTGGGTCCGTCGCGTACTGAAGGCTACTTTGAATACTTTGATGGCGATAATTAGTGACCGTTACGCAATCACGTAAAGTCGCCGAGCTTTTGCAGCCATATTATGGCAATTTTGTCTTTCCTCATGGTTAATATTTCATCAACTTAGTACATGGTATGAATGAATAGTTGCGGAAAAAATTTAAGCTGTGAGTATTCGTCAAAAGTGTGTTTTTTGAGCAGCCATTTCTCCTTGTATTCTGGACGCAAGCTCTTGTATAGAAGGTGCTTTGCTCGATGATGAAAAACTACACGTAGACAATGGTAAATCGCTATTCAGCACCGGCTTTTTAATATTGCACCTTTTACTATTATTATTTGAACCGGAGTCGTTGTGGCTCTGTGAGCCTTCTTTCTTCTTTCTCTACCCTACTCATTCATAGGAATCCAAGGAGGTTGTCAATGGTGTTGATAAAAATGAGGATATCCTTAGCCGTTACCTCTTGAGTATTTAGGACCAGTTTCTCCATATTAGTGCTTCTTAGGTCAGCTAGCTCTGGACACTTGCATATAACATGTGTTTAGCTTTTTCTGCTTCTGATCCACAGAGCCTACAAATCTCATCTGCTGATTCACCCATACGGTGCAAATGGTATTTGTGCCCTGTCAGCAGTCCCACCATCACCCGAAGCTCAACTCGTGCCAGCTTCAGCAGTTTTCCGGTGAAGGTCGGTGAAATCATCACGATTTTCTTTGACTGAGTTAGTCCAGGAGTGTTTCTCCAGAGGGTTATTCTGTTGTTCAACTATCATTGTTGGACAGCTGCCTCATATTGGTCTTTTTCAAGCCCACAGAAAGGATAAGGTCCAGCAGTTGTTAACCTTGATGCTCTTTTTGCAAGTTCATCGACTTTTTCATTTCCTTCAACGCCTAAATACCCAGGTGACCATAGAAGAGTCACTTTATTTCCTCTGGCCAGCTGCCATGTTAGCAGAGATCCCTTTTAGGGTTCTCAGCTTGGCCTGGCTATCCATGATTATGAGAATATAGATATGAGCCCCTTTGAGGTTCATTTTAAGACAGTCCTCATCGCATACGTAAACAGCTAGTGCCTGAGGTCTGTAAAATAGAGCGTTCAATTTCCAGGGCTTAAAAAACATTCAGTTTAGGTCCATATACGCCAATGCCGGTGCCCCTCTCTGATTTTGATCCATGAACCATGTGGATGACCTTTTCCCAGACGATTTACGAAACTTATTGCACCAGAAAGGTCAGCTATGACAGTTTCAAAGGGCGTTTCGAAATTGAAGATGATTGTCATAACATCCGATGGTTTTGCCAAGAGGTTTAAGTCCAGTTGATTAAAATTTATTGAAATGCACCTATAAGAAAGAGTTAGAGAAATATTCTGGCGGAATCTTCCAAAAAGTTCCTTCGTAATTTTAAAACTGTAAGTGTAAGAAGTGTTTGGATTTCAGTACAAATAAATTACGCTACCTACTGGCTCTCTTACAAAACCTGGTCGCCTCAGAAAGCATATTATCTCGAGAATGGGTTCATCAGAAAGAGACAACTACAGATTATGTGTGTCAACTCCTGTTTATCTGATCACAGAGTGCCTCGCCATTGTATGTCAACGCAAGGAATGATATCAGAAGAAACAGTGATCTATCCTCTTCGAAGCAACCAAGATAATGGATTTCGTTGGGGCTCTGGAGCTGTGGAGCTGCAGGGTGAGCTGTAGATGGCGCAGTGATGAGAATAGTATAGACCTCAAGGTCTCAGTGAACTGTAACCCCCCTTTCAAACTATATCTAAAGAAGGAAGATAGCTAGCTGACCGTAATACAGACCCTTGATGAACCCTACTCCGACCAGTTATTGGAGCTTTGGAACTTTAAAGGCTCGATCAGAGGGAAATGCCTCAATAGAACGAAACAGATTGCCAGTAATTCCAAAATGGTTCAGGAGTTCATGTAGTACACGATCAAACGCGAGTGGAAATCAAGAATATATCACATCAACTGGATGGCCCCTATCCAGAGACTCCGCCTGATAAACTCTGAAGGATCCTCGAAAGTCTTTGAAATCCCCAGAAGACCACTATCCCAAAATCTATCCAAGATCCCCAATCTCTCCGGGTTCGAGCCCGGCCAGCAACAAAGTACGCCGTCGCTAATTCTTAGCCCGAATTGAATGGGAGCGAGTCCGGAGCATGCAAAAATCCGGGAACGAGACCGTAAACGGAAGATCCTAGGGAAGAGATCTAATCTCTCATGCACTCGACTCTAATGAAATCATTTTAATTTGGCGGAATTTCGAGCTCGCCTCGTCTCCCGATCCGGGTCGAGTGGCCGCCGCGTCTGGAGAAGTTTAAATTGCCGCCGATCCGGGCCACGAACGAGTTGGAGGCAAGATAAGGACCCGGACGAAAGGATCCAACTATCATTCATTTCTGCTGCTAAGACCGCTAAATTAATTTAACAAATTCTTGGATGGGAGTTTTTCGGTACGCGGGCCCGCTTTTTTATCTGCGAGTATTAATCACGTGACCTTATCTACATAACGCTTCCGGGGTGGAGGGGGGTCTGGGCTTAAATCTCTGCGGAGCGCCGCGCGAAGAAAAGTTTCATTGGGGTAGGAGTTGGGGGAGGTGGGAGGACGGGGAGACGGTTTATCGTCACCCCCAACTTTTCGGTCGGTGTGAAGACTATTTGGGATGATCAGATTATGCGGCAACATTGGGAATGCTCTTCAAAGGACGTACATCTTCTACAAAATTGTTGTAAAATACCTACACCCTCACCAAATGAACGTTTTCCACTAATAAACTCTTCGAAAAGAAGATCAACTGGGTAAGAGAGGCCAATACGTTGGTCAAAAGAGGAACACACCTGCAAGAAAGGATCTCAAAAGAAGGAAGAAACTTAGAAATACACTCTGGCAAGACCTCTTAGAGCTGCTTCACTCAAAAAAGTCTCTTGAACACTTCGTTATTTAAAAATAAAAAATTGCCGCCTTAAGGGTCTCATAAAAATAGGTCTAGTTTTTCTCCATACTACTACTTGTGTCTTTACTGTTCAATATTTTCGCCATAGCTGTCTAGATAATTGCTGACATGATTATGCCTGTAAGAGGTGTTGGAATAAGATTCAGATTTGATGGAGGCCTGTTTAACCTGAAGCGCCTCAGAGCAGAACCCGTTCAAAGTTCATCACGGAACTTCAATATGCAGACGACTGCACACTTATGGCCATAGCAGCCCAGAGGATCTGCAGATAATGCTGGACACCTATATGAAGCCTTAGACTCAATATCGACGAAACCAAAATCCTGGTAAGTCCGCCAGAAAGCTTTCAAACACATATCAGCCTAGAGAATGAAACTCTAGAACAGGTCGAGCAGTTCAAATACATGGGAGTCTTCATAAATACTAGGGCTAACCTAGACATGGAAATACACAACCGTATCAATTCGGCATCACGGGCATTCTGGAAGCTAAAGGACAGAGTGTTGCAAAATCACGACCTCAATCTGAAGACCAAGACAGCTGTTTACAAAGCAGTCGTCCGCTCAACGCTTCTTTACGGAAGCGAAAGCTGGACGCCCTACAGGCGACAAACTTAACGGCTTGAAAAAACGCAACAACGTCATCTAAGACAGATAATGCACATCAGATGGTTCCACAAAGTTTCGAATGCAGAAGTCTTGCAACGCGCGTGTTGTACAACAATTGAGACTCGAGTAACTAGGGCCCGACTCAGATGGAGCGGCCACATTCTGAGGATGCAAGACACAAGACTTCCCAAAATAGCTCTGTATGGCGAATTCACAGAGGGAGCCCGAAAACCAGGAGGCAAGTATAAGCGGTTTGAGGATATACTACATCAATCCCTAAAACCAGTTAATGCCAATCATAACTGGGAACAACTAGCGTTAGACAGATCACACTGGAGGTCTTCAGTTATAATGGAGATTCGAGAAGGATACATCGGCGCCCAGATCTGATTGGTGACTATCCATACCTGGAGTAAGGAAGGATCTGCAGGTCAAGGTTGGGTCTCTTCAGTCACAGGAGGGCAATTAGCCCTAAGAAATTACAAGTCTGTTCGCACCTTTATTTTTTTTGTCTTTTTGTAGATTCATTCGCGGTAACGGGATACAGCAATGAATGTAATCAACTCTTTTATTAATTGAGCGATTAATGATCTCGCTCCGCTGGCACGTTAAGATATCTCAATCGTTAATCGCTTTCATTAATAACCTAGATGATTAAATAACTATTTTAATAGTTCTTCAACAGCCTGTATCTTTTAAACCGGGCCGATTCGGAAAAAATGGTAAGATAAAAAAGTGTTTCTTCTGACCTCAAAAATCTACTGTTGAAATTTTCGTACGAGTCAAAAACTCATCAGAATGAATTTCCACCAGAAATGAAACGAAAAATCCGACCTAAATTGAACAAAAAGACGCCTCATCCCTGCCCAGACTCCACCTCTCGAATGCAGCATTAATTTTTCACCGGCAAACGCGACTTCCCCGAACGTCTCAACAAACTTTCAAGTCCCATTAAGCCATCCGACGTCTACGCATATCTTAATGCCAGAAAAGTCACGCGGTGCCCGAAACTTCATCGCGACTGCGAAGGTATAAGAAACGTCCGCGACTGAAATGCATAAATCAAAAAAAAGTCAACTTGCCCTGGGCCGCGGCTTTCGTATGTTGCCGTCTGAAGAAAATGAAAACCGTGAAATAGGAATGTGAAATTAATAACGCCTGTCGTGTGTTGTTGCCCGCCTTCTACGATCCGAGTACGTACGTCTGGAAAATTGTATGTGGCACAACTCCCGTGAAGGGCAACGATGATTACATTCCTCATTTGGAAGGTGGAAGAAGACAAGAAAACAAATGGCTTATTAAAAATTACATCCACTGCCGAGCAAAATGCGGAAAAATATTTATAGAGTGCGTAAAAAAAAAATTTTCTTAGAGAAGGATATTAGATTTTGAAGGTCGATTTTCTGTGTCTAAAAGTAGTCCTTTTACCCAGTGAACTGTTCGTGTTTTGGATTGATATATACAGATAGTTTTTACCGACTTGCAGAAAGCATTCATTTTTGAATCCTACTCCAGGAATGGAGAGAAAATATAAACTGGAAATATTGTCGTGGCAAATATTCCGGCGACTTCAGAATCGAGTATCCTAAGTTCAATTTGATATTAGTCAAATAGAAACAGTAAAAAGGAAAATCTGCTCGTGAGTTCATTCCGTAAACGAATTTGAATAAATACCTCCCTATCTTATTTCAAACATCAACGAAACTTTCGCCTTTATGCGAATCTCTTCACGTTCCATTTCCCATAATCCATCTCGTCTTTTTCTTATTCGAGTAATCTGGCTCGAGAAGCTCTCTTACAAATCCAATTTTCGGAGCCTGATTGCAATTGCATAATAAATTAAAGAGGAAACTCCTTGAAGTGTAAATGACCCAGTTTTTTTCTAATTTCGTCCTCTCAGTTTTCAAGCTGAATAAGGGGATATCCAAGGAATTCTCAGCTACTTGAATAAGGGCTCTGAAGCTGGGCTAAATAAATATGAATATACAGAGTATTTCTTCAAATTGATGGACTCACTGGATGAAGAGAGGCTTTGCTTAGAATTCGATAGCAAGTGTTAGATATCTGAGATTTGTTTATCTCTAGAGCATGGCTATCCAGTCAGACCAGTCTTTCATCTCGGAAAATTGCTTCGTCTTCTGAGGCGATCCAAGTTGAAAGCCAATATCCGATTTCTCACTCACTCTGTATAATTGGTAGCACAGTTTCATTTGAGTTTTTATACGAAACCATTGAATTTCAATCGAGAATTTGTGCCTCAGATTTGGTTGGTAGATTATGACACCCATTTCCCAAAGAACAAACTTAATATTCATCTTCCGACACACAACGACATGGAAAAACCACGTCCCGACCGAAAAAAGATCCTCTTTCATCTCGACATCTCGCCCAATATCTCCGCATTGACAGTCCCGACGGCCGACAAACGCCTTTCCGACTACAGACGTCTAGAAAATTGTGTTCGCAATCGCACATCGCTTTCGTTACCGGGACGTCGAGTCGGTCGTCGTTTCGTATTCAAGACCGGATGATTTCATTCTATTTCGCAATATTTACAAAACACATATCTCCCGAGGCGGACGGGAAAACTTTTTAGCATTCCGAATTCCCTCACCTCGCACGTGCTGAGGGAAAATGATGAATTTTTCATTTCGCTGTCGCCGGGACTCTCGGGCATCCGGGTTTGGGTGACAAACGTTTCCGGTCGTCCCGGATCTAGGAACACCTCCTGCTGTTGGTGAAGTTAGAGGAGAAAGGATTTGGATACAAGGTTTAACGCGTTGTTACGCCAGGAAGACAAGGTTTGGTAAGAAATCTAGTTTGGAAGGAAGATGGACATAGGGTGGTGAGTATCTTCGAGATCTACAGGGTGAGACTTTGACTCGTACAAATATTTTAACAGTAGATTCTTGAGGTCAAAAGAAACACTTTTTTCCTTTGCCAATTTTTCCGAATCGTCTCGGTTTGAAAGATACAGGCTGTCGAAAAACGTTTATTTTAGTTCTACGAGGATGTAATGATATCTAGTTAGCCTAGACCAGTTCCATGCATAAAAAAATATTGCGTTACCATAGCAACGAACAATAACTCATTAGAAGTGTCAGTGTGAAGTTTGAGGTCGAAAAAGTAAATCAGAGTTACGCAATAAATTAAAAGAAAGAAGATGTCCATCCAAATTGTGAAAATCGAAAAAATTGGAGTATCGAGCCATCATCAAGTACCTGTATTTAAAAGGGTTAAGAGGTAAGCAGATTTACGAAGATATGCTTAATACCATTGGTGATCAATATACTTCGTATGCGACCGTGAAAAATTGGACTGCAAGCTTCAAAAGTGGTAAATTTTCCATTGAAGATGATGACCAATCGGGAAGACCAGTTTCTGTGTCAGTCCCCGAAAATATCGATGCAGTTCATGACAAGATTTTATCAGACCGTCGAATTGGGCTAAGACGGATATCTGAAGCACTCGATATTTTATGCGAACGCTGTCATCATATAGTTCACGACAATTTGGACATGAGGAAAATTGCTGCAAAATGGATCCCCAAATGGTTGAATATTGACCAAAAGCGTGCAAGGGTAAAAGCATCGCGTCCAATCTGTGCTCGATTTGAAAACGATGTAGACTTCTTAAACCGAATTGTTACTATGGATGACACTTGGGTACATTTCTACGATCCAAAAACAAAGGCAACAGTCGATGGAATGGCGACATTCTTGTTCTCCAAGATCTAAGAAGTTTCGTGTCCAAAAATCTGCTGGAAGAGTTATTGCTTCAGTTTTTTGGGATTGCCAAAGAGTAATCATGATTGATTTTTTGGATAAGGGTAGAACAATAACCGGAGATTACTATTGTACATTACTGACCACTATACGGGAAAAAATTGAAGAGAAAAGACACGGAAAGCTATCCAAAAATGTTTTGTTTTTGCAGGACAACGCCCCTGCACACAAATCTCATGTTGCCATGCAAAAAATTTATGATTTAGGTTTTGAATTGGAAGGAACACCCCCCTTATGCACCAGATTTGGCTCCCTCCGACTATCATCTCTTTCCCCAACTGAAAAAAAGTTTAAAAGGTCGTAAATTTTCTTCCAACGAGGAGGTACTAAAAGCTGAGGAGGTTTGTTTTTGCGAAATATTTCTTTACAGTAAACCGAAAATGCAGGATATTCCAGGGATTCCTCGTTAAAAATGACGAACCAAAACCACACGGTATATCCTGTATGTCGAAAAACAGCAGATCATTGTCCTACGGGACCGTGCCTCCTGGATCCGGCCTTCCTGGTGATACATCCAGCAACGTGCCCTCGTTAATGGAAAATCATGTCGGTTTTTCGCGATGGCGTTCCTCATTTCCGGCCGACAGTTGAATAAACAAAGTGCGCGGAAAAGCTTCGGCGGGAAAACTCCGGGTAACAATGGGGGAAATATGATATTCGGTAGATGGATCATCGATGTCGGGATTGTTAGCGTGGAAAAGTGTTTCCTGGAGGAAAAACCGAATTAAATGCGGCGGCGTTTCGGATATAATGGCGCGACGGAGAAATATGTCTCGCCGAATTCTTTTTTCCGAGGTTTTGCTACGGTTTCTTCCACTCTCATCACCCGCATTCGTAAATCTTTCATTACCTCGTTGAATAGGTTCAACAGACGTTAATTTACACACTTATTTAAGCAGATAACAGCAACAAGAGCTTAAATGAAAGAAGAATACCTGAAGACGCTACAATGTAGTTCATAAAATTCCTTTCTCAGGCCAAATCTATCAAATGAATCGTAATACTAATGACTAAACGGGTAGACCGGTGACAAAAGTGATCGACATTCACTCCTATCTGTGGTCGGTCTACCGTGCGGAAACACAGAATGAATCACCCTGGCGATTCCATCGAATTGTTTCATGCATTTTACACTCGATGTAATAATATTCATTAGGTTTCCATAGGTGTCCGTTTGATTTATCCCGCCGATATGTATCTCGGTTTTCCTTGTGCCCGTTACGGCTCCACGCTTCCATGACTCACCCTGTATTCGAGGCGTATTGAATTCGTGGTTAGTGATTGCACATGAGTGGCTGTCCGCTTCACGCACAATAAGGTAGATTTGAATCTTGTATGTTAACTCACGTTATTCGAGGAAGAGGTCAGGAATGATGTCTATTGATTTAGAGCTGTTTTGAGAGAATAATGATTAAGAAATATACGATTTTCTGAATCAACAAGCAGAGTTGATGAAAGAAATATAACTAAAACCCAGTACAAAAAAACTTTGCCGGAATTCAAGGCAATTTCTTGATTTTTGCGCTGATTTCTCTTTGATGACCCTTCCATCTCTTGTTCGACAACATATTACAGTCCATACAGCTAAAAACTACTTGGATATGAGTAAGAATAAGTTACGCCTTCTCAATGGCTTCCTCACAGGACATTGTTGCCTTAGGAGTCATATGATGAGAATTGGCTTATCAAAAACTGACGGGTGTAGATTATGTAGATTACGTCATTGCAAGCCTTCGCAAGGAATATCTTGGACGAGAAATTTTATAGGAGAAATGAGGACTTAGCTTTCTTGAAACGTTTTCAGATATTGGAGTTCATTGGTGGTGGAAGACGTGCTGTAAATGACGCAGTTGTGAGAACAACTATGCCCCCCTGATGGGGGACACAATAGACCTTAAGGTCGCAGTGGAATATAACCCCTTTATCAAACTATCAACTAAACAGTTCATACATTATTAAGCCAAGCACAAAATCGATTCGCGTGACCAAAAAACGTCCGAGAGACAATCTTTCTCCTACGCTATTTTCACACTCGCTTTCACTCCAAAAAATCTTACGACCTCGAGCAATTCTAGCCTGTCCAAATTATCCAAACGCTCGATTAAGGCCGCTCCATTCCCGGAAACGCTTTACCGCCCTCCGAAACGAATAATTAGGCCCAAAAAACACGTTTCTCTACCCCTTCCCATTTTCCGAATGAAGTGCGACTTCCTGTTCAAACACTGCTGAGTTATTAGGCCTCTTTTCCGGCTCCGCGATCTGAAATATTGACCGGATCAAGTGTAGAGCGTCAACGTGCATTGTTTCTCTCGGCGTGATCAATTACGCTGCAGGAGAGGAGACGGGCGTTTAAAGGGGAGCCGCGGGCGTCTGAACGCCCTGGATGGGTTCATCTCGGGCTGGAAGGTCTTTTTCTGTTCGTTCCTTATTAATTAGAGTCTCAGTTCGCCGAGGCTGTTGGATATTTATAAGGCCTTTTTTGTCGAGACGTTACCCCTAGTAACAGCCGCAGATCTGGGAGACACTTCTATATTTTCGCAAGGAATATTCGCCAATTGAATTAACGATCCTTAAGGGGAGTCTGTGAGATGAGGGAGTCTCCTTTTTTGTGACAGTTTTTGATTCTCCTTCATTGATGAGCCCTCAAATTCTCCAAAGTCTGTTGGTACGCACATACAAGCTAGAACTTGCTGTAGATGCAGATGTCCTAAACCAGCACACTGGAGCTCTTCTATAAGCCGAAGCCAATTCTCGAGTATACCATTTAATACAAAATTCTCCTGATTTTTTGACATAAATTGTTCTAAATTTTGATCGTAGTATATGGTGAAGCTGTGTGCAATTTAATTATTAATCTAATCTTTATCTAATATTTGCCAGATGATCTTCGAAAAGATATGAAACAACCCAAAAACGTTTTCAGTCCAGAAACAAATAAAGTTCCATGTTACGACTCTCACCCCAACCCTTAGAAGACGCATTCTCGAAAAAAGCATTCACGCAGAACTAGATGACCATTTCCTTCTACCTGACCGAACACACATTTCATCTTTAGGATGACCCACGCCAGTCTGGCTGAAACAATTCGCCGGTATCGTACCCCATTATTACCTTAATAAAAAGAAATTTGCCGCAAAAACCTTCTTCAGACCGAATGACAGTAATTACTGTTTTGACGAGAGTATGTTTTTAAGTTTTTTTCTTTTTGGACGCATTGGAAGTGGGACCGGGGGATCCGATGTTTTACCTCTGAAACCGCCTCCAACCGTTGAAACACTTAAGTTTCGACTAATGTGTATTTAACTATGACTTTTGATCCATTTCTCGTCTCGAGTATTGACGGCAGTGGCGTCACCTTGTGCGACCGTTGGACAATAAGAAATGATGACTTGGCCCTTTTTGTATCAACCGTTATTATACGTGGAAAGCGGAATCAGCTTAAAGAAGTCGAACTGAAGGAATTCACACGAAAAAACCCATGGAATATCACATCAGGATGACACAATGAGTTCTACAGTCTACAGGTTGCAATGTTGCGACTTCCACCCTCCAGTTTTACTGATGATTTTCAGTCCTTACCTCTTGCATTTTCGTCGTTAAGTGAATACCTCTCTCTTTTGGCGCTAGGTGAGTTCATTCTGAGAATGACGCAGTGAGGGCCTTGGATTTTCACAGCCAGGGTTCTCTGTTAACATGAAAATGCCCTAGCACCATCAAGGTACTGCCTAGAAGTAATAAGAGCATAAAGTTTAACATTTGCAGTTGCAGTAAAAGTTGTCTGAGTTTTTGTAGTGTATGAGGAGATGATTGAAGAGAATCCAAAGCTCTTTGTAGCTGATCCCAAGGGTAATCCATTGAAAAAAATTCCCCAAACTGTACCAATTCTGAACGCATGAATTTTTTGAACTGACCAAAGATTTCTGGACACCAGAGAATGAGTCCATATCCGAACACTTCGACTATTGGAAAACCATCCAAATCTCGACTCATCTGTAACAATACAGGCCTCCATTGAGTTGGTACTATCTAGGCCAAACGTCTGTAGACTCCTGTCAAATGCATTGCTTTTGACACATTATTTCTCTATTTCATCTTATAACCCTCAGCCTACGCCTCTGTGTCCCATCCGCGTCGTATTAGAAGACGCTTCCAATAAGGAGCAATTTCGTAAAGTGCTCTTCCAGCAGATAACAATGTTACTGGAACTGATTGGACAAGATACCCTAAAGTGATAACGGGCATAATATGCCCCGAAAAGTAAGAGCGCATTTACATCACCACTTCTGAAGACTGCTCCCATCCAAACCACCTCCCACGCGTCTCCTACATTACCATTTACCACAACGATTCAATTTTCGACAGATCGGATCTGTAGCGATTTCGGAGAGATACAAATCGGATTGAAAGCACGAAAATGCGTTGTTAAAAACCGCCTAAATTCGTTCTAAAAAGCGGCCGCAAGGTGGCACTTTATTTTAACGACGTCCGAAAGAAATCAAATTCACTAGGGAATTTTTTCTAGTAGATGCGGCATGTAAATCTAACATCTGCAACACGGGTTTCTCGTACCGTTACCATTGGGCGTAATTATCTTGTCATTTTGTCTCGTTTTAGTCGACGCCCAGAGGGTAAAGAAAGATGTCGAGAGTGACTGAAGGAATCTGTGGGATGACTGAAGGAATGTGCTTGGTAGCAAGACGTCTTGAAACAAGAAGATGGAGATGAAAGTCGCGTATCTTCCAGAAAAACCATCACTGATCGGAAAGTGATACACTTTCCGAAAATGCAACTCTTGTAGTGATAAATCTGAGAACTACAGAGATCTTGAAGTAACCGTTCGGTCTTGACGAATTTTTAACTGACCCCATCTTTTTGGGAATTTTTCGAATTTCACCTTTCGAGTGGATTATCTTCCAAAAAAATCATCACCGATCAAAAAGTAATGCACATATCGAACAAGCAACTCTTCTAGTATTAATCTGAGAACCACAGCGATCTCGAAGCAACCGTTCGGTCTTGACGAATTTTCAACTGACCCCAATCTTTTTGGGAATCTTTCGAAGGTCACCTTTCGAGTGGATTATCTTCCAGAAAAATTATCACAGATCGGAAAGTGATTCAGATTCCGAAAGAGCAACTCTTTTAGTGATAAATCTGAGAACTACAGAGATCAGGAAGTAACCGTTCGGTCTTGACGAATTTTTAACTGACCCCATCTTTTTGGGAATTTTTCGAAGGTCACCTTTCGAGTGGATTATCTGCCAGAAAAATTATCACAGATCGGAAAGTGATGCATATTCCGAAGAAGCAACTCTTCTAGTAATAAATCTGAGAACCACAGCGATCTTGAAGCAACCGTTCGATCCTGACGAATTTTGAACTTTCCCTATCTTTTTGGGAATCTTTCGAAGGTCACCTTTCGAGTGGATTATCTTCCAGAAAAATTATCACAGATCGGAAAGTGATTCAGATTCCGAAAGAGCAACTCTTTTAGTGATAAATCTGAGAACTACAGAGATCAGGAAGTAACCGTTCGGTCTTGACGAATTTTTAACTGACCCCATCTTTTTGGGAATTTTTCGAAGGTCACCTTTCGAGTGGATTATCTGCCAGAAAAATTATCACAGATCGGAAAGTGATGCATATTCCGAAGAAGCAACTCTTCTAGTAATAAATCTGAGAACCACAGCGATCTTGAAGCAACCGTTCGATCCTGACGAATTTTGAACTTTCCCTATCTTTTTGGGAATTTCTCAAACGTCGACTACAAAGTGATATTTTCACCCTGAACACTTCAAATGAGAATAAATCAGTCCGGGCCTTGGAATATGAATATATGATGGTCTCAGTATTTCCATGAGTTTCAAAAATCACCCTGCAGCTTTCTGGGGAAAGCCAGAAATTAATTATTTATAGTCAATCTGTCCTCAGCTAGATCTACTTCATCTCTGAGTATGTACAGTTACTCCCAGGACACCTAATGATAGTTGGCGTTTGGCCCAACAGTGGATCTACAGAACCAGTTAAGATTTTGGTGCCCACAAGGGCAGTTAAGGGGTGTAAACAGCTCTGGAACACTTCAGCCCCTCAATTCCGTACAAAACTCCGACTAGTACTCGGAAAACCGTACGACAAAAAATCGCCGAATCTCAACCGTCCGCTCCCAATCAATTAATCTCGAATCGTGAACAATCCGGACCGGATAATTTCTCAATTAACGCACGTACCGGACGCGGCAACCCTCCAAAACCGAAAATAATCGCGCACGACAAAAACGGCACCGCCGTCCGGCCGGTCCCCCCAAAATTCTTCGCGCGGCGACCGACAGATCGAATAAACGCGCGATTAAACGGGAGGCTCGACGATACCCGAAAAAAATTAATTGGTCATTTCGATGGCTCTAGCCGCCCGGCCGGCCGGCCGTTGACGCCCGTCGTCATTTCCATAAAAACCCGTCCGGTTGCTTAGACCGATAATATATTCATTACCCGTCCAATTTGTCAGCCACCAAGATGCCCGGTTCCAGTTATAAGAAAGACGAAATCTGTGGTTAGCTATGCAAATCCGAGTGCTTTATTATTACAATTACTTCTGTGCGCGTCCTGCAACATCATTTTTTACGACATGGCCTAATGTGATCGTTTAATATCGACGCGGACCGGTGAAAAATCCGCATGTGAGTAACCGTCCGGAATTAAGGATTTTGCACGGTTGGTGTGCAAGGCGCGGGGGGATAGGAAGATATTTCTTGTCCTATACATACATCTCAGAAGATCAAATCAGTCAAAAATTCTATCTGAACGTTCGAAAGAGCGACAATACAAAATTCTGCATTTTGGTAGTGTTCCACAGGGCTCGATTTTAGAGCTCGTTTGAATCCACCATCACACCAAAGCGTGGCTTCATTTATTGCAGTGTGGACTACAAAAACATGTTTTCCAGTCTCAATATGCTCTGAGCCGAGTATGCCATGTCTCTTAACATGGCATATATTATATATTATTGAAATAAATATGTTTATTTCAAGATCCTTTGTATTTCTGCTTGAAAGTATCTAGCTAGCAACCTAACAGTAGTAAAAAGTTCTTCGTTCTATCCATCAGCTGCTGTATTATGCAGCCAGGGATCCTATACATGGGATAACAAAGTTCCAATGTCCTGATTAGCGTGAGCCTTCTTGGCAGCAATTCATTCATTCATTCATTGCAGAGTCTCGTTACCGGGAATTAATCTACAAAAAGACTATCGGTGCCATCAAACTTTCTTAGAGCTACTTGCGACTGTGTGCCCTCCTGTGACTAAAGAGTCCCAACCGTGACCAGCAGATCGTTCCACACTCAGGGCATGGATAGTCATTAACCAGATCTGGCCGCCGCTGTATCCTTCTCGATTCTTCATTATAACTGTGGACCAAAGACCTCCACTATGACCTGTCTAACGCTAGTTGTTCCCAGTTATGATTGGCCTTAACTGCTTTTGGGGATTGATGCAGTATATCCTTAAACCTATCATACGGGCCTCCTGGTTTCCGAGCTCCCTCTGTGAATTCGCCATACAGAGCTATTTTGGGGAGTCTTGTGTCTTGCATCCTCAGAATGTGGCCGCTCCATCTGAGTCGGGCCCACGTTACTAGAGTTTCAATTGTTATACAACTGTTAAATATGTCGCCTGTAGGGCGTCCAGCTTTCGCTTCCGTAAAGAAGCGTTGGGAGGACCACTGCTTTGTAAACAGCTGTCTTGGTCTTCAGATTGAGGTCGTGATTTTGAAACACTCTCTCCTTTAGCTTCTAACAGTTGCTCATTCAAGTTCAGCCTTCTTTGATAAGTCTGATTACACTTAATCTTGATAAGGGACTTCAACATCAGTCTCAAGGCCTGTTGCGGAGCCAACTCAAGAACTGTGTTACTACAACATTTTGGCTGAACATTCATTGAGCAAGACACTAACATCGATCGCTACTGGTCTTTCTGACTTACTAGCTATATTTCATCCAGAAATATGTTGGTCTATTCTGAGTGAGTCTCTTATCTAGCCTCATCTCACACCTAGATTTAGGTTTTGATTCAAGCCTAAGATCTGCTTCCATTTCTCTCCTCCAGCGAATCTGTTAACACAAAAAGCGATATTTTCCTCAAATAAAACGCTTTCCCAGACACACTTTAGTCTGGTAAAAGCTTTGCTAGGTTCTTCTGAAAAAGAGAGAGTTGCATATAGTTTGAAACAAATTTTTGCAAGATTTGTATTGTCATTCTAGCCCTGCCTCAACTAAAATCTCGTTGATGGTTGAAGACTTCTTCTGAGGAAGTCAAGATATTCTTGGAGAACGCCTCATCGACGAAATTCTACATGATTAACAATAGGATTTTGAACATTTCAATTCATGGTATGCATTTTGAAGTTTGGCAATGAAATTGTTGACGATGACTCTAGATATCACTGAAATGTTATTCTCCTGGACGAATACATCATTTTTATATGCCCTTTCTTCCTGAAAGTAAGAAAATGGAGGAAAACTCTTCCGCATGCACCAATTTCCATATTGTGCCTACACAGATTTAACCCACATTATGGCAAGAAGCACGAAAAAACTCGTTTAAATCCAGCATCTTAGTGCCATCCAAAACAGACCTGGATCTGAAGGCCCAGACTCCGGAGGAATCCCAGCATTAAGAAAATAATCATTAATTGGCCTCCTCAGCAAGTGTCAGATTCTATCCGCTCAGATTTAAGGCAACAAGGGACCATTTATCAGGCCTCAGCAAAAAAAAATCCATCTGCATTTCAGATGGGGCAATTCGGAAGGGCTTAAGGCTCCACGGCAAATTTAATATTGCAGGGAAATAAATGTCCAATCAGTGAAATTTCATTGAGTTACGCAGATGCGGCGATTTGTGGAGGGGGGTGAGGGAGTTTGGAATCGAATTAGGAACTGCCTGAAGGAAACGGAATAATGGGATATTATGGTATTCAACAGAAGCGAAGACATTTGGAAAATTTGTTGTCTGCGTAGGTACTTGACCCCTGCAAATATTATGATGCATTCTCCGTGTATAAAAACATTTAAAGCAAAGAAAATTTATTCCAGATGAAGTCTGTATCTCGGTGGGGTGAATACATCAAGCAGAAAGTGGTATATGAATGCCAATCAACAATTCCTCATTGTTGTTTGAGAAGTGTCGAAATTTGAAGTCAAACTGTCTCTGCCAGTTGGATCTCTCATTAGAAACGAATTTTCTTTTCTAATTAAAAAACAGACTTTTTTTCATAATCTCCGATCCTGTCGTCACATCCCTTATCTTTTCCCAACGTCAAAACACGAGATATCGGAACATGTTCACTCCGGTTCGATTTATGTCAGGACACTTTAACGACACGAGATAACAACGTCGAAGAGATGAATTAAGTGGCAGTTATAATGGGAAAAATGAGATTCCCGTCCGAAAAATCTTCCAGCCATCGTTTAATTAGATACCGTTTCATAAAAAAAGTCAAACCCCGAGCGGTCCTTTGATTTATGAAACTCGTCGCAGCCCTCCGCGTCTTGTCTGTCCTCGTTTCCCTCCGTTGTGGAAGAATTCGAAATTCGAAATGCAATAAGAGATTCTCGGTCGGTGCGAGACAACTGTACCACACCAACATCCCTCTCGCACAGGGGGTGACTTTATTTGAACCTATTAAAGCTTCTTCGAAACACTGTTAAGAAAAAGATTTGTATCTTATTATTTCATTAACAATGTGAGTAAATTGAAGGATAGATGATGCCCAAGCAGAGCTTCAACATAGACCAAATATACGTATATCAAGATAAAACATTCCCAACAATTCGGATAATGTAGATGCTGTAGAAAAATACTCTTCAACTTGGAGCTTCTATCCAGAGAACTACAGAAGGTAAGTACATCGACCTACTTGGCGATAGGTGGAGCACATGTCTTCATATTTCTCATTGCGTCTTGATTTGAAAGATCTGAGCGCCCAATGTATAGGCAATTCACATTCGTCAAAAGAAACACTTTTTTCCCATATCATTTTTTCTAATTCGGCCCTGATAAAAGGATATAGCCATTTTAACTTCCATAATGAACTGTGCCACCCCTTTAAAAACAAAATTACCCTCAGAAAAACTAGCTGAATGCTGAATTCGTAACACTACACATCCGTGGATCTTCAAAAACAAAGTTGTATTCAGCCAAAGTACCCAACTTTTCAAATTCCACAGATGCTTTTTGATTTTTGAACATGAAATATGAAGAATACCTACTTTTACTTTACAAAACGTTCAAATATTCATTAGATATCGTCCTAGTTAGTTTCAAGAGTGGGTTTCTTTGAATTTTTGGTACTTTTATGGTACTAATGGTCCTAATGAGAAAACTGAAAGACGTGGGTGATATCTTGTGTTCGAAAAAGATTCATTTTCTGAGAAAGAACTAAAAATAACATTTTTCATGGTTTCTCAACACTCTCAACAGCCTTCACCTTTTAAACCAAGCCGATTCGGAAAAAATGTTGAAGGAAGAAAGTATTTTTACCTAAAATATTTGTACTCGTCAATGATTCATGAATGATGAAGCAAGAACTATCAAAGTACTTCCCCTAACTGTCGATTCCTTCAACACGAAATATTTTACTGTTTATCTTCACTTCCTAGTTAATATAGGACTAAAAAGATTTACGATCGCAATTTTTTACATTCTGCAACCTTTCTTTATTCTTTTCGTAACATGAGAGTGGAATAGAATACCTACTTAACCAAGAAAACATACTGAAATATGATGATAATGAGGATTTTCATCAATTGACTTTATTTCCAGATATGAAAGGGACTTTAGGACTCTCTACGAAAAAGATTCAAGATTCGAGCATTGGCCCAGTTGTTGCGCGCCGCCTGCCGAAGGAAAACCTCAGGCTTCGATCCTCCGAAAAATGAAATGACGGTTTATACCGTTTCGGTCGAAATCTTCGCTCCCCATGGAGCCCGTCGACAATTCCCCCCGTGCATATTCTGAATAGCTCCTAACAACCCGAAATTCCTCCGCAACACATGTTAACGAGTTTTGTATTTCAAGAGTGTTAAAATTAGACTGACAAAGAATCGACTTTTCCGCGACGCTAACGAAGGTAATTTGTCTCGGGACTGCGAACTGCGCCAGTCGACGGGGTGTACTTTATTTTCCTCGATGAGATCAAAGATTTTTCCCCATATCGAACCAGGAGGGAGAATATTCATTTGTACTCGGATCGTTTGCTCGAGTTAGGGTCGGGGGATAATTTGGAAGGAGTTACGAAGGGTGTTTGTTTATTTCTTCTTTCGGAAATCTTTCTTATGGTGGGTTCATGCAGGGTTCCTAAGAACCACGAGGATATATCGAAAAATTCTTAGCCTACTATAGAACCAAACAAAATTTCAATGTCAAAATATTATATTACTCAACATATTCTCCTCTCAATTGGATACATTTATTACAGCGAATCTGCAACGTCTCTAGACCTTTAAAATAAATGTTTCTTCTTGCTCTGCAAACCACACCTCCACAGCTTTTATTACCTCCTCGTTGGAAGAAAATTTACGACCTTTTAAACTTTTTTCAGTTGAGGAAAGAGATGATAGTCAGATGGAGCCAAATCTGGTGAATAAGGGGGGTGTTCTAGTAATTCAAATCCTAAAACACGAATTTTTTGCATGGCAACATGAGAGATGTGTGCAGGGGCGTTGTCCTGCAAAAACAAAACACCTTTGGATGGGTCAGTAATGTCGAATAGTAATCTTCGGTTATTGTTCTTCCCTTATCCAAAAAATCAATCATGAGTACTCCATGGCAATCCCAAAAAACTGAAGCAAGAACTTTTCCAGCTGATTTTTGGACACGAAACTTCTTAGGTCTTGGAGAACCAGAGTGTCGCCATTCCATCGATTGTTGCTTTGTTTCTGTATCGTAGAAATGTACCCAAGTCTCATCCATAGTGAAAATTCGGTTTAAGAAGTCTACATCATTTTCAAATCGAGCACAGATCGAACGCGATGCTTCTACCCTTGCACGCTTTTGGTCAGCATTCAAACATTTGGGGATCCACTTTGCAGCAATTTTTCTCATGTCCAAATTGACGTGAACGACATGTGAAAGACTTCATCTCAAAGGTAACCCCAAAGAAAGAAGTCGCAGATGCTCAACTCAGATGACTCTGAATATGGGCAGGAAGACCTAGGTCGTTAGCCCCTTTGAAACATTGCTTGAATAAAGTTTGTTACTACAACTACTCATTGAGACCAATCTGTCTCGAAACAGCTGATGAAATTCGAGCTGTCTGGGCTGTAGCCCTATCCTGCTGGAACCACATGTCATCCAGATCGTGCTCTTCACCAAGTATTTTCAGTTCAGACTGTAGGGAGGTTTCCAGCATTGAAATGTTGTGACTGTGACATTTTCCCCCAGAAAAAGTAAGGGCCTAGGACTCCGAATGGAGACCAAGCAAACCAAACTATGATTTTAGGTGAGTGGATTGGTTTTTCCTGGAGTTGATGAGGATTACCTTGACCACAGCACCACTGGGTAGCGATCTCACGACGATCATAATCGTAAAACGTACGGAAGGCAAAGTCTCGATGCATTTTGGTCCAAATTATGGTGCGGATCAAAATGTAAAGACCCTGAGGAAACCAAAGGGCTCTTCTGCACCTACCTGCTCCTACCTGCTCGAAACACGCCCTGTATCTACAGAGATTAACATCGTCAACTACCAGTAACCAACTTTGAAACTGCTAGATGCAAAAAATATTTGGATCTAAGTAAGAACCAACTACACCTAGTCACTGGCTTTCTCACAGGACATTGCCTAAAGAAGCATCTGTTGAGAATGGGTTTGCCGGACACTGACGAGTTTAGATTCTGTGTGGAGGAGGAAGAAAGTCCTATTCACCTGGTTACGGCATGCTATGCCATTGTAAGCCAAAGGAAAGAGTGCTTTGGACAAGAAACTTGTAGGAGTGTGGAATTATCCTTGTTGAAGCCGTCCCAGAGATTAGATTTCATCAGATCTCTGGAACTTAAAGGCGAACTGTGAAGGGCGCGATGAAAACAGCTCTGTTAGAGGGCACAATAGACATTAAGGTCGCAGTGAACTGTAACCCCTTCTCACTATAACTATAACTAACTATAACCAGTAAGAAGAAAGATAGTTAGATGAACACCTGATCAAAACCCCTCGACATACTCGAATCAATTGCTCTTGATTCTCCTCACATCTGTACGAAGTATAATCGGTCCAACGTGGCCAAGTCAGCGCTTTGCAAGGACTGTAATTCATCTCAACAACCAACACCCCACACCAGACGAAAGTCGATAAATCAACGGTTCGTCCTAATCAAACTACAAAGGAGCAAGACCAATTATTCAGTAATTTATTTCTCAACGACTTGCTCGCCTTTTCAGCGGGACAGAAACGCGGGCCATTTGCTATTATTTATCAAGGAGGGACGTAAATAAGATCAGGGAACATCAAAGGAGAGCGTCGACGACCACTAACGCGAATAATAAGCGTCCTGTACGACAAAGTCCTACACATGTTGTGTCGTTTTGGGTTACTGGATTGCGTGTCAGAATCCCAACGGAGTTGGGAACACGATGCAGATTTTACACGTCGCTTTGCTATTCTTTAATCCCATCGTCAATGCGTTCTTTTTAATTCATCAAAGTTTTCACATCCTTGTGTATTCATGATTGAGACTTCACAGGAATAGGATAATGAATGAAATAGCCTTTTTCCTGACTAAAGCCGACGTTTCGTTGGTATTTTCCAACTTTTTCAAGGCTGTGAAATTTAATTAAAACAGTTTTAGTGGAATACAATGGTGGAAGTCGAGACAACATGAAAAGGAACATACACTTAACCTACACAAACGTCTACGAATAAAATAAATAAATAAATATATAAGTAAGACAAATGTACCTCGAAACAAGTTATACGAACTCACCAAGTCAAACAAAGCCAAATTGAAGATCTTAATATTACGCATTGGACACTATCGTCACCAAAAGCACATAGGTACTACGAGCCAAAAAAAAACTGAAAGATCTTTTTGAAACATTCGTTCATCGGGCATTACAAGCACCCTACAATATTTATATTCGACTATTATATGATTGGTTTTTAGCTTAGGCTTTATAACAATTGTATTGACTAAGAAAACCAAAACAACAACCTTGTCACAACTGCTCATGCAGTTCTTTTTAATTTCAGCCCATTCTTACTCATAAAATCTTGATAAACCATCATTGAATTAAGAATTTGATGCACGTTGAATCCATGTTCGTACATGTGAATACGAGACATCATTAGGGGATAGTGACAGCCTGTTTTTATGTGGATGTAACTGATATTTTTCATATGGTGCGACTGATGGGCTGGGTAAGCAGGAGGGCTTGTACAAACTCGTCTAGTTGGTACCTTTCAGCTGTATAAATAACCTCTATGCTCGGAGATTATGACTCCCACCAATGACGTTGCCGTGTGTTTGACTATTGCGATTTTATTACAACAGTTCAAATAACGAACACACGGTGAAATTTTTGTCCATTTTCACAACTACAGGGTATTGTTTTGGTGTTTTTGAGGTCTACTTCCCAACAAAGACTTGATATCTGGGATAAGTGAATGTCCTTCTGGGTTGCTTCAACAACCTTACTCTAAGTAATCCATGGAGTAAGCTCTGATTAGTCGAAGCGTTGACAAAGGTCCTTGTATGCTCCCAGAGCATGGCTCTACTCTCGGAGTAAGTTTTTTGGACGCAAATCTGGAGAGGAGTGTGAAGCTACTAAAGTCATAAAAATAGGTATCCTTCTTCAGCTATTCTTGGGCCTATAACATGCTCCGAATAATAAGGAGTTTTAATGATAGGAAATAATGATAATAAGAATAATCCAAGTCTCTCAAACATGAACTGGGTATAGGTACAGATTGATACGTCATTGAGTATATTGATAGAGTCATTCGGGGCAACTGTGCGCACTTTTGCCTTTCAAGCCATACCCTGTTTCAAATGTTGAAGCCAGGAAAATTAAAACATATTCATAAGATAGAGAATTTTCTAATCTATAAGAAAACATCAAAAAGCAAACAAACAAAAACGTTTTCTTTCGGCAAAAAAGAATTTAATAGAGAAAGTCGGAGTGCGTTCACATGCCCCGTATTGCGGGTAAGTGTGCGCACCCTCACGGGGTAAGTGAACGCAGTGCTTAGTGAACCACACAATCAAAACAAATTACAAAATAATGTCATCAAAAAGTTACAATATTAGAGAAATGCTGTTTATTGTCAATACAGAAGCGCCTTTTTACAAGCAGTGCATTATTGTTCGTGCCACAATTCTTGGTGAACACAACACTTGATACATTCCCCTGTTGGTGGCTCTTCATATTTTTCTGAACAAATAGGACAATATTGATCGAGTCTTAACCAAGAAAATCAACAATGTCATAATTTATTCCTCACTGAACTAATGCCCATATAATGAATCTATGCGCACACTTACCCGCGCACACTTTCCCTAGTAAGCCAAAATTTGAATTGACGTTCTTATAGAGTTGAGCAGCTAAGAGAACCTAAAATTTTTTATTATATATTCAGATTAATATGCCCATGATCGAATAAAATATTGTTTAACACTGAGGGACTCGGAACTTGGACCTGGCAGAATTTGCAGAGATGCTAAAAATTAACAAGAAAACTAGTGAATTTGATTGATTGCAAATAAAAAGTTGAAGAAACGTGGCACGGCGCACTCCTATGAAAAACTAATATGGCGATTCTGCGCCCTTGCTTCACCCAAATGAACCCCTCTTTCATACATTGCATAGCCGAGATATACGCACTGCGCACACTTACTCACTGCGCTCAGTTACCCCAAATGACTCTAAGTATGTGTGAAGCTGCTAAAGTCATAAAAATAGGTGTCCTTCTTCAGCTATTCTTGGGCTTATAACATGCTCCGAATACTAGGGAGTTTTAATAATAGGAAATAATGATAATAGAAATGATCCAATCTCAGACATGAACTGGGTATAGGTATAGATTGATAGGTCACTGAGTATATTGATACAGTTCTGTGCGATGCAGAATTTCAACAAAATCATCAGGATGTATCACGTATCACTCTGATTTCTACAGTCTGATTCACATCGATTCTATTGAAATTCTTCACGCAAATCCTCTACACTTTTTTCCTGTCGAACCACGCAAGAAAACCCATCGCTTCTAACGGCCGATACATCAGTTCCAGACCAAGCAGGCGTCCAGGAAGGCTTGAAGTTTTATTCCTATACGTGGAAAGTTTCAATTAAAACATCCTGGCAGCCTGTAAGGCCGCGTGTCGAGTGGAACTGTAAACATATAACATAACAGAATCGAATATGGAGTCGGTCCGAGAACTGGTATAAGTAATGTCCTATCTGGATGTAATGCTATATGAGTGTCGTGTAATTTACGGTCGGACCTCGTCCCTTGCGTCCGTGTTCCAGCCGCCTGTACAGACAGCGGCTTATAAATCTCGCGGTCTAACCGCTTTGCGGTTGACCAGAGATCGAATATTTCATGAAATTTCATGACAACTCCACTACATCGGATGCCTTTTCTAGTATTAAAGATTTTGTCCTTATCGTACGTTTTCAGGGGAAGAATATATACAGAAATAGTTGATAGCCTTATTCATAATTCACCGGAGAAAAATCTGGTTGTAGCGATCATCACAGTTGATAGCATTACCTCCAAGATTCCCTGACCTGAAGTTGATCGAGAACACTCGCTGAAAAGTGTTTTAATCAACGGAAATAACCATCAGATGTTGAAACCCTATTTGATGCGAAGAACTAATTCAATCATCGTCAGAAATAACAAGCAAACATGGCCATTTCACATTTCCCAAACGAAAGATACAAAAAAACCGTTGGAATCCGAGCAGTAACAGTTAATCACCAGTTATTAGCTATGCAGAGCGTGGTCCTTTTTTCTGATGACAATAATTATATATGTATTAGATCGTGGAACTGATCTTGATGAATTGTTGAATTATCCTATGAAATTTGAGGAATTGGAGTCGTTTTGTGTGGACGATTAGATGGGAAGAATTAATCTTGGGTTGAGTAATGACCGTCTCTGTAATCTTCGAAAATTATGGAGTGTAATTTGGTTGAAATATGAACGAGCAGGAGAAATACTAACTCACAGGACCTGAAATTATAATACTCGTCACATAGGTATCTAATATTCTCAAAGAGTTCGTAGAGTCTCACGAGGTATCAATTATATCTTCGTGAGGATTCCCCAGCTAATTGTTCCATTATTTCTGTGATCTAATCGATCAATTCCACAACGTTCCACTATGACGAGCACCGAGCTTACCATTTTTGAACACTATCCACATATAAAAAATGTGTTCAACATTATAACACTCGAACAAATTCAGGATGTTGTTTTCTGAGTTGTTTACAGTTTAATCTTTGATTTACTTTCTCAAAAAGTTTCTACTTCCGTATATGAGCCAATCATTGTGAAAAAAACTTTTCCTAATACCTTCGCAATCTCTTAGAAATGTCCTAGATATATGACTCTCAAAGTGAATTAATATTGAGAGTGATTCCTCTCGGTATACTCGATCTGTAAGATCTATTTCAGGAGATTATGAACCAAAATGAACTCTCCAACAATTCTGACTAATTTTTTTCGTGTAAAACCTCGGGCATTAGTGATGTCGGCTGGAAGGTACGATTTTTCAACGCGAGTACAGACACTCTCAATTAGTTCGAGTCAGACCGAAAATTATTTGCATAATTTTCCACTCCGTCCAGCTGTTCTAACGAAATGCCCACTACGAAATTATAAATTTTATGGACATATCAGGTTCCAATTTTTCACGGTGCTGTGAGCCGACTTCTTAATTTCATCTATACTTAAACAGTTGCCTTGCACGCTGCCTCGTTCTCTCCCAGAAACGGGACGACTACATTCAGTCCATTCCCACTCATGACGCAAAAATGATGGTAATCTATGCTAAATTCGCCAACGGCCAACGGAACCAGACCGCCATGATGAAGGGTTCCATACGTCCCTACAGCGAAACCACAGAACTGCTAAACTGCAAAGATGATGGAATTAACGTGCGTTGAAAAAAATCGTGGTTGTGGAATTTTGTCTGTGTCTAAATCAATGGTTTTCCTTCTAGTGCCTCCATTTGTCTTTTCTTCATTCATCAGAAACTATGGGGTGGCCCGAATACCTCGTGAAAAGTTGGCGTGAAAGACTGCGGGAAGCAGACCTAGCGCAAATCGATATCCGCATTAATTAGGTCCGAACAACTATTCATTAATTCAACGGAAAAAGGCTTTGACGTTTTGATTTTAATTGGTAGGATCGGATTCAGATATTTCTGGTAATTTGTTGTCGGAACCTGAATATATATGTAAATGCGAGATGTTTTATCCGGTTTTACGTGCTGTTTCAACCAAATGTCGACTTAATTGGACAGAATGCCTGTTTGTCGTCGCTGTTGATGAGGTGCGTTCCCTTCCTAGGCCTGGTATAGAAAATCGGTAATGGTCCAGCTTTCTGCTCGGTTATTTTCCGTGAAAGAGCGAAGCTCAATTCTGATTGAAATAATGGCAACGAGAAAAATTTTTAACGAAAGGAATTTGATTCAATTACAACCTTTTTCATAATATAATAACTTTATCCTATATTTTTGGTATTATGCGTCTTGAATAACTAAACTTGAGTTGTAATTCGAGAAATTCATTTTCCCATCAATAAACTAGAAGGAATTGCATTTTTTCATAACAAAATCGAGAGTAAAAAGTGACTCAATGCAGTATTATTGCAGAAATGTATTCAAGATTTGTTAACTGGACCAAAAGATCTCAGATATTCTCATAACATGACCAAGCATGATGTGATGATGGAAATGCCGAAGGAAACTCAATGAATTAGAAGAGATCAATGCACTTGTCAGGAAAGGAAAATTCGTAGTTGTGGAATTTTGTCTGTGTTCACATCAACGGCTTTCCTTCTAGTGTCTGCATCTGTCTTTTCTTCATTCAATAGAAACTATGGGGTGGCACAAACTCTTGTTCCTACAATTGAGAATTTTGGAAGGAGGGAACCAGAAGATCTTACTCTGGACTAATCTTCCAAGACCGAATATTGCTAAAAAATCCTTAGGAACTTAAACACTGCGAGATCCAAGAAGTATCTGGAAGAAGAATTTTTGGCGGTATGTGCTGGGGTGAGTTCACGCCATTTGAAGAATGGCGTGCTCTTGGGGAGATTGTTTCGTCCCACTGCTAGGGTCGGACTCATCAGGTAGGTTAATGAACCCTAGCAGCTACCTACGACAATCGCCGAAGCAGCGTAGTTTGTGCCTGCTATAAACGCCGGTTACGTCGAGGGTATCGAGTTTTGCGTCGCCGGTGGCGCCATCGTTTGGCGTATGCTGCACCGTAATAGACGTATAGTCTACCCTGTGATCGCAACCGTCGTGCGCAGTGATGCCATCGTTTGGCTACCCTTGGTACCATCATGGTGAGATGAAGTATTCCTCTACCATGGGTACAACTACGCCGCCACAAATTTATATACTACATGACTTTTCTGGATTCCTTACAATGTCTGTGAAGATTCTGTGGGAAAGAGGATGAAACTCCAGATCACCTAGTGACAGAATGCGACGGAATCGCCAGCTAACCCAAAAAAAACTCTGGTCAAAAAACTTGCAGGAGCTAGGAGGTAACCTCCTTGAAGCCATCCCAGATACTGAAGCTCATTAGCTAGCTATAAATGACATAGCGGTGAAAACAGCTCTAATTGGGAGCTAGTGATGCCCACGAGACCAACCAGACGAGACTTCAGTAAAGTCTCATCTCGATTCATTGTGTCAAATGTTCCTTTTCCATTTCAAGCAGTAGCAAATATCCTTCATCAAGTAACCACGCAACTACGAGACTTTTACGAGACTATCGCATGAGACTCGAGGCGAGACGACACTAGTGACCACGAGACGAGAGTCGAAACAAAACTTCATGTCTTATCGACGAAACGAAATGAGACTTTACAAAGTCTCGTCTCGTTGGTCTCATGGGCATCATTAGTGTTTTCAATGGTGGCTTCAAATGCAACGTTATGAACCACTAGACTACGGGACTTTTACGAGACTCTAGACGAGACGGGACTAGAGACCACGAGACGAGACTCCAGAAGAGACTTCGGGTCTTATCGGCAAGACGAGACGAAAGTCTCGTCTCGTTGATCTCGTTGGTCTCGTGGGCATCGATATATGGGAGCACAACATTTTTTAAGGTAGCAGTCCAACGCAGCCCTCTTTACAATTTAGAATCTTGACTTGATTACTCTGTGAGATCTTCAAGGGTTGCATTATGATATAACTCCAGTTCTTTGATACTGCTTGAACTGAAAGGGATCACGATCTTAGGAAAAATATGCTACTCCCTGAATTCTCGAATAGGTACACACTCAGGAACGCCTCTCATGAAGCTACTCCTGAGAATATGACTTCAGGCTTAGGAAACCGTTGGGTGTAGGTTATATTGAGAGGAGAAAGAAACCATCGAACATCTGGTTACAAAATGCTTCGCCATTGCAAGCTTTGGATGGGAAACTTGAAGAAGCGAAGACGTTCATGAGAACCCTGGACCAGGAGGGCGAGCTACAGATGGCGTAGCTTCGAAAACAGCTCTGACAGTACCAAAACACTTCACAATTGGTTCAACAAATGGGTTTAGCCTACTAAATCGTCCCCGAATAAGATCAACAGGTCGTCCGAGGTCTAAACGTCAAAAACCGACCCAGTTGAATCGTTCAGGAAACTGCGCTTCCGCGTGTTGACCCCATCGAGGTCACCTCGAAAGAAAAAACCGTCCTAGTCTCGATCAGCATTCGTACGCACAAACATGCTAATTGAATAGAAGCCTCGAACATGGTAATAACGCCGACGTAAACCCCGAAAACGGGCCTAATAACAGACAATTACCGTCGGTCAGCCCAGGTCCGAGGAGTTTCGCTTAAATAACTGGATTAGTATTCAACACGTCCGCTGCCCCCCTATGGCCCAGGGGGCTCGGTAGCGAGGGGACATGCCAGGACAGGAAACGGGGTTATTATAATGCCGTATCGTAATTAATACGGAATGGTGAACGCGGGGCAAAACGCACGACTAGATGTAGAGAGCATCTCGGAGTGTCCGAGAAGACGGAAAATTGAGACGGGAGAAAAACTACGTTCTTGCTGCCCGAGCCACGGGCAGCAGAGTCGTAATGAATAAGTGACGACAGCTTTTTTGTCGGTTTATAAATGCGCGGTCGTTTGGTCCGTGTTACATTATAGGTCAAACGACTCTGAAACGCGGGTTAGTTGGGTTTTTTCGATTTGACAGCGCTGAGGATGCTGTGGAGCGATTTTGGTCTCTGTTGGGTAGTTAATGAACTCATGAGTAAGAGGAACATTTGTCCTTGGCTCATCAAATATGAATCATTCGCTTGGTTTCCTCCGACTACGATAGGATGAACGCGTAGTGGAAAATATGCAGGTAAATATCATAACCTTTCCCTTGCCAAGAATGTTATGCTCTGGAGATAGCAATCTTTAAGAGCTCTGCAGGTTCCCCACGGGAGTTTCAAATTGTTACTTTCAGCAATGGGCTGAAAACGATTACTAGTCGAGCAGCAAAGTATCAATGAACTTCACTAACTTCCTCGGGTACTACAGTTGTTTCTGGTTTCAAGAACCATGAGAAAAGGTGGCGTAGCCTTTTCCGGAAGACAGTCTCACAATCACAAAGAAGGTGAACAGCAAACTCACCTTGACAGAAGCCATGCGAGGAACTTTTTTAGTCTGTCTCCAAAACGCAGAATCGCTTTGGTCCAAGAGAGCTGTCCCCCTTTCTCTTACCAGCTGATCTACCATGCACTTAAAAGGACCAAGTGCTCAGAAAAAGTTACCAAGGATATTTACTCCAAGTGCTTTGACTGATATCTTTCTCTTAGCCAATATTGGTCAAACTAACGGAAAATCAAACGTTTAGTTTAGCAATGTCATTCTGTAATCAGATGATTCTTTCTCCTCCCCACAGAATCACTCGTCAAAATCTAGCTAGAGGCTTCCTGAGACAGCAGTGTTCTGTAAGGAAGTCGTAGAATCCTTTCACTGAGAAACTTTTGATTTCTCGAAGTTTTAAAGCTGCAAATGATCTTTTTGGAATAATGTAGACATTCCAGAGTGTTTCTCTTTCAGTTTTTTTGACTTTTAAATCACTTTATTATAGATAAAAAGGAGATTTTCTGCTTTTCTAGTCAAAAATCGCCTCTGTAAGATGAACAACTTGAACCATGTCCTTCACGAAGTTCGAGCCCTTAGAATTTTGCGTACCTACGACGATTTCCAAGAAGCAAACGATTCAGCATCCAGAATTCATTACTGTTTTCCCTTTCGATGACCCTTAAAGTCCCGGAGATCCCTTTTTCCCGTTCCCGGAGAGTGACTAAAATATCCGACGCTGTTTCGTAGAAATCGAACCAATAACTGATATTTACGCTTCCTACATGCCGCTTCCAACGAATCCATATTTCACCAAACGTGTCTATTGCTCAAGAAACGGCATTTATCTCAGACGCGGAGGTCCCTGACGCTCCCCGAATTCCCGATTCGTAGATAAATCCGGACGGGTGCGTAGCTCGCATAATTCTTCATAAGAAATTCGGAAACGTGTTGCCTAAGTTGGAAAAAATGCCGATATCTAACAGCGAGTCGGCACGCGGGAAAGCGGGGAAAACAGATTATTAGATGGAATAGTTGGCAGTTTGCTACACCGGCTGGAAAGGGGATAGCTCAGGGGCGTAGACTGCTTCAGTACAAGGGATTACACTGCTCAAAAATTGATGTGGCTGATTAGCGAATGTTGTGTGCAACTAGAAGGAGATTCTGGAAGCTAAAGGACAGAGTGTTTCAAAATCACGACCTCAATCTGAAGACCAAGACAACTGTTTACAAAGCAGTCGTCCTCCGAACGCTTCTTTTCGGTAGCGAAAGCTGGACGCCCTACAGGCGACACATTAAACAGCTTTAACAAACGCTAAGACAAATAATGCACATCAGATGATTCCACAAAGTTTCAAATGCGGAAGTGTTGCAGCGCGCGAGTTGTATAACACTTAAAACTCAAGCAACGAGCGCCCGACTCAGATGGTTCGGCCATATTCTGAGGATGCAAGACACAAGACTACCCAACATAGCTCTGTATGCCGAATTTACAGAAGGTGCTCGGAAACCAGGAGGTCAGTATAAGCGGTTTAAGGATATACTGCATCAATCCCTAAAATCAGTTAATGCCAATCATAACTGAGAACAACTAGCGTAAGACAGATCACAGTGGAGGTCTTTGGTCCACAGTTATAATGGAGACTCGAGAAGAATACAGCGGTGGCCAGATCTGGTTGGTGATTATCCATGCTCGGAGTGTGGAAGGATCTGTGAGTTACGGTTGGTTCTCTTCAGTCACAGGAGGGCACACAGTCGCAAGTAGCCCTAAGAAATTATAAGTTTCATCGCACCAATGGACGACAAGAGAAGAAATGAGAAAGCATGGATAAGATATGAGGAGGGGAAGAGGATCTCAAGAAAAAAGAAGAAAAGAGACGACAGTAAAAGAGAATAGGAACAGGAGAGGAAAATAGAGGAGAAAGGGAAAAGAAGGAAAAACAAGAGAAGAAAATAGAGGACAAAAGAATGGGAGAAAGTAGAAGAGAAGACTTGAGAGTGTAGAGGCAAAGAAATATAGAGAAGGCAAGAGAAGATTAGGAAAGAAAAGTGGTGAAAACGTAAGAGATGAGATCAGAAGAGAAGTGTAGGATAAAGAAAAGAAGAGGTGAGCAAAATTTTTATTCATAGCGTCATACTCATGTTTATATTCCAGATCTAAAAAGCGGAGAACGTTAAACAGGCGTTGTCGCCTCTTTATCGGCATCAACCTCGGTTCCAGACTACTACGATGGAAGTGTCGAAAACGGGCGGTATATACCGCGGTTTCTGGTCCAAAACACCGGTCGCCTTTTTTTTCTCTAATTGAAGATCGCGCTTCGACGAGCTAGTCTGCGGGTGCGTGCTGAGAATAGTAACAACAATTTTTCGACGGCGTTATTCGGCCAAAAAGCGGCGGCTTGCTGTGATGGATTGCGGGACGGGTGACGCGAGGTGGTTTCGACAGTTTCGAAATTTCGACAAGTACAAAAAGTTGCGGTTGAAGCAGCGTTTCTTCTCCGACGTCGGGTACTTACGGATATCACGTTCGAACATCTGTCGTTTCGAATCGATTTCAGACAATTCGGGCGGGTTATTCGAGAGACAGTCCAAGGGATCTTTGGGAGAGAAAAAAAAATTTGGCATCTTTTCTGGTAGGAGGAAATGAACCATGTTAAACGCCCTGCAGAAAAGACTGGACGTAAGCTGATTTTTTGGTGATAGATTGGTGGTTCTTTGAGAATAGAAAGATCCAACTTTCGTTCATCTTCCGCGAAGAGTTTAGATTTTATGATTTTTTCCAAAAATGTCTAAAATTTCTGATTTTCCATCGCCTTAACTTGAAAACTAATCTTGTCAGCAAAATTCTGTTTGCATATTCGTAATCTACGCCCTCGAATTAGTAAATACTTCAATTTTGGTGGAAATCGGAGAGATAAAATTTTTTTTCAAATTTTCCATACATATGTATGGAAAAATTGCCATTTTTTTGAAAAATACTTTTGGTCTCCGATCAAGACCAAATTGATACTGTTTACTAATTCGAGGGTGTAGAACACGAATATGCAAACAGATATTTTTTAAAATATTTATTTTTCAAGTTATGGTCGATGGAATTCAATAATTCGTTGGGGGAGCGCGGGTAAAAAGCGACTTTCTTGTAAATCAAAAATTTTTTATTTTTCGAACGATATCAACCCGGTTTTTTTTTTCGACTAATTTGAGGTCGTAGATTACGAATATGTAATTTAATTTTTTCTAGGATCAGTACTTTGGGAAAAAAAATCACTTTTTGAAGAAAATTCCGAAAAAATTGGTCAACTTTCAGGAGCTGTAGCAGCCAGGAAGGAGTTACTCAACATGAGCTGATTTTTTTGGTGATAGATTAGTTCCTTCCGAATAGAAAACTACAATTTTCATTCTTTTACCGCGAACCGTTGAGATTTTATGATTTTTTTACGCGAAGGTCCAAAATTTCCGATTTTTGATCGACCATAACTTGAAAACTAATCCCTTCAGCAGAATTATGTTTGCATATTCGTAATCTACGCCCTCGAATTAGTAAATGCCTCAATTTTGAAGGAAATCGGAGAGATAAAATTTTTTGAAAATTTTCCATACATATGCATGGAAAAAATTACGATTTTTTGAAAAAAATTTTTGATCTCCGATCGAAATTAAATTCATACTGTACACTAATTCGAGGGCGTAGAACACGAATATTCAAACAGATATTTTTTAAAAACTTTCTTTTTCAAGTTATGGTCGGTAGAAAATCGGAAATTTTGGATATTCGCGGAAAAAATCATAAAAACTAAACTATTCGCGATAGATGAACGAAATGTACATTTGTCTATTCGGAAGGAACCAATCTATCACGAAAAAATCATCTCATGTCCAGTGCCTTCTTTCTGGCTGTTACAGCTTCTCAAATTTCACCAATTTTTTCCGAATTTTGCACTAAAAGTGATTTATTTTCCAAAATACTGACCCTACAAAAAATCTAATTGCATATTCGTGATCTTTGACCTTTTCGACCATTTTTTCTTTTTTTTTGCGTTCATGGGTGAAGGTTTTCAGAGAACTTCATCACACAAGATCAGCATTTTAGGCTGGGTGAATTCCTTCATTTTACAGAGTGGAAGAAAAAAATGATGTTTTTTATTAAGTACTTTGTTAGTACTAACTATAACTGCCTGTAAAAGAAACTATGTGATTTATTTACCTTGTTAATAAAGTTTTATTTCAATTTTTAGGGGAAAGGTATGTTCACCACACTGTCGAAAATATGATATGAGAAAAAGAGGATGAATAAGCCAGCTTAGTTGTGTTACAATGATATAAATGTAAACATTTATATCAATTACTGTGGTAACATAATCGTGATAGCGACCTTTATCGCCATAGAGAGTGAAATAGTCAGTTCGCTATGTTCGATACGCAAATTTTGTGCATTCCGGCACATCGGACCACCGGCATAACCCACCCCAGGAATCTCAGGTCGTTCTCACCCGCGATCTCCGAGGTTACAAGGCACGACAATTATTATGGGAACAGGTAGTCATTGTTCAGTTACCCGGAAACCGAGATGCTGGTGCGTCACGGCCCATATCCTCCAATTTCAACACCTACCTTGACCTATCTTCATTAGTCACGCGGAGGGAAAGTGGAAACTGACGGGGTAGATATCCCGTGGCAAATTGCTTGTTCCAGGCTCGCTCTCAATTGTCGAAAGTAGGTCAGAAGTGGATTCAGACTGCGTTGTTAATGATGCGTTTCTTTCATGGACTAATGGCGTTCGCCGTGCACCCCATTTGCATCGCGGATGCAGGGGTTTAAGGTGAGAGACGGGGGGTGTGCGTATAATTGAAGGTACGTTGGGATGCCTTCTCCTGGTGATTTATCGCTTCAACAGATTCAGAACAGGAGATTTGAACGAATTCGAAAACGGATAAACGTTGCCTTTATAATGTATGGAATGAACATGATAAGAAGCTCTGAAATCTTCCGAGTTCCTGTGAAAGGAATCATTTCAAAATTTTCCCAGAAATAGCCACCTTCGATACAGTTTTTGCTGAATGCTAAATTTCATTTGATGAATTTTGTATAGCTCTTAATTTACGTGAATTACGAGGATGTATTGATATCTAGTTGGCCTAGACCAGTTCCGTGAATAAAAAAATATTGCCTTACCATAGCAACGTACACTAACTCATTAGAAGTGCCAGTGTATAGTTTGAGATCAAAAAGTAAACCACAGTTACGCAATAAATTAAAAGAAAGAAGATGTCCACCGAGATTGTGAAAATTGACAAATTGGAGTATCGAGCCATCCTCAAGTACCTGTATTTAAAAGGGTTGAGTGGTAAGCAGATTTACGAAGATATGCTTAATACCCTTGGTGATCAATGTCCTTCGTATGCGACCGTGAAAAATTGGACTGCAAGCTTCATAAGAGGTGAATTTTCCATTGAATATGATGACCAATCAGGACAGCCAGTTTCTGTGTCAGTCCCCGAAAATATCGATGCAGTTCATGACATGATTTTATCAGACCGTCGAATTGGGCTGAAACTGATATCTGAAGCACTGAATATTTCATACGAACGTGTTCACCATATAGTTCACGTCAATTTGGACATGAGGAAAATTGCTGCAAAATGGATCCCCAAATGTTTGAATGTTGACTAAAAGCGTGGAAGGGTAGAGGCATCGCGTTCGATCTCTACTCGATTTGAAAACGATGTGTGTCGACGATTAACCGAATTGTTACTATCGATGAGACTTGCGTAAATTTCTACGATCCAGAAACAAAGCAACAATCGATGGAATGGCGACACTCTGGTTCTCCGAGACCTAAGAAGTTTCGTGCCCAAAAATCTGCTGAAAAAGTTCTTGCTTCAGTTTTTTGAGATTGCCCTGGAGTAATCATAATTGATTTTTTGTATAAGGGTAGAACAATAACCGGAGATCACTTTTCGACATTACTGGCCTCTCTACGGAAAAAAATTAAAGAGAAAAGACGCGGAAAGCTATCCAAAGGTGTTTTGTTTTGGCAGGACAATGCCCCTGCACACAAATCTCATGTTGCCATGCAAAAAATTCGTGATTTAGGTTTTGAATTACTAGAACACCACCCTTATTCACCAGATTTGGCTCCATCCGATTATTATCTCTTTCCCCAACTGAAAAAAAGTTCACAAGGTCGTGAATTTTCTTCCATCGAGGAGGTCATAAACGCTGTGGAGGTTTGGTTTGCAGAGCAAGAAGAAACAGTTTTTTAAAGGTCTAGAGACGTTGCAGGTTCGCTGTAATAAATGTATCCAATTAAAAGGAGAATATGTTGAGCATTAAAATATTTTGACATTGAAATTTTGTTTATAGTAGGCTAAGAATTTGTCAATATATCCTCGTACTCTATGTTAGGTAGGTCAGAGTACAATACATTCATATATGTTCGTTAAAAGACTCAAAAAATAATTTTTTCAAGTAGTAGTGAATCAGAAATAAAACCATTATTTAGATACAAGATCAAATATGATCCAAACAAATGGAAAACTCTTCTCAGAAATGGTTTTCTTTCTGCGCATCCCAAACTTCGACCTTATGTGTCGAATTTCTTGTTTTAATTTCCTCCCAAACTCCAATCCACGCCACTGCTCCCAATAAAGCCGAAATGCGATATAAAAAAATGCGAGCTCGTTCCGGACAAAGCGGCAGAGGCTCCATCCGGAGAAACGACAGTTGGAAGAGAGAAAACGTAACATAAAAATAAATTCCAATTTACCGACAAGTCATGCGAAAAATTAAGTAGCACTATTGGGACACTCGCAAGCAGATTAGTTTACTGCCTTGAGGATTCCCCGAAATGGGCCGGGGAAATTCATTCCATTCGCCCAATATATCCATGGTAAAAGCCACTTTACTTCTGATTTATTCGTAGTCGTAAACCCCTTTTCCGGAAATATCGAAGAAAAGCGAAGAATTTGAAGTGTCCTCATAATGTTCATTCGCTGGGGGTTTTTTCGGGAACGATGTAATTTTTTCGCTGCTATGAGTTACGAGGATTGGTGAATTTGTGGGTGAAAAGGTCCTGATTTCCCTCATTTCGGAAAGTTTACGACGAGCTAGGCTTCGGTGAAATATTTGGGACCTTTTTATTGTCGATAAGAGTTATTATGATGAGAATAGTTCGCGAATTCCCTTCATTCATGCAATATTCAGGAGTAAATCTTAATATTTCCACGAAATATGGCTTATAAAACTGTTAGAGTTACGGATTATATGAATAGTTTTGCAGTGAACTTTCTGGGGAAACTCAGGAGTTTAAGAGTAACCCTACTGGAAAATACATACTTCCAGAATTCATAATGGTGGAATGATTGGATGTTTGGAAGCTACATCAACTTTGCATGCCGTTTTTTTAAGTAAAACTTTAATTATCAAAATCTCCAATTTGCTAGTTTTTAAGAAGGAAGTTTCATTATGTTTCTCGAAAGTAAATTATCGTTTTTTTGTATGAAAATGTGCGAAAACATCTCATCCTCACACGAATTTGCTCATTCTATTTCAAAGTAACGCATGTTATCAGTTAGGTTTGTCTATTATCCTTCCATTTTGAATAACGTAGTTGAATCTTTCACAGGAAGATGTGAGAAGAATTTGGAGCAAAGAGACACTTTCAGCAACTATTCAGTTATAGAGCACTGAGACCTTCAACTTTGTAATGAATATGTAATTTAGTTTCTTCAGTACAGTAATCGATTATTCATCAAATATTGACCACATCAATTCAATATTTATAGAGAATTAAACATGTCGAATGACTCAAGGAAAGCATTACCTTCAGCCTCATACCATCAACCTTAATTCAATAGCCTACTTGACGACATTATAATAAAATTCATGGAGTATAGGATACATAGTCCCATTTTCTTTCATTTCTGTTTGAATGAAACCCCCATCGAAAAAATAAACGACCTCATAACTCCATCCCATTCTTCAGGGATGCTCCCGAATAAATCAAGCCCCATCCTGTGACACTTTTATTAAATTTTTCATAAAAACTCCAACAAGCACGCATCCATTGCCCGAGAATAACCATAAGAACAAGTCAGCCGTCCAACGTTACAATTAAGATTATAAACACGGTAAACCTGACTGGCCGGTCAGTTTTATTATTTTATTCAAATTCTAACGTCCTGACATGTTTATTACGGACCCAGTACCAGTTTCGACATGGACTACTTTCTATTTTATTATTTTACAGCTTAATTTGACCGAGCAGTAGCTATCTTCTCGGTTACCTACCGCTCCACCAGCTAACAATTAATTTTACGACGGGTTTTGTTAGATGAAGAATGTAAAAATCAATAAGGGAAACATGTCAACGGCTCTGCGAGGGGTGGATCTTGGTATTTCTGGGATTTGGGGCAGTTTACGACCCACTCTTGAAGACGGTAAAACGTTATTTATTGTAGGATGAAAAATGTTGTTTTTTTTAGCTATTCGGTGGTGTTTTGGAATTCAGGTAGCCGTCAACAAATAACTGGGTTGAAATGAAATCTTTGACATACATTTTGGCCACCCCAGAGCCAGAAACTCAAAAAATAAGGTAGAAATGAAAGATTACCCTCAAGAATTATACAGAGTTGTCCTTGGAAACAAAACAGCAGCACAACATTTGAGATCACTTCAAGTGTTACAACCTTGACCCCTATTTTTGATTATAGCATGAGGTATACCTCATTTTAGAAGCCTGTTCTGAGTTCAGCATTTATCTTATCATTTATTCCATTCCTGGAGTGCAAAAACTTAACTAATTCACCAATAATGACGTGTGAGATCACACTGTGGTATAAGAAGGTTCTTCTTCTCTACACTTCAAAGAAACAGAACTTGATTGTCCTGATATAGCACCTCATCTCCCACCCCATGCTTCCATAGCATCTAATTTTTTTCACCAATTGAATACCTCATCTGCATCAGATAAAATTGACCATCAAAGAGCGGCGTATTCGGTAAACAAAGGAAGCCCTACAAATTGATAGTTCCTCAATCTCTAAATCGGCTAATAGAATCTGTGGTATCTCGGTTGCAGCTGGCAACCCTTTCGGGCCAGAAAAAATGTTTTCATTATAGTAACAAGCCATCCCATTCATATCTGCGGTTACCCGATACCGAAATCTGATAGGGCAGAGAGAGGCCTGTGTAAACAAAGGTTCGGGTCGTGATTTGCTCCACTTGAAGAGGCTGTTCGTCGATTTTCCCCATAAGCGTCGCGTTAGCATTCTGAGAAAGGATTCGAGAGGAAATTATTCAAGTTTGACACCCATAAACATAGTGAAAACCTACATAAAAACCAAAAATTCATAGGGCATCACCGAGCCCGATAAAATTCCGATATTCATCACTAGAAGACTTGCTTCTTTAGAATATGCTTCACATTTAGATCTACGATGATTTATCTGGGAGATACGCGTGTCGAATAAAAAAATATCGCGTTACCATAGCAACGAACAATAACTCATTAGAAGTGTCAGTGTGGAGTCTTAGGTCAGAAAAGTAAACCAGAGTTACGCAATAAATTAAAAGGAAGAAGATGTCCACCGAAATTATGAAAATCGAAAAATTGGAGTATCGAGCCATCATCAAGTACCTGTATTTGAAAGGGTTAAGAGGTAAGCAGATTTACGAAGATATGCTTGATACCCTTGGTGATCAATGTCCTTCGTATGCGACTGTGAAGAATTGGACTGCAAGCTTCAAGAGAGGTAAATTTTCCATTGAAGTTGATGACCGATCGAGAAGGCCAGTTTCTGTGTCAGTCCCCGAAAATATCGATGCAGTTCATGACATGATTTTATCAGTCCGTCGAATTGGGCTAAAACGGATATCTGAAGCACTGAATATTTCATACGAACGCGTTCATCATATAGTTCACGTCATTTTGGACATTAGAAAACAATTGCTGCAAAATGGATCCCCAAATGTTTCAATGTTGACCAAAAGCGTGCAAGGGTAGAAGCATCGCGTTCGATCTGTGCTCGATTTGAAAACGATGTAGACTTCTTAAACCGAATTGTTACTATGGATGAGACTTGGGTACATTTCTACGATCCAGAAACAAAGCAACAATTGATGGAATGGCGACCCTCTGGTTCTCCAAGACCTAAGAAGTTTCGTGTCCAAAAATCTGCTGGAAAAGTTCTTGCTACAGTTTTTTGGGATTGCCGTGGAGAACTCATGATTGATTTTTTGGATACGGGTAGAACAATAACCGGAGATTACTATTCGAAATTACTGACCACTCTACAGGAAAAAATTAAAGAGAAATGAAGCGGAAAGCTTTCCAAAGGTTTTTTGTTTTTACAGGACAACGCCCCTGCACACAAATCTCATGTTGCCATGCAAAAACTTCGTGATTTAGGGTTTGAATTACTAGAACACCCCCCTTATTCACCAGATTTGGCTCCATCCGACTACAATATCTTTCCTCAACTGAAAAAAGTTTAAAAGGTCGTAAATTTTCTCCCAACAAGGAAGTTATAAAATCTGTGGAGGTCTGGTTTGCAGAGCAAGAAGAAACATTTTTTCTTGAAAGGTCTAGAGACGTTGCAGGTTCGCTCTAATAAATGTATCCAATTAAGAGGAGAATATATTTAGGAATAAAATATTTTGAGATTGAAATTTTGTTTGGTTCTATAGTAGACTAAGAATTTTTCAATATATCCCAATTACGTTGAGAGCTTTGAGAGACCCTGTGACATTCAAGAAGGAAGTGATTCGGTGGCTACTCGGTTTGAACAGAACAACTATACATAACGTTATTAATAACAAAATATGAAGAAGATAAAATACACATTCCCTAAAGTGACAATTATTACCAGATTTGACTTAAGTGCGTTTGTTGAGCAGTTCCACATGGTGTATCCTGGTATATTTAACTTTCGATGTATATGATGTCCATTTGGGCCAGAGAATTTTTTTATTTTGTTTCCATTTTTTGTAGTGGCTGTCTTTGAATCGTATTTCTGTTGTGAGACTAACAGGTGAGCTTCTTAGAAGTGAGCCTCTGTCTCTTTATTTCAGTTTGTTTGTACAATATTATTCGAAGTGTTCATTTTGTTTTTATGGTCAAATAAACTTAATTATTATTATTATTATATGGGGTCAGAATCGTCACGTACGCCACTGCGCGTCGGTCCAGAACGAAACTGGAGCTCCGTTGTCTCTCCAGATCGTTCTTTCAGCCCCCGAATACCGGAGGCTGTCCTGACCCAGTCCACCCGTTTCGAGTTTATAGTCCTCCTCCGTCATGCCGCGGTCGTACATCATGCACCAGGGCATTGCACCAGGCCGGGGCATTAAATCCGTCATGAGACCGCTTTCCATCGTTCCGGAAACGTTCATATCGCATTTTCAGCGGCCCTCGCGTGCATAACTTCGGGCCAGATGAAAATTCTGCGCTGAAATAAAGAAATGGGGAAACGACTGCTTCGCCGGTCGTAATTTTAATATTTCCCCCGGTTCTGTGGTCGGAAAAAAGACTTTGGGAACATATTGTACGTCTGGGGGGATATTGGTGGTTAGTGAGGGGATTTTAGAGGGTTGTGTAGGATTTCTGGGGGTCCAGGAATTTTTTTATTGATTTTATGGAGTATTGAATACAAATTTAATAATTCTGGGGGCTTATCCACAAGTTTCCATCACAAGATGAAAAGGGACATGTTCTTATAATGATGCAGACATAGGATATCCTTCGTTTTCTATATAGAGTGAGTCTTTGACTCTTACAAATTTCGAACAGTAAACTCTTGAGGTCAGAAGAAACACTCTTTCCCTTACCATTTTTCTACTGTTGAAATATTTGTACGAGTCAAAGACTCACCCTGTAGAGAGCTTTCCTTGTATTAAATTGTACTGTTCTGACTTGCTTTGGCATGCCAGACTAACGAATGAGTGATATTTCAAGGAATTTCATCATGGCGTCAGAATCTACTTACAAATTTTTGTAATGGTTGAATTTCTACATTCATGGTTATAGTAAGCGTCGCCTCACAGCCAACCACGTAATTAAATATCATTTCTTCAGGTACAAGTGGATTTATCTCCGAAAAATCACGGACATAGGTGCGAAATCATCAATTTAACGACCGTAATAATTATTAAAATTACCGCAGACACCTACCAGATCTACGTCCATGGCCGGGCCATAAAATTCCTTATCTCAAACTCCAATATTACTCAATATCCCGGAGTGTAACTGCCTAGCACCTCAAACACGTCCAAATAATCATACGGAATTTGATACTTGAGCCGAATCGGCTCGTATAACTTTGCTTGGGACCCAATAAATTTGGGGCAAAGTGGCTGCACATAAAATATGTAATGACTACCTACCCCCATAAATAATTTTGTTCAGTCAAGTTTTGGGATCCCTCGGGATTTATACGACCCAATAAATATGAAAATTTTACAATCGCGGTTGTCCGCAAGGTCTACTTTTGTACCCTACGCCACACGAGGAAAGAGCTGGACCAGGAGATTTGATAATGTCTTTAACGAGCTTAGGAAAAGAAATAGTTTTCGATTAAGCTTACCTTGGTTTATGAACCAATAGATTTTCTATTTGGGGTCCGGATATAACCGGATATACCGAGTGAGAGAAAAGTTACGCACATAAAAACTTAGTGAACTTGTTGCTAAGGATAATTTGGTTTTGATTGGTTATTTATCAACCTTTTTCTTCCCTGACTAAATTCAATTCAATAAAACCATTAGCATACTGTTGAAATATATATAGAGATACTACACGTATCATATTAGATGAAAAATTGACCCTATATACTAAAATTGTACCATCGGAGTCCACTGAAAGTTTAAACAGATGTCCTCTACCGCGGCCCTTTTAATTAGTGCATTGTGGGAGTTGACCTTCTTGGTCCCTCAGCTAAATATCGTATTTCAGAAGCACAAAAGCCAATTCTGGGGAATTCGCTCCTGTGTTCCAGATGTTTCAGCACCCACTAAAATCACACATGCTTGAGTATCTACTAATGAACCGATGTCACAGTCACGCCTTCCTTTTAAGATCTTGAACGTTTATCGGTCAATTTTTCAATGGGGTATTAGGAAATCTTTCAGGTTGTAAATCTTGGCCGCTGTCAAATTTTTCCTAATGAAATCTGGACCTTTGGCATCTGCGAACCCAGCGTAGAACAAAATGGATCTCCATATAAGCCATAGATATTTTTGGTCAAATTTGAGGAGCTGTATCAGCCATAAAAGAGGCACTGGACATAAGACATAATTTTTTTGGTGATAGACTGGTTTTTTGCGAATAGAAAAAACCAACTTTCATCAACTTACCGCGGACAGTTTGGATTTTATGATTTTTTCCGCGAAGGTCCAGAATTTCCGATTTTCCATCGACCATAACTTAAAAACTGATCCCTTCAGAAAATTTCTATTTGCATATTCGTAATCTACGCCCTCGAATTAGTAAATTCTTCAATTTTGGTAGAAATCGAAGAGATTAAATTTTTTTCAAATTTTCCATACATATGTATGGAAAAATTTCGATTTTTTGAAAAATATTTTTGGTCTCCGATCAAAACCAAATTCCTACTGTACACTAATTCCAGGGCGTAGAACACGAATATGCAAACAGATATTTTTTGAAAAATTTATTTTTTATGTAATGATTGATAGAAAATCGGAAATTTTGGACCCTCGCGGAAAAAATCATGAAAATTGAACTGTTCGCGGTAGATGAATGAAATGTGGTTTTTCTCATTCACAAAGAACCAATCTATCACAAAAAAAATCATCTTATATCCAGAGCCTCTTTTCTGGCTGCTACAGCTCCTCAAATTTGACCAATTTTTTCGGAATTTTACACTAAAAATGATTTATTTCCCAAAATACTAATCCCGCAAAAAATCTGATTGCATATTCGTGATCTTCGACCTCGAATTCGTAAGTAAAATAACCCGGGTCGAAATAGCTGAATGAATAATTTTTTTTTCTTGGTGGAGCATGGGTAAACACGATAAACGAGGTAGCAGATGACATTCTTGTCAATCAAAATCTTTCATTTTTTGAACGATATCAACCCAAGTCATTGTTTTAAAAAATTTTAGTTTGTAGATCACGAATATGCAATCAGATTTTTCCTAGGATCAGTACTTTGGGAAGAAAATCACTTTTAGTAGAAAATTCAGAAAAAATTGGTCAACTTTAAAGTGCTGAAGCAGCCATAAAAGAGGCACTGGATATAAGCTAATTTTTTTTGTGATAGATTGATTCCCTTCAAATAAAATAAAGCAACCTTCATTTATCTACTGCGAACAGTTCAGATTTTATGATTTTTTTCCACGAATGTCCAAAGGAGAAACTCTCCACTGAATTTTTTCTCTAGAAGTACAGGAAAATCATCTAAACTAACGCCTGCCTAGCCACCTTACACATAACAAAAATAATTTCATCCATTTTGAACCCATCCCAGAGTCTTATATCAACTTTCTCATATTCTTATCAAGGGTGGTTCGAGAGGACTTCCTGATTTTTCAAGCACCACCTTAACGATCTAGCAAACAACTTCAACGTCCAGTTACGAGCCTGAGGACTCTTCTCGTACGTCGGGAAGCTCAAACTATTCAGGATCGTAACGAAGCAATCGTACAGCAAGAGAACCATAGTTGGTTATATTCGCACTTATGGCTTTCGTGGAGAATTTCCATTCAATGTGAAGAAAAATGTCGATTTGTCGATTCCTTTTCACTTCTAGTTTGGGTTTTGACAAGAAAACTTCACTATTAATCTCAAACAGGAAATAAAAATGAGTAAATTCAATTACATATTCAAAATGGCAGCTCTACAAGCTACAGTGAAAGTCGTCACCCTTTTCAACTAGCCGCTAAGTATATTTTCCCAATTTTCACTTATAGACCCTCAGCTTTCTTCTGTAGTAGGATATAATATCGAATTGTTTCAATCTGGGTATGGTTTTACAACACTTTTATAAAAAAATTCATCTGAATACCTTTGGGAAACCTCCCCAATCCGATCCTGCGCAATTTTCCTGGGCGCATCGCCTCCGGGCCTCCCTTGACCACTAATATTGGCAATTTGTCATTTTCCGAGTTCCGATGCAGAAAAGTTTTTACTCAGTCACGGTCGAATCGATACGTCAATACCGACTAAATATTTCGAAGATACTTCCCTTCCACCTAGTAGGGGGCATTTGATTGATTAAAGTGTATTTCGCTGTAATGGGCCAGTGGGTTTTTGTGTCGGGAAAAATTGCGAAGTGGCCCTGCATGGCCTCGGACAGGTTTGACCGAGTGGTCCTGTTTTTCGTGAAAATTGCAGGACTCTGGCGAATCGATGAGGCGGCTTTCGGGCACGATTTTTCTCAATTTTCGGACGATGAGGACTCGTTCTTGCGTCCTACGCATGCATAGGGCTCTTTTAGAAATGAGGACAAGAATTTCCTACTGCAAAGATCTCACCTCACCTCACATACTCATAGTTATTTATTCTACAATTATGTTTATAAAACACGCAGGAAATACAACGTTTTATTCAGTATCATACGTCCCTTCAACAATCTCATGAGCTTATACAGGTAGTTGCTGATCTAACAACAGTTAAACGACATGGTGGGTGAGAAAGCCAAGCTGTCGCTGCAAATGATAGGGGATTGTACAGGGTGGGCAAATTTCGATGTTTTAGCACTACAGCTTTTGAACCAGAGGAGATAGACAAAATCTGATACCCCATTCTCGTTCTCTTTTTCTGAGAAACTAACAAGAGTAGTAGTCATTTTTGGCCACCTTCTTTTGTTTTCGAGTTATAAGCGAAAATTGGAAAAATGGCGATTTCGAAATGAATTTATATCTCCGCTAATACTGATGATAGAGCTCTGAAACTAAAACATTATACAGGCACTTTTTTGAGTAGAATCCAGTGGCGTGCTCGCCTTTTTAGCAGGATTTTTAATTACGAAGCTATGACCCAAAGTTATGTTTTTTTGAATGGGAACACTAGATTTCTGTGCAATTTTTTGAAAGCTTAATTTTTACTGATTTCAAAAATATATAACATCATATGGTTTGCATCGATATAAATAATAAAAAATGGTCAAAAACCTTTTTTTCTCAATATTTCTATGATTTCAACTTTTGACGAGCACAGATGAATAGAGCTTCCTATAATAAGAGCAGTCTCCTTCCGGCAATGTCATTCTTTCTATGCTTCTTACCAATTTTCATAAAATTTGAATCTTGGAGAAATTGAGTAAGAAGCATAGAAATGAAAGGACTAATAGAAGGAGACTGTGGTAATAATAAGATGCTACATTTTTCTATTCTCAACGGAAGTTGAAACCATAGAAATATTGAGAAAAAAGGTTTTTGACCATTTTTTATTATTTATATTGATGCAAACCATATGATATTATATATTTTTGAAATCAGTAAAAATCAAGCTCGAAATTAAGCTTTTAAAAAATTGCACAGAAATCTAGTGTTCCCATTTAAAAAAACATAACTTTGGGTCATAGCTTCGTAATTAAAAATCCTGCTAAAAAGGCAAGCACGCCACTGGATTCTACTCAAAAAAGTGCCTGTATAATGTTTTAATTTCAGAGCTCTATCATCAGTATTAGCGGAGATATAAATTTATTTCGAAATCGCCATTTTTCCAATTTTCGCTTATAACTCGAAAACAAAAGAAGGTGGCCAAAAATGACTACTACTCTTGTTAGTTTCTCAGAAAAAGAGAACGAGAATGGGGTATCAGATTTTGTCCATCTCCTCTGGTTCAAAAGATGTAGTGCTAAAACATCGAAATTTGCCCACCCTGTACATTGAATAAGCTCGGCATAGATTGAAAAATCCACGATTTTCCTGGTTCTAAACGTTCCCAACAAGGGTAGGTACGAAGTGAGTTATGATAAAACTAAGAACGAAACGTCTATTAATAAAAATGTTAACGTTAATATCCAGTAATAAATTTCATTGGGCTGTATTATCTCAACCATCCATTTCTTCCAAATGCTCTCGCGAAATGAAACCAGACGACAAAATCCGATGTCACGATACGGAATTACGTTTGCTCCTTTTGTTGCAGCAACATTAAACAGAAATCAGTCATAATCCTATGCAAATAACTTCACCGGCATGCAACTTTTATATTTTACGATGCCAATAAAAACTTCCCAGGTTTTCTCTTACCCCGTAATTTCTATTATCCTAAAGTTTTCGAGCAACACAATCCGCATGCTATGGAAGCGTTTCTTCATTTACGAAACGTAATCTTGGAACGTGATGGAAATGCTTTATGACTTTAACACTTCTGCAGAATCATAAATAATACGCGGGCTGTGTTGCTACATAGTAATAGAATACAAGAAGTTTATCGCTTCGTTAGTGGAATTCGTTTTATTTGGGGTAATTTCGATTCAAAATGGTTAGACGTTAATATGAAATCATGCCATATACAGGGTGTGAGGAATATGTCAAAAAGTATGTGAATTTCATTGGAGACGCCCTCTGAACATAAATTCATCGTAATATTCGAAGGATCTAGTTCGATTTTTCGTAAGAAATGAATAAACTACGGAGTTATCATGGTAATATGATAATCTGAGAGATAATGACCCATATAAATAACGCAGGAGCCTTTTTGTACGGAGGAATAAGTACCTGTCTCTTGTTTTCCAACGGACAAATGGTTTATTTGCGTGACGTATTTCAAGGTCGGTCAGAAAGGGGAATTTGAATAATTTAGTGAAAATTCTATGTATACTGTCATGGAGCTTGTTTCGGAAGTTTTTTCGATCTCTCGAATTCAAAGGAATGAATTTACTTTGTGAAGAAATCGAATGGCAAGATATTCCGTTAGCCTTTTTTCCTTCAGTTTCTTTGCTGTCGATTAGAGTCCACTGAAAATGGAGAGCTCAATCAGGGGTCGAAGATAAGTATCTGATGTATCCATATCTAATTTTCAAAACATTCTGTTGCTCGGCAGTGTTGGTGTTTCGAACTGACGTCTCACGTCAATAAACCCTGAGCTCCTTCTGTGGTCCTCTCCTTCTCCACGTCCAGCAGGCAGCCTCCATAAACGTCAAACTGACACAACTTTTCGATCCCTCCAAGTTGTTAAATTCCCAGATAGCAATCGGGACACCTTGCGTCAAATCAACAAGTTGGATTGGTTAATTTGAATAATACAGCGTAATTCGAAACTTGACGATACCCACAGTCTGAGAGTGTGGTCGAAACAGATCGAAATTATTCGAACCAGGGTGTAGAGTTACTGATGACGTTGACCTGACGTTTTTCAGGTGGAGTATCATCCATCAAATGAATTATTTATTCGTGGCTCCTTGTGAAGTTTGGGAGGGGAGTTGACCTTTGTTGTGGACGAATAGTTGATGAAGAAGTATAGTGAAAGATGATTATCGATGCAGATTAATCGAATTATGTACCTACGAGGATATATTAAAAAATTTTATCCTACTATAAAACCAAACAAAATTTCAATTTCTTAATATATCCTCGTAAGCTTAGTTATCTGCCTTGGAATTGTGACAATCGAAAGAGCAACTTTCGTACTTCGGAGATTGACTGCAACCTATGCTGAAAACCCATCGCACCGTCTTCTATCAATAAAACAGTCGTGTGTAAACACGACTTTCGTAGCTCAAACAATACTCCGGAGAATTATTTATCAATTAACAAGTGCCGGCTGTCGGTATTGACAGAAGTCATTCACTGAGGCGGTCCTTCAAATTTCGGTTATGTTTACATACGAGATATCTCACTTGACGTTACCAAACAATTGGTCGTATCTCTGATGATGAGCAAGTATCGGAACTCGAGTGTGAGTTGCCTCTATTGATTGTATGTCTTCTTTTTTTTCTCTCTCCTGGGTAAACATTTGTAGTTTGTGAGCCTTTGTAGATCCACGTGAGGCAGGGAAGACGAGATTTCTGAAACAGTGGCGTACTGTACGTATTTTTTATGTTTGAACTTCTCTTTAGTGGTCAAATATGAATTTATAAGGACCATGGATATCACGTCAATCATTGTTCACCTCCTGCTTCCTTTTCATTGAAGCAATTGAACAGTTGTGGAGCCTCGGAGCTGTTCTAGATCCTAACGTCGCGTCGCTTCGTCGAAACCACTTAGGATAACTGAAACAACCCGCTGTTACCATGGTTCTTCCGATATTACCGCCGACGGAAGCCCCTGGGCCATGATGCATTCGCAATTCGTTGATGATAGCCCCGCCACTGGAATTTAATTGAAGTGTGCTTTGAAAATAGGTACCCCAAGGGGGCATACAGTGTTTCTAACGTCAGCCAAGAGAAGAATCTGATGTGTAATCAGTGTCATTCAGGATGCCTTCCACCTTGAGGGGGTTCTAGGCAGGACCGGTTCGCATTATACGGCTTCATTTTTAAAACTGGTCGGATTCCCTACTACGGGTGATGCCTGCGCAATTCTTCGGTATTCATTAAAGCAATTAGTGGAGTTGTAAGAATATAATAACATGCGCTCGATCATCGCAATGGTTATGGATGGTGTGGTGGAGAATTGGCTGGCAAGTCTGATGTTGTTGGAGCTTTCTTGCACGAATTTGTTGGTGCATGTGACATGATAATGATCGATTTCACCAAGAGACACTTTGGGAGGTGTTGCTAAGGGTAAAGATTGTGCTGGTATGGGGAAAATGAGCTAAATACGACAGTTCAACTCATATGGTTTTTCACACAACGCCAGTGTTCATGATCAGAATGTATCTTGACACGAAAATATATTAGATATGGCTAAACGAAATTCTCAAGGTAATTTTATGAATGTATCAACAAATCTACAAACCAGGAGTCTGAAAAGACCTTGATGGTACCCTAGTTGTGGCTCCTGGCCTTGTGGTTTGATGTTATGTTGGCAGCAAAGGTCTCAGCCAAAACGACTTCAGTTTCTGGTGTTGGTCGCAAACGAACTATCATCAGGATCAGAAGCTGCCTCAAACTATTGCTGATCTCTTCACTATCAACCAAACATGCCTTATTGAATGAATTTGTATGTGTAACAGGCTCATGTTTATTTCTGTAGACATAATACCAATATCGATGCAAGAACTCATAGTAGGTTGCACTACAATGTCAAAGCTTTCCTGATTCTTTAGACAAGTTTGAATAGAGGGGTCGGATTGTCCAAAGGGTCTGCTGTTTAGGGATCAGAAGCTGCCTCAAACTGTTGCTGACCTCTTCACCATCAACCAAACATGCATTATCGAATGAATTTGTATGTGTAACAGACTCATGTTTAATTCTGCAGACATAATACCAATATCGATGCAAGAACTCATAGTAGGTTGCACTACAATGTCAAAGCTTTCCTGATTCTTTAGACAAGTTTGAATTGAGGGATCGGATTGTCCAAAGGCTCTGCTGTTTAGGGATTCTTTGGGGCTAGAAATAAGTTTGGCCTGTATTGTGAGTATTCGAAGTCACAATAGCTTCTAACTGCATCACGAAATGATAGAAAATTGATCTCACAGAGATAGCGTTAATTAGATGTGTCTGTCATTCAACCAACCTCGAATAATGGCACACAATGACACAAACCGAGGAAAAAACAAACGTTCCTTTACCTCAAATACCGAAAAACAGGACGTTATCGCTCCGATGCCTTCGTTCCATCGATAGGAAATGGTCATAGCCGGTCGATATGGATCGATCTCGATGGTTGAGCGTGCCTAGATAATGCCAATTACGGATTACGATAAAACGATACGATGCGTAATTAAAAACAGTTCTGTTGTTCGGCGATAGCTGACAGGAAACCTATATGGAAATGCGAGAAGTCGAGGGTATTTAGAGGCCGACTCATTTGGAATAGGAATTTTTCGATAAGATTACCGGGTGATTGATGGTGCCACTCTTCGGGTGAGAATGGGAGGACAAGACAGAAGATGAGATGGTGTACAGGATGTTTTTAGCTCGGGGTATTTGAGCGCATCTCCTACGGAAGCTGAAATTCGAGAGTGGAACTGAACGAAATACGCTGATCAATAATTGATCTGTCTTACATGTGTTATTTTACGAAAACTGGGATATTTTAAGTTGTTTTTCTCATATTTTTTTTTTTACTTTATCAAGCTCTTGCTCTTTTTGGTCATTTTAGAGGTACATTAGATATCTTTTCCACTATCTTATGCCCTTTTGGCAGATTTCTTGGCTTTGATTTGTCTCTCCTTTTTTCATATGATCTGTTTCCATATAGATTTCTTTTCAAGATGTTTAGCCTGGTTCTTCATGATGTTTGATCTTGGTATTCTAATGCCATCCAAAGTGTCTCTAAGAAAAATTTCCTTTACCTTTCCCAGCTTTTGAGCCAGAATTGTGAAAATCTTTGGTCAGAGTCTGAGGCTCTCTGTGTCTTGTGTTATAAGTACAGAATGTAGAACGAAAAATGTTCAGCAATCGACTAATACAACAGGGCTGAGCAGAGAACATCACGGCATTCCTCCACTCAACCAATTTAGCAATCATCCATCTCATTTCCTGGCCAACTGGACTCACCAACACCCACACGTTCCACTCTAACTCTATTAACTTCCTGAATTTCCCTCGAATGAGTTTAACTTCTTGAACTCGGCTTTCTAGTCGATCCGAACGGACGAATCTGATCGATGCACGCCTGCTGAGGAAACCGAGGCGTCCATTTTTCCACCTATGATTATTAAGAGTCTTCAGTGCCCTGTTCCAATATAACTTTACAACTTCCTAGAGCCGAGTGCAAGGCAACGGTACATGAGATGGCCGACTGCCGTATAATTATGGACGGGAGATTGCGTATGTTAACCGGATGGGCTCCACATTGGCGTAACACGGGGGGGGGAAGGAGAAGTCAAATTAGCCCCTGATGAGAAGTGAGAGAAATGTTGCGGAGCGAAGCTGATACCTGAAAAGGGAGGTTGACCAGTGAAGCGAAATTCATAATTTATCATAGATGGGATCCGGAAGCCTTTCGCAGTCCAATGCAGATCTGCAGGTTGCCAATGGGCCTATCATTCTCTGATGGTCACTATGACATGAGCGCTAGTACAAGAAGAAAGCTGATAAGGTTGCTACAAAGCTCAATTCCTCAGCTTACTTAACCATATCTAAAGAAGGGTGACCACGAGATCATAGACGATTTTATGTCTTGAATAATCATATAATGTGTTCAACAAAGAACCCTCTATTTTCTTGAGGTGTAATCGTCATCAGAAAGTTCCACATATTGATATGACTAGATGGGTCAGTTCTTTCAGTGAAGGCTTCAAAACATCAATAACTTTCCGAGCCATATAATTTTAATTGGTATACAAAAATGATATCGAAGATATCTCTCATTATCGGAGTAGCTATTAATCACAAGAAGCCGCAAGTTTATCAGTGTGTAAGACAATTCAGTAATTTGTCCATAGGTCTGTTGAACTAATGTTACATTTTTATCGGTTAAAAATGATATAACTGGCGCCCTAACCTGAATGGGATGTCACGTATCTCCTGAACAAGTGTTAGATGATAAGGAGTACTTTACAGAATGGCATTTCGATATGAAAACAAAAGCATCAATCATGTAACGAAATGAATTTTTCATTGCTTCCTCATGTTGAACGTCGATGTCGAAACATCTTGGAATTTTGAGAAGCTATAAAAACACTCCTGGAAAAAGCTTTGTGATGTTTTCAAACAATCGAATAACAACTTCCGTTCCGACTGATACAAGTGAAATCGAAATCTCTCATTATTACACAAGAGAGGATATGTTCATATTACTGTGACACGAAATAACAATTTGATTCGACCTTAAAACTTGCTTTCAGTTCAACAATAGAGCAAGTGTTATGAAGAGAAGTAAGACGAGAAGGCTCAGGTGATCATGATCTAGATTCCAATATATTTGAAACTCTTTAATTGATGTCTTCTTTTTGAAGGCTTAAGCTGATGGCCTGCCCAATTTTCAGGCATGAAAATTTCATTGAATTCCTGGAAAACGACTGGAATAAAATTAATCCCAGATGATCTGGAATATTTTTTCTTAATCCTGCGTTCGTCAAGTTTATGACGCCTTTGGTTGTCTGTTGCTCCTCCTGCTGTATCATTAACATATCGACGACAGTCGGAAATGAACCATCGCAGCACAATGTTACAAGTTGGCGATAAAACAGCTTCAGTATCCTCTTGATGAATTGATCCTAACTGTACGGTTGAAGATACAAATTACACAGTGCATCGTGATGTTATTCTACTCACTGAAATATACATACATCTATAATGAAATCTGTTTAATATGGCCGGAGATCATTGAATTTGCCGTGTGCTCAATCTCAACCTCAAGAAGATAAACGCAGAGGCGTAGACAAGGCAGGAGACTCGGAACAAATTCAAAGAAGAAATTCAGCTTATGGAGCATCTCAGGGTTGTTTCATCTTTATAGTGGCCAGATTAATATTCTTTCGCGAAGAATTGCAAATTTAGTTGAGAAAACTGAGACTAACCTAAATCGATGTGGGACCTCCCTGTCACCAGACCATCCCCGACGTGGCACGGGGACTTGGGGCCAAATATGTTGGCAATTAAAACGTGAACCACGTGACCCAATTTACAGCGTGCTCGGACGAGCCGCACAGAGGAGATAAGCGGCTGGGACGGGGGGGGTTTATTGGAGTGAAATCATAGACTCCACGAAGCGGATCCTGTTAGGTTAGGTTTGCGAATATGCCAACAAATTACGGGGACAGGGTCGATCGTAGAAATGGGGACCTGCGTCGCTGCAACCCCAGCGATACGGTCCCATTGGAATTGTTCGAACAAATCGTCATGTTGAACGTTAACTGGATATCAATTTGGGGCCCCTGACATTGCGACGATGAATTGGCTTTTCATGAGGCCTGGAATGGGAGCTAACTGGCTCCTAAAGACTCACAGTCAGTTGTCAGAATATTTGAAGATACCCTGGATTGTTGGAGTGAATAAACCTTCTAAATATCACCTATGTGTTTGGGGATCCATTCATGCAGAACATATTGTAGGTTGTTTACTCCATTCATCCGTACAGAACCTCATCAAAAGTCTGCGAATAGTACGAGGATGTATTATTGATATCTAGGTAGTCTAGACCAGTTCTATGCTTAAAAAAATATTACCGTTACCATAGCAGCGAACAATAACCCATTAGAAGTGTCAGAGTGAATTTTGAGGTCAAAAAAATAAACCAGAGTCACGCAATGAAATAAAAGAAAGAAGATGTCCACCGAAATTGTGAAAATCGAAAAATTGGAGTATCGAGCCATCATCAAGTACCTGTATTTAAAAGGGTTGAGAGGTAAGCAGATTTACGAAAATATATGCTCAATACCCTTGGTGATCAATCCCAAAAATCTGAAGCAAGGACTTTTCCAGCAGATTTTTGGACACGAAACTTCTTAGGTCTTGGAGAACCAGAGAGTCACCATTCCATCGATTGTTGCTTTGTTTCTGGATCGTAGGAATGTACCCAAGTCTCATTCACAGTAACAATTCGGTTAAGGAAGTCTACATCGTTTTCAAATCGAGCACAGATCGAACGCGATGCTTCTACCCTTACGCTTTTGGTCGACATTCAAACATTTGGGTATCCATTTTGCAGCAATTTTTCTCATATCCAAATTGACGTGAACTATAATATGATGAACGTGTTCGTATGAAATATTCATTGCTTCCGATATCCGTTTTAGCTCACTTCGACGGTCTGATAAAATCATGTCAAGAACTGCATCGAAATTGGCCTTCTCGATCGGTCATCATCTTCAATGGAAAATTTACCTCTTTTGAAGCTTGCAGTCCAATTTTTCACGATCGCATACGAAGGACATTGATCACCATGGGTACTAAGCATATCTTCGTAAATCTGCTTATCTCTTAACCCTTTTAAATACAGGTATTGGTATTTGATGATGTCTCGATACTCCAATTTTTCGATTTTTACAATTTCGATGGGCATCTTCTTTCTTCTAATTTTTTGCGTAACTCTGGTTTACTTTTTTGAGTCAAATTTCACAATTACATTTCTACTGAGTTATTGTTCGTTGCTATGGTAATGCAATATTTTTTTTATGCATGGAACTGCACACCAGGCAGCTTTAAATGAAAAGTGTCCTCTTCTGTCCAGATTTCCTAAGATAAATGGTGTCCAAAACTATCCTGGACGAAAGGTCACTTGACCGGGGTAAAAACCAATCGATGGAGGCTAATATACCGAATGAAAAATACCCTGAATTCTTCCTAATCGTCAGCTGAACCTCATCATGACCGAAGAACAGGAACAATATATCGAAGCATTAAAAAAGGTCAGAACGATTGAAATTTAATGATGCAGTCAGATACATAAATTAGAACTATTCCGCCGATCATTAGGACGCGAAGGTTTATAATCCATTGTTTCAAAATCAATTATCATTAACAGAATACGGGGACGACGAAAGCTTGAGAAATACAAATAATTAATTAGCCGGCCATAAATCAGCGATATGTACCTTCAAAAAATGTCTAAATAGAAAATTTATTATCTTCATCACCCGTCTATGGCCGCGGCGATAAAAACTAGATCTCGCTGTACCTGCAGACGTCTTCCAACGTTAAAATATATAATTATTGTAATACGGCAAAGAACTCGAACTCTGCCAGTGTATATAATTTCAACGTTTTAATTGGCATCATAAGAAATAGTTTGCGGGAATGCAACAGGTAATTACCCCGCTCGAAATATTTTAACGAATGCTCACTTTGAATAAATTAATCTAGAATTGGCTAGAAAGAGTCCCGAGCCTAACGGACGAGAAAAACCGCGTTATTGATCACTCAAGAAGTCCGGACACGACTTGGACTTTGAGTTTTCACTGTCGGTATCCGTCCGATCTTGCGAAAACAAAGTGTGCCACTTGCACCCCACATAATTGCTAAATACCCCGTATAATTGAACGACCCTGTAGAAATTACGTTTTAATGACTATACGCGAGTATAGGACGGGGTTGTTTGAAAGGTATACAAAGTTTACATTTTGGTCAAGAATAACGAGCGGGCATTATCGATCTTCGGGGTTGCATATGGAGTAGGTTATTTATTCATAAATCGATTCTGTTTGTTCTGGTATTCTGGAATGAATTAAACGTCAATTATTCCAGGAGCGTTTTTTCAATTAAGAATGATGAATACATACGTCGTTAGAGCACATGGAAAATTCATAGATCGTTTGTTGGTACGTTTTGTTTTCCAGTTTAACTCTCATTAGTAACTGAGAGGATCATTGATTATTCTACTTTTTGAGGAGGAGAATCAAATCGCCGAAATCGCGTCTTGTTCAAAACAGAATTTTGAAATATTGATTATAGCGTAAAGAATACATACTTAGATGTTTCTGGGTCGATTTTAGGTTCTAATCATCTGATTATACCTACTATAACTAGATGAGTCTTTGACTCGTATAAATATTTCGACTGTAGATTTTGGAGGTCAAAATTCATTCATTCATTCATTACTGTATCCTGTTACCGGGAATAAATCTACAAAAAGACATAAAAAAGAACAGATTTATAATTTCTTAGGGCTAATTGCGACTGTGTGCCCCCTGTGACTGAAGAGACCCAACCGTGACCTACAGATCCTTCCACACTCCGGGTATGGATAGTCACCAACCAGATCTGGCCGCCGCTGTATCCTTGTCGAGTCTCCATTATAGCTGTGCACCATAGACCTCCACTGTGACCTGTCCAACGCAAGTTGTTCCCAGTTATGATTGGCATTAACTGAATTTGGGGATTGATGTAGTGTATCCTTAAACCGCTTATACTGGCCCCCTGGTTTTCGGGCTCCCTCTGTGAATTCTCCATACAGAGCTATTTTGGGCAGTCTTGTGTCTTGCATCCTCAGAATGTGGTCGCTCCATCTGAGTCGGGCTCTCGTTACATGAGTCTCATTTGTTGTACAACTCGCACGCTGCAAGACTTCTGCACTTAAAACTTTGTGGAACCAACTGATATGCATTATTTGACTTTAGATGACGTTGTTGCGTTTGTTCAAGCTCTTTAATATGTCTCCTGTAGGGTGTCCAGCTTTCGCTTCCTTAAAGAAGCGTTGGGAGGACCACTGCTTTGTAAACAGCTGTCTTGGTCTTCAGATTGAGGTCGTGATTTTGAAATACTCTGTCCTTTAGCTTCCAGAATGCCCGTGATGCCGAATTGATACGGTTGTGTTCAAATATTCATTAGATAACAACATTTCTTATGTTTTTTCAACAGCCTGTATCTTTCAAACAGAGCTAATTCGGAAGAAATGGTAAAAAAGTGATTCTTTTCACCTAAAGAATCTACTGTTGAAATATCTTTACGAGTGGTAGTGGCAGGTGTGTATATGGTTTACAGATTGGATGTATCATAAGTCTTTATACATTTTTTCACAATTCTTTTCTTATTGTTCGCATTGCAACAGAAGCAATAATTTTATCAGTAGGAGTGTTCATGGCTGTGGACTAAGGACCTCAAGGGATCTCTGTTACTGGTTTTATCTTGTACGTAATGCTGTTTAAACCCCTGATTTTCTCTAGCAGGAATCACCTGGTGTGATCTATCATCCAGGAGAAAAAATAGCTGCGTGAAATGGTGGGACTACTCCCTTCAAAACCTCATATGCTCAGAGTTCAAGGTTCTTGGACATATTAATAAGTCAGTTCTGTCATCGAAACTTCTGGAATAGAGTCTTGATTCTTTCGTACTCGTAGACTATCAGAAAAGTGGCCATATCTGGACTCTTCTGTACGTATTTGCTCTAATCTTTCACTTGTTTTCGTGAGAGCCTCTTCTAAATAGTCATCCCGATGTTAGATTTACTTCATGGAGACGTTTTGTGACTGTACTCAGTGAAATTCAAGTACCTGTAGCATCTCCAAGACGCTGAATTGCCATCATGCATGTGCTGATAGGCTGTCTATCACTGAAGAAGTCAAAAAACTGTCTTTTATTAGCGTTTTAGCAAGTTGTCTACTTTTGGGTCTTTGACGAATAGTTTCTGTGGCAAAGTACAGTAAGAGTGAATGTTATATGACACTTTGGCTAACCCTAAATGAATTCTGACTATCATCACTAATAAAACTTGTCTTGGAATGATGTTCGATTCTTTCAGAAACAATAAATATCCTTTTTTTTTGACGAGAAGTTTTCTAATGCTCTTCTCCAAGCCATCAGACAGATTTCTTCGAAAACAGTTGGGCTTGAAGCTTCAGACCAAGACTACCTTTTTTCGACAAACAATCCATTTTTTGAATTTGAGGATTTCAGCTGGAAATATGCATCTTGTTCGAAGTGAGGGTGATTTTCTCCTGGGAAGAAGATGATGTTTTCTGACGGGGAATCAGCTTGGCGCGTCTTTGGAATTTTTGGTATCATGCAAAGTTATCCAAAGCGTGCTTTTTTCAGCGTTAGGCAGATGACGGAGGCACGCAACGGTCCAAAACGCGCGTTCCACACGATTCACTCAACTCATTACCCAAAAGCGGCCGAAAAACGACCGTGTAAATCGTCCAAATGGGGCATTCCAGATTTTCCGCTGAAAAGACTTAGTATAATTGCTCTGTAATCATGGAATACCGTCCCGATTTTCACGGTATCTGACGAACTATTACCGGCATACCGTATTGAATAACGCGAGGTGGATCGTGCATGCACTTTATTGAATATCTAGTCTATCGGCCTTTCCCTATTCTCGGGCTATTTGCTGCGTCCGGAATTTTAAATGGTCGCCAGACGGGCATTTCAACAAATCGATTACAGTATCGTATGCCGACTCTAGAAGATGCCGTTGGATCGATTTGGGCCCGAGATTCGAGCTTCTTTCTCTACCTGTGTCCCCGTCAGTCGGAAACAATTTTTATTATTTTTATCAACGCACTATACGCTGGTTTAATGGGCGGATTGATGGTTGAATACGGTGGTCGAGAGTGTATATTTGTGAGTCAATGGAGGAAATTCAGATGTCTAAAGAGACAATTACATTTTTTCGTGAGATAGTATGGGGTCAAGTGATTCATATTAGGTGGCCAGACAAGGAAAAATGAATCCATTATCAAGAACCTCGTCGATTTTTAAATCGAACACTTAGTTCCTTCAAAGCCTGATCGACCACCTCATAAAGTTAAATTTTGTAAGAAGGTTCTCAATCTGCACCATTTTTACCGTAGCAGAAGTTCACCTTCAATGAGAAAGAACCGTAAAAAAAGGATACCTGATATATTATTGAGTGGACCTGATACTTCCTTTCAGCAAAAGAACCATTGGCAGAATCTTCCAGGACTGGATCATTCCATAAAGTCCTGCAGATAAGGGTCGACAAGACAAGAATTCTTGTCTTGAGAAAATGTCAAGAAATTTGAAGAATCTCTTTTTCTTGACATATTTAATCTTGTCCAGTGACACCGTTAATGGTGATTCCCCTGCGAACTTTTCATTGCGTTATGTGCTAACACGACAATCTGGTGGTTTCCCGATATTCCTTTGTTTTCTGACTCTTTACCCCGTTGAGTTGAGTGAGGTTATTGTTACCAAGAAAATATAGAAAGAAGGCTCAATTCGAGATCCAAAATACAGGGCTCTCCACACTCTATGTGACACAAGCGAGCATTGGCGTAACTATGATATAATGAGATCATTCTCTTCTCTTCTTTTAACTTTACCTATTACTATTATCTATCGATACGCCACTGCTAACGGACCCAGTTCTATCAATTGAACTGTCTTTGCCACCTTCTACGTCATCACACTTCGAAGAAGAATAATATAATATAGAGTGGGAAAAGCTGTCTTTCTCGCTATGTCATCTACAGCTTGCCATCCGCCATTGGTGGGCCATTTAATGGTATATCTTTCGAGGATTTTCTTTCTCCTCAACATAATGTAAATGTTTCTCCATGCTGGTCTAATCTTTAATCCTGTCACTGGGAAAATTCGTTGATGGGATGTATTTGGTGGGAAAATTTTGAAAACTTACACGAATTTTCAGCTCGTTAGAAGGAAACCTCCTGGTAGCTGTCAGAAAACTCCAAATTTCCGTCGATATTCCCCAGGACAGTCATCGATCCATATTTTTCTCGGAAGACCGTCAACAGCCTGCCGAAGCCGATGAAAGAACCTGCTAAATTGCCACTCATTCTCGCATCCAACGGCCAAATTATCGAGTCGTTGGCTTCCAGGCTTCCACTGCTGCAATCTGCGAGAAATTTCAATTTGCGCCCGAGAATGATGCGGCCCGAGACGACTGCCACCTTACCCAGCCATCGGGGCGTGTTTCTTTGTAGAATTTATGCCTACAAATTACAGCCCGCGAGTCGCTATAATTCCCATTAATTGTACGAAACCTAATCTAGTCGGCTGATTAGGAATACGGCCGTTACGGCACTGGATCAATAACGAATCCCCGAGTAATGATCACGTGGATTATAATATATGACAAGTCGGGAAATGGAGCGGTATGGGGAGGGTGCCCATAACTCCGTCATGAGGACATATTCCTCCGAGTGAGCATGTTATTACGCTCTCAGCTGATATCAGGGTGGTAACGGGCCTTATTGGAGTCCGGAATTAATGCTGGAAGGGTATTATCGACTGATGTGATGAACGAGGAGTTAGAAGATGGAGTTTGGGACGGCGTGCAATGATTTATTGCGCACCAGGTCAAATGGCGTTTTGTTCCGAAGATGGTATAACACCCATGGACCTTCAGACATGTTTGCTTGGTCGCTCCACAAACATTTTCAACCCTCAATACAAGACAGCACATAGAAGTCTCACAGATTCGTCCTAGACGATTCATTCGACCAATGGTAGAACTTTTCCTAAAAGCCTATACCACTGAAAGGTCCAAAGGCTCAAGTCCCTTGCAATACCTTTATTTGCAAGAATAATCTGACATGCAAGTCTAAACCTTCTGAATTAATACGAGAATATACTGAAAAATTCTTAGCCTACTAGAGAATCAAACGAAACTTCAATGTCAAAATATTTTATTACTCAACATATTCTCCTCTTAATTGGATCTAGACCTTTCAAAAGAATGTTTCTCCTTGCTCTGCAAACCAGACCTCCACAGCTTTTGTTACCTCCTCGTTGGAAGAAAATTTATGACCTTTTAAACTTTTCTTCCGTTGAGAAAAGAGATGATAGACGGATGGAGCCAAATCTAGTGAATAAGGGGAATGTTCTAGTAATTCAAACCCTATATCACGAATTTTTTGAATGGCAACATGAGATTTGTACGCAGGGGCGTTGTCCTGCAAAAACAAAACAACTTTTTATAGCTTTCCTCATCTTTTCTCTTCAATTTTTTCCTGTAGAGTGGTCAGTAATGTCGAATAGTAATCTCCGGTCATTGTTTTACCGTTATACCAAAAATCAATCATGATTACTCCATGGCAATCCCAAAAAGCTGAAGCAAGAACTTTTTCAGCAGATTTTCGGACACGAAACTTCTTAGGTCTTGGAGAGCCAGAGTGTCGCCATTCCATCGTTTGTTACTTTGTTTCTGCAACGTAGAAATGTACCCAAGTCTCATCCATAGTAACGAAGTCTACATCGTTTTCAAATCGAGCGCAGATCGAACGCGGTGTTTCTACCCTTGCACGCTTTTGGTCAACATTCAAACATTTGGGGATCCATTTTGCAGCAAATTTTCTCATGTCCAAATTGACGTGAACTATATGATGAACGCGTTCGTATGAAATATTCAGTGCTTCGGATATCCGTTTTAGCCCAATTCGACGGTATGATAAAATCATGTCATGTACTGCATCGATATTGTAGGGGACTGACACAGAAACTGGCCTTCTCGATCGGTCATCATCTTCAATGAAAAATTTACCTCTTTTGAAGCTTGCAGTCCAATTTTTCACGGTCGCATACGAAGGACATTAATCACCAAGGGTACTAAGCATATCTTCGTAAATCTGCTTACCCCTTAACCCTTTCAAATATAGGTACTTGTTGATGGCTGCAATTGTTTCGATTTTCACAATTTCGGTGGACATCTTCTTTCTTTTAATTTATTGCGTAACTCTGGTTTACTTTTTTGACCTCAAACTTCACACTGACACCTCTAATAAGTTATTGTTCGTTGCTATGGTAATGCAAAATTTTTTTATGCATGGAACTGGTCTAGGCAAACTAGATATCAGCTTCTGGATGATTCCAAATTAAAAGCCGTTCAACCGAAAAAAAGATCTCGGTGTTTAAACGTGGAATTTTGCTGCGACCCTACTCAGAAAAAAATCCTTACCCCACATCCATTTCCACCCATCAGGTCTTCCTATTCACCGCGCCATCGCGCATCGTCATATCCCGAAAAATGTTGCGCTAAGCTGACCGTAATTTCCCTGGATCAAATTTATGTTAATGGCGCCATAAACAAGTCAGATCTGACTCAAAGTCTTCCTAATCTGGGAAATATGAACCGACCCGCAAAGCCACTTGAAAAGCTACCAACTTAATGTTTATTACGGAGAGGCGTAATGTTATTACGTAGAGGGGCTATTTTAACGCGTAAATTAGTTCAGGTAGTTGGGACATTTGATACAGTCTTCGCGTACGGGACGTTCTCATATGGAAGCCTTGACACGCTTCTTTGGATCTCGGAGAAAACGCAGCTAATGGGGTAATATTTGGTAATCGATTTTGTCTGAAGAAGGTGACTGTCTGTCTAGATTTTTCGAGTAGAAGATCACACATGTCTAGCTACTTTTAATAATTACTGAAGTTGGATAGCAAAATGTCAGCAGTGGCTAGCTCTTCATAATTCATGACATTTAGATTGAGTATGATTTTTCTGGATACTGGGGCAAAATCACAAGAAATAAATTATGTTTTTCTCCATCCGGGGCAAATAAAGCAACAAGAATCAGTCTCGGCTTCAGAAAGGGGCCATCAGATTTTTTGTCGAAACCGTTTCGACTTCCATATACGATTTTTCGTATTTTTCGTATTTGAAACGTGAAATTCTTTCGTTCCGGTTGTTTTTCCACGGTATCGTGTTCATCGAATCGCATGGAGCGGGTTATAACAAGTTCCTTTTCACCACATCATCTAACCTTACATAACAAGATCGAATATCTTGGGCCTGAACACTCGGAGCTAACCATGCATGTGCAAAAGCTGCTTCGCAGTATCGTGTAACTTGAGAATTAAACAGAAATCGCATTGTGAGAGAGAACCGAGAGTTTGTGTCACTTCGAGATTGAAAAGAATAAATGAGTTTTGTGCAGATCGTTATCGGTATTTTTGTCGTCGAATTTTGCTGAAAGATTTCATGAGAATCTCTCTGGAATACAACTTGAGTTTACTTGGTTTTTTGTTGGCGAAGTACCTAACATTGATAATTGTAATATATCAAGTCAATACTATCCAATATACAAAATAAACTGGTAATTACCTCTATTCGGAAGATTTAATCAAATAATATAAGAGCAGATGTCCTATGACCCTTATATGGAGACAATTTTCTCAAAAACAAAAAAGATCAGTATGTTATCTTCTCTTATGAAACGAATGGCCGAAATGTTATCGTCAAACAGCCAACTTATTCAGTCTGTATCAATTCAGTTCATTAAATTTTATGCCTTCGACCTTATTGCAAAAATTGGACCACCTAGAGAGTACTAATATAGTCACAAGTAACCAACATCTATCAATCGTTCAACTGGTTCTTACGACAGTTGACGTAAAATAAAATCTCGTAGGAATACCCACAAGAGTCTAAATTTCCTGTGAAAGCCCTAAAACAAGTGAAAATCGTCGAGTTCGCACATTTCACGTCTTGGAAACTGGATACGCGACATTGTTATAAGAACACCGGAGACATTTTAAGAATCGGCTTTCCTTCCAAAGTATAATTTACGAGACGCAGACTAGATCCACAGTTCCGATAAATCATCATCTGCAACAAGGAACTGAAACTTTAGATCGTCTTTTAATCGTGATACGTGAGACCACGATAACGTCCTTCATATCTCCTGTAAACCATCTAGCTACATAACAACTCCAAGAACTTTATCTGTCATGTCTCGTTGAAGAGCTTATGTTATGCTTTCTACGTCGTTTTTTATCTCTGCGAGAAGAGGCCTCGTGGAGTTTCTAGGTATTTCGATTTTTTCTCGACCGTTTCAGCTCAGACGTAAAGTCACGTGTTGAATTTTTTCCGGAGGTTTGCAAGGGCGAGGGGATCTTTCCAGCGACAACTTAGTTTCATAATATTCTCGTATATCTATTCATCCTGCAACACTATTGGTTTATCATTCAGTGTTTTGTGGGACGCCAAATTAATTCAAATATTAGGTCGACTGCTTTCCTTTGGTTATCAGTTTTAAGCCAGTATTTGTACCTGAGACCTAAAAATAGTTTCTCAAGAAGTTTCTGGAATAGGAGGATGATGAAAAATTTTTAGCCTACTCTTGAATCAAACAAAATTTCAATGTCAAAATCGTTGAAAATTTACGACCTTTCAAACTTTTTTTTAGTTGAGGAAAGAGATGATAGTCGGATAGAGCCAACCTGATGAATAAGGAGGGTGTTCTAGTAATTCAAACCCTAAATCACGAATTTTTTGCAAGTCAACACGAGATTTGCGTGTAGGGGCGTTCTCCTCCAAAAACAAAACACCTTTGGATAGCTTTCCGCGACGTTACACTTTAATTTTTTTCCGTAGAGTGGTCAGTAATGTCGAATAGTAATCTCCGGTTATTCTTCCACCCTTATCGAAAAAATCATGATTACTCCGTGTCAATCCCAAAAAACTGAAGCAAGAACTTTTCCAGCAGATTGTTGGACACAAAACTTCTTAGGTCTTGGAAAACCAGAGTGTCGCCATACAATCGATTGTTGCTTTGTTTCTGGATCGAAGAATTGTACCCAAATCTCATCCATAGTAACAATTCGGTTTAAGAAGTCTACATCGTTTTCAAATCGAGCACAGATCGAACGCGATGCTTCTACCCTTACACGCTTTTGGTCGACATTCAAACGTTTGGGTATCCATTTTGCAGCAATTTTTCTCATGTCCAAATTGACGTGAACTATATGATGAACGTGTTCGTATGAAATATTCATTGCTTCAGATATCAGTTTGCTCACTTCGACGGTCTGATAAAATCATGTCATGAACTGCATCGATATTGTAGGGGACTGACAAAGAAACTGGCCTTCCCGATCGGTCATCATCTTCAATGGAAAATTTACCTCTTTTGAAGCTTGCAATCCAATTTTTCACAGTCGCATACGAAGGACATTGATCACCATGGATACTAAGCATATCTTCGTAAATCTGCTTATCTCTCAACTCTTTTAAATACAGATACTTGATGATGGCTCGATACCCCAATTTTTCGATTTTCACAATTTCAGTGGATATCTTCTTTCTTTTAATCTATTGCGTAACTCTGGGTTACTTTTTTGACCTCAAACTTCACACTGACACGCAAATTTTTTATTATGCATGGAACTGGTCTAGGCTAACTAGATATCAAAACATCCTCGTACAGAATAATTTTTGGTCATTCATTGAGTTTATTCTTGGACTCCCTTCTCTCAAAGCCAGACCATTTCCAATACCCTGGTACAAACAGAACCAATTATACTCTGAACTCTCATTTCTCCAAGATGCAATCACCTCATACTCCAGCAATATCCTCTGTTCTTCCGAATCGAATTGAAATGACGATACGTCCCGAGTAGTCCTAAGGATAATCTTCAATTTTATGCATATAATATCGGAGCAGGACTCTAGGAAATGGCAGATAACTCAATGCGAAGCAATTTAAGCCCATATATAATCTCCAGTTGAAACGTTAATGGGTCCGTGTAAAAACAGGGCTGCCAACCTGAGTCAGTGCATACTTTATGGCCCTAATTGAACCATCTTATTTGCAGCATATCAGATGTGTTTGTGATAGGCTATTGCTACGTCCACAGCATTGAGGGTATTTGGTTTTTGCTGGGTGGTATGTGCTCCACATAACTTTTAATTATTCAGAGTCCTTGAATGTTTATTGTAAGATGATACTTTACATATTTGCCCATAAAAAGTCGAGCCATTTCAGAGTGCTGATAAATATTCAAGGATGTCTCAGCATCCAACATTTCAAATATCGAGATCAATTTGGAATGCGAGAGGGCAGCCCTGGGTATCTGCCGAAAGATTCACAGCAGATCGATTTTATGAAATAGACTGCTACCCTTGAGCTTCGTGATTTGAAACCTTTAACTCATAACTGATCTTCATGATGAGGACACAGCCTAATCGGATGGCTCATTTCGCGGCAGATTAAACCAACTGATGTTCATGTAGGGAACTCGTAAAAACTGTAGTTAATTTTCCAACAGTTTATTATGGATCGTAATTTACAACACCGACTGAAGATTTGATAGATCTGTTTCGAGACATGATCGACAGCTAAAAAGTGGGTTCAACATCCGAGAAGTCTCGTAAAAATTTTTACGACATATGATGGCGTCATAACTGAGCTAAACATTGGCTGTTTCGATGGGGATGGAGTGGATCCGCCGTGTCTATTCCATCATGAAATGGGAAAGCGAAATACTTCAGGAGTTTCAGGGAAATTGGTGAGCTGTAAAGGGGCGTCCTCATTTTTTCCCGAAAGTCTGCGACGTATATGATGAAAACGAAAAGTATATTGTTTGGTGGGGTTGAAATTGCGGATACAGACCCTATTTTCCGAAAGGGAGGTCGCAGAGACCACCCGTCCCGTTTTAATTCGAAAATTATCCGCTACCAAAGCCCAAACGCTTCGCGGAAGAATAAATAACACTGTTGCCCGGGAAAAAAATCGAATAAACCGAAATCCTTTCGCAATCCAGCATAACGCTTTCAGATCTCCGCTAATTGGGTTTGAATGGATAAAACGCGGCCCGGAGCGATCACGGAGCAAACACCAAAACAACGATACGAAGCCCTGCATTCCCAATTTCATTTTTTCATCGCGCAAACTTTTCCCGGTGTAATTAACGAACCAATTAAAACTTTTTACGCTCTCCAGGACATAAAGAAAGGAGGGCGGCGGTTGGGGGTGGGGCGTATTTATTGGCAAATGACTCAAGGAGTTTATTGAGTTTCTACGAATGTCAATGTTCAAGAAAGTCGGTTCTTTCGAGCTCAGGAATTTTATTGGGGTGTTTTCGGTGAAAATTAATGATTTAGGATGGTTGCTTCGAAAAGCTTTTTTTTGGGTTCGTAGTTATGCCTGAATTTACTCTACAGTAATAAATCTTAAAGGCCACCGTAGGAAAATTCTATTTTTCGAATGCTCATTTCTTATTTGGAACTGGAGGCTAGAATCATTGAAAACATTATTGAAATTAATGATAATGAATTTTAAATGACGTTTTTGAAACTGTCAGATCTGTCATCTGTCAAATCTGCCATTTGTCAGATCTGACAGATGACATATGTCATCTGTCAGAAGATATGAGAAGTGTTGGAGGGAAGGATCGAGTGGAGTAAAGAGGAGGACATGTCCATGAAAATGGAAAATGAAAAACCGAGTAGTTTGAAATTTGGTGGCTCATACATTCCACGACGCTCGTGCATCTTTCTTTTTTCCGAGACGGAGGCATAACTCAGGACCGGACAGCCGTCGAACCTTATCTCTAGAAACGAATTTAATGAAACAAAGGGCCCTCAATCATCGTCCGGCCTGGAACAAGAAACAAACGAATAGGAATACGAAATTTAATTACTCCCTACACTTTATTCTTTATTTCTCTCAGCGCCGTCCTGCCATAACGCAATAAAACCCATTAAAAAGCGACCGGCTTCGGCCGCCGAACAATAGGATATAAAATGTTATGATATCACTGACAGTTCAAAGTCAAAAATGGATCTGTCTCACATTCTTATGCGGACGGGTCGGTCGGAATTTATAATCAAGGCGGCTGGAATTAGCGCGAATGGACTTTATGAATGCAGACCGTGGCGGTTTGGCGAAAGGAAGAGCCGTTCGAAGAATCCGAAAAATTCTCGGGGGATAGAAATAAGTTCAAATAACGATGGCGACTCCCGAATCACAAAAGGGTGAAAAGGGGGGATTTACAGACTAAAGTTGGCTTTTTCCCGTGTTTTCTAGCGAATTTTCGAGTCATTTTGAAAGGATATTCCGTTTTATATCCGTTTTGCATCCGTTTTATCCGTCTCATATCCGTTCGATCCGTTTTATATCCGTTCGGCCCGTTTTATATCCGTTCCGCCCTTTTTTTTTTTATGTCCGCTTCATATCCATTCCAGCCGTTGCGTGTCCGTTCCATCCGTTTTATATCCGTTCCATCCGTTTTATATCTGTTCGATTCGTTTTATATCCGTTCCATCCTTTTTTATATCCGTTTTATGTCCGTTCCATCCAAATGTTCTTTTGATGAAGGAATGTCCGTCATTCCTTCCATGCCACTAAGTCAACTTTCAACGACTGTTCAGACTGGCGTATGCCGGAACATAAATCTCAGAAAAAAGCTATCGAACGAAGAATTATTTCCACATCGGATATCAACAACAAATAATTTTCGTTTGATACGACCGGCTTTCCCACATTGTAGATTAGATTTAACGATGCAATGAAACAAACGTGAAATTGATGCAAATCCTATTGTCCGGTATAGAACAATATCCAAACCATTAAAACTCTATTCGGCTGTACGATTTACGATTTGAAACATGAATCGGCACAGTTGAGAGTCGGAAATCTGAGGATTTAATGCTATTCCGCATATTTTATGATCACAATTAATATTCTCATTATGATATTGTATTTATATCCATTCCCAATCTTTGCACTCATTCGGAGATCGCAATTAATGTATGCATATTGTAATTGAAGCGTTTTCGATACTCTTCGCAAAAATTTTAACAGTAGATTCTTGAGGTGAAAAAAAACACTGTTTTCTATGCCATTTTTAATGATATTGAGCTGTGCCACCCCTAGAAAAACAAAATTACCTTCAGAATAACTAGCATTCTACAAACCGTTCAAATATTGATTAGATAGCGCCCAACTTAGTTTCAAGAATTGAGTTTTTTGAATTTTTAGTATTTTTATGGTATGTAATGGTCAAAATGAGAAAACTAGAAGACGTGGGTGATATCTTGTGTTCGAAAAAGATTCATCGAATGAATGAAAAACTATATTCCGAAAGTCATTTCATTCGATAACACCGTTTGTGAGATAAAACGTAAAATAAATTTTTTTTATAGTTTTTCAACAGCCTGTATCTTTCGAACCGAGCCGATTCAGAAAAAATGGTGAAGAAAACAAGTGTTTCTTTTGACCTCAAGAATCTACTGTTGAAATATTTGTACGAGTCAAAGACTCACCCTGTATAATTTAAAAAGTCCATTTATATTCAGTAATTTTTGTATGAACGGATTTTGAAATTGACTATGACTATTTTTGGGTTGAAATTCATAGGGCTGTAACACCTCCTTGCAAAAATAAAAAATTTTGATGCATTTATTACGTGACACCCTGTATATCTCATCATCATCAGCCGGAGACATTTAACAAATGTAAAGACTAACCCAAAAGCGACCACCTGTCCAATGGATCTTCATATCCAGCAAAAAAAGGTCGAATACAGAAATGGTAAAATTCCAGTTTTAGCAGCATCTCCTCTGGATACCAGCTCTTAGTTAACAACCACACCGATCTTCGCGATACCTCGAATTCATTAATTTAATTGCTTCTTCAGCCCAGACGTGACGAAATCCCTACGGGTTCCACAAACAGACTTGACACCCAAGGTGATGATGGGCAGAAAAAATCGCTTCCAAGGCAGGGAGACAAATACGACCAGTACTGGCGTAATAGCGACCTTATACTGCATCTTGTACCGGACTGTCGTCTTTTTCCAGCGAGCAATCGATAGTGGCCTGTGGAGGTCGTTAACTGCCTGTATCTACATAAGGTGCGACCACTGGAGATCTTGTAGATCTGCCACCTCGTCGATGCGCACTTTCTAGCGCATGTTCGTTCCTTTTTTATCGTTATCAACGTTTCAGACTTGGATATTTTGAAGATCAAATCGATCTACATACACATTTGCCGAAGCTATGCATAAAGATCTCTACGAATAGAGACACTGAAGCTTAGCCAATGATCTTAGAATCATTGAAACTCCTGAAAAAAATCAAATCAGCTTGATACTCTAGACTGTCCAGAATATTCTTACATTCTGGTTGCTTTTCCGCCCATCTGATCTAAAGCATAAACGGATCCTTGCAAACGTTGCACGCCTGATCCACCAGTATCTACATAAGGTGAGACCACTTAAGAATTTACTGCCCATAATTATTTACCATCACCAGTGACATTTAGTGCCTCGATACCTTTCGAATATAGCGCGATACATATCCATTGTTATTTATTAAATATGAATTATTGTTCATTAGGTCTGAAAGGGGCCATTTGAGGATAATAAATCACCGCAGGATCGATACTTATTGATTTGTCCGCGTAGCTGGTGATAGACCTATGCAATTTTAAACGCCGAGTCCGTAGATACTATTTTGTATTGTTGTAGGGCCTGAAAATGCTCCAGCAATTTTCTCGTTCAGATTAAAAGATCGGCCTAGGGCAGTGTGTAATTTAGCATGCAATACGAACATAAATATATATCAATGAGGGGAAAAACTCGGTCTTGTTCGGATAGAAAGGCGTGTTATTAGAAATGAGAGGTTCATGTTTTGATAAAACGTAATGAGTGCCTTCGTTTCTCCACAATGCTCGTATCTTTTCCAGTCCTTGCTCGCTGTTTGTTTAAAAATTTATAATCGATAAGGTTTTTTAAAGCCGGAAGCTCAGGGTTGCCACCAACGGACAGAAACGCGCATGCAAGTGTGTTGTTCTCTGTTGTTGAACATACTTTCTTCCGTTGTGTCGACATTGGTTGATACAGTTTGAGCCTTAGTTCAATTAAAGCTTTGTGCAATTTCCATTTTTTCTTATCTCTAAGATGAATCATTCTCAAATCTAACAAAAACCAACCCGATTCCTCACACCCTTCTCAACCGCTAAAAATGGCGTCGCAAACGTCCCTCCAGAGAAAATCAATTAGTTAGGCAGGAGCCGACTGAGAAGACATGCCGTCGCTCTGGTCTCTCTTTAATTGACCACGACAAATCTTCCTCAGTTGATAGAGGACATCTAGTCCGAAGAAGAACTGATGGTATATACGAGCTGCCTGGACGGGTGGGCGTGTTCAGTTCATCGCACCTTCTCCCTATCTGGAAAAACATGTATTTGCATGGCAATTTCTTCGAAGGCTAGAAGGAAAAAAATCAATTGGTTTCGCATTTATGAGCTATGTAAATGCGTCCAGCAACCATAATCAATTTATACGTATAACATGAACGATGAAAGGTTTATATATCTTCCAAATTTTTGGACGAGTTGCAAAGGCCAAGAATGCTTCGTTTGTCCAACCTTTAACCAAATACAACGCCTTTCCACCGGTTCATTCACATGTTCTAAACAAATAGGCTCGGAGCAAAACAAATAGCGTAACAAAATTAATCTAAGACAGGCTGCATTACCATTTATCTAAGGATCACCATAAACAATTAAATTTCCAGTAGTAAATAAGCTAGCGATGCGTAAAGATGATCTAAGTTTTATCTAGGTCTTATCTGTTTAACTTCGCTGGTTCTTGTCTCTCTTTCTCCTCTGGTCTTACACCTCTTGATGCGGTTAATCTGGTTTGCGAAGGACTCTTCTTGTCGTTACATCCTCCGCCCGAGGGTGTTAAGTCATCTACTCGGGATATAATAAGCGAAATTGGATGAATATTCTTCAGCAGAAATGATAAAATGACTCCGGTCTTCGGTTTCAACTCATTCAAGAGAGAGTTCTCGATCTGGATCAATGTATTTTGGAACTACGCAAACAGAGTTATTTTTCTCATTTGTCTTCAACACTATCTAGAATATTTGTGTTATATTGTACACATCTCATTTTGAAGCTTTCATCCTAAATATGCCAGGAACATGTACAAATCATTGGTGAATCGTATGCTGACCAAATTCCTTGTTTTTCCTATATTTTAAGTGTGATTTGCACAGAAGACAATGATCACAGCGAGTGCAATAAAAAGTTTTCTTGAACAGATGGAAGCCAATATTGATTTCATTCGATCATTTCCAATATTATCGATTGAAATGGAGAAGTACAAACTTCCAACTGATTTCCACAATAATTAACTAACATCAACAACTTCTGAAGCCCAACTCGTCGGCATCAAACCCAGGATAAAACAATAAGTAGACAACGGGCAGCATCGGCGTGTTGTAGTCGTATCAGACGGACAGACAATACAAAACGCGGCCTCCCATGATGCCCGCTATTAGGAGCCTACCCAAGGCGGATATGGGGATATCGGTTGATCTAGTTCATCAACCTACCTAGCTCGCGTAGATCATACTTCGGAGAGTGCTACAGCAGCCGACAGAATGATCTTCCTACGCGCCATTTAACGCCATGGAAATAGAGGGGGCTCGGCACAAATACCGACGCACCTGTATACGAAACCCAGAAATTTAATTTTCTTTCGGTAACTACAAAATCCTTCTCAACATTAAATGACCCCACTGTGTTCCAATGGAGAACCTATATGATTATCCACATAGAAAAACTTCAACCCTGTCTCATGACTTTCTCCGCTCGCGCCGTAGATGAAGAAGCAGTTCTACCTACAGAAGATAAACACGAGGGTACGAAGTAGCTCATCGTGTTTATCTTCGTTATCGAGGTGCATCGTTTTCATCAGGATTCACCTGAAACGTATACAGCTTATCTCAGACACTTGATACGAGAGCAAGATAAATATTTGCCCCCTTATTTATACGTATCTAAGTACATATTTTGTAAACTCATTATTTGTTTACACTGCTCTGTTTGCAATTTTCGATTTCGGTTAATCGGTGATCGGAAGATGGGTTGATATTATAGCGAATTTGAAATTAGGGTGTATCGTAATACTGTCAGAGACCAGGTTGATTCGGTATGTTGATTCTGATCAAAGGAGACCTTTGAAAACACATAGTTATTCAACGATATTTTGAGTAAAAGTATCGAATGGAAACATTCAAGAATTTAGTCCATAGGGATGGAGCTGCACTTCTGGGCGTACAATTAAGGTCGAGAAACATTTTAATGGTCAAAAATGGATTCATTTCAGAACTCTTGAGCAATTTTCGAATTCTTTCTCGAAAAAAATGCCTCGTTTTCGATTTTGACTCAGATCTTCAACGAATAATGCCTCAATTCTTTGTTTTTGAGTTTCCAGACTCCAGAGGAAATCGATTTTTAGATTCAAGAGAAAAAAGGCAAAAAATACTTCAACCATTGAAATATAACCCAAATATATAATATTCTACTACTCAAGGCTACAACGAGCAACAGGCTCTTTGGTGTAACTACGTTGGGGGCACAAAACGTGACCTGCACACTTTGTCTACTGATTTTTCCTGGGAAACCCTGACAACAAGGAATGTACAGAGATAAATCATCGACAAGAATCAACAAACTACCGCGAATATTCCTCATATTCACAGTACAACGGACCGCTGCAACAAAATAGACTACAACCTCATTATATGCCTTAATTGCTCCTATAAAATGTCTGTAGAATGCCTCATTAAAACCCAACACAGAGATAATACTTAATTAATGGGCAAAATCGGTCAAAATAAATCAGCATCTACATCACACACGGCAAAAAAATAAAATTGCACGCGAGAGAGAGAGAAAGGAAAAGAGACAGACGGAGAAATAGCCGGTCTGAAATTTATTCACAAACGCCGGTTCAATGCATCTTTCTAATGGTTTCACTTATTACATCTTGCGCACCGAGCGTGATGGAAGGCGCTCAAAAGCATGCCATGAATATTTTATCATAAGGAATTGCTGCTCCTATGTCTTTTTCACATCTGTGTGTGTTCAGAAGGTCGCCAGCCCTGTTGATCGTTTATTCTTTGGAGGGCAATCAAGTATTTCGTTCCTTTAAATGAAAAGAGGGACCGTTTGGTTCGATGCCATTCCATGATGTCTGTCGAATATTGAGAATTGATTGGCAGCCGGAAGATTATAGAGCAGCACAAATTTCGATATACCCGCAACCGAAATTTCCATCGACCATAACTTGAAAACTAATCCTTTCAGCAAATTTTTGTTTGCATATTCGTAATCTACGCCCCCGATTTAGTGAATATTCCAATTTTGGTGGAAATCGAAAGGATAAAATTTTTTTCAAATTTTCCATATTCATTTTTTTGAAAAATATTTTTGGTCTCCGATCGAAACCAAATTAATACTGTCGACTAATTCGAGGGAGTAAAAGACGAATATGCAAACAGATATTTTTTTAAAAATTTATTTTTCAAGTTATGGTCGATGGAATACAATAATTCGTTGGTGGAGCGCGGGTAAAAAGCGAATTTCTTGTAAATCAAAAATTTTTTATTTTTCGAACGATATCAACCCGGTTCATTTTTTTGACTAATTTGAGGTCGTAGATTACGAATATGTAATTTAATTTTTTCTAGGATCAGTACTTTGGGAAAAAAAAATCACTTTTTGAAGAAAATTCCGTCAACTTTCAGGAGCTGTAGCAGCCAGGAAGGAGTTACTCAACATGAGCTGATTTTTTGGTGATAGATTAGTTCCTTCCGAATAGAAAACTGCAATTTTCCTTCTTTTACCGCGAACCGTTGAGATTTTATGATTTTTCCGCCAAGGTCCAAAATTTCCGATTTACCATCGACCATAACTTGAAAACTAATCCCTTCAGCAGAATTCTGTTTGCATATTCGTTATATTTTTTGAAAAAAATTTTTGATCTCCGATCGAAACTAAATTTATACTGTACACTAATTCGAGGGCGTAGAACACGAATATGCAAACGGATATTTTTTTAAAAATTTATTTTTTATGTTAGGGTCGATAGAAATTCGTAAATTTTGGACCTTCGCGAAAAAATCATAAAAACTAAACTGTCCGTGGTAGATCAATGAATTATAGTTTTTTCTATTCGCAAAGAACCAGTCTATCCCAGAAAAAATCATATTATTTCCACTGCCGTTTTTCTGGCTGCTACAGCTCCTCGAACTTGACCAATTTTTTCGAAATTTTGCACTAAAAGAGATTTATTCCACAGAATACTGATCCTACAAAAAATCTAATCGTATATTCATGATCTACGCCCTTGAATTAGTAAGTGAAATGACCTGGGTGGATATAGGTAAGTTAGTAAATTTTTTTCTTTGATAAAGCGCGGGTAAACACGATAAAGAGCGCGGGTAGCAGTCGACACTTATCTGATGAATGAAAAGAGGATTCCTCTATAATGCAAACTCCTCTGCACTCAACGATTGAAGTTGGCCTATAAAATTAACAAGGAAAAAGGTAAGGAAACAGTCGGCACTTTCAGCAAAGAATTTTCCACTTAACAAACTTTTTTATCGTTAGAAGCGCCCCGTCCGATGCCCAACGGTCGAAAAAAACGCCGATTGTTTTTCCAGGTCGCCATTACCGCCGCTATCGTTTTCAATTCCGTGTTGTTGAACGCAGATAACGAAATAAACGCGGCGATAGAATTGAAAGCGACGCGAAAATGGTCACAAAATTAAATTAGGTATACACATACACACAGAGCGCTGCGGCCGTTCGACAGATAGCGATACCATTGAGTTATATTTTCGATATTGCGTAGCCACCCGACAGACCAATTGAATTTTTAAACAATGCCATATCTAACTTTGGCATTGTTTACATAAATTACTGGCCTATTGTGCCGCGCAGGCCGGGGTGGTCGCCAACATCTACTTGGAGGACGGGATACACTGGGCAGCATAGTGTATTTGGCTGAATTTGAAGTGTAGATTTTCAGGAAAGCGCCACACAACTCATCCCTACACTCATAGATCCACGTCAGAAAAATCAAGAATCAAACTTGAGCAAATATTGGTTTTGAAGCCCATAATGTTGAGGAAACCCTTGGTTTGTCCATTATAACCCGTCTTCTGAAATATAGGGAAACTCAAGCTGGCAGAATACAGAGGCTGGCCTGCGTTTGCATCACTGGGGCAATGGGAACGTGCCCAACTCAATGGAGACATTACAGATCTCACAACTCTTCATATTTTGATAGAAAGATGAGCTCATAAGGCCATCCTAAGAAAGAAGAATGGGAGATTTGAACAGCCTGGGTCCCTCCAACTAGATCCATTCATTCACTACGATGCTAATTAGGAAGATGCTATGGGAGTGCAGAAAGAAACTCAAAAAATTAGGCAATAATAACAAGATGAGTTTATCCTGGGCACAAACTCCTCCGTCTGGAACCTGTATGTTGTACATGGTAACATGAATTGCTTGATTTTGGCTGTTTCTGGTACTTCTAGACTAGATAGGGAAAAGCGTTGAGAGGAGTACAACACTCGACTTGGACATGAAAAGTCTAGTAGTGGAAAACGTTTCACGATATTTTCATTTGTCTTGAAAATATATTATTATTACTATTTGAACCCGGGTCGTTGTGGCTCTTTTGTTCTCTACCCTATTCATTCAGGTACCCAAAGAGGTCGACAATGGTGCTGATAAAACCGACACCATCCTCAGGGGCCTTGGCCGTTACCTCGTGAGTATCCAGGAACGGTTTACCCATATGAATGGTTTTTAGGCCAGCCAGCTCTGGACACATGCATACCATGTGTTCAGTTGTTTCTGCTGCTGATCCACAGACCCTACAAATCCCATCTGCTGACTTTCCCATACGGTACAAGTGATATTTGTACCGACACTGCCCTGTCAACAGTCCCACCATCACCTGAAGCTAAGCTTGTGACAGCTTCAGCAGTTTTCTGGTGTAGGTCAGTGAAATCATCACGAATTTCTTTGACTGAGTAAGTCCAGGAGTGTTTATCCAGAGGGCTATTCTGCTGTTCAACTCTCATTGTTGGACTGCTGCCTCATATTGGTATTATCCAAGCCCACAGAAGGGCTCAGGTGCAGCAGGTGTTCGCCTTGATGCTCTTTGCAAGTTCATAGGCTTTTTTATTTCCTTCAACACAACAATGCCCTGGTACCCAAAGTAGAGTCACTTTACTGCCTCTGGCCAGTTGCTTTATGGGATTACATCACTCCCATGTCAGCAGAGATCCCTGGCAGTGTGATTCCAGGGACCTCAGAGTGGCCTGGCTATCCGTGGTGATATAGATATGCTCCCCTTTGAGATTCATTTTAAGACACTCCTGAGCGCATACGCAAACAGTCTATAAAATGGAAGGTTCACTTCCCAGGGCTTTAGGGATCCTCAGTATAGGTCCATATATGCCAATGTTAGTGCCCCTTTCTGATTTTGATCCATCGGTAAACCACATGGATGACTTTTTGTCCAAACGACTTACGAAACTCATTGTCGAATTTGTTTTTTTCGTCATGAAACAGTCCGTGCATGAAGCAGGCGCAACCATTTCAGCCAGGACCATTTTTAGCGTAAGGCAGTGTACGTACAACGAATGCCCGTACGGCATTCGATGGAAATGGAGTCGGCCGGGATATTCCCAAATTATAAATTCAAATCAGGTTACCCAAATGCTTACCGAAATTAATGAAATAATATATATTGTTTGACAAAGTTCGCTGTAGGTTCGCCGGATAGGGCAGGCCAATAAATTATGCCGGTTTCACGGGACGACGCTGTTTATGCACGTCTGATATGCGGAAAGTTTGTACGTTCACGTCTGAGGAAATGCCGATTTGAATTTATGCGGAACTTGGCTGGAAATAATGACGATTTTGGGACAGGTGTGTGCGAGGGTGAATGGAGCCACTTTAGAAGGTATTTTCGATAAAAAATATGGTATGGTAGTACTCATACATGCTTTTTACAACAGACCCTACGATTAAACTCAACATAGGCATTTTTTTCTGAAGATACCCAAATTCTAAGTGGAACATTCAACATCAATTCAATTCTGCACTTCCTCTGGATCACTTGGACGTTTGTGTGAATGTATATAGAGTTTTTTTGGCGATAATCACGTTATATTTATTTATTTATTTATTTTATTTATTAGAAATAAGGAATACAACGGATTATTTAAAGTCCACTACTGTATCCACATGTACATAAATTGAGGTATAACATCATATAATAATGAATAAAAGAAAAACAACTCAATTGAACTCAATCCAAAAATGAAACATCAAGAAAGAGAGAGAAGAAAAAAAATAGCATAGTACAAAAAAAAAACATATATATAATCAAAGAAAACAAGAAACGATACATTCATCGAACTATTATAATGAATAATGATTTTTCAAGGATTTCTTTAACTGTTTAGATTTATTGGAAAATAAATTGAAATGATCATTCACACCGTTACACAAATGAGTCATTCTCTGAAGTGGCGAATTCTGTGCGCATCTGGTATTTCGAAACTTGAGATGGAAAATATCTGGACGTCTGAGTCTCCTATCGGGTACATTAATATCAATTTGACGCAAAAGGTTACTATCATGAAGCTCGAAGTTAAGGAGTTTGACGAAGAATAAGATGTCATTAACCTTCCTGCGATCCTCAAGACTGATCATGTTGAAAAATTTGAGCCTGATATTATAATTTTCAGTATTTCCAGGAACAAGGCGAAAAGTACATTTAAAGCTTAGAAATCTGAGAAACCTTTTCTGAACATTTTCAATGCGATTAATGTATGTCAAATACTGGGGGCACCATACAGTTGAAGCGAAGTTTAATTTGGAGAAAATGAAGGAGTAGTAAAGAGTTCTTAGAGTAGTCAAATCACTAAATGGGCGACATTGACGAATCAAGTACCCAAGCAGTCTATTAGAGGAATTGACTACTGCCTCCACCCGAGCGTCAAAAATCAGTTTAGAGTCGAAAATTACTCCAAGATCTCTAACTTGGCTTACTCTACACAGTTCTTCACCACCAAGACAGTACGGGTATTTTATAGGGTACTTATTTCTTGTAAATGTAATAACCTTAGACGTAAACAGGATCTCCTGGGTTCGATCAAGAAGCATATAATCCTCATTTCTGATTCAAGCAGTCTGAAGTCTTTCATCGGTGTCAACATACTATCCCTTCCAATAAAAAACTCAGGACGATAAATGATGTTTTTCTCAAGTCTCAATTATGAAGGATCAGAAGCAGCTACTGTAAGTTCATTCCTGTGAAGGCAGCGCACGTAGAAGAAGAAGAAAAAGCAGCTATCTGTAGAATGAGGATTATAAGAAGCTCGTGCGAGAACTAAGGATGAATTGGTGCGCCACACAAGTAGGTACTTTGAAATTCTTGAAATTCTTTTACATTTCTATCTCAATAGTCTTCATCAGAATTAGGAACACTTTTTTTGGCAAATGTGGACAAGAGTAATTCGAGGCAAAAGATACAGGCTGGAAAAATCTGTCTTCCCCAATCTCCTCCATTCCAGGAGAGTAGAAAATTCCGGAAGATTACCAGGAAGTCTCACTCCATAATCGGAATAATCCTTATTCCATTTCCAAACAGTTTACAACGTTCATCTTCATTTCCGCCCCACTTTCCTAATCGAATATCTCTTCCAGTTTCCCATCCGACATCTCCGTCATCCTAATACAATAATAACAACTCGAACTAACCAAGAAACCTTGCCGGAAGTTCAATTAGCCCCCGAACTGGGAGGTTTCAAATGCGGTTTCTTTCCGCGAATCTTCCCCTATTAATTCCGCTAATTGGGAAAAGATAAATACTACGCCCGATTATTTACCAAATCCTATTAACTCTTTGAATTGCCGAAGCTGCTCGGGAGGATTATTTGAATTATGAATTTCAGCGATATTTTCGGTGGTTTCTCTCGAATAATTTTGCTGGTTTCGTCTTCTTCCCTACTTAGCTGGGAAAACCCTAGTCGTGACCTTTTGATCTATCATTTTCAATGATCAATGTCCCAAAAAAAATTAAGCCACCGGAAATTTTAAAAAAAATTACGTCTGTAAGTCCTCCTAGCTTTTCCATGGAAATCACTCCATTTTGACTAATGCTGGAGTGGCCCAAGGCTCAGTTTACCCACTTCTAAAGCCACCTAGAGCATAAAGTTTCGTAAATCGTCTGGACAAAAAGTCATCCACGTGGTTTACTGATGGATCAAAATCAGAAAGGGGCACCGGCATTGGCGTATATGGACCTAAACTGAGTGTCTCTAAAGCCCTAGAAAGTGAAACCTCTATTTTACAGACCGAGACACTGGCTGTTTATGTATGCGCTCAGGAGTGTCTTAAAATGAACCTTAACCATATCACCACGGACAGCCAGGCCACGCTGAGGTCCCTGGAATCAAACTGCCAGAGATCTCTGCTGACATGGGAGTGCCGTAATGCCATAAAGCAACTGGACAGATGCAATAAAGTGACTCTACTATGGGTACCAGGGCACTGTGGTGTTGAAGGAAATGAGAAAGCCGATGAACTTGCAAAAAGAGCATCAAGGTTAATACCTGCTGGACCTGAGCTTTCTGTGGGCTTGGAAAGTACCAATAAAAGGCAGCGGTCCAACAATGGGAGTTGAACAACAGAATAACCCTCTGCATAAACACTCCTGGTCTTACTCAGTCAAAGAAATTCGTGATGATTTCACCGACCTACACCAGAAAGCTGCTGAAGCTGTCACGAGCTGAGCTTCGGGTAATGGTGGGACTGCTGACGTGGGAGAGTCAGCAGATGAGATTTGTAGGCTCTGTGGATCAGAAGCAGAAACAACTGTATACATGGTATGCAAGTATCCAGAGCTGGCTGGCCTACGAACTATTCATATGGGGAAACCAATCCTGGATACTCACGAGATGAAGTCCAAGGCTAATAAGGATGTTGTCAGTTTTCTCAACACGATTGACGACCTCCTTGAGTTTTTATGAATGGCAGAAGACTAAAGACAATGGACGTAGTCCTATTGGAAGGGGAAAACCAAAATATATGGCAGCGGACCGACAATGGGAGTTGAACAACAGAATAACCCTCTGGAGAAACACCCCTGGACTTACTCAGTCAAAGAAATTCGTGATGATTTCACCGACCTACACCAGAAAGCTGCTGGATCTGTCACGAGCTGAGCTTCGGGAAATGGTGGGACTGCTGACGTGGGAGAGGCAGCAGATGAGATTTGTAGGCTCTGTGGATCAGAAGCAGAAACAACTGTACACATGGTATGCAAGTATCCAGAGCTGGCTGGCCTACGAACTATTCATATGGGATAACCAGTCCTGGATACTCACGAGATGAAGTCCAAGGCTTCTGAGGATGTTGTCAGTTTTCTCAATACGATTGACGACCTCCTTGGGTTTTTATGAATGACAGAAGACTAAAGAAAATGGACGTATTCCTATTGGAAGGGGGAAACCAAGATATGGGGGAGCGGACCAACAATGGGAGTTGAACAACAGAATAACCCTCTGGAGAAACACTCCTGGACTTACTCAGTCAAAGAAATTCGTGATGATTTCACCGACCTACACCAGAGAGCTGCTGAAGCTGTCACTAGCTGAGCTTCGGGTGATGGTGGGACTGCTGACAGAGCACTGTCGGTACCAATATCACTTGTACCAAGATGGGACAGTCAGCAGATGAGATTTGTAAGCTCTGTGGATCAGAAGGCGAAACAGCTGAACACGTGGTTGCAAGTGTCTAGAGCTGGTACAGACAACACTTCTAACGTTGAGGAGAGAGAGAGAGAGCTCTAAATACTGTGACTTCCATCGATAGCAGTAGTCTAACTTATGTTTTCCTGCAATGTAATGGACTAATAATTGAACCATAGACATTTTAAGAAGCAAAAACTAGATCACTCCAAAAATAATCATCTGAATTTGTCGAACTCAGACATATTGCATATGGAGAGAATAAATCCCATCTCCTCATTAGCAATAGTGCCCAATAAATCCACAGCCGGCGATACGTCCAGATCCGAGACTTCCACATAATTTTTTCGGGCACCTCGGATGCACCAAATTCGATCGTGCGACAAAAACAGCCGCCGGATCGACCGGACCCTTCGCCGATACATCTTAATTAGCGAAATCTGCATTCGCAATGCCATCTCCTAGTCCGTTTTTTGTCTCCTCCGCAAACGCTTATCTGGATCGGGTATCGATTAAAATAAATAATCATAAATTAAAAATCGGACGACCGCAAGTCGGACCGCAATCGGGTTTTTAGTGCTGCGTTCGAGTTATTGGTAGAAGGACGGCCGGAGTTACATTATGAATAAATTTGAATGAGAGTTACGTGGTTTTCTTGGTCGGTTGTTTGAGTCGAGAAAAACATGAGTAGTCGCTCGGTTTAAAATCATTAAATTATGGTTATGATAATGGATTTAATTGACGGGGGGATTGATAAAAGCTGCTTACAGCGTTGTTTATAGAATGGGAATTATGTTCGAGAGGAGATAATGAACTCACCGAATTTTTATTTCGAAATGATAGACGTGATAGTGTTTCAGTGACGGCGCAGCCAGCGATTCAAAAAGATCTGCTGCTTGTTCACATTTCGCCGAATTAAAGATGCATTTTGGAGCGTGTTCGGTGAACACCGTATACACAGGGTGTCCCAGAACCTCCAAATAAGACGAAAAGTTCCCATGAGGGGAAACTGGAAACGCCTTGTTCAAGAGTTACATTGCTTCAAAGACGTGGTTATAGATTTATCCAATTTTTTCCAAAGTGAGACCGAGATGAACAAATGAGATGCACTTGAAACTGATTTTATCCCTCATTCTTCATAGCTAGAGAAGGGTGAAATCGACAAACCAGGCATTATTAGGTTATACTGGGGATGTGTTATGTGAAGAGATTGTATCTTTATCTGGATCTTTGGCATGCAGATCTTTGGGCAGAAGGGAACCTATCTGAATCTCTACATACAAGGTGAGTCTATGAGTCGTACAAATATTTTAACAGTAGATTCTTGAGGTCAAGAAACACTTTTTTCCTTCAACATTTTTTCCGAATCGGCTTGGTTTAAAAGATACAGGCTGTTGAAAAACCATAAAAAAATGATATTTTGACAAACGGTTTTATCGAATGAATTGAATTCAGGGATAAAGTTTTTCATTTATTTGTTGAATCTTTTTCGAACACAAGATATCACCCACGTCTTCCAGTTTTCTCATTATGACCATTACGTACCATAAAAATACCAAAAATTCAAAGAACCCAATTCTTGAAACTAAGTTGGAGTCTATCTAATGAAATTTGAATGTTCAAAAATTGAAAACTATCGGTGACATTTGAAAAATTGGATACTTTGGATGAATATAATTCTTTTCGAAAGATCCACAGTAGTAGTGTCACAGATTTAGCTAGTTATTCTTAAGGTAATTTTGTTTTTCCAGGGGTGGCACAGCTCATTATGAAAACTTAAAATGGTTATATCTTTTTATCAGGGCCGAATCGGCAAAAATGGTAAGGGAAAAAAGTGTTTCTACCGACTTGAAGAATCTACTGTTAAAATATTTGTACGAGTTAGAGACTCACCCTGTACGATCTGTGTTTCAGGGTCTAAAATAACCTATCGATTGAAATTTATTTTGGGAGGATTTTGCATCTCTTCATAAACTTTTTAGGGTTTTCACTCCCAATCTCTGAAACAAAATCAATTAAAAATGAAATCAACGATTTGCTCCTGCGCAAATTCTTGCACTAATTTGTCAGGAGCAAATTAACTAGAAAAAAATTGTTGCCTGACAATGAACTCAAAATAAATAACGTTGAAATTATAATTCTTTGTAACGTTTCGGAGTCTATATCAGACTCCTTCATCAGACGAAAAAAATCTACTTTTGAAAATCTTCTGAATTGTCGCTTTTTGTCTGACATTAATTGTCAACACACAGAAACAGAGACTGCACAGAAACGTTGATTCATTTAATTTTGAAATTACCGGATGACAGTTCCTTCTTTAGTAAATTGATCCAAATATGATCTATTCCTACCGAACAATTTGCCAAATTATTATCTTGATCTAATAGAATACACGTAGACTCTTTAATTTTTCGTTTAAAATGGTCTGGTTCTGTCATTAAAATTTTAGTGTTGTCCCAATCCATCATGTGGTCTCCCGTATTAGAACAAATGTGATCTGCGATTTGTGATCGATTAATTTCTCTATTTTTAATATTATTTTTATGTTCGCGTTTTCTTATTTCTAGAGGTCTGGACGTTTCACCTGTATAAGTTTTACCACAAATACAGGGTATGTTGTAAATACAATTTTTTTATTTTTGTTTTTCGTTCAAAGGTTTAGTTTTTGTTAATATAGATCTTAAATCATTTTGCGTTTTAAAAACAGTTCGTATGTTGAACTTCGAACCGATTCTTCTTATTTTTTCTGAAAGGCCATTAACATAAGGAATTACATTTAACCTAACCTGAATCCCACAGTTGTGTTTTATAGAGAACGATAAGCTCTTCATATCACGAATTCTTTTTCATTGTCACTGAGTGTATAAACGCTATCATTTTCAGATCCATTTCAATCGATCGGATCGAATAGCAGGAAGGCCTAGCGCCTAAGCGAACAATCATAGGTAACGGGTATTCAGATCAGAAACGCGGAGTAATTCACTAGAAAAGATTAATACCGACGTTATCTGGGTACATTCAATTCGATATTTATATCGCGTAGAATTGATATAATTGCGCCTCGTAACGGGCGCCATTTTGCTCCAGATCGTGCCGCGTCAGATCATCAGATCTGATTGAAAAATTGGCCGTTTCCCCGTCTGCATTTTTTACACTTTGGTAGATCATGCGAGGCCAATTATAGTACTATAAATGGATTTCGTATTCAATTATAAAACTCTGGGTAAATTTGGAATAGAATGTGCGATCTTGTTCATCTTTTTTTTGAAGCATGGTCCAGACGAGCTCTAGATCGCTGTCTCTCCTATCAACTACTTTCAGACACAAAATCTATGGACTTTGAAGCTATCCGTATTGAAGTATACAATAAGAATGAAGGGGCTTTAGAAAAACTCAATTTATTCAGAATTGTATAGTGAGAAGCCCATATAGAATCACCTCCATAAAACACAAGAGAACCCCCGCTGAAATACAAGGAAGTATTGATATCTAGTTAGCCTAGACCAGTTCCATGCATAAAAAAATTTTGCGTTATCATAGCAACGAACAATAACTCATTAGAAGTGTGAAGTTTGAGGTCAAGAAAGTAAACCAGAGTTCCGCAATAAATCAAAAGAAAGAAGATGTCCACCGAAATTGTTAAAATCGAAAAATTGGAGTATCGAGCCATCATCAAGTGCCTGTATTTAAAAGGGTTAATAAGTAAGCAGATTTACGAAGATGTGCTTAATACCCTTGGTGATCAATATCCTTCGTATGCGACCGTGAAAAATTGGACTGCAAGCTTCAAAAGAGGTAAATTTTCCATTGAAGATGATGACCGATAGGGAAGGCCAGTTTCTGTGTCAGTCGCCGAAAATATCGATGCAGTTCATGACATGATTTTATCAGACCGTCGAATTTGGCTACAATGGATATCTGAAGCATTGAATACTTCATACGAACGCGTTCATCATATAGATCAAGTTAATTTGGATATGAGAAAAATTGCTGCAAAATGGATCCCCAAAAATTTGAATGTTGTCCAAAAGCGTGCAAGGGTAGAAGTATCGCATTCGATCTGTGATCGATTTGAAAACGATGTAGACTTCTTAAACTATGGGTGCAACTTGGGTACATTTCTATTCTACGATCCAGAAACAAAGCAACAGTTGATGGAATGGCGACACCTTGGTTCTCCAAGACCTAAGAAGTTTCATGTCCAAAAATCTGCTGGAAAAATTCTTGCTGTAGTTTTTGGGATTGCCATGGAGTAACCATGATTGATTTTTTGGATAAGGGTAGAACAATAACCGGAGATTACTTATTTACCAGATTTGGTTCCATCCGACCATCATCTCTTTCCTCAAGTGAAAAGGCGTGCAAGGGTAGAAGCATTGCGTTCGATCTGTGCTCGATTTGAAAACAATGTAGACTTCTTAAACCGAATTGTTACTATAGTTGAGGCTTGAGTACATCAAAGCAGCAATCGATGGAATGGGATCCAAAAATCTGCTGAAAAGTTCTTGTTCCAGTTTTTTGAGATTGCTATGGAGTAATCATGATTGATTTCTTGGATAAGGGTAGAACAATAACCGGAGATTACTATTCGACATTACTGACCACTCTACGGAAAAAAATTACAGAGAAAAGACGCGGAAAGCTATCAAAAGGTGTTTAGTTTTTGCAGGACAACGCCCCTGCACACAAATCTCACGTTGCCATGCAAAAAATTCATGATTTATGGTTTGAATTACTAGAACACCCCTCATATTCACCAGATTTGGCTCCACCCGACTATCATCTCTTTCCTAAACTGAAAAAAGTTTAAAAGGTCGTAAATTTCCTTCAACGAGGAGGTTATAAAAGCTGTGGAGGTCTGGTTTGCAGAGGTTTGAAAGGTCTAGAGACATTGCCAGTTCGCTGTAATAAATGTATCCAATTAAGAGGAGAATATGTTGAGTAATAAAATATTTTGGCATTGAAATTTTGTCTGGTTCTAAAGAAGGCTAAGAATTCTTCAATATATCCTCGTAGAGGAAAAGTCCAGACAATGCCACCAGATCATGTCATTATTAAAATGATATATCTCAATCAAAATTATTCAAATGCATATATATTATTTCGATCGTTTCGCATTACAGGAGTGTAATTACACCAGTACTCTGAAGCGATGGACGGAAATTCACCATTTACATGTGCCCCCCTTACCATTAAGATAATTATAATGAGCATAAATTGCAATAGGTTGGGAAAAAATCCTCAACCTCAAATATTAATTATTGTTGTGGATAATGGCCCTTATATATCGAGAGGGAGTCTCAGTATTTATTTAATTTCATTTGTCTGTTCAGCACAGGTGCATCCGCAGGACATACAAGTTTATTTTTTTTTATTTAAGTATAATATAGAGCAAATTCATCAAGCTTGGAGAAGAGACATAATATTATAATATATTATGAGGGCTCTGCTGGTTTTGATATTCAGGACACTGGATCTTTCGAGATATTTGGGCTGGGAGTATGTATCAGAAGGTGTTGCTGAGGTATTTTCCCAAAGCTGCCCCGAACTTGTCATACTAACCTTCCAAGTTCCCACAACAATCAATTAAAACCTGCCGACGAAACGCGTATTTCCTCAATCCTACAGCCAGAGGCATCGCAAATTGAAATCTATTTTTTCCGAAGGTATAGATAACAGAAAGATTAAAACACAATTCATTTCCTCTGGCCGCGTACGTCGACGGGTACACGCGGCAGAAAGTTATACGATTTCCAGGGTAATTACTGGCATCCGCAGCAGTTCTAGTCTCGACGAAGACCTTCCAACTTATTACACCGCATGGACCTGAACGAATCGGTCTATTGGAGATCTGTTTCACCGCGAACGAATCATTACGAATGCATATGCATATAATGGGTACTTCAATGGCGCGTAAGTCATAGAAATGGAGCTGGACGGCATCTTTGATGGCGATCTGATGAGTATCTAGCTCAGGGAAAATGATAGAATTCCTTCCGAATTGAGTTATTGTATTTTGTTGCTTGATTCATTCATTTCTGCTCGTGTATATGAAGTATTGATTAGAAAACAAGGAATTTGAGTATTTCACATAAACTTGAATTTGACTATCAAAGTGAAAGGTTTCTCACACTTTCATTAGAGACGATGAAATTATCTGAAGAAAATATTGAGCTCACTTGTTATACCTAATAAGAACACACTGTATATTTCAATAAAAAATAGTGTAAATTGCTGGAATTCAACTCACCCAAAACAAATTCTGTACTTCCTCAGCTCATAGGTATGTCAACCCTTCTTGGATCACACGAGAAACTCTGGATTTAGGGCGAGGAAAAATCAAAGGACCTCCACACGAAAAGACACAAGACTCACTATTTATTTCACCGTACAAATCAATACTTGAAAGCGAGTAAACTGAGATTCTTCAATTCTAGAGGAATAAAAAACTATCAAACATCCTCTATCGAATAATATCGATGCACAATGATAGCGAATTCTATAGACACAACCGTCTATGGCATTGCGCACTGAGTGCCTATATTTCGATGTAATTACAATCATTCCAAAAGATTCAAAGCTGGTTTTACCAATGGAATTCCGTATAATAAGAAATCGTATAAGTTGAACTGTTGCTCATTGGGTGCATATTATGAAAATAGAGCAATAATTCCAAATTATCCTAATCAAAATCTGAAGTTCTGTGTTCCAACGCAGCACTATATAGAATTCCTTGTGTCAGTACGCGATGTGAATACGATATCAACAGATATTATTATTTTTCATGTATTAAACTGAGGAGAAATTGAAGAGTCGACGTAAACATCAATTATTTTCAATAGTTTCCGAAAACTAGCTATCGAAATGATTAAAGCAAGGGTTGCAAGTTAACGATTTATGAATTTGGGTATTTCACACAAACTTGAATTAGAGTATCGAAGTGTGAGGTTTCTCACACTTCCATTATAGACGATGAAATAATCTGAAGAAAATATTGAGCTCACTTGTTATACCTAATAAGAACGAACTGTATATTTCAATAAGAACACTGTGAATTGCTGGAATTTAACTCACCCAGTACTAATTCTGTACTTCCTCAGCTCATAAGTATGTCAACCTTCTTGAATCACACGAGATACTTTGGATTTAGGGTGAAAAAAAATCAAAGGACCTCCACACAAAAAGTCACTAGACTCAATATCTATTTCACCGTACAAAACTATACTTGAAAGCGAGTAAACTAAGATTCTACTATTTTAAACGAATAAAAAACTATCAAACATCCTCTATCGGAAAATATCGATGCACAATGATAGCGAATTCTATAGACATAACCGTCTATGGCATTGCGCACTGAGTCCATATATTTCGATGTAATTACAATCACTCAAAAGGAGTTAAAGTTGGTTTTACCAATGGAATACCGCATAATAAGAAATCCTATAAGTTGAACTGTTGCTTATTGGGTGCATATTATAAAAAAAGAGTAATAATTTCAAAATATCCTGATCAAAATCTGAAGTTCTGTGTTCCAGCGGAGCACTATGTAGAATTCCTTGTCTCAGTACGCGATGTGAATATATACGATATCAATAGATATTATTATTTTTCATGTTTTAAACTGAAGAGAAATTGAAGAGTGTAAGGTTTCTCACACTTTCATTGAAGTCGATGAAATTATCTCAAGAAAATATTGAGCTTACTTGTTACACCAAATCAGAACGAACTGTATATTTCAATGAAAAATGATGTAAATTGCTGGAATTCAACTCACCCAAAACAAATTCTGTACTTCCTCAGCTCATAGGTATGTCAACCTTCTTGAATCACACGAGATACTCTGGATTTTGGGTGAAAAAAAATCGAAGGACCTCCACACAAAAAGACACTAGAATCATTATCTATTTCACCGTACAAATCTATACTTGAAAGCGAGTAAACTAAGATTCTACTACTCTAAAGGAATAAAAAACTATCAAACATCCTCTATCGAAAAATATCGATGCACAATGATGGCGAATTCTATAGACACAACCGTCTGTGGCATTGCGCACTGAGTCCATATATTTCGATGTAATTACAATCACTCAAAAGGAGTTAAAGTTGGTTTTACCAATGGAATACCGCATAATAAGAAATCCTATAAGTTGAACTGTTGCTTATTGGGTGCATATTATAAAAATAGAGCAATAATTTCAAAATATCCTAATCAAAATCTGAAGTTCTGTGTTCCAACGCAGCACTATGTAGAATTCCTTGCCTCAGTACGCGATGTGATTACGATATCTATAGATATTTTCATTTTTCATATTTTTTTCAATGAAAAATAGTGTAAATTGCTGGAATCAACTCACCCAGAACAAATTCTGTACTTCCTCAGCTCATACGTATGTCAACCTTCTTGAATCACACGCGATACTCTGGATTTTGGGTGAAAAAAAATCAAAGGACCTCCACACAAAAAGACACTAGAATCATTATCTATTTCACCGTACAAAACTATACTTGGAAGCGAGTAAACTAAGATTCTACTATTCTAAAGGAATAAAAAACTATCAAACATCCTCTATCGAAAAATATCGATGCACAATGATAGCGAATTCTATAGACACAACCGTCTATGGCATTGCGCACTGAGTCCATATATTTCGATTTAATTATAATCATTCCAAAAGATTCAAAGTTGGTTTTACCAATGGAATTCCGCATAATAAGAAATCCTATAAGTTGAACTGTTGCTTATTGGGTGCATATTATAAAAATAGAGCAATCATTTCAAAATATCCTAATCAAAATCTGAAGTTCTCTGTTCCAACGCAGCTCTATGTAGAATTCCTTGCCTCAGTACGCGATGTGATTACGATATCTATAGATATTTTCATTTTTCATATTTTTTTCAATAAAAAATAGTGTAAATTGCTGGAATTCAACTCACCCAAACCAAATTCTGTACTTCCTCAGCTCATAGGTATGTCAACCTTCTTGAATCAAACGAGATACTTTGGATTTTGGGTGAAAAAAAATCAAAGGACCTCCACACAAAAAGACACTAGAATCATTATCTATTTCACCGTACAAAACTATACTTGGAAGCGAGTAAACTAAGATTCTACTATTCTAAAGGAATAAAAAACTATCAAACATCCTTTATCGAAAAATATCGATGCACAATGATAGCGAATTCTATAGACACAACCGTCTATGGCATTGCGCATTGAGTCCATATATTTCGATGTAATTACAATCATTCCAAAAGATTTAAAGCTGGTTTTACCAATGTAATTCCATATAATAAGACATCCTATAAGTTGAACTGTTGCTCATTGGGTGCATATTATAAAAATAGAGCAATAATTTCAAAAAATCCTAATCAAAATCTGAAGTTCTGTGTTTCAACGCAGCACTATGTAGAATTCCTTGTGTCAGTACGCGATGTGAATACGATATCAACAGATATTATTATTTTTCATGTTTTAAACTGAAGAGAAATTAAAGAGTCGGCGTAAACATCAATAATTTTCGAAAACTGAAACATGTGATCTAGCACCAAATACAGTATTACAAATTTGTTTACAAAATTATGTATTTTCGAACAATATGGCACGAGAAAGAAACCCTATGGAAAATGTGAGTATAAACCAAGGAAATATTGACAAGGCAATTATTAATATCTGAATATGATGAATAGGATGACCCAAGGGTACCTAGATGGTCCATAACTTTGTTTTTATCCTAGATATCGAATTGATTTCTTTCAAATAATAGGACCGACAATGAGAATCTCCTTAGAAAGTATTTCTATCTATACAGGATGTTCGAAAATTAAAGCTCATGTATGGTGAGTTCGAGTATTGATTGGTAGAATAGTTTTCGGTCATATTATTCGATTGAAATCAACGTATGTAGTTCCTTTCCAGCTATTAATTTTGAATAGGGTGTAAATCGATGATCTATTCGAGTTATAGAATACAAATCGATTTTTTTCAATTCGAAAAGGAGCCAGAAATGTAACAATCTTTCTTTCGTCCTACTAACACAAACCTACTGACCTCAAAAAGGGTTTCATAGAACTTCACGCCACAGAAGCAACCCGAATTATACAATCGGAGTATTTATTTGTTGTCCTTTTTCTTTATTTCAGATCATAACAGTGTCAACACCAACAGATATTGATTTATAGATTCTACCCTTCAATGTCCATTTCTACTAACCTGTTTTCAAATCATTTGTTCAAGAACACGACTTTCTTGTGTAGACTTCATTGTATTTTGTCACCTTCACTGCATTCCTCAGGTAGGTACTAGACATATTCATTTCTTTTGTCTAACGACCTTCAGATCATTGCTCAAACTCCCAGCTTCCAAACTGGTGCTTGACTTAAGTGCACTGGTAGTCAGATATTAAACTTTTATGATCTAAACTCGAGACCACTAATATTCCAAATTTGACTTTAACGAATCGCAAATTGATAGAGAATCAATTATTACCAATGCTTAAATTAGAATAAGTGTTTGGGTTGATATATGGAAGTCTGGAAGGAAGTTGTTACAGGACGACTTCGAAGATTTTACAACCCCTACGTCATAAAATATGTGCTGCAATAAATTAAATTATATGTAGTTATATTAATTTTTATTGCCTATAAATTGCACATATTCAGGGGGTTTTCTGGGCTATGAAATTGTAAGCGAGTTTATCCACGTTTATTTCCAACCAATCCAAACATCTCGGGTGATAAAACGGGGTGGAATATATATTGGATGCTTTAGTCAGGGGTAGTAAATTCCTACCACTTTCACAGTGATATAGAGGAGTTTTAGAATCGTCTAATATTTTTCGAAATGACTCAATTTGTATTTGGAACCATACATATTCGATTGGATAAATATACCGAGCGTTGAAATGCAGTTCTTCAAGTGACTTACAAATTCAAGAATCATTGTTACATAAATAAGTTTAGCGGTGTGTGAGTTTTGCAGAAAAAAATGTTCGTTTGTCATTCTCAAAAGGTTATCTTGTATTAATTCAACGAAGTATGTACTTTAGCAATTATAATCCGTAGAAAACAGACTTTTCCATCATCTGTTTTATAATATCCATTCTTGCCAGTGGATATAAGAGTACAAAAATGAGAAACTGTAAAGAATAGCCAACAATAACTGCAGGAAACTGCAAAAATACTGTTTTCTATGTGTCCCAATAGATTCTTTATGTGTGCCCGTAAACTAAGTTTCTACCCAACGCCTTCTGGACTCATAAGAACAAGAAAATGTTATTAATATTGCGGTAATAATATTTTGGTAATAAAAACATCCCGACCGGAGATTTCTTATTGGGCGGTTATTTTCAAACTGCCCGAATAATGGGTGGTGGGTAATTTAGACAAAGGGCTATCAACAGCAATTTTATGCGGTAATATAACCAACTGCTCAGCGCGGAGTTGCTCCTAAGTGATTTACGGACTCACTTGGGATATATATGTGTATATATAGCTCCACAAGATACCTAACGTGGTCCAAAACAACCACCAAAAACTCTCAATATTCATTTGAAAATTTCTCAGGAGTGGATTCCTAAATAGGCCAGCTAGGAATAGCCTTTAGTTATTTCAGACTTTTTTTTTTCATTTATTCCTCTTCTAAAACTGATCAATTGAATATTTTTTGGATCATGATCAGTCACCTATCATTTTTGTACCATCAAATCAGAAAGTTTCAATCAAATTCAAGGGATACAGTTAGATATATTACATTTCGAAATTTGCAAGTTTAGATAGGTGATTCTGCTCTTATCTTCATTTGAAACTTCCGAATGTCTACTAATTAGTGATGCTAGGATTAGAAATATCTCTTCTTATTACGTTTTGAGGTTTTGAATACCAAATCATACAGTGAAAATTTAGTAGCTGAGATCCAAATTGAAACTGACAGGGCTTCGAGTATACTATATCAGCTGCTATATCTCTCATCTCAAAGTGTTGCTCTCAATTGATCTTAATTACCTCATGTGAGAATGCCTGAGTCATTGAAGGGGTGATTTACTTCAATGGAGTCAACTAGATTTCAAATTGCTCTGGTTCCTAATTCATCGAACCCATTTTCATTATGTTTCAACATAATATGGTAGCATGGACTAATGAAAAATCGAATCATATTGCTCAATGATTTATCATAGAATGTATAACTGAGGGATGAATGGGCAGAATCCATACGTATGGTTTCAGAGTAAAATGAATCTTATTGGTTTTTTTAGTAGTAGGAAAAGGTACCTATAAAATTTCATTGAAATTGAGTTAGTATCTGTGTAAATGCATCTCCTATTACCTAAAGAGTGTTCCATACACATTACGAAAAACTTCGACTTTCTGTCTCTGAGTTATCTGGAGAGAAAAAGGTCTTTTAGGCCTTCATACGGAAATGCTGCGTTTCCAAGATACAGGGCGTTGAATGTATTTTAGATGAGTATGAATTTCATAACATCAAAAAGCTTTTCGAATTAAAAGAATTTTTGAAAATGGTAACCGTAAACTTTTCACTAGGAAGAATAGCAAACCTACCAGATTAGGTGCTAGTCGGAGACAGAGTTCGCTGTTATCTAGGGTGGTAGCGATAACGAAGTAGTCAAAATCAAATTATGTACTAGTTTATTCACACCTTCGGAAACTGATTATATGTACAACGGAGATATGTGTAGGTATGAAATATGAGCGAATCTATCAGCAAACATACATTCGGGAAATTCTATCCGGTCACGAGCACTTTATAAAGTTTATACCGGGTACAGTGAAAATCAAAGGTTGTTCAATAAAATGCGCCAACCAGAACTGACGAAATGAATACTAAGAATGACCTCGCGAAGTGAAATGACTTGCGGTATCGGGATGTAATTGTATTTCTCCAGAATGAAAGAACCACAACCAGGGCGGATCTATTCGAGACTTTTATTCGCTACCCCAAGGGCTTACGCGCCATGACTGATAGCGAAGGGGACCTACCTCCTGTGAAGCATGGAGCTGATGAATGTTTTTTTCACTGAATTTCCCAAAAACAGTGGAAATTTCGAGGAAGGCGCTCGGTTCCAAAGGTTTATTGTTGTTTTAATCCCATTCCCACCAGAGAACCGCTTCGGATCCTTCCGGAAAACAACCAATAAAACCGATTATCCACCCTGACCACTTCCGTCCATTTTCATGATCACGGAACCCACCGAACGTCCCTACCGTGACGTAGAGTCGAGGACGTCACCGGCGAATGCAGGAAATTAATTAAAACCTGGGGAGGACTATGCACGTCGTGCACTACGGCGATGCCGTCCAGATAAGGGGTGACCAAGGCACGATTTCCCATCGCGCCTCGGGTGGACTTCAATTAACGATATTGTCGTGCCCTTTCGCTTGACGCAATTACGGGATTTATGAGATTTTGTTTATTGTTGTTGTTGTTGTTGGAGATGGATGGAGGATGGATGGAGATCGCGTGATCTTCTCCTAAGCGGTTTAGATTTATGGTCGATGGGGAATGAGGAAGAGGTTGGATGACGTGAGAAAAAATGTTTTCTGATTTTTTTATACTGGAGAAGGTTTGATACATTTCACGATAACGTACTCAGTTAGAGTATTCTGAATATACTTTGATAATATTCTATATTCAAAACTTCATCGCCTTATTGCCAGAGAAGTCAAATACGTAATGAAAAAAAATTCGTACTGTGGATGAATTAAGGATTAGAACAGTTCAAAGTATACGCCTTGTGTCATCAATTTTTTCGAAAATATCTCTGCATATCCAAAGTTCTAAAATTCACACCATCAAATTCACAAGACAGGCACCTTTTTTGGTTGACCATGGTTGAACCTTTAAAACGTCTAATATTATTTATGGTGAAGAAGAAGCTGTAATCCTTCAGCCAGTTACTGATGATGATAAGCTTACACTTCGACAAAAAAATAACAAATCTCCAACAAGCTCATAATATATCCTGACAAAGCTAATAGCACATTGAAAACACCGACGTAACACTAAATACCGAGGATTAACAGAGCGTTAAGCACAATTCATAAAAAAGTGTGAACCCAAGCTGAACCTCATGAATATGTTTTCGTGACTCGAACAATTGAAGTCATCCGCTCCTGGATTAGAGGCTCTTTCATCTTGTGGACTCGGAACCAGCTCACGTACGTTGGGGGTAGTAGAAATAGATGAAATAATCGATATTCAGCGTACTGCCCAATGGGAGCAACTCTTCTGCTACTATATCTCGAAATTCCATCTACCTCGGTGAAATCGATCTTGACGAATTTTTTTACCGACCCCATCTTTTTGGGAATTTTTCGACGGACACCTTTCGAGTCGATTATCTTCCAGAAAAACCATCACAGATCAGAGAGTGATGCACGTTCCGAAGACGCAACTCTTCCAGTAATAAATCTGCGAACCACAGCGATCTCGAAGAAACCGTGCGTTCTGCTCTGAGAGATACTTTTTTCAGAATTCAATTCTATTCAATTATATTCGAAAAAAAATTTAATTTGTAGTTAAAACTGGTTGTAGAATTTCCATTCATTGATAGTAGAAATAAGGCATTAGCTTAATCGCAGAACTCGTGTGTGCAAACTCATGGAAATGCAAGCACTTTCCCTCGCGTAGCCGATAACGTTCATATATAGGAAGTCCAGAAAGTGAATGGGCGGCACGTGGCGGCATAGAACAGTTGGCGGAATATCCTGGGGAACTATGTTATTATTCATATGTTAGACGCCCTTCTGGCACAGGTACCTACATCAAATGGCCGGTTGTGTTTAAGAATTCGAACGGAATATTGGAAACGACGATGCTTTTAATCGATCTGCGGACATGTGGCATCCTACAGGTGCGGTTCCGAATTTTTTGGTTATGAAATTAAGTGTTTACCTGCTGTTACTTGACAAGAAACGTTTGAAGTGTTTCACAGTTCATAAACACCCATTAGGTTTGGTATATCTCGAACTCTAGGCGTCATTGTGCATGAAAATGTTTCATCTTCTTCTTCTCTAGATTTCTCCTTATATAATTTGTATTTAAAAGACAATTTAAAATAATCTGCTCCACAAGACTTAGGGATTCGTATTCAATCGTTTTTAAAAGTATGTAATCTTCGAGAAAATCGCTGTAAAATCATTTAAAACTCAATAACAACGTGAATTGATCCAATAAAATCAGTATGAGACATTTCGTCAATCTGGACGCCTCTTTTCTGAAGTTTGGTTCTTTGCATATGCTTCATGAATGTTCTTATTTTGAAATGAAGTCAGTTTATCAACGGCTTCGATTTGAAAGGAGTTTTCTGAAAATGCCAAGACGTAAATTAACAAACGCTGAGGCTAATAGGGCTATCGGAATGCTACAGGGTGGCCTAACTCAGGTTGTTGTAGCGGAAAGGCTCCAAGTCAGCCAAAGTGTGATATTTCGACTTTGGAATAGTTTCAGGGAGACAGGTTCCGTGTCGGAAAGACCAAGGCTTGGTGGGCGACGCAAAACAACACCTCCTCATGATCGTTTCATCCCCGTTTCGGCGAGAAGAAACCCTACATCTACGTGTAGAATACTAAGGAATACTCTTCAAAATGCAGATGGGGTCCAAGTTTCCATCGAAACCATCAGACGACGTTTGAGAGAGGCGAATCTTGGTTCTAGACGTCCATTAAGAGGAGTTCCATTAACACGTGACCATAAGCGTCACAGACCGGAATGGGCAAGGCAATATATCAATTGGAACGATCAATGGCGTAGTGTCCTTTTCACTGATGAATCCAGATATGCACGATTTTCAGATTCTCGAAGAATAAGGGTATGGACAATCCCACGCATACCTCGTAATCGTCGCTATGTCCAAGAAGTCCATCCATTCTGAGGGGGTAGTGTTATGGTATGGGCCGGGATATGTTTCAACGGGCGCACAGATCTACACATTTGTCTTGGGAATATGACCGCCTTACAACATAGGGAGCATGTCATTGACAATGTTGTGTCAAATTTTCACGCTGCTATTGGTGAAACTTTTCAATTTCTAGACGATAACGCTAGACCGCACCGTTCAGCCATAGTTGAGAATTCGCGCGAGGAGCTTGGTATTCCACATTTACCAATACCTCCGCACTCACCAGATTTGAATTGCATAGAACATGCATGGGATATGCTCCAAAGAAGATTAGATAATCATCAACCTACCCCAGAATCCTTAAATGATCTGAGAGAGCTTCTGCCCCGTATCTATATGGAACCAAATTCCTCGGAAATTTTCACTGTTCCACAAAGGTGAAAATGTCCTCGGCTTTACTGAAAAATGCATTCCGGTCCAAATCATGGCTTCGACTGAAAACTACAGACCCTGAGGGACGCAAAGAGCCCTTCCGCACCTACCCACCTCTATCACAGCAATAACCGTTGGAAACTCTGACACACCCTGAACTGCATCCTTTTTTCTTGTTTAATAATAACGTGTCTCTCCAGACGAAATCTAGTTGCATTGGAAACGAATTTCCGAGTCACGTGAGGCGTATCGGAATACGCCAAAACCAAATAACGAGCGATACGATAACAATTACGCATTAGCCCTTTGGCGCAGATCAGATCCAGTTCGCAATTATGCAAAAACAACCGTTAGTTAGATATTCAACAACGCTTTATATGGACTCGGTGCACTTGAAATCGCCCTGGATCTGCGGCAATCAACGGGCCTGCATTTACACGGCCAGGCCACTCGTGAACCAGATATCAGCAGCGGCCCATTTCCGAGCGGCTCCTACAATTTGGCGAACGGCTGCTCGTTCTGCTGTAACGATTACGCTCCTAACCGACAAACCTACTACTGCTGAATCCATTTTTTCAGCCGCCCAAGTCGTGCGGAAAAACGCCGCTGCATATTCGTTTCTCTTTCGTTTAGAGGACGATTAGTACGAGGAGTTCCGGGAAGGTTTTCAGCCCCGTGGTCCTTCCTTGAATTGCAGGAAGGAGTATGCCTTCAGTTTTTTTATAGGGATGAGAAATTTCGTGGAAAACTGATCTCCTGTATCTAAGTTGAGATTCCCTTCATCGGGTGGAAGATTGACGATGTAGTTTCGTGGAAAAGCAGACTCATACGAGGATATATTGAAAAGTTCTTAGCCTACTATAAAACCAAACAAAATTTCAATGTCAAAATATGTTATTATTCAACATTTTCCCTTCTAAATTGGATACATTTATTACAGGGAACCTGCAACGTCTCTAGACCATTCAAAAACAATGTTTCTTCTTGCTCTGCAAACCAGACCTCCACAGCTTTTATTACCTCCTCGTTGGAGGAAAATTTACAATCTTTCAAACTTTTTTTCAGTTGAGGAAAGCGATGATAGTCGGATGGAGCCAAATCTGACGAATAAGGGGGGTGTTCTAGTAATTCAAACCCTAAATCACAAATTTTTTGGATGGCAACATGAGATTTGTGTTCAGGGGTGTTGTCCTGCAAAAAACAAAACACCTTTGGATAGCTTTCCGCGTCTTTTCTCTTTAATTTTTTCCCTAAGAGTGGTCAGTATGTCGAATAGGAATCTCCGGTTATTGTTCTACCCATATCCATAAAACCAATCATGATTACTCCATGGCAATCCCAAAAAACTGAAGCAAGAACAACATAGGTCTTGGAGAACCTGAGTGTTGCCATTCCATCGATTGTTGCTTTGTTTCTGGATCGTAGAAATGAACCCAAGTCTCATTCATAGTAACAATTCGGTTTAAGAAGTCTACATCGTTTTTAAATCGAGCACAGATCGAACGCGATGCTTCTACCCTTGCACGCTTTTGGTCAACATTCAAACATTTGGGGAACAATTTTGCGGCAATTTTTCTCATGTCCAAATTGACGTGAACTATGTCCGTGCTTCAAATATCCGTTTAAGCCCTAACTGACACAGAAACTGGCCTTCCCGATCGGTCATCATCTTCAATGGGAAATTCGCCTCTTTTGAAGCTTGCAGTCCAATTTTTCACGGTCGCATACGAAGGACATTGATCACCAAGGATATTAAGCATATCTTCGTAAGTACTTGATGATGGCTCGATACTACAATTTTGTTTTTACTTCACACTAACACTTCTAAGGAGTTATTGTTCGTTGCTATGATAACGCAATATTTTTTTATGCATGGAACTGTTCCAGGCTAACTAGATATCAATACATCCTCGTATATGTATTTTATTCAAGATGAAAGAATGAAACCCTTTTAGAAAAAAACATATGTGCTGCTCCCTCTATCCGTCTATTTGAGGTTATATTTTTAAATTTGACGTTTTTTCTTGCATCAGCAAGGGGTTTTTTTTTTTCTAGTCCTATGAGTTTTCTATGAACAAATTTCGACACGTGTATCTTCTACAAAAAATATTTCAGACCCAAATGTGTTACATACTCTGAAAGGGCAATTCTCCTAGTGACAAATCTCGAAATTTCATTGAGCTCGATGCAACCGATGGGTCTAGGCGATTTTTTAACTGACCTCATCTTTTCGGGATTTTTCGACACGAATATCTGTCAGAAAAATCATGAAGCAACTCTTCAAGATTCAACCTCAATGGTGAATCGTTGTTCTATTTCGATCTATTACCTCGACTAGTTCGGAAGTTCCAAACTGATAATTTCCTTAAAAACTGGTTCACGTCTCTCATCATCATCAAGAACCACATGATCTATCCATCCCAGCGCACGCTATTATAAAACACTCGTCTGGGTTCATTCTAATAATGATCGACCAATTTACCGGACCTGAGCAGGCCTGAACCATTAGTTTCCACGGACCATCATCGCTACACGGGGAAAAATTCGAAAAATGAATAAATCATCGCGATAGTCGTCGAGCAAAAAACGTAAAATCGAAGCAGTATCGATCGCCTTTAGCCTCCCTCTCATATGCATCGGGAAAATTATGTTATGAATTTGTAAATGTCAGTTTTTCTCAACCCCCGCGATTCCGATTGTTCGTCGTGTTTCTCCTGACGTAGATTGATGTCATTCGTCGGTGCTATTTTCATACGGCTCAATTATGGGCCTGCGTTCGAAAAGTTGAATGAAAAATCTATTTGTGACCTGTTTGGTCGGACTGTCGTGTTTCTTGCGACGTTTTCCGGGTTTTGAATGAAATCTGATTAGTTTACGAGGAGGGAAAACCTTTTTTTTCATTTTTAATGAGTTATTTCAACGCTTTGGAAAACAATCTCTGAGCCCACTCTGAAATATAACGAACTTGGTGATCTCCAATAATTCCTTCCAAACTCAGCGTTATTGTTGAGTATTTTAAGCAACTATGTGAAGTCAGGAGCGTTGAGTGCCTCTCCAGATTCATATCAAGAGCTGCCAGCTATCCAGCAAGTTCTCATAAGAATGGATTCAAAGAAAAACCTCTGAAAATAATAAATTTCGTGCGTCCATGTTTCATTTTATAATTTAAAATTCCCCAGAATCTTATTCAACGATAATCATACCTTAAATTCAGCTCTATTAAATTATTTCAGGGAATTAAATTCCAACTTGGTAATTTGATAAATTGAGCCATTTATTGAAAAATGAGGTGAGATTTTATGGTTGTCTAGAACTCACAGAACAATGCAATAACTGTTGGACGAATGAGTAATGAGATGAAGAATTACTACAATTAATACTCTCAATATAATTAATTCCTGAGTAAATTGTGAGAAAAATCTCTTCACTCATCTAAGTGAATAGGGATTCCTGCTCACTTCAGCATATAAAATAAAGACAGCCCATGTAGATATAGGTCTACGATCTCTGTCATGTATAGATAGATTTCTATCAAACCGCATTGCATTACATGGAACGTTTGTCATAAATGAAGCGGTGAATGTATGATAGAATGGTACATGTGGAAAAAATTGCGTTGTGAACGGTTTTTGATGAGAACACTTACGATATTTTCCTGGCTTTAAATTGATTCTTCAAGGAAAATTGATATTTTGACGTAGGGAATGTTCAATAGTAACATGCTTGTTCTGCACGACTGAACAAATCAACAATAACGAAAGAATTTCAACTTTTACTTATTTTAAGAAGATTTCAGGGTAGTACACCTATTTTTGTTTCAATAAAATTAGGAAATAAAACAAATTGAAGTCGTAGTTGCAAAAAAATCCTCATCAAATGGGGTAAGCACAAAGACTGAAGAATGTGCACGTACAAAAATGTCAAACTATCGAAGAATTCCAGCAAATGAATCGTTACGTAAAACTACCTGAACTCGGACCATCGAAAGAGCTCAACAAACCCACAAACCAACTTCCAAACCTATAATTTGAATGAACGTAGTGACATCCAGTGCGTCATCCCTTCAGAAGTACCCCTCTTTGTGTTGTCAACCCTAGAGGAACATATCCGATTACGAATTATGCCCCTGGCATCAACACTCTTCAAGAACAGGACTTACTGTTCAACCACCTTACTTGCAGCGTTGCCAGACGCCACAAGGAGGAAATATTCTCGAATAAGTGTGAATATAAATGGTGAAAATCCATCTAGGAATGTTCTCTTCTTAGTTGTTCATTATGTTTTTATATTTGAAATATGACCTGAAGAATGAATTGAGACTGTTTGATGGCAAAAAGCCTGTATTTTTATGAAATTTCTTCACTTGGCAACTCAGCCCTCTGGTCCCCCAGTAGTTCAAACGTGTAATAAGATGCTCAAGAAAACGGGGACCAAACAAATTAAATTACTAGTTCCACGAGAAAACCAGTTTCACAGTAGTTGAAAGAGTTAATAGCACACATGCTCCACACACACACACACCGACCTTTATACGTGGATAATTTAGAATGAAAAAATGAGACTGCCTCTGAGGGAGTTCAGCCTAAGATAGAGCGGATAAAATCGGTAAAAGTTGTAATTAGGATTTTTTTCTGGACGGTAACGTGCATTTTGATACTGAGCGGTCAACAACAAACGGTGTTCACAGTCACTAGTTTGGAATTCGATGGGTTTTAGTGACTGAGGGCTATTTTTACGGTATCGATTGATTCGAATTCCCATTGCCGTTTTGGGAGGTCAATTTGTAGCAAATTCGTACTTTTGAGCACCAAAGTACCCTGGAAGCTAACCTACATTCACCATAACTTTTTAATTTGCGAAGTTCTCGAGTTTTCTGAAGGTAACTTTTTCTTCGTTTGAAGAAATATCCAAAATAGTATAGTATCGTAGTAAATTGAGTAATGAAACTATACATATTATAATGCAAAACATTTTGCTGACGATTTGGCTAGAAGTTCAAACTTTCATTCAAGAGACCAGAATAACTATTTTCAGTCAACTTTCCTCGAAGAGCTTCATAACAGATACTGAATTACATGAGAGCTTGATGAGTTTTCATGAAATTAGTCGGAAATTGATGAAAATATTAAACTTTTTTCATAATTTCCTTGATATTTCGTACCATTATCAATGAAGTTATACTTACCTCTCTTTTGTTTTGATATTTTTTGATGGTTTCAATTCATTTTTTTCATTTGGGAGCAGTGTTTCGCAGTCCACAATTTTCAATTTACTCTGTTCGAGTTCAAAACGATTCATTTACTTTCTGTCAGGATAGTGTGATAATTTTATCGTGAAATGGGAAAAAATTTCCATCTCGCGTAATTAAAAGTTGGTAAATTGATTCGAAATTGTGCGCTGATGGAAATCTAGTCGTTAATTTCGGCCTGAAAAATATTCGGAGAGACAGATTCAAACACATTTTATAATTCACATCGCATTTATTTTATATATAATTCGTTTTGCAATAGGTAGAAAATATGCACAAAAATAATACAGATTAATGAACAAATAAATATATATCTATTTACAATCAATGTACAAAAATAATATAATACAAATTAATAAAATTTGGAGGATTATTTTACATTATACAGAATCCGTTAAGTCTTTATCGAAATAGTTTTTTTACATACCTAATCAGTCGTTAAGTTTATCACACAAGGTAGGCCTGGCCGCCATTTTGGACGCCAGCCGTCTGCACGAAGACGTGGGGCCTCCATGGGAGACCTCTCCTGCCAGACCCACCGCGTTCCAGGGTACTGTAATCGCTATCTATGCTGGAGTAGATGTGGTCGCTGATCGGCCTCGGTTCCTGGATGGACCTCCTCGCCGGCCTGGGGGAAGGCGTCGCGGTCGTCGCCGACGAATAATTGGCGTCGTCGACTTCTGGATGGTTGCCAGAGGTGTAGGCCGGGGGCGGCAGCATCTGCATGCCAGGCGACGGAGGCGCCTGCGTCCTCATCTTCTCCGGGTAGCTGTGGTGACTCTGTCTACCGTTAGGAACCACCCTGGAGTCTATGGTGTAATTGTTGATGTTCCGTCTGTAGTTGGCGTTGATTTTGCCCCGATTCTCCACAGACGGAAGGGAGTAATAGAGTTTCTCCCAAAACCTCTTCTCGCCCCATCGCACCCGATGAGCGGTTTTGAGATAGGGCTTGAGCTCGGGGTCCAGGAGGGCTTCGGGAAGGGGACCCTCCTCCAAGATCACCAGCTTGAACACTCGCGCTTTCAGGGCTTCGTGCAGGGCCTGCCGAAGCTCGTATCGCGACCACTCAGTCTGTAAAAAGTTCCTAGTTAAAACTATTATCACCCGACGACTAGCTTCGGCCGCCTCCAGCACGGCTGGAGCGGTGTGTTGAAGATAAGCAGCATGGGGGAAATCCCGGTACTGCAAGCACAATTGGAACTTAGTCTCTAGCTCGGCGCACAAGGCCTGCACCACCCACTCCTCGTCTTTGGGACTGTAACACACGAAACCGTCGTACAACTTGTCTCTATCTTCGAACGCGGCCGCGGCCCTGAAGCTGCACAACCTCACGCCGTAACTCGAGTACAACCACACTCTCAGCGAGTCCCTGAACAAGAACCAGAGTACGACGACCAGTAGCACGACAAAAACGAGGCATAAAGTCACAACAACAGTTGGCCAGTAGGCCGATACGAGCATCGTATCGATTACACTTCCCGCGTAGAAATCACTGCATGCCGTACTGTTAAAGTCCAAACTTCTCTGGTCCGGTGGTTGAGAGTCTGAATTCACGCACATGATATCGTTGCTATCGACGATTTTCAACGCGTTATCCGCGACCCAGGCCGTGAACTCTTGTAGGAACTTGCAGCGACAAGACCACGGATTTTGGGCTATCATAAGCTCGGTTAGACGTAGATGACTTGTGTGTAACCACAAGGGAAACGACACTAATTTATTACCGTCCAACCTGAGAACCTGCAACGAGCCCATAGGTTCCAAAGTACGATTCCCGATGTAACTTATCAAATTGTTCTGGAGGTACAGCTCCCTCAAATTCACCAAATGTTCGAATTCGAAACCTTGCAACTGCCTGATTCTATTGTCCTCCAGATGCAACGTTTGCAACGCGTTCAAACCGTTAAACGAACTGTTCTGGATTTCCTCGATACCGCTGTTGTTGAAATACAAATTTCTCAGATTCTTCCTGCCGATAAACACATGATCTTTCAGGTCCTTCAGTTTGTTACCGTCCAGATAGACGTCGGTGGCATCCATTGGTATACGCTGCGGTATTTCAGGCGCGTTCTGTTTCGAACAGTCTACCACGTTCGTGTTCCAAGTCCTGTCGTGGTAACACGAACAACCAGTAGGACACGTCATTTTGCAATCACAGGCGTCAAAGTCACAACAATGGCACAGGGCGAAACAGTGTGTCTCGTAGGTACATAAAAAGTCACTACTCTTGGCGCGGTTGAAAGGAAGATGAGAAACGCCTCTACTGGAATGCGTCAACTTGCAGAGGACGTTGTCTAAGTCCATTATTTTCGGGTATTGCCTGGAATCCGTGATGTTGTTTATGAGCTGCAGCCATTCCATGTTACAGTCGCAGTGAAAAGGATTTCCTCCAAGGTACACTTCCGGTAATGACTTATTTTCTGGGAAGGTGGATAAACGTAGGGAGCTCAGATCCAAGTTTACTAATTCATTTGCATACATATCCACTCTGGCTAAATTAGTTTTGTCCAGGAAAGTGTTAGGGTGGATGGACTTGATGAAATTGTTGTTAATGAAAAGCAACTCTATACTGTTTGCGATGGACATGGGAGAAATTTCCGTTATTCTGTTATGACTGGCGTCCAACGTTTTAATCCTAATTTCATCTTGGATCTTATAATAATTCCCTAAGTGTTCAATGAAATTACCATGGATATCCAACCATTTCAAATTCTTCGGGATAAAGGCGTAATCGAACCAAACCAGGTGATTATCCGATAAATTCAACCATAACAAGGATGCCAAAGTTGCGAATATCCCATTTATATCACCGATGTAGTTCTCATCCAACCTTATAGCCTCCAATTGCGTGTTCCTCTTGAAAGTATCCCTCTCGATCCCTTGAATCTTGTTCTTCGCCAAATTCAACACTTGCAAACTGGGCAAGTCCCAGAACATCCCAACGGTCAAGTTACCGATATTATTGTCAATCATCCGCAAACCGGTAAGTTGGTTCAAATTCTTGAATGAGCCATTCCGGAACTCGCTTATCTGATTCTCTCCCAGGTCCAAAGTCTTCAGGAATGTGAGTTCTTGAATGGCTTCCGGTACTTGTTCCAAAGAATTCGAGCTCAAATCTAGTTCTTTCAGGGACGAACAATTGTGGAAAGCTTTGGGGTCGATAGTTGAGATAAGATTGTTGTTTAACGTCAGTTTGCTGAGGATGAATAAACCGTTGAAAAGAAGAGGTCCGATGGTGTTTAAACGATTTTCAGCCAGATTCAGGGTGTGGAGATTGTAAAGGGGTAAGAACGCGTTGTCTTCGATGAATCCGATGGAATTATTCCTCAGATCGAGAATTTGCAAGAAGAACAAGTCTTTGAATGTACGACCATCGATGTGGGTGAGAGAATTGTGGGATAGATTTAGGACAATCAGACGTATGAGTCCCAAGAAGGTACCAGCATCTATGTGATTGCTGGTCAGGGAATTTCCCGATAAATCAAGGATTAGAAGTTGTTCTAGACGGTGGAAGATTCCTTTGGCAAGGGAGAATAGGGAATTGTTTTGAAGGTGAATTTCGTGTAACTCCCTACTTCCTGCGAAAAGACCTGCAGGTAGACCTTCTATTCTGTTGTTGGATAAGTTGATCACTTTCAGGGAAACTAGACCAGCTAGAGCTTCCCCGGAGATGTCGGTGATGTTGTTGTTGCTCAGGTTCAAGGTCTGAAGACGGCGAAGATAGGAAAAACCGGTGGCTTCTGTGAGGGAACGTAAACCGTTGTGGGACGCATCCAAATGGTGAAGTTCGCTGCTGCTGCACTCGGGGATGTTGAAACCGAAATTCTCAGGGTTCTTCAGCCGATTCCTCGTGAGGTTCAGGGTGTGCAAGTTCTGGAGGGCGCAGAAGGTGCCATCGGGAAACAGCCGGATGTTGTTGTCGGACAGATCGAAAAGTTGAAGTTCCTTAAGACCCATCAGGCTCAAACTAGACAGCTCTAGGCTTTTTCCGGGACCCCAGTTGGAGTTGTGGGTGTTGATGGACAGCTGTTTCAAGTTGTAAAGTCCCAGGAAGGAGTTGGGCTCGATCGATAATAACTTGCAGTTCACAATGTTCAAGTTGACGAGTTCGTGGAGCCGCTGCAGGCCCTGGCTCGGCAGGACGCTCTCGATGAACAGCTCGTTCTCGCATATTATCTTCAGCTTCGAAGTTATCTCCGAGGGCACGGAGGTGAAGTTAACACTTTCGGCTTCGCCGAGAACTTTTACTTTGCACGTGAGCGAAAGTTTGGACGACGTCGTGTCGGTGTTATCCGGTAACCAGGAACACTGCACCGGTCCTCCGTACCTCGAGCCAGAGGAAGAGGAGGCGAAAAACAACAGTAACACTAGGAACCACATCGCGATTTCGACACTTTTCACTTTTGGAATTTTGACAGTCTCTTCTTGAACACGATTCTCAATTTCATCATTCACGAAACTCTCGGTTGGCGCCGAAGTTGACGACGGTTAAGACTTGCGAGCTCTTACGTTCCACATAACTCGCAGCTCGAAGTTGTGTTTACAGTTACCGTGAGGCGAATGCGCTGCGTCAAGCTTTACGCGAGCTTCTCTGTCGAAGCTTGAAGTAACACTAACGGGGATCGCTCGCTGAATGCGGTATATAGTATTCTCGGAGCGACGCAAGCGCTCGCCGAGTGCGGATGCTCGCCGAGCGGCGGCGCCACGTGCTGGAGCGAATATACAACCTACTCATTCCGACGGTGTTCGTGAAATATGGGGCGCATAATGGCACAATAGAGCGTTCGGGGTTGATTATTATATTTATAAGGTCGACACAAAGGGATAAACAAATTTTCGCGGAGAAAGGACAACGAGCGGCTTGGTTGCGGGCTTCGAAACAAGGCAGGTGCGCGCGATTTGCGAGCGAATATACGCGAAATCAACCTTTGAATTTTGCGCGTTTCGAAGGTTTGAAATTTCCAGTGTTTGGATTATGTTTCGATCGAACTCGTGTTCGAATTGGATCTTTAATCGTGATTTCTCACAGTGTTTGCTTGTTTATTAATTCGTTTTCTTTCATAAACTGGACTTTTCTATGGTAAAATTGCCGAAAATGAAATTCGAAGTCAAAGCTCGAGTTTTATAATTCAATAATATAAACTTAAAGGACTTTCCTTGAACTATTAACCAACTCCAAGACTATTAAATGAAGAATTCGAACTTGTTTCCACTAAATCACTGAATTACGATGAAGTTTCCCATTCAAGCGAATTTTCTATTAATTCTCAACAGAATTGTTTTCACATAAAAGGTAATGAATGAAATACAAAATTTTGGAATTGAGTTCTCAAATGCAATAAATTATATTCTCCCAAAAAATATTGCACTGAAAAAACAAACATACTCAACACTGAAATTCTAACTCAACTATTTCTTGAATTAAACGCATAAAAAACTAAAGCTTTGAACTTTTTAAATGCAGCAGAAATATAGGATGAATGTTTTGAGTCAACTTTTGCTGAAGTGAATTTATATTTTCTTCAATAGGTACTTGAAATTATCAACGAAAAAAAGACCTACTTTTCTTCATATACTTCTTAAAATAAATTTCTCAAACTTTGAAGAAATGGAAAACGCCAAGTACGTGAATTACACATCATGTTTGAATAAATTTTTTTTCTCGATTTCACATCGAGCTCATTTTGTTACTATGGGTAGGTATTCGAGTAGTCCACGAATATCGAAAGCCGGAAACAGAAAAGATTTGCCTGTCAGATTATTTCAATTCCGTAAAGTTTGGTTGTGGGAATAGCTCAAAAAGACTCATCCTATATTGAACAACACCCGGATTTTTCGACTTTCGAAAACACATAGAAATTACCAATCACCTTCAATGGATCATCTTTGACAATCTAATCCGGATTGACTTTAAGCCCTCATGTTTGTCGTCGTTTGACAGTGATCCTTTTTAGAACATAGTTCTTAAAAAAAGTGTTTGACAAGGCCAAGAAAAGGGTGATTTTAATTAATACATGTTGATAGTTCGGAAAAAAGAAATATTTCAGAATTAGTTAGTATATTTTTACATAGGAACTTTATAATTTACGCAGATATACGTTTGGTATATTCATGATAAATGCGGCGATGACTGACTGTGTCCAATACTTCTTTGAAGGTGATTAAGAAAAGCAATTGCATTCTATGTTCTTAATGTACGATGAATAATTGAAAATGTTCAATAATCTTGGCGTTGCCTGAAGAAAATCTATGATTGACCTGAGAAGAGTTAACCAATTACTTTTTTATTTTATTCTCCTGAAGCAGATGTATTTGCAATATCAACTCTTTCGATAGAGTAAGGGGCAGATACGCAACACATTAAACATATATCTGATGATGTGGTAGTATCTTGTGGTCGCAGCAAACTCGATCGAAATTTTACGTTATTTTGATAGCGAAGGGTTTTAGACACCATTTGGGCTACCCACATACGAAAATTCTCTAACTTAAATGATCCACATCCATTCCTTTCTAAACCTAAAACGAATCACCTGAAACAACAATCTGATGCGGATCAAAATGAGCTGGGCACACAGAACGGTGCAAAAATGACGATACTTACCAAAAATCTGTCAAAACTTGTTTGCTTTACGGACGTTTGCACAGGCACTATAATCGCTGAATTTTTCTCATTAAACTGACGTACTTGTGTTTACTCATGTCCAAGATCTGACAGCTCTTGGTCCCTCGACTGGTGGATAAGGGCAGGTAAGACGTTTTTTGTTCCCGACGCTGCGTAATTCCTAGGTTCCTTTGTGCGTGTGGCTCCTAGTGGATGATTTTCACTTGTGGTTGCATTCATTTGGAAGAGACAAGTGGATTAGTGTGAAAAGAAATGGAATATTTCAATGTCCCCTATCCTGTAAGGATGAGTCGAGGAGTCTCTTCGGTTGGGAATGAACTTTTGTGGGATAGTCGTCAGTTCCTGTAAGCTTAAACCCAGTATATACAAGTATGAGAAGAATCTTATAAAAATAAATGGGAAGAGGAATTTTTTCTTCACTTTCAACAAGTGAGGGAATAGTTTTTATCGGGTGTGGTGATGAAAATGTACCTAAATTTGATGTCGGTATTATCACTATTCTTATACAGGGCGAACCACAAATAGAATCTGAAAATTTGGAATAAATAATCAATGTTTACCTGTAGGAAACGAAATAGAATATTACAGTTCGACCTGTACTTTGAGGTTCGAACATTTTAACTTCAAATGCTTCCATATAGCCCAAATGGGCCCGGCCGAAACCCCAATAAAACCTCTACTCCCGCGGTAAACCGCACGCACAAACGTTTGATATTGCCGATTTATTGCCCGGCTACTCCTGCGCCCAAGTCGATTGTTATTGCCCGCAATATTTCATAGACGACAAAAAGTTGCTGACAAACGGTCAATCCAAAAGTGCCGTCCGGTTCTTCGCTGGTCCGCAAACGGTCGCAATTTAAATTTTACGATGGACTGTGGCCAATTTCAGAATCAAGTGTCGTATAATCCTATATAGTAACCTAGATAATAAATAGATGCGAAACGGGTAGGGTGGTTTTACCGGGGACCGGTTTAGGGGCTTGTAAATTTCGAAAATGACATTCGGGGACGTTATCGACGAAAAAACCAGATGTTTCGGTTGCGGAACGAAAATTGGGTGCAATAAAAATATATCAGGATTCTGAAATAGTCGGGATTTCATATTTGGAATATATCTACCCATAAATAAATGTCTTTACTTTAAAAGGCGGATTCCTCAGTCAAAATAAGGATAGTTTATCATGAATATTTCTCGAATTCGTGATTTGAACGATAATATCTTGTCGAAAATAGCATAATAATTTTTTTCAGTAGCCCCTGCTTAGATGAAAATGGCACCTGAAAAGCCAGTATACAAAGTGAGTCTCTGACTCGTACAAATATTTTAACAGTAGATTCTTCAGGTCAAAAGAAACACTTTTTTCCCATACCATTTCTTACGAATCCACCGGTTTAAAAGATACAGGCTGTTGAAAAACCATAAAAAATGATTTTGTGAGTTTTATCTCCCAAACGGTTTTATCGCAGCAGTGACTTATTCACTAGGTAGTAATCGAATCAAAGAGTATTCCTACTTCGAATCGTATCATAGAGGAATAGTATAGTATTAGTGTTATGTGAGGATCACTATTCTCGGGATTGGTAAGCTGAATGCTGAGTGAAGAGCCTACAACATCGATTCAGTTAACCTAGTTCAATGAATCGTTAGAGAAATCAATGATTCTGTTCGCTGAACAGCTTTTATTACAAAGCCATTTGTTCAGTCGTGATTGGAATGATCATTTTAGTTCATTATTTGGAAATGGACAGAGTATTTATATACAAACTGTTTAATCTTTGGGGATTGGATTATTTGAATCCGTATATGTCACTGCAATCAAAGATCACTTTGATTAACAAGACCAACAAGACAGAGTGAGTAGATATACAGTGTGAGTCTTCGACTCGAATGAATATTCTGACAGTAGGTTCTTTAGGTCAAAAGAAACAATTGTTTTTTTACCATTTTTTCCGAATCGGCTTGGTTTGAAAGATACAGGGTCTTGAGAAATCATAAAAAAATGTTAATTCTAGTTCTATCTCACGAACGGTGTGATCCAATGAAATGAATGTCGAAAAATGGTTTTTCATTTATTTGATGAATCTTTTTCGAACACAACATATCACCCACGTCTTCTAGTTTTCTCATTATGACCATTACGTACCATAAAAATACCAAAAATTCAAAGAACCGAACTCTTGAAACTAAGTTGGACACTATCTAATGAATACTTGAACGTTTTGTAAAATAAAAGCATTCTTCATATTTTCTCGAATAATGCGCCGGTTTCGAGTAATTTGACGTTCAAAAATTAAAAAGTTTGTGAAATTTGGGTACTTTGTCTGAATACAACTCTGTGTAGCGTCACAGTTTCAGCTAGTTATTCTGTAGGTAATTTTGTTTTTTCAGTAGAGGCACAGCTCTTTATAAAAGCTTAAAATAGCTATATCTTTTCATCAGGGCCTGATCGGAAAAAAAGTTATAAAAAATGTGTGCCCTCAAGAATCTACTGTTTAAATATTTGTACGAGTCCAAGAATCTCCTTATGCACTTCGTGGAGGTTTTGAAAAAATCAATTTTGGGATTTTTGGACATCTCAGCTGAAACAACCAGTTCAATAACCTTTCAAGCCGTAGGCAACTACCGACCAGAAAAAATTACTCATAAACGAACTCACAATTTGACCCTCTTCTTCGCGGATTTAGTTACAGAGACGTCTTTGAAATCCTTAATAACAGGGCGAGGTCGGTTAACTCTAAACCCTTCTCACGAACATCATACTCGTTAACGGAACTCCAGTCAAAAGTCCCGTTTTTTCTCGATATTTCGGACTAAAAATCTCATTAGGGGTCGACGGAAGTGAGACGACAGAACAATGGCGTTACTACCCCGGGGAAGTTTTAATAAAGACGCTCATCCCGGTGGTCAGCTGATTTAGGAAAGCTTTCAAGTTTGTGCACAATGGCGAGAAAGAAAGACACTAAGTAGTCATTGTGTTATGACAGGAATCTTTTAATCTGCGACGAAGGGTAGTCGACGTAAGAAGATTTTGCAATTTGGACGTCTAGGTGATGATTTGACGGGGTTTTGTTATTTCAACCACGGATTTTCGGAATTGCTGAGGTTTTTTCATATTTTTTAACAATGGTTTACGAAAGAATGAAATTATGGTGATCTAAACTTGGTAGACCTTTCAAATATGCCATTTCAGATAGTGAATTTCATTAGAATTCTGCTGTAGACGACATAGCGGTTAAGAGAGCTCTGAAGGGATCAAAACAGATCTTATCATTCATTCATTGCTGAATCTAGTTACCGAAAATAAATCTACAAGACGACTCAAGAATCAAACTATCGGTTCGATCAAACTTATAATTTCTTAGGGCTTCTTGCGACTGTGTGCCCTCCTGTGACTGAAGAGACCCAACCGTGACCTACAGATCCTTCCACACTCTGGGCATGGATAGTCACCAATCAGATCTGGCCGCCGCTGTATCCCTCTCGAGTCTCCATTATAACTGTGTATCAAAGACCTCCACTGTGATCTGTCTAACGCTAGTTGTTCCCAGTTATGATTGGCATTAACTGATTTTAGGGATTGATGCAGTATATCCTTGAATCTATCATACTGGCCTCCTGATTTCCGAGCTCCCTCTGTGAATTCGCCATACAGAGCTATTTTGGGGAGTCTTGTGTCTTGTATCCTCAAAATGTGGCCGCTCCATCTGAGTCGGGCCCTCGTTACTCGAGTCTCAATTACTGTACAACTCGTGCGTTGCAAGACTTCTGCATTTGAAACTTTGTGGACCATCTGATGTGCATTATTTGTCTTAGATGACGTTGTTGCGTTTGTTCAAGCTGTTTAATGTGTCGCCTGTAGGGAGTCCAGCTTTCGCTTTCGTAAAGAAGCGTTGGGAGGACCACTGCTTCGTAAACAGCTGTCTTGTTCTTCAGATTGAGGTCGTCATTTTGCAACCCTTTTTGAAACCTGTAATCAACGTCCTTACTGGCAAAAAATAGGCTTTTTAAAATGAAAAATCCATTCGACTCATTCAAAAATTTCCGAAAACTCAATATCTCCATTCTACGACGAAGTTTCCCAAAATAATCAAGGTTTTCATGGACACGATGAAGGGGCTCACCACACTCCCCAAGGGAAGATAAGTTGATATAAAGTTTCCACTATATTTCGAACTGAAATATATCAAATTCGTATCCGGACCCCCTGTATAACGTATTGATTTAAAACCCCGTGAATAACGGACAGTTACAAATTTTTTATCGCCCGACTCTCATGTGGGAAAACCTTTCAACTAATTGAGGCCCGAAATAACGCCTGTACCGATGTGATTGAAAAGCTATTTTTATCAAAGCTTCTTTGATTTCTTTCAGGTCAAGCAGCGCAAAATCGAACCTGTGTTCTGGCCCGGTCTCTCGCGTTTTTTCCGTGATCTGCTTCACGGTCTTTTCCGTGAGGAACTTCAATTCCTTATCGACGGAAAAGTTGCCTTTGATCAGGCTAATGCGAAATTATTTATGAGCGCTTTGCTGCGTTTCAATCGGCGCTTCGGATATTACAGAAATTATGGAATGTTACTCTGTGTGAATGACTCTGGATGTACTATCATCAATATTTTCGAGGCAACCAGGAAAAATTATGGAAAATGAAAAATACTTCGTCAAGCAATCTACCTATAGAGTTTCTAATGTTTATGCTCTTCTATTAGACCCTTGCACTCCAGCGCAATCGTTAGGTCTTGAGGTAGTTTCAACTGAACCCAACTTTTTGGGAATTTTTCGAAGGTCAGCTTTGCAGCAGTATTCTGATACATATTCTGAAAGAGCAACTTTTCTAGTAATAAATCTGAGAATTTCATCCTTTTTGGCACAACTGTTCGGTCTTGAGGAAGTTTTAACTGAACCCAACTTTTTGGGAATTTTTCGAAGGTCAGCTTTCGAGTAGTTTTTCTTTCAGGATAATTATCGTTGGTTTAAATGGTATACATATTCTGAAAGAGCAACTCTTCTAGTAATAAATCTGAGAACTTCATCCATTTCGGCATAACCGTTCGGTCTTGACGAATTCTCGAGTGAAATTCGGAATTTTTGAAAAATGCCATTTCCTAGATGAAAATCTCAACGAAGAGTGATAGGCTTTTGAAACTGCTCGCACTAGATTCAGCGTGTTCGAAAACCTATATTTCCATATCGAAAATTCAAATATCCGGCTCAGTCTAGGAGGAAATATTTTTTTTTGTTTTTCCACTTTTCATTTTCGAGTTGACTTCGAAGAGCTCTCTAGAGTGCTGTTCTCTATTGAATCATCAAGTATTTGGTTTTCTAGAATCTTCAAAACAATTTCTATGCACTTCATATCCGAGGACAGTAATAAAACATCCTCATTTTTAGACAGACTAGCAAATAGGTCATTTTAGGGAGGTCTAACCCCTTGCTCATTTTTGACCCAAAAAATCGAGATTTTCGAAATCGAGTTTTGGTGCTAGGGTGGAAGCTTAGGCAACGTTGATTATATAACCGGAAATCTCAATTGGATCAGAAGAATAGAACAGGAGATATCGCAGATTGAAAATTGCAATTTTTGAAAAATGCCATTTCCAAGATGAAAGTCTAAAAGATGGGAGATAGGCTTTAAAAATTGTTCGCAATAGATTCAGCGTGTTCGAAAACCTATATTTTCATATCAAAATTACAAATATCTGGCCTTGTTCAGGAAAATATTTTTTTTTCCACTTTTCATTTTCGAGTTGACTTAGAAGAGCTCTCTGGAGGGCAATTCTCTATCGAATCATGAACTGTTTGGTTTTCTAGAATCTTCAAAACAAATTCTATGCGCTCCATAGCCTAAGACAGTAATAGAACATCCTGATATTCAGACAGAGTAGCAAATAAGTCATTTTAGGGGAGTCTAACCCCTTGGTCATTTTTGACCCAAAAATCGCCCCCTCTACCTACGGCCAGGAATTGTTAACATACAACTATTCATAAATATTAGTCAGACTCGATTAGAATTTGATCCCGCATCCCTGCCTTCATAACTTATAACATCAGATCGAGATAACAGAAGGAGATAAATAACTTAATAGTCTAATCGTTGGACCTATTCGTTAGAGGGGTTCTAATCGATTCATAAATCCCTGTAGATTTGTCAGATAACCCGTCCTTTTCCCAACTGGTCATATGATAGGGTGAACGGATTATTCAGCTCCAATTTATGGATGCAACATGATTTCTTGGGTCGTTTTTTTCACATTGGCGGATGCGTTTCGTTCAATAGGTTGACAAGAAATGGTGAAAGAGCTACTCTTGATGTCCTCGTATTTCTTACATTTTGTTAATTAGATAACTCGTTTTTCACCTGATATATGTTCATGTTGATAACTACAAGTCTAATTACTATCGGTCACATCTATTCAATATTCTTGTTTTCGGAACAACTCCAGAGAAATATGAGTCAGCTCATTCCTCTCGACCTGTAACTTTTTACTGTGGCTTTTCCAGCGAAACATCAAAAGTTCCCCCATCAGTAATTGCCGCAAAATATCAGGAAATCCGCGATTCCTCAGCCACGAGTCTCCCGCAGAAACCCTTCAGCGCTCGGCAAAAGTTCGTCGTTATAAATAATTTCTAAAGCGAATAATTCAATTCATTCGCGCTATTGACTCCGAAAAGTTCCAGGAATAATTCACGGAGTTAACGTGAACGCTGTGGGGAGAATAAACGTAAAAGGATTCACTCCAATTTTCTTTTTTCTCCCTTCGTCAAGCGCGTTGCTGGAACTGGCCAGCGCAGATATGTTTATTGTTGTTATTCAAGCCCAAATTGGTGAAGTAATTCATCCAATTTTGTGTACAGATAATGGCCGAAATATTAAGGCACCTTTGTTAATCTTTCACTCACTAGAATTGCCCCTTCTTGATATATTTTTGGCTCTGGGTGAAGAACTCGTAATTGAGGCTGAGGTAGTCAGTTTCTACAATTCAACCTCACTTTGGGAGCTCACATACCTCTAAAGGAGAGGCTCTTTCGCTAAATCAACAGAAAGGTCCGCCATCTATCGTCCAGTAGCAGAATGTGGCACCTAGGCTAGCAATCTATAGATCCCTGTCAAATAGTATCAGTGTTTCTTTATTAATGCTCTAAAAATCTAGTTATACTAAATTTTCAAGAGTTATTTTACCAAAACGATCAAGAATTCACATAGAGTTTGTATAAACAGCATAATCCCTACTGAAAACGTAGCCATAAGAAAAAGCCCAAGGGGTTCAGCTCAGGGTTTGGTGGAGCCCTACAATATTCGTTTCCTTTTCAGACAGGGGACTGAAACATTGTCAATCGACAAGATTCTTGAAATTAATACATGTCTAGGGAGATTTTGAGTACGAAAAAATTTCGATAATCTCACCGTCTCAACCAGCGATATTCTTACCGCAAAGGGAGTTCCGGGACTCGATAAAATCCTGTTTCATTGTGCAATCAATCACTGATCTAGGCTCGAGATGTTGGAGATGCATGTAAGACGAAGAGATGGCCTTTTTCAGCCCCGAGATTACTGAATTAAAGCCGGACAGAGCCGCCCCTTAAGCGATTGGCCAATATCACGTACCGTAAGGAAGATCTCCATGAGATTCGTGGAAAAAACTTCGCAGATCTCGTACAAAGTTCAATCTTTCCCAGTAGTATCGAAACTTTACCTAGTCAAAATCCAAATGCGAAATGAAGGTTGCGTAGATGTAGATTTTAAGTGGGGTTATAGTGACTGTGACCTTGAAGTCTATTGTGTCGCCATCTGTGTTCTCGCTACGCGGTGTACAGCTCACCATGCAGTTGTAGAAATAGCTCTGGGATTTCTTCGGAGGTTACCACCTGGCTCCTGAAAGTTTTTCCTCCAAAGCAGTTTTTTCGCTGACCAGCAATGGCGAGGCATTACTTCATAAGGGGTCTGCACTTTTCAGTTTTTGCTCTACCTGTGGTAGCAATGCCTGAATCGTCGAACCACATAAGTTGTCTGGTCTGGAAGAAAACGATTAAAAAATTGCTCTTATATCTCTATAGGCCCAGCTCTTACCCCAGCTCATCGAAGGGCGCGTTTGGATTTTGCGAGAAAGCATATCCATTGGGAAGAGGCCGATTGGGAAAGAGTTCTCTTCACAGATGAGTCTAGATTCTGCCTCTACCATTGTGATCGACGTTCCCTTGTATACAAACGTCCACATGAAAGATATGCTCAGTGCAATTTCCTGAATACTACTGGTTTCGGGGGAGGATCGATTATGGTATGGGGTGGAATATCTTTGACTGCTCGCACAGACCTAGTGGTCGTTGATAATGGAGCTATGAATGCTGATAAGTATATAAGGAACATTCTTGAAGAGCATGTAGTGCCATTTGCCCCATACATTGGTGAAAATTTCATTTTTATGGACGATAATGCCAGACCCCATCGTGCGCGCATCGTTCAGGAGTACCTTGAAGAGGTTGAAGTCTCTCGAATGGAATGGCCAGCAAGAAGTCCAGATCTCAATCCGATTGAGCAGGTTTGGGACAACCTCAATAGAAGGCTGAGAAGTTCAGAAAATCATTCAGCTACTCTTAATTACTTAGGAATCCAACTCGGAGAAATCTAAGAAGGATTAGATCAGCATTTTAAGATCACTCATTTTGAGTATGAACCGTCATTGCCGAGCTGTTATTAACGCAATGGGTGGAAATACCAAGTTTTAAATCACTTATCAGCATTTCAGTATTTTGAAAATTGTTCATTTCTCTTCTTTCACATAAGATTCGGTGAAATCCTGAATTTTTCTTCCATTTAATGTGTCTTGTATCGTTCAAAACCTTCCCGAGAGAACATAAAAAATAAGTTACAAAGTCAATGTAGAGTTAACTTTCATTAAAATTGAGATTTTCAGAATGTGCGTTGATTTTTTTGCGCAGTGTAGTTATTGGGGGTCATCTCCCTTACCTAACACATGTAAGATGTCGGAGAATGCCTTTTTGCTGGGAGATTACCGTCTTTGGCTGAATTCAGCTCGCCTATTGGACCACTATGTTAAGCTCCAGTTTCCATCCTTGTAGATATTTTTTGCCGACATGAATTGCCTTCGGGATCTAATCCTGAGTATTTCAACTAAACAAGCCTCTTACCTATCTATCTCGTTGGAAAAACGTTCGGGGATTTAGTGAACTTGTTCCCCTGTCGTGCCTCATTCGATAACAGGAGCCAGAAAAGAATATGTAGCTCTGCGATACGATATTAGGCAATATCTGGGTGGACTTTACACGAGAGGTCTTCAAATGGGCAGAAATAGGGGTAGATGGAATTGAGTAGAATATTTTTCAGCAAGTGTATTATCCCATACGCCAATAGAGTTATTTCATCAGATTAAATACTCAAAAGTACTCTTCAGTGTCACCCCAACCACTCCTCGACTTTGTGTCAAATAAGGAAATCCGACAAATTCAAATTCTCCGTTGAGCTTTGAGGTCACGATTCGCAGGATAATTTTTACGATTTCTCCGGAAAATCATCCGGTTTATGTATGGGGTTTTCCGCTTTACGACCGCCCCCCTTCGTGATGAAAACGTGTGAAATGTCATCCAAATGTTAACGACCCTAGACGGATTGAAAATGCGGCAAATTGGTCGCAACAGACAGTCGGGAATATTATCGATTTTTGAACAATTTTTACGCTGTTTAGTTGGCAAGCCTGTTTCGAGGAATTTTCCATCTATAGCTACCACGAACTTTCTCTGAATCTGGCCATAGGAGGTCAGAATATGGTGCACTTTGCGAAGATGACGTGTGGCTCATCTTCGTGACAACCTTGATTAGCTTTCAGTTTATACGATGGACTCATTCAAGGGTGAAATGAGAATTTCCAAGGATCGATTGTTGTATAAGGGCTGGAGGTTGATATATAACTCATAACAGGAGTTCCGGAAGTTCATATTGTTTTTTACTCCGTCTTTTTCTGCTGGGGGATATGAGATCGACCCAAATTCCTTCCAGTTGCCACTGCTATGAGCAAATTTGCTGTGATATATCGATGTATATCCCAAGCAGGAATGGGAAACTGAAGGAGAATGGAAGGCGGATTGAATATTTTGTTGCTTTTTGGGATTTTGTTCTACTTACCCCATTGGTACAGAATAAAACTGCAATTAACCTCAACTTCCTGGTGAAGGTGATAGCTGGTGGTCTCAAAAGTAGGTTGTTTCGATACTACGATGATCTTTCTGGGAGATATCTGTGACGAAAGTTGACCTTCGAAAAATTCCCAAAAAGATGGGGGTCAGTTAAAAAGTCGTCAAGACCGAACGGTTGCTTCGAGATCGCTGCGGTTCTCAGATTTATTACTAGAAGAGTTGCTTTTTCGGAATATGTATCACTTTTTGATCTATGATGATTTTTTTGGAAGATAGTCGACTCGAAAGGTGACCTTCGAAAAATTCCCAAAAATATTGGGTCAGTTAAAAATTCGTCAAGACCGAACGGTTGTTTCGAGATCGCTGTAGTTCTCAGATTTATTAGTGAAAGAGTTGTTTCTTCGGAATGTGTATCACTATCCGATCTGTGATGATTTTTCTGGAAGATAATCGGCTCCAAATGTGACCTTCGAAAAATTCCCAAAAAGGTGGGGTCAGTTTAGTCATTCAAAAATTCGTCAAAACCGAACGGTTGCTTCGGGATCGCTGTAGTTCTCAGATTTATTAGTGAAAGAGTTGCTTCTTCGGAATGTGTATCACTTTTCGATCTGTGATGATTTTTCTGGAAGATAATCGGCTCCAAATGTGACCTTCGAAAAATTCCCAAAAAGGTGTGGTCAGTTTAGTCAGTTAAAAATTCGTCAAAACCGAACGGTTGCTTCGGGATCGCTGTAGTTCTCAGATTTATTAGTGAAAGAGTTGCTTCTTCGGAATGTGTATCAGTATCCGATCTGGAATGATTTTTCTGGAAGATAATTGACTCGAAAGGTGACCTTCGAAAAATTCCCAAAAAGATGGGGTCAGTTTAGTCAGTTAAAAAATCGCCAAGACCGAACGGTTGCTTCGGGATCGCTGTAGTTCTCAGATTTATTAGTGGAAGAGTTGCTTCTTCGGAATATGTATCACTTTTTGATCTATGATGATTTTTTTGAAAGATAGTCGACTCGAAATGTGACCTTCGATAAATTCCCAAAAAGATGGGGTCAGTTTAGTCAGTTAAAAAATCGCCAAGACCGAACGGTTGCTTCGGGATCGCTGTAGTTCTCAGATTTATTAGTGAAACAGTTGCTTCTTCGGAATGTGTATCACTATCCGATCTGTGATGATTTTTCTGGAAGATTATCGACTCGAAATGTGACCTTCGATAAATTCACAAAAAGATGGGGTCAGTTTAGTCAGTTAAAAATTCGTCAAAACCGAACGGTTGCTTCAAGATCGCTGTAGTTCTCAGATTTATTAGTGGAAGAGTTGCTTCTTCGGAATGTGTATCACTATCCGATCTGTGATGATTTTTCTGGAAGATAATCGGCTCCAAATGTGACCTTCGAAAAATTCCCAAAAAGGTGAAGTCAGTTTAGTCAGCTAAAAATTCGTCAAGACCGAACGGTTGCTTCGAGATCGCTGTACTTCTCAGATTTATTAGTGGAAGAGTTGCTTCTTCGGAATGTGTATCACTTTTCGATCTGTGATGATTTTTCTGGGACATGCGCGAACTTCGAATTTCCCAAGAAGATGTGGTCATGTCCTTTTGAAATCTACGATCTACTCGGCGATTTACATGGAGGCAACTTTCAAAATCTGTCTTCTGGAACGTATTCACGTAGAATTCGCCGAAAAACCCCAACTCCCTCCAACCAATCGATCGCAAGACCTTCTCCACCCCCCTGGAGTGAAACTCCGAAGTGCCGGTTAATAAAAAGATTGGAAACGCGCCGTTAGACCGGAACCGGGGGGCCGGAAGCTCCTATTATAGATCTCTTCGGCAATTCCGCCGTAATGACTGCGATATTTTGAATGAACGTCGTCGTCGTCGGCGGCGGCCCGTTTTGGCGGTAAAATGTAACTGCCAATTGGAAAACGTTTGATGGCGTGAGCCGCGTTCTAATAACTCCCGTAAATTTCGGGGATGGGAAAAAATGACGAGGCCGGCATCGCGTAACTGCCCGCCGGAATGGGGCCTCGAACCCGGTAACGCTCGTCGATCGGGATAACGCCTATACGACGGAGTAATTTTGGACAATGTTCCTCTCTCCGCGTAACGGCCGTTTTGATGGTTATGCGATCTGTTTCTCGAGAGCCGAACCATTCCGTGTGACCGATGTGCGTTCCGGCGTTTTTATAGGGCGTCAAAATAAGGGAGGAAAATTATGCCTACACATATAATTGAAATAGAGACACAGAAAAGTAAAAACTGCATAGTTATTCATTTCCCGAAATACTGGTCCTAGAGAAAATTTAATGGCATATCCGTGATCTACGGCCTCGAATTAGTCAGTTAAATGACCCGGGATGATATAGCTTAGGATCAGTATTCTAGGAAATGAATCACGTTTAGTGGAAAATTTCAAAAATTTTTTTCAACTTTGAGGTGCTGTAGCAGCCAGAAAAGAAGCGTAGTATTTATATGTTGATTATTTTCGTCATAGATTGATCCTTTGCGAATAGAAAAATCCAACTTTCATTCGTCTACCGCGAACATTTTAGATTTTAGGATTTTTTCTGCGAGGGTCCAAAATTTCGAATTTTCCATTAACCATTACTTGAAAACTAATCATTTCAGCAAAATTCTGTTTGCATATTCGTGATCTACGCCCTTGATTTAGTAAATATTTCAATTTTGGTGGAAATCGGAGAGATAAAATTTTTCTCGAATTTTCCATACATATGCATGGAAAAATTGCGATTTTTTGAAAAAATTTTTTTGTCACCGATTAAAACCAAATTCATACTGTACATCAATTCAAGGGCGTAGAACACGAATATGCAAACAGATATTTAAAAAAAAAATGTATTTCTCAAATTGTGGTCGAAGGAATAGAATAATTTCATTCTTGGAGCGAAAAAATTGGTAAAATTTGAAGTACTGTAGCAGCCAGAAAATAGGCACTGAACCTAAGTTGATTTTTTTGGTGATAGATTGGTTCTGTGCGAATAGAAAAAACTAACTTTCATTCATCTTCCGCGAGCAGTTTAGATTTTATGTTTTTTTCCGCGAAGGCCCAAAATTTCCGATTCTTATCAACCATAACTTGACAACTAATCCTTTCAGCAAAATTCTGTTGGCGTATTCGTAATCTACGCCCTACATTTAATAATAATTTCAATTTTGGTGGAAATCGGAGAGATAAAATTTTTTTCAAATTTTCCATACATATGTATGGAAAAATTGCGATTTTTCGAAAAATATTTTTGGTCTCCGATCGAAACCAAATTCATACTCTCGACTAATTCGAGGGCGTAGGTAACGGAAATGCAAACAAATATTTTTTAAAAAAAATATTTTTCAAGTTATGGTCGATGAAAAATTGGAAATTTTGGACCTTCGCGGAAAACATCATAAAATCTGAACTGTTGGCGGTAGATGAAAGAAAATTGAAATTCTATATTCGCAAAGGATCAATCTATCATCGAAAAAATCAGCATACGTCTAATTCTCTTTTTTTGGCTGCTACAGCTCCTCAAAGTAGGCCAATCATTTCGAAAGTTTACACTAAAAGCGATTTATTTCCTAAAATAATGATCCTACAAAAAATCTAATTGCATATTCCTAATCTACAATCTCGAATAAGTCAAAAAGATGAGTCGGGTTTATATATTTCGTACTATTCAACGAAACAGGACCCCCGCTTTGAATGGTCCTGTATTGCCGTATAAAAGTGTTTAGTTTAGGTGAGATATTGCCGCACAGCCCCGAATTCCTAACGATTCCCATGAATTTTCACCTCATTCGTATGATTATTTCCCAAAGTCACCCCCCCCCCTCCCCCTTCCAGACCTTCGTCCATGAAATTCTGATGAGCGCCAAATTGAAAACGTCATATTCTACAGCCCGTCCTAACCCTTCCTGACAGTCGTGATATGCCATTAAATTGTAGTTCCCGACAAAAGCTATATATACGATTTGTTCCATTATGTATGCCAGTCGAATCGTTTCACAGATCAGTGGCGTGGGTATTCGGGGGGAATTAATTCAATTAACGGATCGGGAATGCGCCTTACGTCTATCGCACCAAGTACCCTAGGTTACCAGGGGCTTACAATAGGTATTATATGGGGATGTACTGGTGGAATTCGATGGAGCTGTAGAATACTGACACTCAGGGTTATATTATAATGGAATTTCGGTCGGGGACACCTCATTTTAATTTTTTTTTTAAGTTTTTCCCTGCTGAGTCTTCGTGGTGAGTTTTGGTACCTGTTACACCTCGCCTATCGATCTTCAGTCGCAAGGAATCTCCTAAACGGACGGCTCCAACAATCGGACCGACTTTAATCAGAACCCAAACAGAGTGTTTGCTCGAGGAATGCGATATTAACTCTCAATGTCCAGTATTTGCACGCCCGTTTTCAGCGCTGTCGAATCCTTCGTCCTGTCGTGTTCCCTAAACCCTTTCGACGGACCCTTGTGTCACGCCCAGTTGGTCAAATAATTCGGACGTGTGTAAATAGTGATATTTTCCGTCTGTGTCAATTTTCATTTATAGCCCATCTGGTGGAATCATGGAACTATAGATATGGAATTATTTGGTTGGGATATTGGGGTATACGATGAGGATTTTGTTGATTGTGTCGACTGGAAAGGAAGCAAACTGAATAGTTTTCTAATTTGCGTAATGCCAGGACAAATTGAGGTATAAAATGGAAGAAAAGAGGAAAAGAATAGGACTCAAAAAATATCCAATTAATACAAAAGATGCTGAAAGAAATTGATTTTGGAGGAAGCTTGGGCGTCATTTCCCACAGTCAATTTTATTATAATTAACTGTATTATAACCCTGGAGTTCAGAAATAAGATAAAAAGACATGGGAAATGAAAATATTGAAAAAATATACTAATTCAAACTATCAACGATGCATTTCTATTTGAACATCAGAAATATAGAAAAAAATTCATCGAATAAACCTATTGCTTTCTCGGTCAAAATCTGCGTTCGTACTTTTTCAATTATTTCCGCTCCAGACTCCTGATCCCGCTAACTCTACCAACCTTCATTCGGTTAGATCCAGAGAGGGTTAGCCGGGCGAGCAGAGGGAGAGATGGAGAAATCCCCGTAAAATGTAGTTTCATTGTGTCCGAAATGAAAAGGGTTGTATCGAAATCTCCGGGGAACTGCGAGTGTGTGCCTAGAATGCGGGCATATTTCCGATGTTTAACGGCGTATTCTGCTAATTGAATAGAGTCATCAGCAGAGCTTTCGGTGCAGTACAATGCTCGCCCACCGTGTGTTATTTAGCGTTAATTTCGAAGCGGAAAGGTAACAGTACATTACGTTGTGAATGATTAATCGTCCCGCTTTTCGATTGTTTTCGAACGATGGCCACGAATTCGATCCTCATTCTGTGCAGAAATTACAGAAAAATGGATATACAAAAAAAATTCATGGAACGAAAATTCAGTTCACCTTTCAAGTCGATTATCTTCCAGAAAAATTATCGCAGATCGGAAAGTGATACACATTCCGAAAAAGCAACTCTTCTAGTAATAAATCTGAGAACAACAGCAATCTTGAAGCGTCCGTTCGATCTTGAGGAGCTTTCAACTGAAATTTCCAATTCTTGAAAAATGCCATTTCGACGATGAAAATTTAAACGAAGAGAGATAGGCTTACGATTTTATTCACAATCGATTCTGCGTGTTCGAAAACCTATATTTCCATACCGAATTTATGGATCTTCGACGCTGATTTCGAGTAAAACGAATTTTTCATTTTTCCATCTTTCACTTTTGAGATCACTTTGAAAGGCTGTCTACAGTACAATTTTCCATTGGCTCATCAACTCAATGGTTTCTTGGAATCTCCAAAACGACTAGTATGAATTTCTTTCTCTGCAGGAATAATAAAACACCGTACGTCTCAGAGAGAGGACCAAATATGTGATTTTAGGGGGGTCTAACCCCTTGCTCATTTTTGACCCAAAAATTTGAAATTTTCGAATTCGAGTTTTTGATCTAGTGTTGAAGCCTGACTAGTGCTGATTACGAAACCGGAAATCTCAATTGGATCGGACAAGTGTAGCAGGAGATATCGCAGATTGAAGTTTGCAATTTTCGAAAAATGCCATTTCGACGAAGAAAATCTAAACGAAGACAGATAGGCCTACGATTTTATTCACAATCGATTCTGCGTGTTCGAAAACCTATATTTCCATACCGAATTTATGGATCTTCGACGCTGATTTCGAGAAAAACGAATTTTTCATTTTTCCATCTTTCACTTTTGAGTTCACTTTGAAAGGCTATCTACGGTGCAATTTTCCATTAGTTCATCAACTCAATGGTTTTTTGGAATCTTCGAAACGACTAGTATGAATTTCTTTCTCTGGAGGAATGATAAAACACCGTACTTCTCAGAGAGAGGACCAAATATGTGATTTTAGGGGGGTCTAACCCCTTGATTATTTTTGACCCAAAATTTTGGGATTTTCGAATTCGAGTTCTTGATTCAGTATTGAAGCCTGACTAGTGCTAATACGAAACCGGAAATCTCAATTGGATCGGACAAGTATAACAGGAGATATCGCAGATTGAAATTTGCAATTTTTGAAAAATGCCATTTCGACGATGAAAATCTAAACGAAGACAGATAGGCCTACGATTTTTCTTTCAATCGATTCTGCGTGTCCGAAAACCTATATTTCCATAACAAATTCATGGATCTTCGACGCTGATTTCGCGAAAAATGATTTTTGCTATTTTTCACTTTTGAGTTCACTTTGGAAGGCAGTCTAGAGTGCAATTTTGCTTGTTGGTTTTTTGGAATCTATATAAGAATTCCCATGCAACTTGAGCATCCCCATGAAGTATCTCCACGAATTCTGAAGAAATTAAAGGATTATTAAACATGCGCCATTCCCAGAGAGAATAGGACCGAAGGAATTGCCCAGACCGGACGGAATGCAAAAAGGAAACTGTAAACGTCCACATAATCATAATCTCATGGTTCGTAATTTCGCAACTGTGGAAAGACATAAAAGCTAATGTATCGGAATATGCAAGTTAATGTTTCGGAGCTTAAGGAACGGCCAAAATAAAAACAAACGCTAGCGGCGGCGTCTCTTTTATTTATTCGTTCCGACGTAAGAAGTAGAAAGTCCCATTTTTCCGGCCAACTTTAATCTGTCGGAGGATTTGCGACGGGGAATTCTAACCGGGAAAATTATGATTGCGTTTTCCTCCAGATACGAGCAGCTCTTCCGACAGGACTGACAGGAACGGAGTTCGGAGCGATCAAAACACATTGAAAACATGGAAAAACCTTTCAAGTTGCCAGCAATAAGAAAGATTTTGATTATTAATATCAGGGTCAACTTGTTGCGACTGTCCATCACAGCTCTTATATCCATTTGACAGAGTTCTACAGAGGCCAGGTGCGGCCTAGGTAGCACATGTCCCTACCGGACGATAGATGGCGCACCTGTCCGTATGTCCCTCGAGAATCAAGCTTTTGCCTTTGATCAGAATTGGGCTGACTCTATCTGAGTGAGTTCGAAACCTTGATGTTGTATTGGACCCCAAATTACAGTGAAAGAAACGCATAAGGCCCGAGAGAATAGTGGATGAAGCTTCATTGGGTAGGCCTACGCATCTTTGGACTTCTATACCAGAAGATAACATGTATCTGTGCTCTTAGATCCACCCTAGCTGAGAAGTGTCTTCTGAATATTCCTCTCGCAAACTAGGTGGCTACAAAGATGACCTTGCAGTCTTGAAACAGGAATGATGGTGGGTTAGTGGACTCCTCAGATGACTCTCGAGGACTTTCAAAATTGAGGAGGGGCCAGGGTTATTGTCCATTACTATCAATGGTCTACATCAGACAGCATTCTTGAACCCTCCTGGTTCACTAATGACTTCCAAAGGGACTGGTGCTAGGATTACTGGATCTCACACCGGTATGTCCAATCCCTTAAGAAAAGATTGTTCTATGCTGTGGGCCGAGAAGTATGCTCTTCTTGCCATCAAGATTCAGGAAGGATACTCCAACAAATACATTCACATATGAAAGATTTCAAGACTTGAGGTCAACTCCTTCCTACACCTCGAAATCAAGTTCACAAAATACTGTAGCCATTCTAAAAAACAGACGCTGTAAATTCCGATTCCCATGTTGCTTCGAAGCCATCCGCACCCATGCATCGGGAATGAGGCAGCAGGCTTCAAAGACTGCTCTCGTCAAGTGCCTCACGTATCGGCGTCTATAAAAAATTTAATGCGTACAAGTTTTCCGTGCCAAAGCAACCTCTCATCTCACGCATTCTGAAGTCTACCTTCGTTCACGGGCTCGATACACGGAAAGATATGAATCCTTGCGGAATATCCGCCAATTAAGGTGATTGAAGTCACCCCCCAACTCATTTCCTACGGTACAAAAGGCAACGCGTGTACCTGCCGCAGGGGGAGAGGGTGCGTGTGGACAGGGTTGCATCTGGGATGAACTTTATCGTCCGTCGATATTCCTCGATCATAATTTGTCTTCCTACAGCTGTGGCACAAAAAAAATTATTGTCTAACTGTTGGCGATTCTTCAATGAAGTGCATTCTGCACCGAGTTCCATCTAGTTGGAAAAGTTCATGGACCAGCGTCTGAATGTGAGGTAGAAGCTGACGTGGTTCCAGCACCTCCTGAAAGAAACGCAAGGTGAACTACTTTCATAAGCAGAAGTCGACAAGGGTGCACATGCCTTTCCAAAAAAATTGGGGATCTTGTCTTTCACCTTCTCACCCTTGCATGGTCATCATGCATGCCCAAGCAGAATCTGAGTTCATCAGTACAGCCTTCCTCTGCACTGAGCCAGTCGATCACTTCGTTGTCTAGTGAAGACGTAAGACGGACGGAGACGGTGGAAGTAAATCTGAAACTTCTGATCACAGCAGCAGGTTGCAAAGGTTCCTTGATTTTTTTATGCTCATGGGATCCTAGAAACAAAGACCTAAGAAATGAAGCGATCTAATTGGCAAATAGAGATTACCATCTATGACATTTGGGACGTTATTTGCTTCAATTCAACTGGCAATACATTATCTCCAGCACACAGGTTGTTCACAAAAATTCGAATGTAATATCTCTTGAATTTCAACACGAAAAAGTTCTTCCTTCGACACCCTATATCTCAGAAGGGTGCTCATATTTGCTAACGGAGTCTTAACGTTTTCCAGTAGATGCCATACAAATGAGGAGCTTGCCTTCGACCGACATGGACGTATTTGCTGCATCTCGAATCCGGTTCTGCCCGTTCCATATCCGACAAGTAATTATTTCCGGGTAATGTCAACAAAGGCCTTCACGGCGAACTTGAAGGTCGCCGCGCGCGCATCGAACCCTTTAAAAATTCATTTTTAATTAGAGAGCGCGGCCTTTAGAATCTCTCCCGGAAAAGTGTTTGCGTTGAAAGTGAAAGAGTTTGACGAGATTCTTGTTCGGCAGCATGGCCCAGTTTTTCACGCTGAAAATCGTCCTTTGAGATGAAAATCCCGGCTCGTCCCGCCGTTTTCATCCCCGTTTTTCGCTGCTAATGGGGGGGAAGGTAAACATCTTGGATGGGTAGAATGGGAAAAGGAATAATTGAAGGTTTGAGAGTCTGCATAAGGCGGAAAAGATGGGAAATATGTGGAAATTTGATGAGTAGTTCATCTTGAACAAAGTGTTCTCTTCAACTATCACGTAGACAATAGGTAAATGAAGGACACAATACCTGGAGATGAAGAAGGAGATCAGTGGGGAATTAAACAGTGCTTTGGCCTTTTTGAGGTGTTTAAACTTCTTCCCAATCCGAAGCTCGAATATTTTCAGAATCCTGATAAATTTTCGTGGTTCCAGTGTTATCCATTCTTCACAATTTCATGACTCAAGCTTTTCTTGCCTTGACTTCAAATAGCTAGCGATTACATTCTTGGTGATCGAGATTTTGTTCCTCTTTCCTCATTCAAAATTTTCATGAACCAAGGGGATATACCCGATCACTTTGCCGGCTTCTGATCTGGATAAAACACCGAAACTCCGAAAAATCTCTCGCCCAATCCTCTAAAAACTCGGCAGTGTTTCCGCACCAGTTCCCAGCGTTTTAATTCAGCTAACATCTTGAAGTTCCTACTGGAGAACAGAACTTATTTTTTCCATCTGATCGAATTATCCCATTCTCGAGGAAGAGGTGACAGCTGCGGAATTTAAATTTTCAATATCCTCGACGACATCTCGCGGATATAATTGGACAGCTCGTGTCTTGAAATTCGAAAAAATATACGTCGAAGACTGGGGATGAAATGTTAGGCGAAAAACGGGGGTAATTGCCAAAGTGGATTATTCGATTCTGGGGCGGATATGGTAATACCCTGACCTGGTGAGAAGAATCTTTAATCGTGAAGTCTTAGGTTTTCTTGATAAGGGGTGCTCATCTGGTAAGTTCTCACATGGTCGACTACTTACCGAAATTACTGTAGGGATTAGCTGAGCATCAATACAAGTACCTAGTGTATTTTACGTTTGTTACAAGGTAGAGACATTCTGAAAAATACTGAGAAGAACAGAAATATTCGATTTCTTCTATTATCTCAAAAATCTTTTTGCCACGAAGTTTCTACAAATGATAAAGCAGTAAAGAATTGTTGATTCCATTCATTTTTTCGTCAATTCTCTACTTTTTAGGTCAACCCTCGAAAGTTAACTGAAGAGAATGAATGATGTTCTGCCATCTACGAGCGTGCAAGGGTAGAAGCATAGCGTTCGATCTGTGCTCGATTTGAAAACGATGTAGACTTCTTAAACCGAATTGTTACTATGGATGACACTTGGGTACATTTCTACGATCCAGAAACAAAACAACAATCGATGGAATGGCGACACTCTGGTTCTCCAAGACCTAAGAAGTTTCGTGTCCAAAAATTCGCTGGAAAAGTTCTTGCGTCAGTTTTTTGGGATAGCCAACGAGTAATCATGATTGATTTTTTGGATAAGGGTAGAACAATAACCGGAGATTACTATTCGACATTACTGACCACTCTACGGGAAAAAATTAAAGAGAAAAGACGTGGTAAGCTATCCAAAGGTGTTTTGTTTTTGCAGGACAACGCCCCTGTACACAAATCTCATGTTGCCATTCAAAAAATTCGTGATTTAGGGTTTGAATTACAAGAACACCCCCCTTATTCACCAGGTTTGGCTGCATCTGACTATCATCTCTTTCCTCAACTGAAAAAAAGGTTAAAAGGTCGTAAATTTTCTTCCAACGAGGAGGTAATAAAAGCTGTGGAGGTCTGGTTTGCAGAGCAAGAAGAAATATTTTTTTAAAAGATCTAGAAACGTTGCAGGTTCGCTGTAATAAATGTGTCCAATTAAGAGGAGAATATGTTGTGAAATAAAATATTTTGTTTGGTTTTATAGTAGGCTGAGGATTTTTCAATATATTTTTGTATTCCGAATTGAGTGGAGACGAAACTATTTGCCTTTTTCAGTTCTTAATTTCAATCTTCGTCCACTCCTTCTTCAAGAATAAAGAAATGTTGGGGAAAATGCGATAAAGTATTTCATACTTCCTCCATACATATATCTGCGCCAGACCACTCAGACACCCCTGAAAAACCTGGAAACACATCCAGAAATTCAATTCAAATCTCCCATGCAGGCGCTTTACCGCTCAATAAAATTTATTGTTGTTGAACGTTCCATAATAATAAATATATCATTTGCTTTCAGGCATTTGCCTCGTTTTTCTGGCACATTTGTTATGCCTTCGATTTTATTTTGCCCCGTCTGCGACTGGATTTATATCCAGACCGCCTCCAGGCCATAATTCTCGTTCGAAAAAAGCCCGATTGGCACGATAATGTTCGATAAAACAGTGTTTGGGTCGGCTCGGGCCTCGTGGTGAGATAATTATTCAGAACTTGGTGAATTGCACCCGGATCTGGGGATGAGCCGTGAGTCACAAGCGATTGGGCCACCCCTGGATTTTGTTCGGGCATCCTGAAAAACCCAGCTATCTCCTCCTGTACAAAGATTATAGAGTGGAAAGATAGGAAACGCCCTCGTATCTTTAGTACTAAAAACCGACTACATTTTGGCCTGCGTTCGACACAGTTGACAATGAGATGGCGCTGAAAACATTCTGTCAATACCCTGCTTCTTTTTGAGCCCTTCCTTGAGTTTGCTTTGGCAAATATCACTTAGTTGTTTACGTATTTTCATTCCCTGGAAACATTACGACCTTTTAAACTGTTTTTCAGTTGAGGAAAGAGATGATAGTCAGATGGAGCCAAATCTGGTGAATGAGGATTATGTTTTAACAATTCAAACCCTAAATCATGAATTTTTTGCATGGCAACATGAGATTTGTGTGCAGGGGCGTTGTCCTGCAAAAACGCAACACCTTTGGATAGCTTTCCGCTTCTTTTGTCCTTAAATTTTTCCCGTAGAGTGGTCAGTAATGTCAAATAGTAATCTCCTGTTATTGTTCTACCCTTATCCAAAAAATCAATAATGATTACTCCATGGCAATCCCAAAAAACTGAAGCAAGAACTTTTCCAGCAGATTTTTGGACACGAAACTTCGTCATGGTCTTGGAGAACCAGAGTGTCGCCATTCCATCGATTGTTGCTTTGTTTCTGGAATCGTAGAAATGTACCCAAGTCTCATCCATAGTAACAATTCGGTTCAAGAAGTCTACATCGTTTTCAAATCGAGCACAGATCGAACGCGATGCTTCTACCCTTGCACGCTTTTGGTCAACATTCAAGCATTTGCGGATCCGTTTTGCAGCAATTTTCTCACGTCCACATTGACGTGAACTATATGATGAACGCGTTCGTATGAAATGTTCAGTGCTTCATATATTCTTTTTAGTCCAATTCAACAGTCTGATAAAATCATGTCATGAACTGCATCGATATTTTCGGGGACTGACAAAGAAACTGGCCTTCCCGATCGGTAATCATCTTCAATGAAAAATTTTCCTCTTTTGAAGCTTGCAGCCCAATTTTTCACGGTCGCATACGAAGGACATTGATCACCAAGGGTATCAAGCATATCTTCGTAAATCTGCTTACCTCTTAACCCTTTCAAATACAGGTACTTGATGATGGCTCGATACTCCAATTTTTCGATTTTCACAATTTCTGGTTTATTTTTTTGACCTCAAACTTCACACTGACACTTTGAATGAGTTATTGGTCGTTGCTATGGTAACGCAATATTTTTTTATACATGGAACTAGTCTAGGCTAACTAGATATCAATACATCCTCGTATTCCTGATGGCTCACATTGCACACGAAAGTAAAACTGCTATTTTCCCCCAACTTTCTGATCGTCTACTCGAAAATTCCTTCTATTTTCCAGGAGAAATAACTTCCCCAGCTTTCCCTTTCTCTGGAAACGGTTTAATCAGCGTCCGACAACACTTGTAGTTCATATTGCGAATTCTGCAAGTGCTCCCTTTCATCAACGATGCAGGGATACCGGTTCCCCTTGCAATTGCATCCATTATTAACGGGTCTTCGGGTCCATCAATGCAGCATCGCGATGCACCGCACGTCGACGCCGTTCTCTTCCATATTTAACGCGGGAAGGCGTCTAAATTATTCCTATATCCGCCCCCGCATTGATTACTTTTTCCTTTCACGGTACACGAAAATTCCGGACCTTTGAATCTTCTGCAACCTACCATTATGACGGTAGGTTCATACAGAACTAAGAAATGGACAAATCTAATTGGCAGATGGCGTTCACGTGTTTGCCATCAGCCCGTTACATTGGTCCCTTTCTTAGGTCTAAGTTCTCAGTAACTCTGCATAAACCAACCATAGTTTTTGGCCTTACGGAAGCGATTCGCTTTCACAGAGAGGTGAATGTTCTCCTTGCTCGTTTCTCTTAGTTCCTCCCTGATTACATAGAACTTTGAGCTAAGAATTCAACGATTACTTCTTCAGTGAGTTCATTTTAATCAGCAAACTAAAATATCTCGTTAATTTCAATTTTTCCCGATATCAGATGGACTCTCTGAAAGACGAATTCAATTTCGCAAGTATTAAATTCGCCTTGACTCCCTGGAAGCTTCTCTGTGCTGAATTTTCGGATAAAAAGGGTTGTCGAGAAGTTTCCATCAAACTTCCAACCTTTACGCCTCGTTTACTTTCCGTTTGATATCAGTCATTTCTTTTGTGCCGGGCGGAATGAATTCATGAACTTGCCGTACCGTCAAAGTGTCCAGGAATTTATGCAATAATTTTCGCGATTATTTTCGTCCGTTTATAATCAAAGGAATGGGAGCTGTTGGGAGATGTTTCTGCCGGATGATAACCCGGGGTTTAGACTTCTTTGTCTTATTTTCCAGACGTTTCATTCGAGGCAGTTTCAATTACTCGTGTTTCATTTATTCAAATGATACTTTGAGAGGTATTTTCTAAACGCCAGGAAGGTTCGAGATAAATGAGTTGGGTATTCAGTGTTTATTCAGTTAAAACAACCTCGTGATGATTAATATCGAAAAAATGGTCTTTGGTAAAGACATCCATGACATCGCTGAAGAAGGTTCCACCTGAAATTCACAAAGAAAAATTACACAACCCACACAAAGTGTACTATTTCATTATGAGAAGTACAAGCTACTTTTCGACCAAGAAAAACTACCCCAAATTGTCAGATTTATAGCATAATGTGATCAGTTTGGATACCAATTTAATATTGCTTATACTCTAGCACAATTTACATGATAGTTCCAAAGTTCGAATTATGAGTTTGTTGCAGAAAAACTTGATGAAAGATGGAAGAATTGTGGAGGAAGATTCATGCCAAACGCAAGTTGAATTTCCAAAAAAGACTGATTGGTATCTTGAATGATAATCTGGACAACTTACTGGTTTAACAGTCTCCCTTTCAGGAAACAAAGGATAACTTGGTAGTTCGTATTGTTCTTCGTTTTCAGCAAGTACCGAATTATACATCAATGACATCAAAATGGTAAATACGAGGAAAGCTAGCTGTATTCTCATATTGATTGCGCTTTATCGTTCCAAAATATACTGAAAATTCAAACAACTATCATACAACACTTAACACAAACTGTTTTTCCTCACCTTCATACTCGTTCATGGGTATAATCAATAACCTAACAGGAAAACGCCTGAAAAATCAACTATTTCCTACAATAACCGATTTAGGAAGATCATTTATCAGATTTGGTTTAGATATTGACAGACAATATTCCACAAATACCTACATTGAAAACTTTCAGGTTTTCCACGTTATAAATACTGATTTATGAAAAGTTTCCCGATCAATACCTCCATGTAAAGAATAAAGGAGCTAGTTACTTCATTAAGGGAAAATATTGATGCAGAACATGAACAACTTTAAGAAAATAGGGGTTCCTTCAAGAAATGTTATTTATGAACTCTTCGAACTTAGATACTGTTGCTGACAGAGATGATGCAATTTATTAAATGGTAATTTTATGGTGTCTCCTCTAGGAGGGAAGACGTTCCTGTGATGGCTCCTTGGAATGGAAAATATTGAATCGATGGCATAGATAAATGACGAAAAAATGGATTGCATCATTGTAACTTGATTAATTGATTTGGAGAGTGTAAAATAGCTCATTTGCAATAATATTACATAGCGATTGATCAATCAGAGTCAATCAGGTTTTTCCTGAAAGTTATAAGAGGTGAAGAATTCCAAAAATATTGATGGCATGAGTTTCTTCTTCCAACAATATTCCTTTTCCAATTGAATACTCGATTGAACTATTTTTCCGTAAATACTTCCTGTTTCAAATTGGAAAAAAACGAACGAGGAAAATCCCTACTTATTCAGGAAAACCACATCTCAAGGAAGTAAAAATAATTATCGTTTGATGGCATGAAAAATTGTCACTTGTTTTTCTGCCTTTGCCGACGAAGCAACTATGTTCTCTAAAAAATTATTTTTCGTAACATTTTCCCTGCTGTTTCTGTTCATGCAGTTATCTCAACTTGAAGCGAAAAGTGTACCAGTGGTGGAAGAGGATACCTTTGTTATAACTCCCAAAACGCACGTACATGAACAGGTGAATATCATCGTGAAATATTAAAATTTTGATATTGTAGATTTGCCATGGTTTACGACTTGTTTTTATTTCACAGATCATGAGGGGAGACGCGTCTGCTTCTGTATGCTCTGCATTTTTGACTGGAATTGTTCTGATCTTTCCAATTTTCCACTTGTAATTTCTATGTATGAGAAGAATATAATTTTAGTCATGCCTTTGTTTAGTAGTTGGGAAATATTTTCTAGGTTTAGGTTTGCATAGATTAAGTGAAAAATGATCAATATATGCATTTTGTAAGTTGCTCAATACATAATCACACTAATTATTGTCTGTTTTCTCCGGTGATCCAACAATTGATATAATGTTATTTGTTTCTCAAGCAATGAAACAGTGAACATTACATTTTTATTGTACCAGACCATCTGATGCTGATAATGATTATGTGATATTTGGTTGAAAAAAATGTGGATTTGACCGCAACACAATCGGTTTCCTATATGTATATGTTACGGCTAAAGATAGGTGTGAACATAAACTTAAGATTAGCCGGCTAAACTTAGGTTTAGCTTCGGGTATTTGCTAATGTTAGTTTCTTCTATCTTTAGCCGGCTAAACTTAAGTGTAACCACATCCCATCGGCTAAAAATGTAGAAGGCTTTAGGGGCGCAAATTTTCGGCAATTAAAAGAATATAAAGAAATAGTGATACGAGTATAATCAAACTATTAATGCAATGCATTTTTTGTATGAATTTCACATATTTTAATAGCAGAAAAGCATTCTGTTGAGCAGTTGGATAAATGAGAATGAACATTATATTTGTTTCATCTGTGTCTCAACGAATTCTTTTTGACGAATCTAAAAATCTAAACGCTTGATGACAAAATTCATTACATGCTATTTTGAGTGTGAGGGAAAACGGTAGTGTTAATGATTATTTTTCATCTTGTTATTATTCATAATTTGAGGGAAATTGAATGAGCAGACAAAAACTTCTTCACCAAAATACCAAAGGTTGAATTCTAGAAAAATATAAGTAGAAGTGCCCAATCTTGTTTGTAGTTAACCGTACTATTTGGCACAAAGATTATAGAGTTAACTCTATATCCCTCAGGATGATTCATGAAGGGTGACAACAGCCATATTTTGGAACCCGTATGTTCAATGACTCGGGAAGAAATTTTTAACAAAATCAGCTAGAGAAAGTGTTTTCAACTATGTTCATGTTCATAGTTTTTTTTTTGTTCTTTTTTGCGCAAGAATTGGTTGGAAAGAAATTGCAACATTAGTTCCTATTTCGTAATTTTTCCATAAACCCAATTATTGAATGGTAGGGAAAATATACTTTTGTTTACGGAAAAAATTTTCTATGTCTAATATCTCATTTTATTGTGGGGTCATATTATGGTTTTTCACAAATGAGGCTCGGTTTGGAGAGCATTAATCTCCTAAACAGATGAAAATAAATCGTTAAATGTAGAATTGAAAACCCATGGGCGTTATGTAATACAACCCCAATACATTCGATGCTCTTTTGCATATTTCAATTCTAAAAATTTAAACAAAAAAGTGGCCGTGTGCTTTCGTCCTCTCCCATCCGACCATTCATGATACATCACTTGTCCGCGTGTCCATCGAATACATTTTTAGCCGTTCCGTTTTGGGTAATGTGCACATTAGCCGGCTAAAGATGAAATGCCCTGACGCGGATGAATATTTTATCGAACTTTAGCCGATCCTCGAATATAAACCTAAGTTTAGCCGGCTAATCTTAAGTTTATGCTCACACCTATCTTTAGCCGTAACATATACATACAAAATAATGATGGTCTGGAAAAAAATTCACATGTTTCTTCAACCGAATAGATGCTCATCACAAATAGCACATAAAACAGGGTGTTGTTTTCGTAGGATCACATTTTCCGATGATTAATTTATAAATTCGATTCTATTTGAAACTTCACCTATACTCCATTAACTTTTATTTTAGCACTCGGTTGGCCATGGAAATTTGACACATTTCACTCTGTATAGTATGAAAAGGTGGGGTTATGACGCTTGTCAAAAATTTTTGGGTTTTAAATCAACGCTATGTTGCCCGTTCTACGTCAATGTTTCTGATATTACGTATGTCGAATCTCTTCGGAAAATATGTGACGAACATAATTGAAGTTTATACAAACTGATTGAAGGCATACCAAATCCAGTTATTTGCATGGAAAATACAAGTGATCAGTATAATATCATATAATATTCACTAGCTTGAGGAGAGTTAATGTTCGTTATTTTCTTTGGCTGAAGTTTGAATAGGTTACATCAGTTGTAGATTTCAAAAATGTTAACCCGAAGATGAAATGCATATGATGGAGTGGTTGGGAATGGGTATCTCCCGAAGGAATTAACAGATAATTACAAGAAAGTTAAATTCTTCAACAAAAATCATCTTGCATCAATATAAATAAGTGAAAGGAATTGAAGGAAATTTCAAGTCAAGATGAACTTCACCTTTGAACAAAAATTTCACATGAAAAAACAATTAACAGGACAACTGGCGCGTATTTGTGGTTGTTCATCTTAATACATTGATATAATAATAATTATGTATTTATTGGTAGCTTAAGACATTTACAATATACATATAGGACAAGTCAAATGAAAAATAGAAAAATCAATTTTCGGGAACCCATTCTACGATGACGTTCATCGAAAATCCTGTAGTAAACTTTTCGCATTAATTCACTCAAACATAAAATTCTCAAATGCCACCACTCTTTTGGGTGTCCCAATAGAAAGAAATTCTTTGTCATCCTCTTCATTCACAATCTTTCTTATTGTGGAAATATTCAGCTGAAATATAAGTCGTTTAGATTCAGATGAAACATTCTCTTACATATGTTCGCTACCGTCTAACGTATTGTGGATTTTAGAATATCAGGGTATAACTATTTGAATGAGCGGACCTGAATTCTAAATAGGACTTCCTGAAATCCTGTCTCTTTTTTCAATCACTTTCGGCATTTTCGTAATAAAAATTGATATTAGTTGTGGCAACGGCGTTATGACATTAACGACATTTCATGATTGCCAACCTTACTCCGATCTAGTTACGAAAACTTGAGAAAATTACTTCATAGCCAACCGACTGCTAAAATAAATTTGAATGGAGTATAGAAATGGGGGGTCTTACAGTCGAATAAACTCCTCCTGAGCAACATTCGAATGGCTGAAATCCAATAAATCATTCAATCTCAAACTTTCTCGTGAAAACCCAACAGTTTCTTCCACATCTTCCCCCCCAAAAAACCGACAAGATTCCGTCGTCCCCCTTTGAAACTTATCATCCGTCTTCCCGGTCCATTCATCATAAAGATTTTCCACGCGGCGAAAGGTCAACTAACTTGGAATTTTCCTGGATTTTGTCGGTCCATCGAACGCACCAAAACAAATTTAGTCGTCCGCTTTTTCCCCGTCCAAGTTCTTCCGTATATTCCCGGACAAATTGCTATGCAGTTTCCGATCTGTCAGGAATTTATCAACGTGAAAACTTGCACGAGCGATAAACTTTTTGACGGGTTGTCCGACGTGTCACGGGGGGTACTGGGGGGAGGGGGGGCGGTGGAAGCTTGTTTGCAACATTTGAGAAATGTCCTCCCGATTCAATTTCACGCTGGTTGGTCACAGCCAGCCCGCTCGGAATTCGTCAATCTATCTGGCGGTAGGGAGGAAACAAGAAAGGGTAGTTTTAGAGAACAATAATAGAATCACTCACAGTACCTGTGGCTTCTGGTGAGAAAGTAGATTCACTGTTTTGAAAATACAGGCTGTTCCTAAATTGAACGTACAAACGAGAAGGCGAGATTCCTTAAGTGAGTTTAAGAATAAAAAGTCCCATAAACATGGGGTCGCAAACGTTTCGTTTTCGAGATACAGAGTGTTGAAGTTTGAATTTTTTTCTCGAAATCGTTGGTAGATACGACAAAACTACAAGAGACCGAAAAGTTTAGTATAAGAACAAAGCTTCTTTTTACATTTTTTCAAATTAACAGTTGCTCACCAAAAAAAAGTTCTGCAGAAGAACAGGTGGCAGTGTTCCAGAAAAAATATCACCCTGTAGATCTTCTATCTAAATTGCCATGTCACGTGGTGAGAACTCCAAAATGTAATATCTATGCCAAATTTCAGTTGAATATCTTGTGGAGTGTAGATACTATGAGAAAAAAACTTGAAACAAGTGACTTCAACACTCTGTATCTCGAAAACGAAACGTTTGTGACCCCATGTTTATGGGACTTTTTTTTCTTAAACTCACTTAAGGAATCTCCCCTTTTCGTTTGTACGTTCAATTTAGGAACACCCTGTATATAATCCCCTTGATTTTTATCGAATAACAGATGACCTTAATTTCTTGAATTTCTTCTATTCCTGAATCGTCCAATTTTTTTTTACTATCAACCCAAATTGGACAAGAATAACAAGCTTCTTCAGGGTTCCCGATAAATCGGCCCAAACACTTGCCAAGAAAGGGACACAAACTCCTTTTCATTCTGTGATGTAATATAAGTAAATGTACCCACAGAAATGGGTTTGTGGAGAAACTGAAAGAGTAACCCTTTAGCAGAATTCTCTGGGCGGGGGCATTCCAAAAAGTTCCTTGAGAACTTTAACCTTGCGAGATCTTAGAAGTATCTGGTTCTTTTCCCCTTCACTGGATTTCAAAGCAAAAATTGCTTTGGACAGGAAACGTGCATGGTTGAGGCCTTAACTTCCTTGAAGCCTTCCCAACTGTGCCATTCGATTAGAACTTTGGAACTGGGAGGCAATTTGTACAACATATTCTCCTCTTAATTGAATACATATACAGCGAACAGGCAACGTCTCTAGAGAATTAAAAAATAATGTTTCTTCTTGCTCTGCAAACCAGACCACCACAGCTTTTATTACCTCCTCGTTGGAAGAAAATTTACGACCTTTTAACCTTTTTTTCAGTTGAGGAAAGAGATGATGGTCGAATGGAGCCAAATCTGATGAATAAGGGGGGTGTTCTAGTAATTCAAACCCTAAATCACGAATTTTTTGCATGGCAACATGAGATTTGTGTGCAGTGGGGTTGTCCTGCAAAAAGAAAACACCTTTGGATAGCTTTCCGCTTCTTCTCTCCCGTAGAGTGACCAGTAATGTCGAATAGTAATCTCCGGTTATTGTTCTACCCTTATCCAAAACATCAATTATGATTTTTCCATGGCGATCCCAAAAAACTGAAGCAAGAACTTTTCCAGTAGATTTTTGGGCACGAAACTTCTTAGGTCTTGGAGAACCAGAGTGTCGCCATTCCATCGATTGTTGCTTTGTTTCTGGATCGTAGAAATGTACCCAAGTCTCATCCATAGTAACAATTCGGTTTAAGAAGCCAACATCGTTTTCAAATCAAGCACAGATCGAACGCGATGCTTCTACCCTTGCACGCTTTTGGTCAACTTTCAAACATCTGGAGATCCATTTTGCAGCAATTTTTCTCATGTCCAAATTGACGTGAAGTATATGATGAACTCGTTCGTATGAAATATTCAGTGCTTCAGATATCCCTTTTAGCCCAATTCGACGGTCTGATAAAATCATGTCATGAACTGCATCGATATTTTCGGGGACTGACACAGAAACTGGTCTTCCCGATCGGTCATCAACTTCAATGGAATATTTTCCTCTTTTGAAGCTTGCAGTCCAATTTTTCACGGTCGCATACGAAGGACATTGATCACCAAGGTTATCAAGCATATCTTCGTAAATCTGCTTACCTCTTAACCCTTTCAAATACAGGTACTTGATGATGGTTCGATACTCCAATTTTTCGATTTTCACAATTTCGGTGGACATCTTCTTCTTCTTTAAATTTATTGCGCAACTCTGGTTTACTTTTTTGACCTCAAACTTCACACTGACACTTTTAATGAGTTATTGTTCGTTGTATGGCAACGCAATATTTTTTTATGCATGGAACTGGTCTAGGCTAACTAGATATCAATACATCCTCGTAGGTTCTATTCTCAGCTGTCTAATAATAGATATCTAACTTCTTTCTATGTATAAAAAAATTGTGGTTTTGACGGACTAATCAGATTATTCGGATTATTCGAATGAGAATTGCCAGGTCACTTCCAGAGTATTGGAAACGCCACACGTCCACCAGAGCGCCCTTCACATCGTTGAGCATCCGAATCTCCGTCTTGGGAACTGAACTGGAAACTGCAATATAAACCATCTGAGTCGATAAGCACAAGTTCAGAAACTCGCATTCAAAGTTGCACAATGTCGTTTCCGCTCCGAATAGAGAGGCAGTGATGAGATAGGACATCTTGGACCGCTTTTCCTCCGGAAAACTAGATCAGTCCGCTATTACGCTGGAAGATATCTTGCCGACTTCATTTCTTCGGAGGATTGTCAGGAGCAGCGTGATTGGACGATGAGCAGATCCCTTTTAATCATAATTTGGAACGTGAAGCGTGGCAAGTTGACTTCGTTTGATGGAAATCGATGTTAAAATAGGAGTTTTCTTTCATTCTGGAAAACACTGAAATGTTTGATGAATGTCAATGTTTTTTGATGTTTCGAATGACCATACTCCATTCACTTTTATTTCAGCACTCGGTTGGCCATGGAAATTTGACACATTTCACTGTGTATAGTACAAAAATGTGGGGTTATGACGCTTGTCAAAACATTTTTGGGTTTTAAATCAACGCTATGTTGCCTGTTCTACGTAAAAGTTTCTGTTATTACGTATTTTATCACAATGTCGAATCTCTTCGGAAAATATGTGACGAACATAATTGAAGTTTATACAAACTGATTGAAGGCATACCAAATCCAGTTATTTGCATGGAAAATACAAGAGATCAGTATAATATCATAATATGCACTAGATTGAGGAGGGTTAATGTTCGTTATCTTCTTTGGCTAAAGTTTGAATACGTTACAGAAGTTGTAGATTTCAAAAATATTAACCCGAAGATGAAATGCATATGACGTAATGGTTGGGAATGGGTATCTCCCGAAGGAATTAACAGATAATTACAAGAATGTTAAATTCTTCAACAAAAATCATCTTGCATCAATATAAGTAAAAGGAATTATAGAAAGTTTCAAGTCAAGATGAACTTTACCTTTGAACAAAAATTTCACATGAATAAACAATAAACAGGACAACTGGCGCGTATTTGTGGCTGTTCATTTCAATACATTGATATAATAATAACAATTAGGTATTGATTGGTACCTTAAGACATTTACAATGTATAGGACAAGTCAAATGAAAAATAGAAAAATCAATTTTCGGGAACTTATTCTACGATGACTTTAATCAGTACACTTTTCGTGAATTAATGCACTCAAACATAAAATTCTCAAATGCCACCAATATTTTGGGTCTACCAATAGAAGGAAATCCTTTGTCATCCTCTTCATTCACAATCTTTCTGATTGTGGAAATATTCAGCTGAAATATAAGTCGTTTAGATTCAGATGAAACATTATATAAATTCTCTACATTGAATATGTTCGCTATACCGTCTGACGTATTGTGGATTCTAGAATATCAGGGTATAACTATTTGAATGAGCGGACCTGAATTCTAAATAGCACTGTCGGCATTTTCGTAATAAAAATTGATATTAGTTGTGGCAACGGCGTTATGACATTAACGATATTTCATGAGTGCCCACTTCTCCATTCTAGTTACAAAAACTTGGGAAAATTTCTTCATGGCCAACCGACTGCTAAAATAAGTCTCTCTCTCTCTAAAACTAAGAATTCTTCTGACAAATCCCACCCTAACACTCTCTTCTATTACGATCACTTCAGCATAGAGGAAGGGTGAACTTAATAGAATCCGTCAACCCAAAATGAATTTGAGCATCCATATAGACTCCAATTCCACCCCCATAAAACAGAGGGGCTCTAACGGAAAACAAAAAACGACGCAACGACATTACTTCGGAAAATGTGGAATGAAAATATAATAAAGCCCGATAAATTTTTCCTCCATCACGGTTTTATCAACCCCTAAACGAATAAAGATAGATAATTCGGGGTAGTCTGAGGCGCCTGGTTTTATTGCATCAGCGTCAGTTTTTCCTATATCAACGCACCCTTTCCCAATTTGAGGCCTGGGGGAAAAACAAACAAACGCTTTTTTCTCGCTCGTATCTTCCGGCGAAAGATGAGTATAGATTCCTCCCTCTCGTCTCTTAATAGTCCACCCTTTAATCAGCTTATTTCATCGCTCGAAAGATTAATTCGGTATCAGTAAATTGATCCAATCATTCGATACCAAGGGAGGTTTCCAGTTCTACTCGCTTCCTGTCGATTGATAATCTGGAAGAGATGAGGATGGCCACAAAAGTTGAGAGAGGTGAAACTGGAAGTAATACGATTAGTAGGAAAATGCTCAAATCAGTTTCTCTTTCTGAGTGTTCTTCTTTTTGTCTCTCACTTTTCGTTTTTTCCTTCTTTCGAAAACCTTTTTCAGCAGTTGAGGTACCTATTTTATATTGTTATCACATCTTGACTTGATTCTGTTCTTCAAATCTTCCTGTGAGCTCAGTTTACCAATCATCGAGATGTTGCTCGAGAACAAGTAATATACCCCCTTCTATGGAGCCCAGTAGTAGATGAGTTACCACACAGGCTCAAGGAACCTCGAATGTACAAAAAAGAGTTTCAGGAGAAGAAGAGAAACGAAAGAGAAACACTCTGACAGAAATTTTCTGGGCTTGATCATTCCAAAAAGTTCCTTGAGAACTCAAACACTGCGAGATCTAAGAAGCATCTGGATCTCAGCAAGGTAATGCTACACTTCTCCACTGGATTCAAACGCAAAGAAGTTTTGGACTAGAAACTTGAAGAAATGGGGAGGTAACCTCTTTGGACTGACGCTAACCTAGATAGGTAATGTAGTTCATTACATATCTAGAACTGGAGGGCCAGCTGTAGACTACGTTATGGCGAGAACACCTCTGATGGGAGGCACAATAGACCTTAGTGTCGCAGTGCACTCCCCTGAAATCTACAATCTAGAAGTGCTTCATCAATCGCCCTATTAGAGAGATGATTACAAATTGCAAGTCGAAAAAACGCAGACTTGAGTTCAGCCAAGAGCACACATAATTAAAACTCCACAATCTTCGAACGCTAAGGAAAGAAACCACTATTTGTCTATTCCATAGAAACGCCAAGTTAATAAAAGTAAATTGGCGCCAGTAATAAACTTTTTCTGTTTAAACAAAGACTTTATTGGACTTCCTCCTCCCTGAACTCAGCCAGCGCAGCAAAAAAACGTCCGATATGAACCGTAAAGTGCATAAAACTATAAGAGCCGTCCGGGCTTCACTTTTTCGATGGGAAAAGTTGCTCGCAAACCGGGAAAAGATACAGGGGTAAAAGTTAATTTCGTTTGGTGGCCCCCAGCGCCGTGTAGGCTCCGCAAACATGCGAATGTTTGCGAGGCCGGGGGGAAGACCGTAACAAAGTTCAATTTTCTTAAATTATAGAAGTTCCAGGAACATATGAAATCGATATTGTTGATATTGAAAAACTTCTGTAGGGGAATAACTTGTTGAAGGTTTCAGACACCGATACCGGTTATTGGAAACAACCATAATGAAATTGGGATAGGCAGTTCATGTGTGGCCTTGTGTTCTGTAACTTTTCCGACCCTCATAAAAACACACTGTATTATTATATTTTTCCAGCTCCAATACCAAAGCAATATAGACTGACATCTTATTCACATGATGGAAAAAGGAAGATAAAGGGAGAGAGAAGAAAAGATGTCCAGAACAACTGGTGAATAGGTTTTTCTAAGTATGATGATGTTAGTCATTTACTGGTCGTCTTAAAAATGAATCCAAAAAGTAACTCATTTTTCCCAACAATAAAACTCAGAAAATACTTCAATTATCAACTTCCACATATGAATTTCAATGGCTGAAATGATTGAATAAAGTTATTGCGGGTCAAGTTAATACAAACTGCATGAATTCTAGCCAGCCATTGAATAAATACTGGTTTAATCATACGGTACAGTTATTATTAATATGGTAATTGATTCTATTTAGCAAGCTACAAAAAGCATACAGCCATGAACTGTCATAGAGTGAATATGGTTCAATATTTGATCGTCGACCAATAATATTATTTGAATTCATTAACAGATACATCAAGAAAATGTTGATTTTTCCACTAAACTGCTCCTGCAGTTCCGATAGGAAATATTTTGTTTCATATGCTGCCTTTCTATTCGCTGCATTAGCTACAACTGAATCAATCGAACCTAAATAGAGTCTGCCATAAAATAAACAACACGTGATAGCTCATATAAGCAATTTTTATACTATCATATGGAGGGATATTGAACAAAAATATTGTTTAATATAATACTCTTGATTTTCGCTATAACATCAACATCTTTATCCTGGTCCAATTCACTTCAGATGAAGACATTTTCCGTTCTCTGGCTGGAGGGTGGACCGCGAAGGATAGACAGGGGTGGGTTCAATTTATGACTCCTTTGCAGAATTAGAGTGCGCCCATGCCCGTAAATGTATTATTGCCGCCAGTATTACTCTAACAAATTGCCCGTGTCTGAATGTTTGCCATTGGAACCTCTGCATATCCGTGCATATAATCAAAATTTATCTGATTGGTCTGCGTGATGGGTGTTACTATCAATTATCTGTCACGGCGTTGTTGAGGCTCACCATGTGTTCTGTTTGAGGTGAAAGAGGGTAATCGAATGGATGTAATGGTGATCTAACTGCAGGTTCAGTCGGATAGGCGCGCGGGGTTGGGATCAAAAAGGATACAGAGCTTTGGAAGATTCTGTTCCATCGATGACACACGGATTTTTTAAACGTTTACAGTATTCTTTCTGTTTATATGAAGATGTGGCGAATTTCTTTCGAGTTAGTGAAAGCGTAGCCTCCTGGCAAGTCCATGGATATCGAGAAACGTAACCTAAAAACCGAGAGAACGACGCCCAAGATCTACCACTCCTACACAAGATCGGTTTCTGACTGTGTCTAACCGTATAGAGCCTTTGAGTACTTGTCGAATCATGTAATAGTGACGCTCTTGAACGCTTCTGCTGTTTTGGTTTCGATTGAAACAACAAGTCGAAGACGAAGATGTTAATCTACATTCTCCACGACTTTTGAAGAGGATACCACTAACTCAAAATCTTATGCGCCTTTGATTAGATTGGTCCAATCACTACGTGTTCACAGATCAGTCGAGATATGGATGGTTTTCGGATAGTCGGCATGTTCGGGTATGGACCCATCCTATGGTGTCCAGAAATTATAGATCGGTATAGGAAGTTCTGTGTGACTGAAGTGACTGTTCAGAGGTGATACAGTTACTGTTTGGGGATGCTTTGTTTTCAATGGACGTTCAGAATTGTTTCTTGTTGATGATACCGTTCTGGATCCGTAAGAAAGAGCCACCTCCACATTCTCTTCAAGAACTCAGAGTGCTTTCAACACAAAGTCTGAAGAGAACTTGATCCATACTACTTCGAGGATACCAATTCAGGCAATACAATAATTTTTCAACGAACTGATCTTGTTACTACTCACAAATATTCAAATGGATCTGAATCTGTGAAACTTATAGAGGAATGTGCGAAAGAATCATTTAGCTGAGTGAGGTAACATTCTCATTTTTAAGAAATTGGTAACAAAAGCATAAAAACTGTTGAAACAATCTGAAAATTTCTGAACTTCCTCAACTCTTGTGGATCAGTATAGAATGAAAAACGCCAGATTTGATTCACAACTACAAAAATCCTGATATCAACTTGGAGTCCCGAAAACTGATCCAGTTCCTCGTACACCCTATTTACCATTTTCATATCCGCCTGTCTCTAATGGTAGTCAGCACCTCCTGCCAGTTCTGCGACATATCCTGGAAGCAATATGCAAAGACGTTTCATTGAAATTTATAGCGAATGGTTCGAGCATACAGGGGGGCGTCGAACTCTAGACAGGATAGGGTGAGCAGGTTTTTTGCTCCATGCAAATGGTCCTCCTAATGTTTCCAATGACGGTGCCCAACAAGATTTAGATCTAGAGAGGACTTTTTCCTTTAGGGGTCCTCCGTTTAAATGAAAAATAATGATGGAATTCGTTTCCCCTAATGCGATCGGGAATTCATCGGTATGGGAAGAATCGATTTGTTGGAAACGTTCTTAGGATAAAAAGTAGGATGGTAGGAGGATCATCCAGTTCCACTATTTGAGTTGAGTTAGATTAATTTGTTTGTACATCATTCAGTTCATGAGGACCGTGTCTTGTAGACTCTTTGTAACATTATAATAAGACATGAATCAACCAGGTACGAAGGAAAGTAAAGATAAAATTGCTTTTTCTAGTGAATATTAGATTCACCGCAAAAAACACGAGAATTGGGAAGAAGTTCGGATCCGGTAACGAAATTATCCAGGGGATCCAGCAAGCAGACTCTGAAGGGTCCCTCAGAGATCGGAAAAACCGGGAATTACAACCGCAACGAGGCTTATTAATGAGAACTAATTAAAACATCAAGAGCCCACTGGAGATTAGAATTTTCGTTCAGGTTTTCTCAATTATACCTTGTTGCTAATTTCCACCAATTCATTTCGCCCCGTGATGGTGGTGGAGGGGGGAAAGGGGATGGGGTCGTTATTCATCTGGCCAGATACACTTAATTGTCATTTTGAGGAAGAAATGGCTGTTGTTCTTGCACCTTCGGTGCGGTTTTATACCGAATTTTTTTAATTTGGGCGTTTTAATTGGTTAATTAATAAAGGATGTTGGGATGAGGATGGAGATAGCGGAGCATTCTCGGCTTTTCGTGTGAATTATTCCTACGGGTGTTGGGTATGGTGTCTGCATGGTGATTAGGGTGCTCCAGCGGAGGAAATTAATTCGGAAAGAGTTTTTTCCTTGGAAATTATTTTCGAGATTTTATAGACCAACTGTGGTTAGTTTTATGAACTTTGAAACCATGTTCAAAAGGATGAGATTTTATGTTTGAGTTTTTTTGAAAACAGCAGCACACATGCCAACATGGGTCCTACTGCTCCTCATTTGCTAGACACAGTTTTTTCAAATAGTTCTAGACGAATTGTGACTGCTTGTATCGAAAACCATAGTGGGTATATTAAACATAAACTATGATTTGATTTTTCAACAAAAATCCTATCAATTTCCTAGTACTCCTGTTTTATAAAAAATAAAATCAACCAGGACTACAATTTTTGAAGAATATTACTGAATGATTTTAAATAAGTCGAAATTTTTCGAACAAATTTTGTTGGAAACGTTGAGATCTCGAGAATTTTTTTTATATCGGACACTGAAAATGTTTTAAACATGGAAAAAACTATCGAAGTCAACTTAGTCTCATAACACTCACTCTGGAACACCCTGTACAGGTAAGAGGCGCTCATTCGGTAGCAAACCAAGGTCATGAAACTTTCTACATCGAAAAAAACAGAAAAGCAATTTTGCTTACTGCCTCAGGTCCTTGGGGAGGCTTCTAAAATCATCTGTCATTTTTTCGATATTTCAATTCATTCATCTTTTATGTAGTCAGGTCAGGAAATTAACATTCAAGAGGGATGAATGATGCCAACGTCTCATCGACTGAGTGAAATATGATAACAAACAAGTTGGGTTGTTTGAACAAATTTGGAAGTAATTGGTACATCTTAAATGGACTATTTCGGCTTGAACACTCTTTAAGTACCTACCTGATGACTTTGAAGTTATATAATGTATTCTAAAAGAAATATGGAAAGGCAAGATTCCTCAGATAATTTGAGTGTTGATGCCAGGCAATCTCTTGTTCATCTTCTCCTTTCAAAGCTTCAGATCCGTTTAGTTTGGGTTAGTTTTGCTTACGTTTATTCAAATGGCCCGTCTCCCCAATCTATATCTCATTTCACGGGGGTTAACGACCCCTCTAAATTATGCAGTTAACTTGATTATTTACCCTCTGTGAGGTTTGTTTTCCGCTTGATTTCCTTCTGGCATCTCCGCTTTGTTTCCGGATTTCCACTGGGTAATCTCGAGATGATGTTTCCTCAGGAAACCCAGACAGCACGTGTTACTCCTTCTTTGATGTTTTTCATGGGAAGATGCAATAATTTCCTCAGTGAAGGAAAATTCTGTGTACGTGAAAATTTCGTTATGATTTGCTCCAGGCTATGAAATGGATTGTCTCTCTGTGATACAATGTGACCATTTATAATAAACCTCTAGATCAATACGTCAAATGCAACCCTCCGGCTGTATCGTCCTCCTTCTGACTCATCTGTTTTATCTTTCCAATTTAAGTGCCTTCCGTATCGTTCCTTCTTAGCATTCGGTATTAGGGCATGTTCAGTATCTGCCTCGTGATGAGATACGTACAAAGGATAACATTATTCCGCATAAAAGTTATCAATAATTGCGATCTGCTGGGTGGATTGGACACATGGGTGAAATTGCTGCATGTCGATATTGGGAAATGAAGAGAAGGAAATTTCCCGATAAGGATGCGGGTGGTTGTTTATCTTTGCGGCCTTGGGTTATGAAGAATTGAAGGGATTTACTATTTACTATTCTATAAGGATCATGCAACATCCACAAGTTATGAGCTAGGACTTTAACAGAAGATATGAAATAATTTCTGAACTTTTATATATGTATGCGTCCTTTCAGGAAAATATGGGATAGTTTAGTTTGTTTCATCAATTGAAAATATGGAACAATCCATCCTTTCGTTCTTTTCTGAAGAAAACAAGAATACCAACTAACTTAATCTGGTATCTGATCCAAATAAACATCTTGAAGCGGCTGAATTGATTATTAATTGTTGAGCAGTGTATTAAAAGTTGTAACCATAAGTTTTCTTGAGTATTGACTATGCCCAATGGTTATAAAGATACACCCGCGATGTGAAGCTGACAAAATTGAAAATCTACCAAACAGACTGCATCATTTATATACGCTGCGTCTCTGCAGCGTCTGCCCCCATCCAGGAAAATGAGCTGAAAACTAAACAGAGCGAGGAGTGGCCAGATATCATCTGGCAATGGAACTTCGTCGTATACTGCAGGAATCCACCCCAAGATGAAATATGCACGAGAAACGTCGTACAAATATATGTTCACTTTATGAATTTGGAATCTGAAGACGTTTTGTTTCGTCCGCTTTTCCATACACGTTTTCCCTAACGGAAAAATGTCTCCCGATAAGGACTCCATTGAGATATATGGGTTGCACTTAGGATAGAAGCTTTCCAGGGTTTCTGTGCCCGCCGAGACGCCATCAGCTGATGCTTCGAAATATATTGGTCTGTAGCTGGTGTCAGGTCTGATTGGATATGAAATATTGTGGCGAGCTGCCAAATATTGGAGATTCTGTAGAAATATTCGGGATGGATACAGCTTATTGATGCTCTCACAACAGAGAAACGTAGAAACTTTACTGATTTGGCTTCAGGGACGTCCCAAACAACACACCATGAACGTTTCCTTGAAACAATTTCAAAATAAATGTTCGACATGCAGCTATACATTTGGGATGAGGATACACCTATAAAAATGCCACGAGTCGACAGAAATGAGCCTCTCTTACCATAAGAAGAGTGGATGTTATTTTTCCTAGGCTTTCTTCAACTCTACAAGTGAACAGAATTTATTCAGCAGTTCCATCAGTTATCTTTCACCAGTGGCATAAACAGAAATCACTATTGTACGTTTTCACCAACGATCCCCAAATTTTAAGCCCATTTAAGTGACCCTTAGCAACGGTATCGTTTTCACCAACGTTTAGTCAAATCCCAAATGCTAGGGAACAATGAATATAGGGCGCAGGACATTGAAATACGAGGATGTATTGGCATCTAGTTGGCCTAGCCATGCATAAAAAAATATTGCGTTACCATAGCAACGAACAATAAGTCATTAGAAGTGAAGTTTGAGGTCAGAGTAGTGCAAAATGAATCCTCAAATGTTTGAATGTTGACCAAAAGCGTGCAAGGGTAGAAGCATCGCGCTCGATTTGAAAACGATGTAGACTTCTCAAACCGAATTGTTACTATGGATGAGACTTGGGTACATTTCTACGATCCAGAAACAAAACAACAATCGATGGAATGGCGACACTCTGGTTTTCCAAGACCTAAGAAGTTTCGTGTCCAAAAATCTGCTGGAGAAAAGTTCTTGCTTCAGTTTTTTTGGGATTGCCGTGGAGTAATCTTGATTGATTTCTTAGATAAGGGTAGAATAATAACCGGAGATTACTATTTGACATTACTGACCACTCTATGGGAAAAAATCAAAGAGTAAAGACGCGGAAAGGTATCCAAAGGTGTTTATTTTTGCAGAACAATGCCCCTGTCCCCAAACTCAGGTTGCCATGCAAAAAATTCGTGATTTAGGGTTTGAGAAATTTGAACATTCTCCTTGTTCACCAGATTTGTCTCCATCATCTCTTTCCTCAACTGAAAAAAGTTTAATAGGTCGTAAATTTTCTTCCAACGAGGAGGTAATAAAAGCCGTGGAAGTCTGGTTTGCAGAGCAAGAAGAAACATTTTTTTTGAATGGTCTAGAGGCGTTGCAGGTTCGCTGAAATAAATGTATCTAATTAAGAGGAGAATATGTTGAGTAAAAAAATATTTTGACTTTGACATTTTGTTTGGTTCTATAGTAGGCTAAGAATTTCTCAATATATCCTCGTATGTCACGAGAATATAAACGGAAATTTGTTTGCAAGACAAAAAAAAGCTCCTCAAAACTAAGGAAGACCTAGATAGGGGCTTGTTTAGGGATCGTTGGTGCAAACTGGCAATAGTTTTCCTATACCTACAAAAGGACTTCAGATCTACTAGAGATTTTCTCACCTCCTTCCTTGCCTGTATTAGCTTTCTTCTTTTATCTATATCCAAAAATCTATACGACCTAATCTCGGACGTTTTTGCTACACCGTTCACCTTCCAAGGCAATGCTTGATGAGAAACGAAACCAGAAAATCTCTCATCAAATTCCCATCAAGTATGACCACCGTTAAGATCAAACAACTCGACTTTCAATTAACCCCTATGTCCTATCGAGACCGACCAAGACGTTGATCCATCCACAAATAACAATCTGGGAGAAGATGCACTCCTCTCCCGGGAGGCAGGTAAACAACCGGAACCGACTGCACCGGGAAGCGAATTGGGAGAAGGGAACAGGACGATATGCCACCCTAATTGGAACTAATGGCGTACGAGGTCCGACCAAGGAGCGTACATTACCTGGTGGACAGCTGGATGCGAGAAACTTGCTAATTCAGGACCTCGGGGACCGTCGTATCGTGTACTTATGACTTACGGTGCTAAGAAACTGAGAGGGTGTGCGGATTTACGAGCGCAGTTTGTAATTGACGTAACGCTGTGTTATGGTGTAAGTTGCGAATGTAACTGTTAATTGTTGCGGGTTTATTTCTTACATGAATTATTGGGGAAGAAGTTGGCTCTGTTGATGCAGTTGGAGGGAAAGGAATAGTCAATAATCATGGACTCCTGACCATCGATTTTTATCCAATAGTTATCTCATTTTTGACCGTTATGAGATAAATTCTTGTAGAATCAATAACACGAGCTTGAAATATTTTCCTTATCAGAAGTGGCCGGAGTGGAGGACTTAGTAACATCCAGAGCCTCCCTGAAAGTACATCGAAACACATCTATACGAAGAAAAACAACAGGTTCAACGCCATAAATCAAAGGATATCTCACCCCAAAAGACTGCACCGCAACGAGAATCAATAGGGGTTGAACCATCACCCCAAAATAAGAACTCAGACAGCTATAAATACCTTATCTCGTTCCAGAAAACCCCAGAAATAGTGTCCGTAGAGAACTCTGAACAATTTCGATACCCTTATAAATCTTAATTTGGTTCTTTTCGTGTATATTGTAGGGAAAAACCATGGGGTCATAATTTAAATTGAAGAAGAATTTATTCTATAGACCGAGCGTAAAAATAATTAAAATTACCTTTTTCACTTAGAAGAAAAACATGAATTTCTATTGATTCCATATTCGTTGAAACGATTCCATCAAAATATTCTTCTTCTCCAGATTTTGTTCCAGGTAAATCCATTAATACCACTACACGTTCGTTGGGGACTGTTCAAAATTTGCTTGTACCTGAAAAAGTAATGATCTTTCGCAGAAATCGATCCCTGACTGTTTTCATGTTTCAATGCCGTATGAATACCAAACAAAACTAAATTATTGGGATATGTCCCACTCTATACAAGCCTACAATACGTTTTTTTCAATTCTTCAGCCACCACCAGCAACATTCCCGTTATTCAAACACAATTTGGATGAAAGTTTCGCTACCGTGGACGCGTACAAATGAAAACCGTGAATATAAATTCATCAGGGCACCGTACCGACCCCAACACGCCAAATAAAAACTGAGCCGAAAACCGTTATATATTCTGTCGTAATTGGCGCTTTATTGCTGAATGAAACAGTTTACAAAACGGCGATCGAACGAGAAAAAAAAATTAGAAGTTTAAAATGCAGCTTTCCATGTCAGAGAAATATTCGTCCGTTTATTTGAACGAATGCTGCTATTTGTCGTATATTGAAAAACGGCGTATAGGGTCAGGATGTGAAACGACAATGGAAAATGGGAATTCGGAGTGGTTTTGGGTGGGTTAATTAATTAATGTTTGAATTTCCTGGAATGGAATGATTTTCAGTGTCACCATATGGGGTTTTTGGGGTTCTCTCGGTGATTTTGAGAAATTAGGTTTACATTTCAATAATTTCTGACAGATTCGTGTCAGCGTATTTGCATTTCGAGCACAAATAAAATAATTAAGTTGTGGTAGGATTTATTGGGGTATTTTTTGGCTCATTTCATCCAACTTTTCTGTTAGAAATCGCCTGCCATCTTCAAGGAAACTCTTGTTATGAGCAGAAAAAGTTTTCAATTCACTTCATTCGAAAAAATATTTGTCAGATTTGAGAGTTCTCATTCTTCATTCTAGCTTTCTCACTTTCTATAGTTTGGATGTGCAAAATTTCTATTCTGTGTGCTGTGCACGCTGCAGAAATTAGTATTTCTGTGATCTGTAGCTGCATATGGTGAGGATTTCATGATAAATTTCATGTTTTGATGAAAAACTGCAGAAATTGATTTTTTGGCTGATATTTGCTATACAAAAAATTGCTGGGGGATAGGTTTATCGAAATGTAAAAAGGACACGAGAAGGAGTCCGTTGTTATGATGCTTTCAGCTACGTAAAAAACTGAAAAGCCATTGATAAGGCATTCCGGAAACGAATTTCACTCCGAGGTGGATGAAAAATGTTATCGCTCCCAAGCATGACGGTATTAGGTCCTTTTTGCTGTTATCTCCTCAGCGAGCTGAGTTATTCGTGCATATTGGGTGATTGAATTTTTCACCTGCTATTTTTCGACGCAAAGCCGCTTACCGAAAGAGTTTGTTACTGCAGATGGAATGTAAATAGAGCTTATAGCCTAATTCTTTTGGAAAATCAGCGTTCTGATGCGAATTTCGAACAAAATATGGGCGATTTCTACTCGAATTTCTCACAACACTATTGAAAAATCGTTGGGATATGAGATTACCCATCGATGATTTCCTGGTAAACGAAACTTTGTTTCATTTTCAGAAGGATTTCTGTAGACGAAAGGGATTTTTCACCTAAAATAAGTTAAAACATAAAAATTTTCCTTAATGCTGTATGCATTTATATCATATTATAAAAAATAATCATCTCGCGTAATGCATATAGATATATATTATGAAACTACACACATCTCTGAACCCCCTATTTACTTTACATCCAAATCCTGCGAACCACAGATGACAATCCGACAAATATCAATGAAACACTCAGAAAACCGAAGGACCATATCCATGTTATTCCAATGAGTCATACGCGTCCTGCCGCAGCACGCGACCGCAAACAGTTTAAAACGGAAAATGACATCAGGCAGCCGTGGAGAAGGAGGACCTTGTTGACAGAGTTCTTGAAAACCGAACGATGTGCGTTATGGACGTTGAGAGGGTGTGAGAGGTGGGGTTTATGGGTTGCTCGGTCCATCCATCAATGCGATATTGACCGATTGATAGGGGAGCTCGGATAACTCATCGGAAGAAAGAGATACGCGGGATGAGGGACAGGGTTGGAACTGGGGCTTTTCGAATGGTCCAGAGCAGACCAGGACCTGACTGCCCTGCGGAAATGAGGAAAAACTTCATCAGATAACTTGCCCCCAAGACTTTCCTGCATTTTTAGGCAATAAAATCGTGGAATGAGTCAGTATATAAAATTTTCCCACTTCAAATGTAGAGAGCTCAAGAATAGTGTAAAAAATAGAAAGTGCTTCAGGAAAAACAAACCTTTTTATAGATTTTGAAGAGTTTGCCTATTCGTCCCTCAAAAACTGTGTGACAATCAACTGTATACAGTACAGCCGAACCAAAAAGTCCCATGATCCTCTTAAGTCCACCCTACACCCCCCAATCCTCCCTTTTCCATCAATCTTTCTCGGGGAACAATGAGGCAATACCTAAAAGACAGAGCGCCTCCAAAATCCCCTCCTGCACTCGTTGCGGGCACAATTTTCTCATAAGGAGTCCCGTTGCAACATCGGGAGAATCCCAACAATGCCATAATGAATTCCATTTAGCGCGATATCAAAGAAAACACTCCAGACAACTACGCCGAACAAGTGGCATCAATAATAATACATCCCGTGCACAATGCCACTTCTCGCCCCGAAATTCCTTTAATTTCTTACGCGACTGCAACAATCGCACCCTCTGGAAACGGGAAAAGAATGGGGAAAAGCGTGTGCGAGAAGAAACACACGTCTGTGAGCGCGTTTCTGCGCACCCTTCCGGGTTTTCGTTGAGGAGAGCCGTCTATGGAAAGGACGGCATGTTGCCATATTTTTGTGCTTTAAGAGCTAAGTAGTATTTCCAGTTTGTCCTCTCTGTAAAGAGTTCAGGATATAATAACCCTTGAGCAGCATATTTCACAGAGAAAAAACTGAGTTTTCTCAAGTCTCAACACCCTGTATCTCAGAAATGAAACTAGGTTAACCTAATCTAAGCGTTAGAAGAAGAGGAAGAATATTTTGGTTATGTGGTATGTCATAAATATACACTGCGCAAAAAAATTAACGCACATTCTGAAAATCTCAATTTTAATGAAAGTTAACTCTACATTGACTTTATAACTTATTTTTTATGTTCTCTCGGGAAGGTTTTGAACGAAACAAGACAAATGGAAGAAAAATTCAGGATTCCACCGAATCTTATGTGAAAGAAGAGAAATGAACAATTTTCAAAATACTGAAATGCAGATAAGTGATTTAATACTTGGTATTTCCACCCCTTGCGTTAATTACAGCTCGGCAACGACGGTTCATACTCAAAATGAGTGATCTTAAAATGTTCTGATCTAATCCTTCCCAGATTTCTCCGAGTTGGATTCCTAAGTCATTAAGAGTAGCTGGATGATTTTCTGAACTTCTCAGCCTTCTATTGAGGTTGTCCCAAACCGGATTGAGATCTGGACTTATTGCTGGCCATTCCATTCGAGAGACTTCAACCTCTTCAAGGTACTCCTGAACGATGCGCGCACGATGGGGTCTGGCATTATCGTCCATAAAAATGAAATTTTCACCAATGTATGGGGCAAATGGTACTACATGCTCTTCAAGAATGTTCCTTATATACTTATCAGCATTCATAGCTCCATTATCAACGACCACTAGGTCTGTGCGAGCAGTCAAAGATATTCCACCCCATACCATAATCGATCATCCCCCGAAACCAGTAGTATTCAGGAAATTGCGCTGAGCATATCTTTCAGGTGAACGTCTGTATACAAGGAAAAATCGATCACAATGGTAGAGGCAGAATCTAGACTCATCTGTGAGGAGAACTCTTTCTCAATCGGCCTCTTCCCAATGGATATGCTCTCTCGCAAAATCCAAACGCGCCCTTCGATGGGCTGGGGTAAGAGCTGGGCCTCTTGCCGCGACACGAGGCCTTAATTCATATTCTCTGAGGCGATTTCTTATTGTCTGAGTGCTAATTTGCACCTCATGAGTTTGCTCAAGCTGAATTTGAAGGAGGCGAGCGGTTGCAAACCGTTGTCTCAACGAAGAAACTCCAAGTAACGTTCTTGAATGGCAGTTGTTACCCGTGGTCTACCCTGTCCTGGTCTTCGGACATTCATACCTGTCTCCCTGAATCGCTGGTGAATAACATATGCATGTATAATTCTGATAAAAATAATTATCATTGAGAACACCTTCAGTTGTAGAATACATTTCCATAATGTGCGTTAATTTTTTCGCGCAGTGTATGTCTTTGTCAATTTTGACGTAATAATAGATGTAGATGCTGATACTGATTAAATAAAGAAAAATAATGACGAGTAACAAAATAACCGATGATTATCGGATCTGCCTGAGTATTCTATTTGACTTTCCACCTTCCATATCCTTTCATTTGAAACCATAATCTATAGTTGCTCGATGGCACTCTGTTTTGTTGAAAATTTTCATCGATTTATTCTACAGAGAAAGACTGGACTGCGAATGTCCAGATTCATTGTTTGTGCGGATAAATTCCAATGAAACAGCGCCAATATGAAAAAACATCGGCTCGATATCGAAAATTCAACCTATTCAACTAGCATTTCGTTGAATAACTATTTATTTTCAACGCTAAATACCGTACAAATTTCAATATAGAAACGTGAGCATCATGATTCAAATTGCCCTTAATAACGCTCCGAGCGCAGTATGGTTCATTAATCAAAAATGCACACATAAAATTATCGCGCCACGCTTATAATCAAATGAAACATTGGACGAAATATCAATTATTGTTAACGGTTCGGAATATTCGATATTTTATCCGTATCATTTTCACGGCATTCAGAAATATACGGAGGTATATTCGGATGGCAGTTTTTCATAATTGGGTACTGAATTAAACGAGGCTTTCAGCGCAAAAATTTATTCGGAAATAAATGTTATCGTTAACCAAATATGAGTTTCGTAATACACTTGTTATTTTGTTGGTAGAGATAACAGTTTTTCTCCAATCTACGAGGATATATTGAAAAATTCTTAGCCTACTATAGAATCAAACAAAATTTCAACGTCAAAATATTTCATTTCTCAACATATTCTCCTCTTAATTGGATACATTTATTACAGCGAACCTGGAACGTCTCTAGACCTTTCAAAAAAAATATTTCTTCTTGCTCTGCAAACCTGACCTCCACAGCTTTTATTACCTTCCAGTTGTAAGAAAATTTACCTTTTAAACTTTTCTTCAGTTGAGGAAAGATATGATAGTCGGATGGAGACAAATCTGTTGAATGAGGGGGGTGTTCTAGTAATTCAAACCCTAAATCACGAATTTTTTGCATGGCAGCATGAGATTTATGTGCAGGGGCGTTGTCCTGCGAAAACGAAACACCTTTGGATAGCTTTCCGCGTCTCTTCTCTTTAATTTTTTCCCTTAGATTGGTCAGTAATGTCGAATAGTAATCTCTGGTTATTGTTCTACTCCTATCCAAAAAATCAATCATGATTACTCCATGGCAATCCCAAAAAACTGAATCAAGAACTTTTCCAGCAGATTTTTGGACACGAAACTTCTTAGGTCTTGGAGAACCAGAGCGTCGCCATTTCATCGACTGTTGCTTTGTTTCTGGATCGTAGAAATGTACCCAAGTCTCATCCATAGTAACAATTCGGTTTAAGAAGTCTACATCGTTTTCAAATCGAGCACAGATCGAACGCGATGCTTCTACCCTTGCACGCTTTTGGTCGACATTCAAACATTTGGGGATCCATTTTGCAGCAATTTTTCTCTTGTCCAAATTGACGTGAACTATTTGATGAACGCGTTCGTATGAAATATTCAGTGCTTCAGATATCCGATATCAGATCTCTTAGGATCCTCGTTGCAGAGAGTTGAATTTGCTTCATATTTGCTATGGACTAAACTTTTAAAATCGGACAATAATCTTAAGAAGTTCGGTCGATATTGTAGCTTCCCTAAATTCTGTTAGAAAAATGCATAACTAGACAGTGAGCAACGTAAGATCGATGAATTAAGGGCCGAAATGATTGGTGTTGCTGGAAAAATCCCAATTAATCGATCACAGCCCAAAACCCGAAATTTTTCCCGGCTTCCTGAATGGCGTAATAGATCAGGAAATCGCCCTCCCGTTATAATTCCTCCAGAAAAAAACCCGATCTGCCTGATAGCGTCGATCAAGCGGCGCCGAGACGCGGATAAAGGGGATCGCACAAACAAATTGGCTAATTCTTAGATTTGTAGTTAAATTAATGCCGTCTTCACACTCGACTTGTTCCGGATTATGGCTACACAGAAGTAATTGCATTTTTGCTGCTCCTAAATCCCGGGATGTGCCTGGTAGACGGGCCAATCGATCGAAAGGGACGATAAAAAACAACGGGAGATGCGGAGAATGACGGAATTCGTTTTTTTTTCCGAACCATTTATAAGGCTCAGTTGATGGCGATTATGGTGGAGTAAACAAAAACTTATCAAAAGGATCTGATGAGAGATTGGAGACTCGAATTTTGTCCTTGAAAAGGAAGCTGATCAATGTGAGTTTTCTGAAGAATATGGACTATATACAGGGTGAGTCTTTGACTCATACAAATATTTCAACAGTAGATTCTTGAGGTCGAAAAAAACACTTTTTTCCTTTATCATTTTTTCCGAATCGGCTCGGTTTAAAAGCTACAGGCTGTTGAAAAAACATCTAAAAATGTTAATTTTAGTTTTATCTCACAAACGGTTTTATCGAATGAGATGAGTTTCGGAATATAGGTTTTCATTTATTTGATTAATCTTTTTCGAACACAAGATATCACCCACGTCTTCCAGTTTTCTCACTATGACCATTACGTACCATAAAAATAACAAAAATTCATAGAACCCAACTCTTGAAACTAAGTTGGACTCTATTTAGTAAGTGTTTTAACGTTTTGTGAAATAAAAGTATTCTTTATATTTTCTCGTATAATGCGCCGTTTTCGAGTAATTTAGAAGTATCTGTTAAATTTGAAACATTGGGTAATTCGGCTGAATACAACTCTGTTTGAAATATCCACAGCTGTGTAGCATCACAGATTTAGCCAGTTATTCTGAAGGTAATTTTGTTTATCCAGGGTTGGCATAGCTCATGGTGAAAACTTAAAATGGCTATAGGCTTGTTCGTAGAGTGGTTCAAGACGGTTGTGCACTGTACAGAGCAAGCGCAAATGTGTTTTCGTCCCACTAAAATGGAATTGCGCTTGCTCTGTACAGTTCACAACCGTTGTGAATCACTCTACTAACAAACCTTATATATTTTTATCTAGGCCGAATCGGTAAAAATGTTATAGGAAAAAAGTGTTTCTTTTGACCTCAAGAATCTACTGTTATAATATTTATACGAGTCAAAGACTCTCCCTGTATATATTTCACATGAGAATCATATTGAAAGAAAAAATTAATCAAGAAAATAGGGCCTTATGAGCAAACGTTATGATCATAACGCCTAAAGCATGCTTGTAACAGCCGAGAATTCTCTGGAGAATTCTCTACAAAATTTTGGAAATAAAACGGCAGAGATTATTTTCTATGCAATTGAACAGTGAATTCTACCGAACGTATGTAACTGTGGAGAATTCACGAGTAAATTCTCTGGAGAATTATCGGCTGTTGCAAGCGGGCTCAAGACGTTATTAGCAGTCGTTATTACCATAACGCCTAAGACGTTATTAGCAGGTGTTATCAACATAACGCCTAAGACGTTATTAGCAGGCCTTATCACCATAACGCCTAAGACGTTATTAGCAGGCGTTATCACCATAACGCTCAAGACTTTATGAACAGGCGTTATCACCATAACGCCTAAGACGTTATTAGCAGGCGTTATCACCATAACGCCCAAGACTTTATGAGCAGCCATTGTCAGCATAACGCCTAAGACTAGTACCGGTGCTTAATCGTATTTCCAAAAAATAAATTCGAAAATCTGCTCGTATCGTATAATTCTGAATCTCCCACACGTCCCCTTCAATACGCTATAGCGTCATTTCTCATTTCGCTGGCCCAGAAGAATGTGTGAAACCCGGCAAGTGAACGCGTGATACGTCGGCGGTTGTCATTTCGAAAATTTCCGGATTTGATTCATGCGCCGCATTAGCCTTGAAAAATAGATCTCGCGAACGTCCCGTCGGTACAGAGCGTCGCGTCGCCTTGTTCCGCGATGCCCATTTGTTTTTCGTCAAACAAGTGGAACTTTTCTGACGCACGAGCGGGTATACAAGTGTGTTGCCATTGTTTGGCGGGAGCTGCGCAGCGTATCCCTTGGAAAATGGTTTCATGCCTAATTTTCCTCTTGGAAATTTCGGCAGAGAACAAATATATTTCGAGACATTCCTTGTAATTAAATGAATAATATGCTGGGTGTTTTGTTTTTTATGTCACTCACCATAAGTCTGAATTTCCTTTTTGTAAGCGTATTTCATTCAAGGATCCATCTAAAAAAGGGCGAATTCATGGAGCACCTCTGTATATGGGGCAGCCTCCCCAACGTCCAGCCCTGGTCCGATAATTACTACACTTTCGAAGTTTTTTCAGCGAAACTGGCATAGATTGATGGGCCGGCGAACGAAATACGCAGCTCTCGTTAATGTGTTTGACTCCCAATAATGTAGATACGCCGTCGCGGCGCTTAGGGATAAATGATGTTGTTTGTATTGAAAAAGATACATCAAACTGACATCTATGCCGCGAATCATAAGGAGAGCGACGCCGAGATGACGAACGATGTGATTTTTAGGGGTGAAGTGTACAGATTACCCGGAGAATATTAGCGAAACTCCACGTGTCGTTTTGAAGGAGTAAAAGGGAAAAAAAAAAGGACCAAAGGAAACCAGACCTAGTCCTCTACATTCTACGCAAAGCCATTGATAGAAATATGGATCTGCATTGGTACACAAGAACAACAAACAAGAATTTCACTGTGAAAGTGTACATAAACGTGAAATTGTGTTGCAGAAGATAAATAAAAGGGAGATGTGTTAAGCAACATGATGGATTTTCGCCATTCTTCTCTCTTTTCTGCTCATATTCTTCATGAAAAGAATACATCAGCTCTGATCTACCGTTTAAAGTAGGAGTACCTACGTTTGTGACGAAAAATAAATGCGACAGAATTACAGATGAAATATTTTTTCTCTTTCCACGTTTATAAACAGCGAAGAGCTTGATTCACACAAAAAAGAACTAAATTGTTGGAATAAAAAGCTCTTTATGATATTTGTCATTCTTCAAATGGTTGACGCAAATTTCTTTGTCTATTATCTGCCTGTTTAACCTGAAGCGCCTCAGAGCAAAAACCAGTACCAAGTTTATCACTGAACTTCAATATGCAGTCGACTGTTCACTTATCGCTAGCAGCTCGGTGGATCTACAGATAATGTTGGACACCTATAAACATATATACGAAGCTTTAGGCCTTAGACTCAATATCGACAAAACCAAAATCCTGGTAAGTCCGCCAGAAAGCCTTCAAACATATATCAGCCTGGAGAATGAAACTCTAGAACAGGTTGAGCAGTTCAAATACTTGGGAAGCTTCATAAATACTAGAGCTAACCTTGAGAAGGAAATACAAAACCGTATCAATTCGGCATCGCGGGCATTCTGGAAGCTGAAGGATAGAGTGTTTCAAAATCACGACCTCAATCTGAAAACCAAGACAGCTGTTGACAAGGCAGTGGTCCTCCCAACGCTTCTTTACGGAAGCGAAAGCTGGACGCCTTACAGGCGACATATTAAACAGCTTGAACAAACTCAACAACGTCATCTAAGACAGATAATCCACATCAGATGGTTCCACATAGTTTCGAATGTACAAGTCTTGCAACGCGCGAGTTGTACAACAATTGAGACTCAAGTAACGAGGGCCCGACTCAGATGGAGAGGTCACATCCTGAGGATGCAAGACACAAGACTCCCCAAAATAGCTTTATATGGCGAATTCACTGAAGGAGCCCGGAAACCAGGAGGCCAGTATAAGCGGTTTAAGAATACACTACATCAATCCCTAAAATCAGTTAATGCCAATCATAACTGGGAACAACTAGCGTTAGACAGGTCACAGTGGAGGTCTTTGGTACACAGTTATAATGGAGACTCGAGAAGGATACAGCGGCGGCCAGATCTGGTTGGTGACTATCCTTGCCCGGAGTGTGGAAGGATCTGTAGGTCACGGTTGGGTCTCTACAGTCACAGGAGAACACACAGTCGCAATTAGGCCTGAAAAATTATAAGTTTGTTCGCACCTCCTTGTTTTTTTTCCTTTTTCTTTATGTTTTTTCCCTTTTTTCGTCTTTTTGTAGATTCATTTCCGGCAACGGTATATAGCAATGAAATGAAATGTCTTTTATCCCATAATGAAAGTTCCCTCTGCAGAGAAGGGGAACAAACGCTAATTCTTCACTTGAGAGATAAGTACTTTCACTGAAAACAATTAATTTAGCGATCTATAAACTGCCCCAAAAAGTATCATCCTCCACCTACAGGAAATCAGTTTCTAGATGTTGCAAAAAAGAATAGGTAAGGAAGGACGAGAACGCATTTTTCTCCCTAATTCGTTGGAGGCAGATAGATTGGAATAGGAAAAAAGGGGAGCAGCATCGGGATGCTGATTGATGGAGCAGGATACAAAGGTTAGCTCTTGATATATGAAGAGTCGGTCGGACGACAGACAGGGCAATATGAGAGGACCCAAACGATGTTATTATTCAGGAACGAGTGGAGGAATTGGCATCGGTCCTTCGACATATTGTGTCGAAAATATTTTCGAATCTTTGATGGTTTCGTTCGACGTTCTCGCGATGGGAACTAGATTGAAATGTTCGATGAGAGAAGAAGAGAGAACTCGATGCAATCGATCAAAGGAATGTCTATATTGGAGAAGTTTTGTCCCATATTTCTATGAACTGATCGATGAAATAATGTGCCAAACAAAATTCCACCATGAAAAGAGCCACTGATGATAACATTACAGTTTGTATACGCTGTACGTTATGGTTAGCTCACTTCTGCTCTAGAACTCTCTCAGCTCTACTACTGACGTGCCTACCTGTGCGAGAAGCATCTGTAACACCTAATATTTCTTTACAGATCTGATTTTTCTACTTCTCAAGGCCCATCCCAGCACCCAAACACTTATTACAGTCCACTGATGATATCCAAACTTCGGGATTCTTCGTTTATGCTCGTTTTTGTTCAGTGAACGAACATTAGCATATAATCAGGAGGTGAACAAGTCCTCACAGCGCCCAAATTTCACTTTCGCCCCAAACTTTAAACCATCCCGGAGTTCGGAGACGCTCACAATGAATACCGCCATGATTATAAATCAAATTTCCCACCGACCGAGCAACTTCCGGGACGTATGTGTCCCAGGTCGCGACCGCGACGTCGAAACTTGGCGCGAAACTTGTAAATCGAGTTGAAAAAGCGAGATCGTCGATGGCAAAAAGTGCATCGTCAAGAGAGCGGATTAGAAAAGGGCTACATCGTGAGCTGGAGCGGATCCGGAATAGTCCCGGGCGGAAACCGAACAATCTCGGGATGATTTAGTGGAAAACTTCCGAAGATGCAGCATCTGGATGAAGAATAGGATGCACCCTTCGCTTCTTGTCCCGCATCTTGAAATTCGCGGGCATGACTTGTATTTTTTACCTACGGGAGGGGGAACTCGATGATAAGGGGCTTATTAAGGCTTTTAGAGGGAGTAATAAATTATGATTAAGTTATTTATAACGCCTTGACACGACTGTTATGACACTAACAGTTTCACCCCTCTGCTTTATTCGTAAATTTGAAAGAAGATTCGTATGCTTTTTCAGCAAAGTGGGACATCAACGTTGGCCGACAGTCAATTTTCCCCTTCAGACAACTCGAGGATTGCAATTTCCCCAAATTTGTGAGAGTTTTACTGGAGTTTTTCTAATGAATTGAGTTTTAAGGTTTGTTAAACGTATCTCCAAGCTTTGACTCGTCTTTGCCTCTGTAAAATGAATAGACTATAGTTCTTTTTTACTGAGGAACAATCGGAGTTGGATGTCCCTGGAATCTTTATTTTCAATCTGAGGAGCGCACTTTGATCTACCATAATTTTTACTCGTACAATGAGGGTAGATTATCCGGGAGACTTTTCGAGTTAAACACCTCCTTGAATGCAACGCCAGGTCTCCGACGTTGCACTTTTCATATTTTCCGCCCAAACGGGGATTATCCGTTATCGGTATTCTGTTACATGCCCTCTAGGCTCACCATCAACAATGGGCTCTCCCTATTTGAAGAGAAGCTTAGAAGGATTCGGGGGTTCCAGACGATATCAACGCCCTTGCTGTAATGGATTTTGATTTAACTGTACAATAGCTAGATTTGGCCACCCCTGGGGATGACTGTTCACGGTAGGGAGGCTCGGTAAGTTGAAGAAATAGGATCACACGCAACAGAACCTGTATAAAATCAGTCAGCTTTTCGAATAAAATTCACCTACACGTGAGAATTGATTTCACCGATGTATACGATGGTTGCTTTTTCTGTATCAAGGGCTGACAGTTCTGTCATTTCGGAGTTTGACATACCGGATGAAATTTCTGAACTATGGTTCATCATTAGTTTCGACGTGGCCCTAAGGCAAGAATGGAATAGGATAGAAGTTCTAAAAAAATTATTTATTTAGCTTTATCGACCGAGGTCATTTAACTGACTAATTCGAGGTCGTAGATCGCGAAAATGCAATTCGATTTTTTGTAGAATCAGTATTTTGCGAAATAAATCACATTTAGTGGAAAATTTTGAAAAAAATTAGTGAACTTTGAGAAGCAGTAGCAGCCAGAAAAATAGGAATGGACATAATATGGTGATAGATTGATCCTTTCCGATTAGAAAAATTCAACTTTTATTGATCTACCGCGAACAGTTTTGATTTTATGATTTTTTTTGCGAGGGACCAAAATCTCGAATTTTCCATCGACCATATCTTGAAAAATAATTTTTTTCAAAAAGATTTGTTTGCATATTCGTGTTCTACGCCCTCGGAATAGTGCACAGTATGAATTTGGTTCTGAACGAAGACAAAAAAATTTTATCGAAAAATCGCAATTTTTCCATACATATGTATGGAAAATTAGAAAAAAATTTTATCTCTCCGATTTCCACCAAAATTGGATTTTTTACTGATTCGAGGGCGTAGATTACGAATATACAAACAGAATTTTGCTGAAAGGATTGGTTTTCACTTTATGGTCCATAGAAAATCGCTGTTCGCGGTAAATGGATGAAATATGGTTTTTTCTATTCAAAAGGAACCACTACATATCCAAAAAAAATCAGCTCATGTTCAGTCGTTTTTTTCTGACTACTACAGTTCCTCAAACTTGACCAGTTTTTCCGAAATTTTCCACTAAAAAGGATTTTTCTCAGAAAGTTCTGATCCTAGGGAAAATCCAACTGCAGATTCGTAATCTAGGACCTCGAATCAGTCAAAAAAATGACCCGTGTGGATATCGTTCGAAAAATAATTTTTTCCTACCCGCGCTCGCTTATCGTCCAAAAAAAATTAATCATTTAGCTATATCGACCCGGCTCATTGCACTGACTAATTCGAGGACGTAGATCACGAATATACAATTAGATTTTTTGTAGGATCAATATTTCGGGAAATAAATCTCTTTTTGTGGAAAATTTCAAGAAATTTGGTTAACTTTGAGGAGCTGCAGCAGCCAAAAAAAAAGCACTTGACATATGCTGATATTTCTGCAGTTAGATTAATCCTTATTGATCAGAAAAATTCAACTTTTATTCATATACCGCGAACAGCTTGAATTTTATTATTTTTTTCGCGAAGGTCCAAAATCTCGAATTTTCCAATCGCCATAACTTGAAAAATAAATTTTTTCAAAAATATTTGTTTGCATATTCGTGTTCTACGCCCTCAAATTAATGAACAGTATAAATTTGGTTTTGATCGGAGACAAATTTTTGTTTTTCAAAAAATCACAATTTTTCCATACATATGTATGGAAAATTTGAAAAAAATTTTATCTTTCCGATTTCCACCAAAATTGGTTCATTTACTAAATCGAGGGCGTAGATTACGAATATGCAAACAGAATTTCGCTAAAAGGATTAGTTTTCAAGTTATGGTCTATAGAAAATCGGAAATTTTGGACCTTCCCGGAAAAAATCATAAAATCTAAACTGTTCGCGGTAGATGAATGAAAGTTGGGTTTTTCCATTCACAAGGAACCACTCTATCTCCAAAAAAATCAAATCATTTGTTAAGTCATTTTTTTCTGTCTACTACAGTTCCTCAAAGTTGACCAATTTTTTCGAAATTTTTCACTAAAAGTGATTTTTCTCAGAAAGTTCTGATCCTATGGAGAATCTAATTGCATCTTCGTAATCTACGACCTCGAATTATTTAAAAAAAACGCTCCGTGTTGATATCGTTCGAAAAATAAAAAAAAATTAATTTTCTGCTACCCGCGCTCGCTTATCGCGTTTACCCGCGCTCTCCGCCAACGAAATTATTTTGTCTGCCTCTGCCTCTGCCAATATGTTCTCTCTCGTTATCAGCGTCCACCTTCGTGCATTCCCCCCCTTCGCTCATCCCAAGAAAGTCCGGAATCGAATCCCGATGCCGATAGCCATAGGTCCGACCCGCTGACCGTCCTGCCAGGGTCGTTAATTCGACGAAACTCGGAATTGAAAATGTTTCTCACGCCATAAAATCCCGTATATTGTGTCTGGGACGCTCAGATACGAATTGAAAACCATCCCGGAGGACCCGGGATGTCCGCCGGACGGCCAAATGTATTCGGCGTATTCGATTACCCGCAGAAATACGGGATTGTCGTCGCGCGACTTTTTCGCCGGTCCTCGGAAACTGGGCGATTTAATTGTAACATCGGAAATGGGATGTAATTAAAGGGATCCGCGGGGAAGGACGCCGAAGATCTATGTGGTTGAAGAAGTGCAGGGGATGAAAAAATAATGCTCGTTGGAAACGGGGCAATTTGAGATGTCGGGGTACATAGCAATTACTACGTCTTCTTGCGGTAATGAGGATTTTTCCGCTCAATTTATCAGTATGGAAGTTTGTTCTTGGTTCGTTTTGTTCGCGGTTGGTGTAATTTGGAACCCCGTGATGATTAAAATGGGAAGAAAATGAGGGTATGCCCCAGGCTGCCAAGTCCCAACTTATATCAGCAGGTTGCACGCGAAAGATTTTCACGAAAAAAACACTTACACTCTGAAAAATTTCAATAATTTGATCGTGTAGAATAATAACGCCAAAATAAGCAATAATTTCGAATGATAATGACCGAATGTCCAATATCAACGATTGATGCATAAAGTGACAATTATCCATATGTGTCCTTGAATTATTCACTGATTGTCTATCAAATAGTCAAAACACTTGTGGTTTACAAGCCATTATCCACTGGACTATCAATTTTCACGGTCAAAACAACAAAGAGAGACTCTGAATTAGAAATAAGTCTTGAAATTTGACATTAGTCAACATATTTAATTGTACTTATCGTATTTCCCATTATATCACATAAGAAACATGCAATTAGTGTCAGTTTTTCATTATTCTAAACACGAAAATAAGATCCACTGTCTACTGTTCGCTTGGGTGATGTTCACCACCCTTTAAAACCCCCCTTACTCCTCAAAAAAATGAGAGAATCAGTATTTTGGGAAATAAATCACTTTTAGTGTAAAATTTTTGAAAAATTGTTCAACTTTGAGGAGCAGTAGTAGCCAGAAAAAATGGAATGGTCATATGCTAATTTTTTTGGTGATAGATTGATCCTTTTCGAATAGAAAAATCCATCTACCGCCAAAATAAGCAATTATTTCGAATGATAATGAGCGAGTGTCTACAAATATCCACGATCGATGCATAAAGTGACAATTATCCATACGTGTCCTTGAATTATCCACTGATTGTCTATCAAATATTCGAATCTCTTGTGATTTACGAGCTATTGTTCACTGGACTATCATTTTCAAAATACTGATTGTATTTTGGGAAATAAATCACTTTTAGTGGAGAATTTTCGAAAAATTGGTCAAATTTGAGGAGCAGTAGTAGCCAGAAAAGAAGGAATGAACATATGCTGATATTTTTGGAGATACATTGATCCTTTTCGAATAGAAGAATCCATCTACCGCCAAAATGAGCAATAATTTCGAATGATAATGAACGAATGTCCACAAATATCAACGATCGATGCATAAAGTGACAATTACCCTACGTGTCGTTGAATTATCCACTGATTGTCTATCAAATATTCGAATCTCTTGTGCTTTACGAGCTATTATTCTCTGGACTATCAGTTTCACTGTCTGAACCACATATAGAGGCTCTGAATGAGAAATAAGACTTGAAATTTGACGTTAGTCAACGTATTGAATTGTTCATGTCGTATTTCCCATTATATCACTTATGAAACATGAAATTAGTGACAGTTTTTCATCATTCTAAACACGTAAATAAGGTCCAATGTCTACTGTTTGCTTGGATGATGTTCACCACCCTTTGAAACCTCCCTTACTCCTCAGAAAATGAGAGTTTCAGTATTTTGGGAAATAAATCACTTTTAGTGGAAAATTTTCGAAAAATTGGTCAACTTTGAGGAGCAGTAGTAGCCAGAAAAGAAGGAATGGACATATGCTAATATTTTTGGAGATAGATTGATCCTTTTCGAATGGAAAAATCCATCTACCGCCAAAATAAGCAATTATTTCGAATGATAATGAGCGAGTGTCTACAAATATCCACGATCGATGCATAAAGTGACAATTATTGTTAAAAATTGAGCGAAGCCCTCCTCCGACCTCTCTCTAGTCTACGCTCCTGACCAGCTCCGGTGGCCGCGTATGGTACTCCGATTCGGCGGTGCGCTGGTTGAACGACGCATCGGCCCCACTTTCAGTGTTTTTCAGGAGTGAAAAACCACACTTTTACACATTTTTCTTAAGATTCCCTTTGTTAGCTCCGTTGAATTAACTTCGCGCTGCTATCAATGTGATTTTGTAACACCTCATTTTAAGTTCACCTCTTTTAGTTGTTCTCAATTTTTAAGTCTTCTCGCACAATCCTGGTGCTAAATTGTTCTTCTCATAAGGTAAAGTACACTCAGACTACTCAAAATTATTAATTACTCCATTTTCATGATAATTTCACTCTGCTGAAATAAGTCCACGTGCAAGAGATTGTAGAATCTTGAAATAGATTCCGAATCCTTGCGAGCACTGCTCAATTGAAATGTCTACTCAACTCAACTCGAACTATTGTCTTCTCAGAACTATATATTTTATTATATTTCATAATTTATATAGATTTTCAGACTTCTCTAGATCTTCTCACATGAAAATGGGTATGTAGCACCAGGATTGAAACTTCTCAAGTCCATCTCAATAAAAATGATTACTGATTCATTGTCTGCTCATAATATTCCTTATTATTAGAATCAGTTTAATCATTTTTAAGACAACTCTTATGATCACCTCGTTATACATATGACTAATTCATGGTGTTGAGTTTCAGATGAATGAATCCTCATATTCTCCAGGGTGGACCCTGGATGTAGCTGTTTTCTTCAGAAAAGGATGTGAACACCTCAACGTTAGTTAAACGATCAATGACATTGCTCGATACACCTCGACCTAGGCTCCACCCTGGAAAGTCTGCTCGAACACTCATGTCTACTCACTTGGTATGGTCTACTCTTTATAATATGTACTCTCATTGTTTCTCTTCTATATTCATTCATCGGACTCAACATGCATGTTAGTTTTCTCAGCCTTCAGCACATCTCAAAATCTACGATTAGAGATTTATTCAACTCAGTACTCTCATGACTTCTCTTAATTTATCAATTGTTTCTTCTATTTTTCTGATGAACGTTCTAATCGTGCTTACTTGTAAGCAGTTCGTCTCTGTAAATGCTGAATTCATTGATAAATTTTTGCACTCTTCAAAATCATCTCAATGTATATGAATTATACTATGTTCTTCTCATATTAATTATGATTGTCCTTTTCATTTAATTAATTATTATCGAACTTCTCATTTAATTAGAATTTATTGCCCTTTTCATATTATTTTTAATATTCTAGTGCTTCTCAAATTCATTAATTCTGTGCTTCTCATTTAACTTGTGCTACTCTTGTTCTGCTCATACTTACATTAACATTATTGATCAACTCAAATTTAATGTATCGATTTCTCGTTGATGATCAGACTTAGACATTGCAGTTTAACCTCGGGCCTATTTCTCTGTACTCTCGCGTCTTCTCTTTAAAATTCAGTATTCTAACCTTCGCGTTTTCTGATAGAAAAAGGAGGCTCTCGCAATCAATTTTCAATTGATTGCCCTATCACTGTGTAACTGTTGTGTTGATATTGAATTTATTGAACTCCTCAACGTCTAAGTCTGACATCAAGTGACTTCTCATTCGAACTGCTCTGGACCATCTCTTGTTTTTAATTGGATATTGTCTCTCTAAGTTTATAGATGTTGTTAATATTAGTTGCTTTTTACTGTATTAGCTTCATGCAGGTGACATATTCATTTTATGGTTGTGAATGATTCTTAATAAATGTTTTTATACCATCTCCAACTCAATTATCTTTTAATACAGTCCACTACTCTTTAATTAAAAATCATAACACCCTCGATTTTTTAACATTTGGTCCTTCGGGCCGGATGATTGAGTTGGAATTTTATCATCGTTCACTAATCATATTTGTCTTCTCTGCCCTCTCATGAAATTGTGCACTTCGATCACGAATACTTTGAATAAGATAAATTCTTTCTTAATAAGCCTGCTCATGCCTTCATCTCCACAAGCATTCGTCATCTCAAGGAGTCTCTCGAGCCACCTCAAACGCCATCTCAACCGGTTGCTTCGTCCTCGTCTGCTCAGACATCTCATTACCAGTCTTCTCTGGCGACTACTCAAGTAATTCAACTCCTCAATTTCTAATGCTGAACGCCTCCATTACCTCAGATCTTTTCTTCAGTCGACTCCTCTGAAGTAGATCTGTCGCTTGGCTCTCACTGGCACACCTCTCTTCCCATAGCTTGGGGAAGTCTCATTTCTCAATACGAGGACAAACATCTCCCCTTGGCTGCTCTTTGCGATAAGATCTTCTCGACCCCTCAATGTTCGTCTCGAACAAGTCCTCGTTTCTATTATGAGACCCAGCTCTAGACCGAAACCCTCGTACTCTCACGATGCCGCCTCTAATGTCGCCTCTTCCAAAGTCTCCTCTAAGATCTGCTCAAAATCGCCTTCTCATTTAACGGCCAAAACGGCCACACAACCCCCTCAGCCGAGCCGTCTCACCAAAGTCACCTCAAGCCTTCTCATCCAAGCCAACTCAAAAGACCAGCGAAGCCAAGCCAGTCACCTCGAAAAGGGCCTAAAGTGCTCAGGCAGTCATCAAAACCCCTCGAAGACAGCTCATCTCATTATCGACCGCTCATCACACCAGTCATCTCGTACAACGCAAGACTCCTCATCGATTCTGGATCGGAACTCTCGTTCATCTCGGAAGACTTCTCAAGACAGCTCAGCCTTCCTCGAAGCCAGTCCAAAATCACCATCGTTGGAATTGGTGGAGCCGCCTCAAGATCAAGAGGATCAGTATTGATCACACTGAAATCTCTTCACAATCACAAAACCGTGAATATAAATGCTCATATCTTGTCATCTCCATTTACTAATTTACCATCTTTCAATTGTTGCACACGACCACGTTTGCCACACCTCGACAATTTGAAGCTCGCCGATCCAGAGTTCTACACCTCAAGGCCAATCGACATCATATTGGGTGCTGATGTCTATGGTTCCATCATTCTTCCTCAACTCCGACAAGGGCCAGATGGGTCAACTCCAACAGCTCAGCTCTCGATCTTTGGATGGTTGGTCCTAGGTCCAATATGCCCTCATCAAGAAGTCTGCTCAAGTGTGTCTCCTCAATACCATGCCACTCAAGAATCTGACCTTCAAAGCCTTCTCGAAAAGTTCTGGGAACAAGAAGAAGTCAAGTCCACCTCCGTAAGTCACCTCACTGCTGACGAGCAGGAATGTGAAGACCACTTCAAGACCACTCACTCTCGACTTCCTTCTGGACGATACATGGTAAGACTCCCATTAAAATCATCTTCTAATCTTTTGGGATCTTCCAGACAACGTGCCTTCCGATGCCTCCAAGGACAATTTCGCAAGTTCGAGGGAAACCAAGAATATTGCCAGCTCTACACGGACTTCCTCACTGAATACGAACAACTCAAGCACATAAAGAAGGCTCCCTCAGACATCTCGCATCCCAGATACTATTTGCCGCATCATGGAATTCTCAAACCAGACAGCTCCTCCACCAAATTGCGAGTAGTGTTCAATGGTTCCAGTCCCTCCTCAACAGGCCTCTCACTGAACGACATCATGCACACAGGAGCGAAACTTCAGTTAGATGTTATTGATGTATTGTTCTGGGTACGTCGTTTTAAATTTGTGTTTTCCACAGACATCACGAGGATGTATAGACAGATCATGGTGCATCCATACGATTGGGATCTCCAATGCATTCTCTGGCGAAACTCAGAAGATGAAATAGCGACGTACCACCTCACCACCGTCACCTATGGAACCAAGGCTGCTCCTTTCTTGGCCATTCGAGTCCTCCTCCAGCTCATCGAAGATGAAGGTCACAAGTATTCACTCGCCATTCCACCACTCACCAAAGGTCGCTATGTTGATGATATATATGGTGGTGCAGACACGAAAGAAGAACTCTCAGAAATCGCTATCGACCTGAAGAATCTCTGCATGGCGGGCGGCATCCCCTTAGCAAAGTGGCAATCGAACTCTCCTAGTACGCTCAAGATGGTAACCGAGGAAGAAATGATACCATCGCCGATCTCATTTGACGACTGTCCTACTTCAACAAAACTTCTAGGCCTACTCTGGTATCCTCAAGAGGATTACTTTTCATTCAAGATCAACTCAAGCTCATCTGGGTCTGTGGTAACTAAACGTACTATGTTATCTCATATCGCTCAACTCTTTGATCCACTTGGTTTAGTATCCCCTGTCACGATCAGGGCCAAAATGTTGTTGCAGGAACTTTGGCTCCAGAAACTGTCATGGGACGAACCACTGTCACCTCAACTCACAGAAAGATGGTGTAACATCAGAGAATATCTCAAATCATTGATCAATGTACGAGCACCTCGCTGGGTAGGCACCCAAGAAAATGCTACCATAGAACTTCACGGCTTCTCTGATGCTTCTCAACTTGCCATGGCAGCAGTCCTCTATCTCGTAGTCCGCTCACCGTCCACAGGATCCAAAGTCACATTGCTCTGCTCGAAAACAAAAGTAACGCCTTTGAAACGCCTCACAATCCCGCGACTCGAACTCACAGCATCTCTCATCCTGGCCAGGTTAACTAATTATGCTCATCGTGTTTTAGATACACAGATACACTCAACGAGTTTGTGGACGGACTCAACAGTCTCTCTCTCGTGGATCACTTCTCACCCAGCACGCTGGAAGGACTTTGTTCGAAACAGGGTAGAGCTCATCCAAGACCTAACTCCAACTGCGCAATGGAGGTACGTTTCCGGCAAGGAAAATCCAGCGGACAGTGCTTCTCGTGGCTTCTCGTCATCTCAACTACTGAACAGCACTCTATGGTGGACGGGAACACCATGGATTTCCAAGTCACCAGATTCCTGGCCCAATCGTCAGCCGGCAACGACAATTGACCCCGAATCTGAAGCAAGACCCACCAAGAACCTCCTCACGGCCGTAACTCAAGACTACTCGTGGGATCTTATATACAGGTATTCTTCTCTCAATACACTGTTAAGAATTACCTCTCTCTGTTTAAGAGTCCTCGCCCGACTCAGACACTCCTCAACTCTGAACTTCACAACTCCGCTCACCTCAACTGACTTGGAAAAATCAAGGATCTATTGGATCAAGGCTACTCAACAAGTGTATCTTCCTCAAGAACTCAAGGCTCTTCAAAATGGTACTGCTCTGTCATCCTCACATGTGTTCAGTAGACTCACGGCGTTCATCGATCATGAAGGTGTCATTCGTGTAGGAGGACGAATCACCAACGCTCTCTTAGACCCAGATAGCAAGCATCCTGCAATAATTCCTCGAGCTTCTCAATTGATTTCTCTGATTATAGATTCAGCTCACAAACGAACACTCCACGGAGGTACACAACTCACACTGTCCACCATCCGACAACAATATTGGATCATTGGAAGAAGAGCCCCAGTGAAATCCCACATCCTGAAGTGTGTTATATGTGCAAGGCAACGAGGTATAAAAGCTTAACAACTCATGGGACAATTACCAGAACAACGTGTCAGACCATCTCGTCCCCTTTCTCATCACCGACGAGCAATTACCTCCTTGTAAGTGGCCATTAGGGCGAGTAATGACCATGCACCCAGGGTCCCCTCAAGACCTCCACGTCCACTCTAACCAGACCGATCTCGAAGTTAGCAATTCTGCCAGTCTCCTCAGACGAAGCAACCAAGAAGGAATTTCAACCTCTCTAGTCATCTCGATAACTAACGCTGTTAGTTATGGCGGGCGGAATGTTAAAAATTGAGCGAAGCCCTCCTCCGACCTCTCTCTAGTCTACGCTCCTGACCAGCTCCGGTGGCCGCGTATGGTACTCCGATTCGGCGGTGCGCTGGTTGAACGACGCATCGGCCCCACTTTCAGTGTTTTTCAGGAGTGAAAAACCACACTTTTACACATTTTTCTTAAGATTCCCTTTGTTAGCTCCGTTGAATTAACTTCGCGCTGCTATCAATGTGATTTTGTAACACCTCATTTTAAGTTCACCTCTTTTAGTTGTTCTCAATTTTTAAGTCTTCTCGCACAATCCTGGTGCTAAATTGTTCTTCTCATAAGGTAAAGTACACTCAGACTACTCAAAATTATTAATTACTCCATTTTCATGATAATTTCACTCTGCTGAAATAAGTCCACGTGCAAGAGATTGTAGAATCTTGAAATAGATTCCGAATCCTTGCGAGCACTGCTCAATTGAAATGTCTACTCAACTCAACTCGAACTATTGTCTTCTCAGAACTATATATTTTATTATATTTCATAATTTATATAGATTTTCAGACTTCTCTAGATCTTCTCACATGAAAATGGGTATGTAGCACCAGGATTGAAACTTCTCAAGTCCATCTCAATAAAAATGATTACTGATTCATTGTCTGCTCATAATATTCCTTATTATTAGAATCAGTTTAATCATTTTTAAGACAACTCTTATGATCACCTCGTTATACATATGACTAATTCATGGTGTTGAGTTTCAGATGAATGAATCCTCATATTCTCCAGGGTGGACCCTGGATGTAGCTGTTTTCTTCAGAAAAGGATGTGAACACCTCAACGTTAGTTAAACGATCAATGACATTGCTCGATACACCTCGACCTAGGCTCCACCCTGGAAAGTCTGCTCGAACACTCATGTCTACTCACTTGGTATGGTCTACTCTTTATAATATGTACTCTCATTGTTTCTCTTCTATATTCATTCATCGGACTCAACATGCATGTTAGTTTTCTCAGCCTTCAGCACATCTCAAAATCTACGATTAGAGATTTATTCAACTCAGTACTCTCATGACTTCTCTTAATTTATCAATTGTTTCTTCTATTTTTCTGATGAACGTTCTAATCGTGCTTACTTGTAAGCAGTTCGTCTCTGTAAATGCTGAATTCATTGATAAATTTTTGCACTCTTCAAAATCATCTCAATGTATATGAATTATACTATGTTCTTCTCATATTAATTATGATTGTCCTTTTCATTTAATTAATTATTATCGAACTTCTCATTTAATTAGAATTTATTGCCCTTTTCATATTATTTTTAATATTCTAGTGCTTCTCAAATTCATTAATTCTGTGCTTCTCATTTAACTTGTGCTACTCTTGTTCTGCTCATACTTACATTAACATTATTGATCAACTCAAATTTAATGTATCGATTTCTCGTTGATGATCAGACTTAGACATTGCAGTTTAACCTCGGGCCTATTTCTCTGTACTCTCGCGTCTTCTCTTTAAAATTCAGTATTCTAACCTTCGCGTTTTCTGATAGAAAAAGGAGGCTCTCGCAATCAATTTTCAATTGATTGCCCTATCACTGTGTAACCGTTGTGTTGATATTGAATTTATTGAACTCCTCAACGTCTAAGTCTGACATCAAGTGACTTCTCATTCGAACTGCTCTGGACCATCTCTTGTTTTTAATTGGATATTGTCTCTCTAAGTTTATAGATGTTGTTAATATTAGTTGCTTTTTACTGTATTAGCTTCATGCAGGTGACATATTCATTTTATGGTTGTGAATGATTCTTAATAAATGTTTTTATACCATCTCCAACTCAATTATCTTTTAATACAGTCCACTACTCTTTAATTAAAAATCATAACACCCTCGATTTTTGAACAATTATCCATACGTGTCCTTGAATTATCCACTGATTGTCTATCAAATATTCGAATCTCTTGTGCTTTACGAGCTATTGTTCACTGGACTATCAATTTTCACGGTCTGAACCACATATAGAGGCTCTGAATGAGAAATAAGACTTGAAATTTGACGTTAGTCAACGTATTGAATTGTTCTTGTCGTATTTCCCATTATATCACTTATGAAACATGAAATTAGTGACAGTTTTTCATCATTCTAAACACGTAAATAAGGTCCAATGTCTACTGTTTGCTTGGGGGATGTTCACCACCCTTTAAAACCTCCCTTACTCCTCAGAAAATGAGAGAATCAGTATTTTGGGAAATAAATCACATAGTGGAAAGTTTTCGAAAAATTGGTCAACTTTGAGGAGCAGTAGTAGTCAGAAAAGAAGGAATGGACATATGCTAATATTTTTGGAGATAGATTGATCCTTTTCGAATAGAAAAATCCATCTACCGCCAAAATAAGCAATAATTTCGAATCATAATGAACGAATGTCTACAAAAATCAACGATCGATGCATAAAGTAACAATAATCCTACGTGTCCTTGAATTATCCACTGATTGTCTATCAAATATTCGAATCTCTTGTGCTTTACGAGCCATAATTCACGGTCAAAACCACATAGAGAGGCTCTGAATTGAATTTAATTGATCTTATAGTATTTCCCACTATATCACTTATGAAACATAAAATAAGTGACAGTTTATCATTATTCTAAACACGAAAATAAGGTCCACTGTCTACTGTTCGATTGGATGATGTTCACCACCCTTTAAAACCTCCCTGCAGATTGGCTGAAAACTCATGAAGCCCGGATATTTCCCAACAATTGACGTGGTCCAACAATAGTTCATCCCCAGTTATGTCGATATAGACATCTAATTTTCAATGAATATTATGAATATTCAAACGCCATTCGAAACAGAGCTACCCCAGGGACAGTCGAACCGCATAGCATCGGATCACACTGCACACGTACTAAAGCCATGACGCGAAACTGGAAAATTATCATTTCATCGAATCCTGCTTGGGCGGTTTGCACTGGACCACTTCATTATTGAAGTCCGATAATCGGTTTGCTCTGTAATTCGTATCGGAGTCGTGAGCTACAACCGAAGGTTTTCCAATCAAATCCACCCATTCAAATCGGTAAAGATAATCCGCGGATATTATTCGAAGTCATGGACTAAATAAGCATATTTTTCTCAGGATAAAATCGCAGGGACTTGAATGAACGCTAAACACGTGAGTAACAACTTTGAAACTCAAGCTTAAGCCCGTTTCCTCTACTGATGGCTGATCACTCTATAGTTACCTCATTTAAAGGCAAAACGAAACTTTCTGCCAAGATTTTTGTCATCAAACCCTATATAATACCACATAAACTTGGCAGAATCAATTTCAAGGGTGAGGAGGATCCTTCAATGGCTCAATACCAATGAGGCTGTACGAAATACCAGCTCTGTTCCAGCAGAAGTGTGCTCCTGAACTCTTTCAGGTTCTATCCAAACTGTTTCATCTCTTATACAACACTGGAGTCATTTCCGAAGGTGCAAGAGGTTCCGTACTCACCAAAGAATGTTCTGAAGACATCATCATTCAACTACTGTCCAACTATCTCCTACATAGTATATGCAATCAGCAAAATCTGGAGAAATACAGAATGGGCAAAATATAAGAATAAATAACTTGAAAACAAAAGAAGATAGTTGAGGTCTACGGTTCTGGCCATTACCCTTGTTTCGAAAATCGAGGCTAGAAAGGTACAATCCTTTTTGTTTAGCTCTTTTGGTTACACAGCAACCATTCAATCCCATCGAATTTTGCCTACCCTGTACATCAACTCTAGATCTCTGCCATCGAGGATATTTTACGAAAATTTATGGAATCATGAAGGAGTTGAATATCTCGAAAGTAATAAAAATTATTATTCAGTTGACATATTCTCCCGATGAGAGCATAAAACTAATTCGAAAAGATTGCTGAGTCATAGCTCCTCTTCTGCAACATTAATTCTATCGGAAATATCAAGTAACGACGTCAATACGAAAAATTGTTGAAACCAAGCCAATCTTCTCCCTCACTCGTAGCAATATAAATAATACTCCAATCATCTAATGGAGACCAAACTGGACGAGATGTGTCTAAGGGAAACTGGTGCTTCTCGTCATAACAATTTTACGCTGAATAAATCCAAGATTTCATCATTTCGGGTCATTTGTTTCGGTGTAATTCTGGGGAAATAGTAACAGTTGGTCGTTATGGATACTGATCCTTTCTAATCGTCATCTGGGAGATGCGAACGACAATGAATAGAATAGAATAGAATTATGCAATCGGGGAAGTTATATAGAAGCAAAAGTTTGTGGTTGATAACACTTGCTCTAAAAACATATTTCCAAAAGTACAGTTAAAAAATGATGACATCGAATGATTCTTGTAATTATACAAAGTATGGTTCAACCAATAAATCAGACCAGAAATACTGTTTCAAATTCAAGCAAACTTAACATGAAAGATTCCATTGCAACTAGTGAACTTTTCTCAGATATTCATATTGTTTTTGATCAGTATGTTTCACGCAATATCCCAAAACTACTGTGAAATTTCCTGTTTAACGTGAGTAAGCATTGAAGGAACAAACACCCTTTTAAGAATTTATAAATAAACTGCTTTGTCTTCGATAAAACTCCATTCAATCCCTCTAACCCAAACAGAAAATCCCAATCGAAACAGATTGGTATTTTTTCTACAAGAGTTTTTGTTTGAAACTCCAGGCTTTCGCCTCTCCACCAACCCTTATTCCATAGAGAATTCGATCAATACCAAAATACTATGAGAATGAAAGCCATTCTACGAACTTAATTTAACCTCCAAGGGGGCAACCCAGGGGTTGTTAGGGTTAATTAGAGACTGATTAATAAAAATGACTCGGATTATTGTTGTCGCTCTGTTGTTTTCTACAAGAACGTCGCCTAGTCCATTTTCCTGTTTTTCCCTTTATTGGCGCATCTAAATCAATGCAGTGTCAGAAGTTGAAGAAGGTTATAAATGGGAACTGCTCAGGTATTCCGTCAATTCACGAAAATTGTTGATTTTGTATTCGATAGACAGTAACGCTCTCGTTCTGAAGTCTTGAACTTTCCTTAGCACCATTTCATCTAGATTGTCGAGAACATGGGCGCCCGCAGAGGGGGGCTAGGGGGGGCCATGACCCCCCCTGAGATTCTGATCTCCTTATTTTTTTTCAGCACAACACCTTCAATATTATCCTTTGTTTTGTGGAACTCATTGGTTAGCTAGATATAAATCTTTGCGAGTTTTCGCTGAAAACTTTGAAAGTATATTCAAAAAGAAATTTCAATGAATTCTTCAACAACAAAAAAAACTGCTCAGTTATGGGCTGCAATAAATTATTTCACTTTTGTGGTTTGTTTAACGGTAGCAAGTAAATATTCAAATATATTGGAACCAATAGCAAATATAGTACAATTTTGTAGATGTTCAACGTCACATAAATTTTATTATAGATATATGTGGAAAATATCGTTCCGATGATCCATGCTTCATGCTTCACAGAAATTTTTTCCAAAGCATCATCTATTGCTCAGAGTCTCGAATATAGAGATTGGAAAACCACGAATTTGCGGTAGACAAATGTAGGTACATAGGCTTGTTCCTAACGGTTGTAAACTGTACAGAGCAAGCGCAAATGGATTTTCGTCCACCTAAAATGGAACTGCGCTTGCTCTGTACAGTTCATAACCGTTGTGAACCACTCTACGAACAAACCTTATAACTAATTATGAAGCATCTTCAGCTGAAGATTACTTCAAAAAATCTATATTCATCCAATATTTAGATCATCTGATTTCAGCCCTTGAAATGAGATTCTCAAAAGAACATGAAAAGGTTTTTTCTTTGTTCAATATTTTGCCCAAGAATTCAAAATTCTTGGAGCTATTTTATGGAGCTTGATGCAGCTGTTCGGTCTTGACGATCATTTAATTTATTCCATCTTTTTGGAAATTTTTCGATAGTCACCGTTAGAGTAATTTTACTCTCAATAAATCTAACCGTAGATGGAAATGTGATACATATTCTGAAAGAGCAACTCCTCTAGTTGAAAATCTGAAGATTTTTTGGAGCTCGATGCAGCCGTTCGTTCTTGACGATCATTTAATCGATTCCATCTTCTTGGAAATTTTTCAATAAACACCGTTAGAGAAATTTTTCTTTCAGTAAAACTAATCGTAGATGATATTTTGCCCCCCCCTGAGAAAAATTTCTGCGGGCGCCCATGGTCGAGAACATTTTACGCTCTACAAAAAGTGGGCTAGTTTCTGCTTACTATGTTTGGTTTTTTGAGAGCGTAAAAGAAAATCAACTTCAAAATATCAACGCATTCAACATTGTGCGAAATTAGACCTGAAAAAGGGCAACCCCATCAATTACGCCCAAATCCAAGATTGCCGAACCTTCCGCTCTCAAACTACCGGTTCAGTTTCCATGCATACATAAGATACGATAAAAAATTCATCCGATTCTCTTCATACATTCACGTAACGTACGAGGGAACCACGGTAATAGTTGCCAATATGTCAGTGCGAGGTATAAAACTGCTCAGATGTAATCTGGACCACGCACAGCATGCAGTAGATTTAATCAATATGACTGGGAGATGGATCGCGTGCCCGTCAAATGGAAAATCTTGAGAAATGTAAGGAAATGAATGTGAAAGATGCAAGGAATCAGTCGGAAGGTTCCCTTTCACTGCCGAAATAGGTTTCCTGATAAGGGAGATTGAATTAGATTCGAATTTTCAGGACCTTTCTCTCGTGTAGGTCTTATCGGTGATAGCAAATTATGGTTGGGGTTGGCGTCCAGCAAATTTGACTGGAACATCATTAGTTTCTCATTTTTCCCCAAGCGAATGGATGGTCATCACAAATATTTTATAATACAGAGTATTGGGACCCTTCAGCGTCAGGCAGTTTATTGTAGTGAGAAATTTTACTTCATCAAACTTTATTTTATTATGTTCAAAAATTGAAAAGTATCTGTGAAATTTGGAAAATTGGGTAGATTGGTTGAATGTAACCCTGTTTCCACAGATCTCATATCATGGATTAAGTTAGTTATTCTGAAGAGATTTTGTCCTTCCAGGGTTGGCAATTGGGATAGCTTATTATGAAAACTTAAATGGCTTTTCATCAGGGCTGAATCGGAAAAAAATATTATAGGAAAAAAGTGTTTCGAGAATCTACTGTTGAAATATTTGGGCGAGTCAAAGATTCACCATGTATGTGATGCATTTCCATAACACTGCATAGTTATACTTAAAACCATACAGCAGAAATGCTCAAATATTTCCTTGTTCCTGTTGAGAACGTTTTGAGGAAAATATTCTCATAGTCGTATTCCAGTCTGGCGAGTAATGCTCGGCTATTTCAATTCTCCGCGTATTCTTTGCATATAAATAATATCTTTATTGCCCAATCGCCCCCTCTAGGGTATTTATTACGGAAAACTGCACTTTTATATGCAATTTATGCCAGAAGATGCGGGATTCTTCCTATATTTCCTCTAAAACCAAGCGCGATATGCTATATTCACTTTGACAATGGCGATATAAAGCACAAAAATGAAATTTCACAACCTGATTAATATTCTATGTGTAGAACAGAGATCAAAAAGCCATCTTCTTACATAATTTGTGTTAAAAAGTAAGTTTCGTGCTTAGTTCTGAAAGTCCATCATCGGATATGATATAACGAACCAAAATCATAAACACACGCCATAGCTGGTCGAATTTCCTCTCCTCAATCTCATAACATATTAAATTTCATCAGTCGCAGTTATAACCCGAAAACGTGCCCTAACGCAGTTACGAATTACTTTTTTTTACACAAGTAATAACTAATCTAATCTGCGTTTTATGACGCCGCACGCCCTAACAGATCCAAATATAAACTGGTCCTTCCATTCCTGAGGATATAAAAAGATATTTGCAGTACGCAAACATGGGGGTTGTAAATCAGTTTCGTTTATGGGGATTTTCTGCGTGGATCTTCTGCAAAACGAATTTTCGCAGGGTGGTGCAGGGTTCGGGCAAACATAAAGGTTTGATTAAATTGATGTTTTATTGAGTTTTGGTGGAGATTCGACAAGTTGTAAGAGAAAAAGGAGGTAATGCTTGAAGAAGAGAAAGGGGTGCTTTTTTAATTATGTCCCATACTTGACAGTGAGAACCGTCATGTACGAAGATATATTGAAAAATTTTTTGCCTACTATAGAACCAAACAAAATTTCAATGTCGAAATATTTTATTACTCAACATTTTCTCCTCTTAATTGGATACATTTATTACAGCGAACCTGCAACGTCTCTAGACCTTTCAAAAAAACTGTTTCTTCTTGCTCTGCAAACCAGACCTCCACAGCTTTTAGTACCTCCTCGTTGGAAGAAAATTTACGACCTTTTAAACTTTTTTTCAGTTGAGGAAAGAGATGATAGTCGGATGGAGCCAAATCTGGTGTTCTAGTAATTCAAACCCTGAATCACGAATTTTTTGCATGGCAACATGAGATTTGTGTGCAGGGGCGTTGTCATGCAAAAACAGAGCACCTCTCATCCATAGTGATAATTCGGTTTAAGAAGTCTACATCGTTTTCAAATCGAACACAGATCGAACGCGATGCTTCTACCCTTGCACGCTTTTGGTCAACACTCAAACATTTGGGGATCCATTTTGCAGCAATTTTTCTCATGTCCAAATTGACGTGAACTATATGATGAACGCGTTCGTATGAAATATTCAGTGCTTCAGATATCCATTTTAGCCCAATTCGACGGTCTGATAAAATCATGTCGTGAACTGCATCGATATTTTCGTAGACTGACACAGAAACTGGCCTTCCCGATCGGTCATCATCTTCAATGGAAAATTTACGTCTTTTGAAGCTTGCAGTTCAATTTTTCACGGTCACATACGAAGGAAATTGATCACCAAGGGTATTAAGCATATCTTCGTAATTCTGCTTCCTCTTAACCCTTTTAAATACTTGATGATGGGTCGATACTCCAATTTTTCGATTTTCACAATTTCGGTGGACATCTTCTCTCTTTTAATTCATTGCGTAACTCTGGTTTACTTTTTTGACCTCAAACTTCACACTGACACTTCTAATGAGTAATTGTTCGTTGCTATGGTAACGCAATATTTTTTTATGCTTGGAACTGGTCTAGGCTAACTAGATATCAATACATCCTCGTAAATGTTTGTTAAAATCCATTATTTCCCCTTATTAATCATGAATTCGATCGAATTCGCTGGTTAGATTTGTGAGAGAACTGGAAATCTTGCCAACCGAAAAAATACATTTCACCCTGAATAGTTGAGAAGGGAAGGAGGGTGCGACTCGAGATCCAAACTCGCCAGGGAACTTTAGTCCTCCCTCCGAAATTTATATCTTTCGAAACTTGCGACAGAGAATTAATCATAATCATTATGAATGTTCACCGTGAATTCTTCTACCCCCTAAACGCCATATCGACCGGAATTAGGCTTTATCCCTCGGGGTAAGTTCATCAAACGATAATACTGCTTATCTCCGGGTGCATGCTTTTTGCTTGCTATCGCAATGCTGTTAGGAATTTGACAAGAAGTTTCGGGGTTATTATGTTTCCGCGAAGTTGGCGAGAGTGTATACTGCTGTTGTAGATTTGGGAAACTTCCCAGCATCTTTGGATTTTCAGAGGAATTTCCTGGCATCATTGAAAATATCAAACCTTTGGAATGAAGTGACTTTTGAATGATATTTGGCCTGTGTAAGTGAATTAATTAAGAAGAAACAAGAGAAAATAATTATCAGGAATTTTTTTTCCGATTCCTGTAGCCTTGTTTAATATACTGCGATATAGACAAAAAAGTATTATACTCTTACAGAAAGAATACAGGGTGAGTCTACTGTTGAAATATTTGTACGAGTCAAACACTCACCCTGTATATTCAAAACTCAAGAAACTTGAGAAATTCGCTATGCAATATTCAGAGGTGTTCAGTGACAACGTTCTTATTTTAATCTTCGAATTATTCGCGTAGTTTTACTTCGCCTTTCAAGTGAATAGCTGCAGTCAAAGTTGTTCCACAATCAGCTAAATCATCAGAATGAACTCTATCAATCTTCATGTTTATAAGGGCCCCCGTTTTCCCGCCATCGCATCACGAAAATATTCATCTATAAACTACCATCCGAACCTGAATAATCGCGTCTATTCCAGCCCCCTGTCGAATTTACGAAGAACGAAAAAGAAGAAGAATATTTTCCGGGGCCATTTTCAGACCATTAGCTCCGTTCTATATCGGCCGCAAATCAAAAGTATTTCCATAATGGGAGGGCCGGAATGGGGACATCAAATCATGGCTGTTCGAAAGTTCGGTCATTGAATCACTTTCGAAATGACAGTTGTTGCTTCGAACAATATGCCACATTATTTTATTGCCGTGAAATATCAGGGCAGTCGTTCGGACGTGATACCTGGCATGGTCCTTCTTCAAAAGTAAAGCTTTTATTGGGAAGTCGGAGAGTTACATATTTAATGAGATTTGAAATTATTGCAACCATTGATTTGAATTTACGTACAGATGGAGAGAAGGTTAGCTTAGCACTCTTGGAAGAGCCACTGCAACGAGCTCCATGAAATTTCGGGATTTATTACTAGACTAGAAGAGATGCTCTTTCAGAATATGTATTACATTCAGATCTGCCATGATTTATCTGCTAGATCCACGAGTCTAAATTTTTCGTTCGAAAAATCCCGAAAAAGATGACGTCAGTTGAAACTTCCTCAAGACCGAACGGTTTAGCCGAGATGGATGAAATTCTTAGATTTATAACTAAAAGAGTTGCTCTTTCAGAATGTTTTTAACATTTAGATCTGCCATAGTTTTTCTGGGAGATATTCGACTCTAAAGATGTCTTTCCAGAAATCCCGAAAAAGATTATGTCAGTTGAAACTTCCTCAAGACCGAACGGTTGTGTCGAGATGGATGAAATTCTCAGATTTATAACTAGAAGAGTTGCTCTTTCAGAATTTGTATCACATTTAGATCTGGCATGATTTTTCTGGGAGATATTCGACTCTAAAGATGTCTCTCCAAAAATCCCGAAAAAGATGAGGTCAGTTGAAACTTCCTCAAGACCGAACGGTTTAGCCGAGATGGACGAAATTCTTAAATTTATAACTAAAAGAGTTGCTCTTTCAGAATGTGTTTAACATTTAGATCTGCCATAGTTTTTCTGGGAGATATTCGACTCTAAAGATGTCTTTCCAAAAATCCCGAAAAAGATGATGTCAGTTGAAACTTCCTCAAGACCGAACGGTTGTGCCGAGATGGATGAAAGTCTCAGATTTATAACTAGAAGAGTTGCTTCTTCAGAATGCGTATAACATTTAGATCTGCCATCATTTTTCTGCGAGATATTCGACTCCAAAGGTGTCTTTTCAAAAATCCCGAAAAAGATGAGGTCAGTTGAAACTTTCTCAAGACCGAACGGTTTAGCCGAGATGGATGAAATTCTTAGATTTATAACTAAAAGAGTTGTTCTTTCAGAATGCGTTTAACATTTATATCTGCCATCATTTTTCTGCGAGATATTCGACTCCAAAGGTGTCTTCTCAAAAATCCCGAAAAAGATGAGGTCAGTTGAAACTTCCTCAAGACCGAACGGTTTAGCCGAGATGGATGAAATTCTTAGATTTATAAATAAAATAGTTGCTCTTTCAGAATGTGTTTAACATTTAGATCTGCCATAGTTTTTTCTGGGAGATATTCGACTCTAAAGATGTCTTTCCAAAAATCCCGAAAAAGATGATGTCAGTTGAAACTTCCTCAAGACCGAACGGTTGTGCCGAGATGGATGAAAGTCTCAGATTTATAACTAAAAGAGTTGCTCTTTCAGAATGTGTTTATTATTTAGATCTGCCATAGTTTTTCTGGGAGATATTCGACTCTAAAGATGTCTTTCCAAAAATCCCGAAAAAGATGATGTCAGTTGAAACTTCCTCAAGACCGAACGGTTGTGCCGAGATGAATGAAAGTCTCAGATTTATAACTAGAAGAGTTGCTTTTTCAGAATGCGTATAACATTTAGATCTGCCATCATTTTTCTGCGAGATATTCAACTCCAAAGGTGTCTTTTCAAAAATCCCGAAAAAGATGAGGTCAGTTGAAACTTCCTCAAGACCGAACGGTTGTGTCGAGATGGATGGAATTCTCACATTTATAACTAGAAGAGTTGCTCTTTCAGAATGTGTATCACATTTAGATCTGCCATGATTTATCTGGGAGATATTCCCCCTTTCAAATTTTAATCCTCCTTTGAAATAATAACATACAAATTCTCCCTAGTCCTAATCCCATCTGGTTATCCAGCGGGACGCGAAGCAAATTATCCCATTCTTCCTGTCTTTCTACAACCCGCAGAAACATTTCCATTGAACAGAAAGCTCGCAAAAGTTACAAACGGCCCGTTTTCGATATCAAAAGCGTGCGCCTCATCCTGCCGAATGGACATGAAGCTTCAGTAAATCAGGGGATTCTTCAGAGTGTAAGTCATTAGAGGTTTCATTATAACCCTTCATAACTCCTACAGGCGGGCACTTTTCCGTTTCGCTGCCCCTCTCTTTCAATGTTACAAAACGATTATTGCGGTCGAAATAATTGAAAGATGAGAAAGTTTCCTTTCTGCGTCTTTCCATGTTAACAAAGGACCGACTCACTCCGTTTCTGGTCAAGTCTGCGGCAAAAACACATAATTTTCCTCTGCTGTCAGAAAATTTCACTTTGACAACAACGAATCCATAGCTGCGTAGATTTACACAAGAAAAATGATCAGTTTTTGTGACGTCGCCACCTTGTTGAATGACTAGACTATATCTGATATCGCTGGATGAACAAGAGAGCCACAAAATGGTACAATTTGTCGCTTCTGGAACCTGTAGATATCTTGGGCGTCGAAGATTCGAATTTTCCCATCACGTCTCTGTCTAATGACTCGTACAACTGCCTGTCTCCACTCTTAACCCTCTTACAACCCCGGCATCAACTCGTCCCCAATCTTCCAATCCACACCCGTCATTTATGCCGAACTCTTTCACGCTTACCATAATATTTTCGCCAAATTTCAGGACATGAACTCTGTCGATGCCACAAATCACGTAGTTAGTCACGTGCAGTCGCCGGAGTCTAAGCCACCTTCGACGACGGCGTCGCTCAATGAATTACGTATTCCAAGGGGAGCATCCGTAGTCTTTGGCGCCTCTGAAGGTGTCTGTGATAGATGTGAGGGCTTGCTACAATATGGAGATGAGATCAGGTATGTCGTTAAGTTGTTTACTGTGTGAACAACACCGAAAGTTATTCGTGGTTTGGAATTGGCCAGAAAAGGAGCACGAACTTGGCGTCAAACCTTTATTGATATAGAAAAATGCACCTATGAGAAAAAGAACATAAAAGAAACCTATCCCACAGGCCAGACTTGGTACTGAAGATAGAAGTAGATTAGACAGATGCATCAAAAGATTGAAGCTGTCAATATCTAACGGAAGAAAGTGTAATCTCTGGGGAATCATTGGGAGGTTTTTGGAGCAGTCAGAAGCAAGGGTCTACAGAGATTTCATTCTGAAACTTCCAAAAGTGCATCAGCTGATGCATCGAAAAGTTTTCTAGTCAGATAACCGCCAAGTTCTCATCGAAGAACAACTATTGTTTTCGTAGAATTAACAGAACTATACTGTTCAAGAATAATTCAGATCCAATTAAGTTCCGAATCTTCCACACGGCTCTCAAATGAAACTTGCCCAGGGCAAGAGCGCAGAAATTAAACTTTCCGCCAACTGTACTGACGGCATTGGTGCTCAAAGGGAAATCCTGAGCTTTAGCGGCTAACCATTCAACCTGACTCAGTTTCCGTTCCAGGAAAATAACTTTCACAACTGTCATCCGCATAGTTTTCCCCTGTCTGATTGCGTAACGCCATCTGTCAGGATAATCTGCAATTATGCCAGAGTGCCAAGTTTGAACACACCCCACCAAGGGTAAAAGGGTTAATGCCTTCTTCGACGAGAGTGGTTCGAAAGCGGTGCTTCGTTGGAAATACAACTCCTTAAATGTATGATTACCACCGCCAGTGGCTTTATCCGTTTATTGTAAACGTAAAACAATAACTGATACAAAATTTTCAGAAACGACAAGGACTTGCCTGACGAAAGACACGAATTTTCATCACTCTATATAACCAAACATTGGTTGGTTTCAATATTTGGATGGAAAATAAAATTTCTTCATAGTTGAGTCTTATACATCCAACTCTCAATGAGTGTAACGTTATTACTGAAAGTCTGTAAATATTCCTAAGTACAATGGAATCCTTAAATTCGTTCCTTGTCAACTGGGGAGTTTCCTGGAAATGGGAAATGCTGAAAGGATTCTCGCCATTATGCTACGTTGATTGCTGATGGTGAACAAACGGTCCTTGAAATCTTATAAAGTTCCAATTTGAATGTTCCCCATATACTTGCATTATGTTGACGCTATCCATTTGGGAAAAAAGGAAAAACAATGAAGTCGAGGAAATGAAATTAATTTCCGTCACTTCTCGGTATTCTATTCGATTCCAGGAACATTAAAATGTGCCAGTATAAAACTTCTATCGCATGCAAATCCAAATAAATGAATAAAAAGGTAAACTGTCATCGGGAATATGCTCAATTTATAACCAATATTCAGAAGGATATGACCAAGGATAACAGAGTTCTCTTCGAATCTCTGTTTCCAAATGAGAACCGCGTATCTTGTTCCTATCCCCTGCACGAGCCACTGGTTGCAATATTCAACGATGTAGGGGTTTTAGTCTTGGTACGTGGAAGGATATCCAAGTTTCCCTCAGCCGTCTTTGATGCTGTAGGCATTTCAATTAAACTTTCATTTCTGGGGCGCAATTGGCTAAATTTTTCTTGATCTCTACTCACGTAGCTCTGTTATATTTTATATTATTTATTTTTCCGCGAGTTATTGGATGATTCACGGCATAAGTATCAGTAGGAACTAGTTAACTCATTGTGAATTCCAGTGGTTTCTCAGTTTTATTGAATGTTTCATTCTGAAATTAATACTTCTATTAAGGCTTTATAAAAAATGAGATGAATGTATATTATTGAAATTTTTTGAAAGGTTGGTAGAAAACCACTGATGAAACTTTCTTTTTTCTATAGTTACTCAATTTCTAAACTTTTCCAAACCTTTCTATGGAATTATTTTCATCATGATGCGATCATAAACGTGTCAACGCCACGCTGTGACGTGACGCCCATTTGCAACCAGAAAACGAAGATGCAATTTTCCCCTAATCCATTTTCTGGAAATTGGAAATTGTTATCTCAGGAGTTTTCCTTTCATTCGGACAACATAATTATAAGCATGCGACCCTTGCTAGTCGCTGCCAGCCAGCAAGTTTGAACACGTAGTCACGCACGTTTGACTTCTCATTCCGTTGGAAAATAGCGTTTTCAATTCTGCCAATCTTCTTTATTAAACACACGCATACGCTTCCGTGAGGTTTGAAGGGATGACATCCCAGAATTCGCCCATCTGATTTTGATTCGCCCTGTTGTAATTTAAACCAGGAAGAAGGGCGTGTGGAAAATACAGACATAACTTTGGGTATGCCTATTCCATAAACTGAAAACCTGAACAGCATTTGTGGATTTATATGCAGCATATGACAGAGCAAGCAAGAATGGTTTGATTTTCAAACTTCATACACATCTGAAGTTCGTAAAGCAATTGTAATCGTGGGTAGAAGATTTCATTCAGAACTTTCTCTACCGAAAATGTGTATCAACTCCACTGCTGACTTGTTGGTCTGGAACATTACAGCATTCATGGAGTTGGGTGTGAACTTATGTGTATTAACATCAACGCATCTTTCTCAAACTTTATTATAATGAAGGTAGTTTACACCATGAAAGATATCAAAATAAATCGCACTGGCAGAAATCTACAATTATTATAATACTTGATTATGCCCTATTTTCTAAATAAAAAACATTGCCCCAAGCAAAAAGCAAGACGTTGACTAAAAACTGGGCAGTTTTCCTCAATCGATCTTTTTATGTCTCAGCCAAATATCTCCCTTCGCTGACAGCACAAAATTTTTAGGATCCCATTCAAAAGGTCTTCTGGTCCTGCTGCAAACCTCAAACTCGTAATCCTTCAACAGAGTTATGATTCCGACCTTTGCTTCCATCAGGCCAAATCTGAGGCCTGAAAAAACGAATATAAAACATTGGGTGGTGGGAATTCGAATAGCCTCACCTATGCACATACGAGGTCCTTCACCGAAAGGAAGGAAAGCACAAGGATGTCTGTTTTTCCTATTTTCATCCGAGAATCGCTCCGGGTTGAACCGGTCAGGGTCGGGGTAATACTGGGGATCGTAGTGAATGCCATAAACTGGGATCACTACTTTTGACCCTTTTTGAAGCACTATGTCTGTACCAGGTATCTTGTACGCCTTAGTGCACGTCCTCCTGAAGGCGGGTATGGGAGGATATTTCCTCAAAGACTCTGAAAAGAAGAACGTATTCACTCTTTCGTATTCACTATTTTATAGAAAAATGCTTGAGCTGGTTGATTTTTAAATGAAGTACCTCTTCATGTAGTTAAGGAGTTTTGTTGCTGGGTAGTGGGTATAATACCATAGGGTTTTTGAGGTTAATTATTATTAAAATCCTATTGAATTTGAATTCAACTCACCTTGCAGCACCATTTCCAAGTACGGCATATCCATTATGGCATCATACGTGATCTTGCCATCGTATCTCTTAAGAACCAGGTTTATTTCGTCCCTTAACTTATCCTGAATGTCCTTATTCTCTGCTAGTTCGTACAAACAGAAAGTCATAGCTGTGGAGGATGTTTCGAAGCCAGCTTCGAAGAAAAGAAAAGCTTGGCCTGCAAGATCATCCATGCTGATACGGTTGTTGTCATTGGCGTTGTCTTCTATCGAAAACTGTTCATCGTCTGTCAATTTTCCTTTGTTTTTCAGTTGTATCAAGAGGTCCATGAGGTCCTTCCGTCTCACGCTGTTTTTTTCCCGATATTCGACTGTATTTCTGGCTATTCCAACGAAGAAATTCGTCAGGTCTTTCTCGATGTACGTGAGATTCAGGAATTTCATCAAATTCGGGAAGTAGATGAAGAATTGTTCGTATATGGTCATCCAGAAATCTTTCGGTTTCTCGAACACAGCTTTTCCTTTCTGTCTGAACTCATTTTCTGGATTTTCCAAGCTGTTACACTCTATACCGAAAGCACATGTACCGATTATATCAGTTGTGAACCTGCCTGCAATAAAAAAGAACCTCTCTGTACAATCTGAACGAAACCTCATCTGAAAATATTGCAGTTTTTCGAATGGCTATGAGACAAGAATACATACTAATTTCCAACTATTCTTGAAGTCAAGTACTTTTAGTCCGCAGACACTTCTCGTCCGCTAAAACTTTTCGTCCAGATATAATCATATCTCTTTCTATAAGACTATAATCTGGACGGCAAATAAATCATGATGAAGTGACCTAACCCTGCATGATGAATGAAATGAGGGATGATTACCTAAAATATCTTTTATGTCTACTTCTTCGCCCTCCAGTTGATCCATCACCTTCTTGAGGCTATGTGTGCAATCCAGCAAAGTCTCGAACATCATCTTCATCTTTCCAGAACTGAAAGCGGGTGTCAGTTTGCTTCTCATCCTCTTCCATTTACCGCCTTTCAAATTCAGCAGATGCGCAGTCAAAGGATCGCCTTCTATGACCCTCCCCCCTCTATCCACAAAGTGTTGGAAGTCGGTCTGTAAGATAGCTTTCAATACATCCAGGTCCATCGGTACGTACCATGATTCGAACAGCACATAAAACCCACCGTGTTTCAAACCCTTAGACTTGAGATAATTGTAAATCAGCTTGATTCTGTCACCCAGAGGGGCACCATGGAAGAACGGCGTCCTTAAATGACCCCATATGTACGAGTACGGTGGGGTGTCTACGCCACATCTGCTCCAGAAGCTATGGACGTTTTTGGTCCATATCCAGAACAGCAACACAAGTGTAATTATCAAGGTTATCAATACTCCGCATAACTCCATTGAAGCTGGAAAGTTAAATGGGATAATTTGAATGTATTCTTAGGACGAAAATGGACTACAATATGGCAATGAAGAAATGAAGATAGAGAACAAATTGTCACTCACTTGATATCAACAACCTCCTCGTTCTGAAACTAATCTCATTTATATCAATAATCAGCTCACATTAATATACTCGAGAGATAACAAATGTTGACATTACTTATGATTGCAGTTAAGCTGCAATGTCTAATAACCAAATATTGTTCACAAACTGGATGAGTGTCGATGTGAGAAGTTTTGTAGTGAAATAATAATCGTAATTACCACGTGGTCAACGTTGCCAGTTGTGGCAGTTGTTTGTAAAAATTCTGAAGCTTCTCCACCTACTGTGTCGTTTGATTGTTGTACATCAGCTAGCTAATAAGGTTGTAGAAGGGCGTTCTGAGATAAATCATTGCTTCATGTATAAAAGTAGAATGGAAAAGAAATCATAAAAGTTTCGGCGAATACGTGGAAAACATATATTTCATTCTATCTGTCGTAAAGACAGCAAATGAAGAATTCGCGTATTCGCAATTGTGTTTTATCATTCGGAGAATTCCACAATAAATTTCAATCTTGGGACCCGTGAACGATAAAAACGGTGCGGAAATTCGTGTTGCTGCTGAATTGGAAAATTGGAAAAGGGGGTTGAAAGAGATTCAAAACGTTACATTGTGTATCGAGTTTATCGGGGAAATTTTCGAGCTATCCATGTTATGGTATAGGGAAAACATGGAATACGAATGCGTAGGATACTCAAAGGTCCTATTTGAGGACCTTTGATTGAACAGAACGTCCATCAGAATTGCCATGACACCAATCCCCAAAACGTTCCGAAATGAGTGTACCAAATTCAACAAAGTTATATTGAGTGGTTGGAAACAGTTCACATATTCGACTCTTCAGAGAAACATTTCATAAAAGTAAATCATATTTTGAATTGAACTCTGTGGATGACACAAATAGTGTCCTTTTACTCAATATTATTCCATTCGTTGAGGGTCAACAGACTGCTCAATGGTAGTCTCAGTTTTCACCACCATTTCCTCAACCTCATCATGTCTTATTTGTTCTTTCACATTTGTCCCATCATTCTTCAGCAGATACAGCCATCTACAAAATATCATATAGTTTAAAACTCTACCAATGTTTCGAGAATTACTCACAAAAATATGACGAATGCTCCGCAGTGGAGACCACCACTAACGAAGTAAAATGCTCCAGGAAATGTCTCTATGGTTTGATGGTAAACATAACTGTACAAGGGTCCGAAAAAAAGCGGAGTTAAAGCCTCGCAAAGACCAAACAAAGAGAACGTTTGACTCAGTTCTTCAGACGTCACCAACTTCGACATTATAGACCTCATTGCTATGTGTGAGCTACCGTTGAGAATTTCGGTTAAAGCAGCTGAAATTCGACAACTCAGATTTGAAACTACGATTTGCTTGGTTTTGAGTTTACCCACCTACATAGAAATATAAAGGCGTTGTCGCAAATGCACTTGCGAAACAGCCAAGGACTTTACTCATCATAGCTAACATTCCAAGGGTTGCATCGCTGATTTTCATCCACTTCACAAATATAGATAAGCATAACAGCGCTCCTATAATTTTGTCACGGTGAATCTGCTGAAAGATTACCTTAATTTCATTTTTACTCACCAGTCATTTGGATAACGCTGTGATAGGTATTGTATTCGCTGTATTCAATCTCACTCCACCTGAATTTTCTTCTGGTGAACATATACATGACTGTGAGTTCTCCTAAAATAACTCGAACTCAATTACCAATGACCAAACGAAGTATTACGTACCTCTGTATGAACCAACGTTCAAAAGAACCAAGACCATTATTAATATCAGTTTTAGTCTGTTCCTACCAACCCTCTTCCCAAACCAGGTGGACAGTGTACCTTTCACTTGATGATGATCGAAAACGTCTGACAAACACTTCTCCTTCGATGAACTATCTGAATCTAAAGAGGGTGCATCTTCGAGTACAAGGAATCCATATATCAAAGCAGTCACAAACATGAAAATAGATAGAGTGTAAACGCCATAAAACCCAAGAACCCTGTATACTACTCCGCTCAGTGCTATACCGGATGTTAGCGAAACATGAGTGAACATAGTTGCTAGTCCAATTCTCATAGTTCTTGTCTTTTCCGTACTACTTTCTGTAACGTAACTGAATACCCCTACGTAAAAGCAGAACCAACTTCCGGTCATTGCAACTGGAACTGCTTCGAAGAAAATAGCCACTTCCACTGGGAGTTCTAAAAAGAAGAAAGTACACATGATGTAGCCTAGACAACTTATTATGTCTCCATATATGGGCATGAGTATAAAAGGTTTTCTCCTCCTATTTCTATCGCTCCACGAACCCAAAAACAGCATCAGTAGGAAAGGTATGACTCCTTGTATGCCAGTTTTATAAGCGAGCATACTAGACACCAACTTCTGCACTTTGATTTCCTGATCTGCTGAGTATGCTGTATTGTTTCTTTCTACCAGAGCCTGGCAAACGGTTACGTTGAAATTCAAATTCACTAAACAAGCCTTCTCTAGATTGAGATTCTCAGTGGTTAGCGTCGCCATCATGGAGGATGTAACATACAATACCAGGACAGGTTCCACTGTGAGAATTTTCAGAAATTTCCATGAGAGTTTGGTTTTTCTATGGAGATGCCCAGGTCTCAAACGATCAGAAGATGATTCACCAAAAGTTTCTTTCATGTTGAAGTGATTTTTCTCACAGTTATTTTTCTTCATCCCATTTCAATTCTTCTACGAGACCTTTCTTCACCAACGTTTTGAATTTTAATCACATGAGAATATAGTTTTAGGCCCAAGGAAGGTTTCTTATCGACTTAGGTAATTATTTCGTTCAAGACATTAGGTAGGTGCCTAGTAATAAGTTATGCATGACTTCATATGTCCATGTGCTTAAAGATAATCAAATTGAAGTTTCTAGTAATTATTTTTTCGAATGATAATTCTAAATGAGTTCCTTTTTCACAAGAAGTAAAAACAAAATTCATATCTTCTCTATTTACTATACAGTGCATGTAATAATTACAAAGGGAAATAAAAAAACTATTGTGTATATAACTGATGCATTAAGTTAGGGGTCTACATACAGTTAACCTGGTAAAAATCAAGGGAGATTTTAATCTTAGTTTGAGTTAAGCGGAGTTCATCACCGTTTGGTGAATTTGGCTCTACGTATTTTGTGGTTTAATTTTTTATCCCAACGAAGCAGTTCAAGCAAATCAATGAGAACCCCCCTGAAAAAATTCACAAAGAGTCCAATGCTCCCGTGGCTCCACCTTTGGGATACCTTCGACCCCTTCAAGCTATATAACATCGTGAATCATTTATGTAACTTCGAAATTGAAAAGGTAAGAAACGCATTTTCATGTCCCCCATTCAGGGGTTGAAAAAGTATCATTCTGAATCGCAAGGGAGTAGACAACGACAGCAGTGTAAAAAGTGCTTCTGCTGAATATAGGTGCAGAAATTTCGAAATAGAATTCTAACTGATGTCAGGGGTGCGGCTGTTTGTTATTTGTTTTCCAGTGCCTAAAGGACATAAGCAATTTGCGTGGCTTTTTTGGAGAAGCGACATAAGTATCAGCCTTATACTATCATGTGATGTTTTGGTTTGATTTTTCTAATTGAGTCTTCGAGAATAAATGGATATTCTTGGCAACGCGTTATCTGCATTGCCGAGATTGTCGCCCAAAATGAAAGTCTGATATAACTATATTTGGCGGAATATTAGACACAATATCAATCATAACCCTTGAACTGGGGAAATAAAAAAAACAAAAGTGAAAAATATGAAAATTGTCCCGAGATACGTGTCCCGTGAATTTAATGCTTCTAAAGTCGGAGAAACTTCCCATTTATTATCCAGCTAGCGAATAAAATATGACTTATTCTATTAGAGTATATCAGGCTAAAGAGGGATGATGTATGGTCTGGACATAATTTCTTGGAAAATGGAGGATTCACGCGAGAACTTGACAAATGCCCTATTGTGACGTCGTTCGATATTTACCGCCCCATGCTATCCCTTCGCCAGTGGCGTACTGAACATTTATTTCGACATAAAGCATCTAGAAATTAATGCGTCAAAGTAGCCCCACCACAACGTCACTCCTGGAACCACCACTGCATCGATCTCGATGAAATTCAGAGATTTGTCACAAGAAGAGTTCCCCTTTCAGAATATATGTATCATATTTAGATACACGATGGATTTTCTGAGAGATACGCGTGTCGAAAGTTGACCATCCAAAAATTCCCCAAAAATATGGGCTCAGTTGAAAATTCGTCAATGCCGAACGGTTGCACAGAGGTAGATGGATGAAATTTCGAAATTAATCACTAGAAGAGTTGTTCTTTCAGAATATGTACCACATTTTGATCTATGATAATTTTTCTTGGAGATATACCTATTTTAAATCGACAAAACCTATTTGAAATATAAAATTATAGCCGCCATTTTTTCAGCTCTAAATATTCAATTCGTTTACAATAAGTCTCCTCGTTGAACAGTGTATTTATGATAAAAAGCCTTCTTGATCGCAGCAGATAACATAGTGGTTCTATAAAAATCTGATTACCAAAGTTTCATCCCTTGGAAAGGTTTCATCTCCAACATCAGGAATCATAATGCTTCCGCCGCCACTGCCTCCATCAAAACATCCTTGTTTTTCCTACGTCTACCGTAAGGATGACTTATGATCTTGTCAAAAGTAATCGTGTGGGTTCAACCGAGTTTTGCCAATTTTCCGAGTGTGTGTGCTCAAAAGTAGGTTACTTCTCTCCACTCTTTTGGGCCAATTAAGAAAATTACTCGTGATTTCCCATTGATTTTGAAGGACGGACGAAATCTAGAGAGGTTTTTCATGTTTCAGGTCTGCCAAATGGTTGGTGTAGTTTATTTACCAGGAATAACTCCAAAGGGTAGATATACAAAGTGTTCTAACCTGAACTTCTCCACTATTCACATGAATTTTCGAAGTGGATGCTCAGTCTTGATGTTTCAGTCGTTCCTTCATCCATTTCTGCTTTTTATGACAGGAAAGTGCGATAAAATTGAATGCTCCATTTATTCTTAGAAGTTAGGTGATAACTCATGCTCATAACTACTGATAATTGGTCATGTTATAATGCATTTTCGGAAAATTTCATATCATAATGAAGACAATGAAAGCATACTATTTTCCAACTGATAGTGTTTGATAACTGAGGTGATTTAAACTTGTGAAATAGAAGGATTATTATACACTTATATCCTTATTATGCAAATCGTCCTTGGAATTCTTAACATTTATCGTAGAAATGTTAAGGTCTCCATTTAACTTGATTTTCTTCTCTACTACTATCATCCCTTTAGGGAAAAGGATAGTTTTCTTCTGAATTACTTTGGGACTACACGATCTACTCAAACTTGATGCTTCGTTCACTTTCTCAACTATCATCAGGTCTTTTCGTTTGCTGATTATTCTGAGGATCTAATGAACAAACAATTTATCATAAGCTCAAATCAGAGTTACAATATTCAAACAAACAGAAAAAACAACAACAAAACCTTCTAGAGGTTTATTTTAAAAATGCTTGTAAATAGTTGTATAAACTATTTTTGGAGATGAAGCCAAACCTTTAATAGTACTTGTGAAATTCGACAGTGATTGTTCTTCGTTTATTTCTGCATAACATGACCTCTGCCTTGGTCAATATTGGAATCTTCTTTCGGCTTGTTGTGTTTCGAAATATACAGTGAACTGAAAGCAACTGTGTCAATTCGTATTCAATATCTTGAAATCAAGGATGCTCACAAAAATATACAGAAGGACACTATATGAAGACAGGAGCTCAAAATGTAGAACGAACCAGGATAAACACGAATAGTTTGTCGATAAACGAAACTATACATGGTACCGAAGAGTAGAGGTGCTAAAGCTTCGAATAAGGCAGAAACAGCGAATGCCTGTCCAAGTTCTTTCGAAGATACCATTTTCGAAAACATAGACCTATAAGCCATTTGGGGACAACCGGAGAAAATATCCAGTGAACTCACTGAAACAATTCTTTCTTATGAAAATTACAGAGCTCGAAGCTATCTTACTCGTATAGAAAAAAAAGCCATTTGGTACGAGACTTTGCCCAAAACATAGAACGGCAGCCATGCCAACAGAAATCATTCCAATCAAAGCGTCATCTAATTTCAACCATTTTGCAAGAATTGTGATACTAAGGAAGGATCCTGGAAATAAAATATTTTTCTAAAAACAACATTAACGATCAGTTTAAATACTAACCAGTGAACTGTATCAAAATATGGTAAGTACTATATACACTGTAGTCCACTTCATCCCATGTGAATTTTCTTCTGGTAAATAAATACGTTACACCCAATTCACCTGAAACATATTAACATATAAGTGATTTGGGGTGATATAAATAATTATCTTGCCTCTGAGTATGCCTATTTCGATTGTATTGATAAGAAGTAGCAAAATTAGACCTAGCTTTTTCTTCTTGTCTTTTTGCCTGAATATAACCGATAATGTACTCAATGCATACTTATAATTGAAAATATCTTTCATTATGTTTGTATTAGCCCGTGGTTCCTCATACTTCGATCTGTTATTGATCATGAATTTTCCATACATAAGAGCAATGGTGTTCATCAAAATGCACAAGCTGTAGACACCCTTGAAACCAAGTGTTCTATATAGAACACCACTAAGAGCCAATCCAACGGCATGAGAAACCCTGAAGCACATCGTTGTAATTCCTATTCTTGGAGTTCTTCTATCCAACGTACTATGCTCAGCGACATAGCAAAACACCCCTACCGAAAAACATACCCAAGATCCTGTCACTGAGGCGGGTATTGTCTCGAAAAATATCGCAACTTCGACTGGTAGCTCGAAGAAGAAATACGAACATAGTAGACAACCAAAAACACTGACAATATCCCCACAAATTGGCAAGAGGATCAAGGGTTTTCTCCGTTTGTATTTGTCACTCCACGAGCCTAAGAAAAGCATGAGGAAAAAAGGGATGATTCCCAAAATGGCAAACTTGATAGCTACCATCATAGCAACAAACTTTTGCACTTCAATTTCCTGATCTGCTGAGTATCCTGATCTGTTCCTTACCACCATGGCTTGGCAAACAGATGCGTTGAATTTCAAGTTGACCGAACAGGTTTTTTCCAAATTCAAATTGTCCGTAGTCAAAGAAGCGGTCTTCGCGAATATTATATAAAAAAGAATAACCGGCTCAACACTGAAAATCTCCAGTAGTCTGAATAATTTTGATCTACTCCTCAAGTCATGTTTTTCTTCAGTTTCACTTAGCCTTGATGTTTCATTCACTGCGTCCTCCATCATCACATATTTTTATGTTGTTTGCCTAATGGACAAATGAATATTATTGTTTCACCACTAAAACTGAATTTGAATTCGTACAATTTTGGTGATAACTAATGCTCATGTAAATAATAATAATTGGTAATTGTGTCATTTAAATGCGTTTTTTTCATAAGAATTATGGTCAGTGGAATCTTACCATAGGTTTTGTCTTTTTAAATATATAATAGCTTGATAACTCGCAAAACTTTTGCGAACAGTGGTCAAGCCATAGTTGAAGCTGGGTAGTGATAGTAAGTGTTGAAACATTGGCCAATCAGCTCCCTTCAAGTTTTTTATCAATGATGGACTACTCGGGTAACAGTAAATGTTAATCAGCATATTTCAAAAATAATCAGGAAGGTCATGCAATACATTTTCTAAATGGGAAAATGTATGATCAATAAAAAACAGGTTGGTGTCATTTTGAGATTGGATTTTAAAAGAGAAATATTTTAAGGATAGTATTCATCGTTTTTTTATTCATTTGTGTACAGTTGACATATCTCAGATGGGAGAATACAGTGAACTAGTCTCATTTGAGGATGCCATTTTTGCAATTAAGGTCATGATAAGACAAACGAAAAAGGGACAAACGTATGACATATCCAATCAGAGCTTTATTATAAAAAAATTTTAAAATACAGTTTCACAATGAATGATGTATTGAGATGTATAGTTAATTGTTAATTCCACTATTTTACTCCCCTTATTCTGCTCCTACTCCCGTAGGTCCTGTCCTCTTTCTTCGTTCACATCATTATCTTCTTTAGATCTGTTGTATTTCAAGAGGTACAGAAAACTGGAAACAATGATTTGGATGTTAGATTGAATTTTTTTCATATCCATTATACTCACAAAAATGCACAAAAGGACAATATATGAAGGAAGGCGCTCAAAATAAAAAACGAACCAGGATGGATATGAATAGTTTGGTGATATACGAAGCTGTAGATGGTTCCAAAGAGGAATGGGGCCAATACTTCGAATAAGGCAGAAACAGCGAATGCCTGTCCAAGTTCTTCGGATGAGACCATTTTAGAAAACATGGACCTATAGGCCATTTGGGGACAACCGGAGAAAATATCCACTGAGCTCGCTGAAAGAATTTTTCATTTTATGTTCCTCCACAGGGTTCAATACTATATTACCCAAATAGAAGAAAAAGCCATTTGGTGCAAGACTTTGAGCGATGCAACGGACAGCAGCCATGCCCATCGAGATCATTCCTATCAGAGCATCATCTAATTTCAGCCAATTCGCAAAAATGATTATACTGGTGAATGATCCTAAAAATGCAAAAAAAAAGTAGGTACATTATGAGAGATGAGGCATTACACACAATTGTGCTTGTAATTGAGTTGCCAAAACGGGCATTTTTAATTTATAGAAGCTATCTGCTGATGTTTGGCATTTTATTATAATTTTCATTTTAATAAGTGTGTGCATATAGTTGGGTAGGTTTTTCAATAGGTCCTTCAGTTCTCTCAATTAGAATCCTAATTCAAAATTCATTCTGAAGACCTGAAAACGATGTTCATTGTGAATCTTCGTTGTTTATTTCATTTGAAAAGGGATCATGAAAATTAGTTTTATTCACGTGTACAAAATGGCGGAATACCAAGTCAGTGTGAACGAATTAAAGTAGTTCAGAAACAGAAACTGCATGAAAAATCTGCACACCCATGATGAATATTCACGAGACGCCACTGGTAATAAGTGAGACTTATCATTTGAATTACTCACCGGACAAATTTACTAGGAAATGGAAGGAATTATATCCGCTGAAATCAAATTCATCCCAAGTGAATTTTCTCCTGGTAAACATATAGATAACACCTGACTGGCCTGCAACAAAATGAAGAAAAGATAAAGTCGTGGTAAAATATCAAGATAAAATTCTTCATACCTTTTTGCGTTCCCATTTCCAGTGTTGTTATGGTGAGCAATAGAATCAAACCTAATTTCTTCTTCTTATCTTTATTCCTGAATATAGTGGACAATGTCCTGAGAGCATGTTTATAATTGAAAAAATCCCTCATTTCATTGATACCATCGGTACTCCTTTCTTCATTCTCAGACTTCGATTTTATGACTGTTCTTCCTTTCAGCATGGCTATGACGTACATTAAAATGGACAAGCTGTAAACGCCAGTCAGACCGAGTCTCTTATATAAAATACCACTCAGTATAATTCCCAAATTGAGGGACATTCTGACGCACATAACCGCTATTCCCATTCTTGTAGTTCTTTTTTCTATTGAAGTATTCTCAGTGACGTAGCTGTATATACCTACGCGAAAGCAAATCCAAGTTCCAGTAATAGCCGAAGGTACAGCCTCAAAGAAGATCGCTACCTCCACTGGTAACTCTAGAAAGAAATACGAACATACTAGGCATCCCACGCTACTGATGATATCTCCGTAAATCGGGATGAGTATGAAAGGTTTCCTCCGCTGATGACTGTCGCTCCACGAGCCTATAAACAGCATGAAAAAAATTGGTATGGTTCCCAAAATGGCGAATTTACAGGCCGCCATGATGGAAACAAACTTCTGAACTTCGATTTCTTGGTTCGCCGTGTATCCTGTTCTGTTCCTCAGCACCATCGCTTCACAGATGGACTCGTTAAACTCCCGATTGACCAAGCAAGTCTTTTCCAAATTCAGATTGTCCGAGGTCAACGCTGCCATCTTCATGGAAGTTATGTAGAGGATTATGATGGGTTCTACACTGAAACATCTCAGAATTCTCAATAATCTTGGCTGATTCTTCCGTATATAGGGTGGATCATCAGATTCTTTAAGCGTTGATCGTTCATCAGCCACGTCGTCCATCACTGAAACGAATAATGGGCAGTTAATGGTTGATCCTTCCAGGAAAACGAAAGTGAAGTCAGAACACAAAAAAATCATGAAAAAATTTTTGTATCAGTCAATTAACTGCTTAGTTATTGTTATCGCCGAAATTGGAGCTTTCAGTTATCGGTATCCTCAATATTTCCAGTTTTTACATACCCATGCATATGCGCGTTTTTACGAATCATATCGAAAAAACGCAGTAAATGGGGTTAAGCTGTTTATTTATAACCATTGAACTCTATAAAAGAACTTTTAGTTCTTTTACAGTTCAATGTTTATAACTAAGTGCTCCAAAGTGGAGATAAGGGACTCTTTTTCCTAGAAATATTTATGTAACCTTGCTCAGCCTCAGCAAAAATCTTCGACTTCTAGTGTGAATGTTGTGAAATTGAATTGGTTTACACCCAGCTGATATATGTATATATTTCGAAGCACATCTTTTTTATTGAAAAACATATAAATTCTTATTTTTCATCGCTGATTTATCAACAACAGAAAAAACGCAGAAAATAGTACATTTCCAAACAAAAGACGAAGGGCGATCACAACTATCCTGAGAATCCTGTTTGGAAAGTCCCTCCCAAACTCTATAATTTCATAGGAATATTAGGAGATTTCAACTTATGTCCATGTTGCCATCAGGACTTAAAACTCGATCTTATTCGAAGTCAATCCCTAAAAATTGGAAGTTGGAAGAAGATGAAAAACACCGTCTCTATGTCCAGACCAATCTGCCAACCGGAAACGGAAAGGCAAAACCATAAGCCGCAGCATCCATTCTGGCGAGTGGAGAAACAAACAAGCAAAAGTATAAAACATGTACTGGTATCGAAACGGGTGTAGGTGTAGATCAACCTGCCCGCCTCCAAGGGATGCTTTGGCGCCGCGTGAGATATAGGGCGTCAGACGAACCCCTTCCCCCGGAAGTCCGGCACAGAAGCCAGGGGCAGCTTCCTGTCTGCGTGGAACCGCACAGCGGGACCGCGTATATATTTGAAGTTATTTGTTTCCCAAGTGCCAATGCGAGTTGGAGAGGTCCTTTGTCGCCATTAGGGCTACAAATCGTGGCTTTACTTAAAAGAATTGCATTCGCCAGACAGCCAAACAACTTTTTTCAGGTCCGGGGAAATACTGGGAACATTCCCTAATTGCTGCCTTGCTGCACGTGGCCTGAATTTTTGGTATGTGTTGTAGATTTTCACATCCCCGTCCAAAGCCAAAATGGGGCACAAAAATCGAGGCTCGAACAGAAAGAAAAAATTGAATTGTGATGTTATTTTATACATAGCTTGAAAACTACTACACCTGATCCGTTCTTAGAATTGAAAAAACTTGATTGGCATGATATTTTTCCGAATTTATGGACAGTGCTTCAAATCCTGCTTGCTGTCGCCAAAAGATCAAGTAGTTTTAATGGATTAGCCCCGGGTTTCAAAAAGCTTGATCGAGGAATCAACGCTTGATTGACGAATAGACGTCAATTTGTTTTCAATCGATAATTCAGTCATGATCATTCAGAATATCCTTTTCGCATTAAATTATGATGTTTATACGTCCATTCAATTATTCTCAATTGATATTTAGATTTAGATATTTAGATATCGGGTACTGTCAAATCTTCGATCGGACAATCAAAGTTTTATGAAACCCGCTGTAAAACTTACAAAAACTTACCCACGGTCTACTATGTGTCAAGAAAGACTGTCGGATCTTGGTATTTGTCTATAAAGAAAATACTATCGCCCAAAAGTTGAATTATTGCGACTTGATAAAAAATTTGCGAGCGCTGAAGATAGAAAAGTGCATATGTAGGTTATTTTCAATATTTGTTATTTATTATTCGATAATATGTGCGTCTATGCGTGTTACATGAAGTACATCGAAGTTGTCGAACATTTATTTCTAATATTTTTCATCTGTAATCTACCATATCACATATTTATACTCGCACAAAATAGTCAAACGAAATTTCTTAAAAATTGACATAAATGATAGCAGTAATTTTGTCTAGTGTATGATTATAGACAGTTTGTGAAGAATATCGAATCGTAAACAAGAAAGTTTCCGATCTCGCATGACCTAAAAAATGTTATAGGACCGCCACTACACAAAGGGTATTCTTTGAAAAAAAAACTCATGTTTCTAAGGAATTTGGACGGTATTTTTTACTCACCCTGTAAGCACGAAATTACTAAGTTCTTAGTTCTCGACTTCAAAAAATATTTGATTAAATGTTATTAATTCTTCCACATTTGACATCCTTGGAAACAAGTCTATCATAAGATTTTTAGTAAAATAAATCATAATTAAAAAAAAAATCTTCCTATCGGTGCTTATATATGTATACCTAAGTATTTATGTATCTCAGAGCACATCGTTAAAACAAAATCTAAAGATAACGATAATTGTCGATGCCGTGAAAGAATTAATTTTTCATTATACAGAAATAGCCAGACTTCTTCTTTATATTTGCCAACAGGCTCTCCGATTTGTACCTGCACTCTCTTTAAATGTTCTATGAACCATTATAACCCCCCCAGATGATTAGTAGGCTAACTAATTGCTTGTTAATTTTTTTCTCATTCAGTACCACGTTTCTCTTCCACCTGAAGATGCTACTCTGATAACGAAACACGTGTCGTTGTTAACTAACCCATGTAAGTGAAAATCGAGTAATTTCTGTAAGCAATCTAAGGTTCTTTTTGGTTTGATCTCACATAAGAAGACCTAACAGAAACATATAGTGTTCCTTTTTTCTCCTGAAACTATTTTCTGTATATTTAACTCGCCAATATCACCTACTTTAACAGGTTCATCGTATTTCCGAAGGACCATTTTTAGTTTTCATCCTCGCTGCATCGAATCTTTTCAATTTCGCAGCAGAGGATCTTAAGCAAATTGAAAATTTCTCCTCCGAGGAAATTTCAAAGGAGAACCGGAATCAGAACAGCAACGATGATGCTCTATTTTTGAATTATAAATGAAAGAGAACCGGCCTGCCTCGGCGTATGAAAAGTAAATTGAATGCAAATGAGGTAGAATGGCAATTTCTGGATATGGATGATAAGCGCCATTCGGGAGTAAAAAAATAATTACGTTTCTGAGAAGGTATGGATTATTCAGGATAGTTTTTCCCTAGAAATCATCCCCCTATGACGGTTCTTTCCTTTTCAAATTGATGGATAGTCAAAAAAGAGCTGCGTGATGAAATTGCTCTAATTTGTCAAAATTGATGACCTTGCCACACGCTCTTTACAATAACGATCTAAGTGAGCAGCAGTTCGATAATAACAATTTTTTTTCGATATACTTTTTGTCATAGTTATTCGAAATATGAAAGTAGAATACTTTACACTTTCTTCTTTCTTAACTGGAAATCGCTTGGGAATGAAAATATTTAGGTTGAATAGAAAAAAGTTCATACAAACTTTCAGTTCTATCAGACGATGTACATCAATCACCCTCTCTATTTATACAGAGTGGGCCATTGAAAATGAAACAGTGGCTCTGAAAGTAGACAGAAACCAGAAACGAATTATATAAAACGCTACAGCACTTCTATTTTTGATTCAAGAGGGAAAACTGAGATCAAATTCAAAACTGTATCGCTTCAACCTTTCATTTTGAATAGGCAAGATATTCAAATTTGAATTTATCATTATAAAGAATCCAGGGAAGATTATGTTCAGTAATGAAATATTTTGAATTCCTTGGATGCCACAGAAACACAATTCTTCACTAATGTCAGTTTTACATTATTAATTATTAATAAATCGAAAATGCCCTCTTGTTTTCCTCGGTCTTGGAAAACGAGGAAATTTTTTGCTTGAAACTTTCATTTTTTCTGTTTCAATGTAATATGTTTGGGAATATATGAAAAAAATATGCTACTTGACGCATTTTATTGCTTTACAAATTCGCAATTTAATAAAACTAAAGTGAGAAAGTAGATCAAAATTAAAATAATCGATCTTATAATATTACATTTCCAAATATGTAAATATAGCTCAATATAAATAACGATCTATTATAACACAATCAGGTATAATCTCTTCCATCATAAAATTCAGTCAGCACTCTATCATGAGCAATGATTAAAATCCTCTTCTCTCAAAAGCGAAACTTTCCATAGATACAGTTTAATTTTATAAGTAACATCTATTTATTTTTAAAATTTGTAGTTACAACAAGCTATACAAATCACAGGATGGGTTTATCTATAAAATGAAGAAGGAACTCGAGACTAGATTGTAAACACAGAAAATGTAAAAAAAAAACATCTTAAAAATATCTTGAAATTTGCCTTCGTTTTTTACATTTAGTATAGTGTACAGTAAGCTGATTTATATAGTTAATCGAATTTTTGTTAATGTAAGTTCTCATTCATGCCATCTTTTCCAATATACGTATATCAAGCCAAACTTGAACTCAAGGAAGCAATATATGAATTCTCCAATTAGAACCAGCATTTTGTATTTTATTATTATCTGGTGATTGTTTACTTCAATAAAGAGTTCTAGAAAAACTGTCTTCTATTTGTAGCGTATATCATTTCATCTCCTTCTCTTATCATTTCGATATAGATAATTTTATGATATGATTTCATTGAGATGTTATGGTTCCATTATAGATGGAACTGTTGTTTGAATGAAAAAAACGATTGCATCACATAGGGTTTCGTCCTTAGATAATAATTTTCCAGAATCAACAACGATAGAAATAAATATAGGGCGTCCCAACTGAGAAACCAGCCTCTTCGTAGTACTCATGCGTTCAGGTGCATTTTGAGCGTAAACAAGGAAACCAGTATTTCATTCACATAAAAAGTTTTTATGGAATATATGTATTTATGTTATGAAATTTACTGGTTTTATGCAGAGGGTGTACGGATTGAAGGATTTCAGAAATCAAAATATGCTAATTTAATCTTTTTTCAATCATGGTATCGAAACACATGCATGCACGACCATACTCAGATAAAAAGAGCTTTATTTCTTTCAATACTCCACTACTATATTTGATTGTTATAGTTGGGACACCCTGCATAAAATTTCCTCAACTTCAGCGTGCATATATGAAGGAATCCAGTTCCGAAAACTATGTTCTTGAATATTTAACAAGTGCTTGATATATTGAGAGGAATTATATTCAAATGAGTGTCCTTGTCATTTGTCATATGTTTTTCGTTAACAAAGGCTCTCCAGATTCTGATGGTGTCAAGCAGTGGCGGCGATTGGGCGTAAGAAGTGGGGGGGCAATAAGGTGAAATCTTGAAAGAATGTTAGTTTTTTTAAAAAAGTAGCTTCATATTCTCCAGAAAGTGAGGGGGCAACCGCCCCCCCTGGCCACCCCTAATCGCCGCCAGTGGTGTCAAGATATGTTTGGCACAATCATGTCTTAAAGATAACCGAGGGTGTCAATAGTCAGATTCCCAGTAATCACCAACATAATCATTTCAACAAATCGACGGTTTTCACTCTCACACCTGCCAGTTCAATCTGCCTAACACTCTCTTTGTCGGATTCTAACATGATGATACACATGAAACTTCTTCCAGTGTTAACGTCTTTAGGGTAAACCGTAACAGGTGTGAATTTAGCAGAGTTCTCCTCAATCCAAGACTGCAGCTGCTTATAGATATCTTGGTGTTGTTTCCTCAAAGAAACGCCCTTCTGCCTGAGCTGCATCACCAGATTGTTGAAGCACGTCTCCTTCAGTTCCTTGATCTTCACGTCTTTACCCCTGAGAGGCTCGCAGGTCAGGATCAGCGTCTCCGGATTCTCAGTGATCTTCTCCGGAATGGGGATGTCTTTAGATAGCCTCATTTTGGCACAGCGTGACACCAGTTGTCTCTCCCATTTCACGGCTCCAGTCATCGGAGTCTCCGATATCACGCAAATGGAAACGTAAAGTACTAATTTTGTGTCGGGGTTATAGTTTTTGCACATTTTAACTAGCTCAGCGTACATCTGGGGGCCCATCTCGTTAGGCAGAAGGTCCTGCCATGGAATATACGTCAGTTCGCCCAAATGCTGAAACCCTTTGCTCAAAAACTGCTCCGCGCTCTCGGGGTTGTGGAAGAAGCACTTGACAGCGCCCGCGCCATGCGATATATGGCCCCTCCTAGCCATTTCCGACAGATGCAGTAACGTATCCTTCTGTTCCCTGATGCTGGCGATGACCTGTCGGCACAAGGTTCCTATCCTGGAGAACAAGCAGGTTTTTCGATGTTTTTCCCAGTGCGCCCGACGGCACTGCTTGGAACAGTAGGAGTAGGAACAGTTGTGGCAGTTTTTGAATGCCGTACCCTCCAGACTTGCGGCTAGGGCTATTTTGCCGCACCTGGAGTAGCGGCACTTCAAGACTGGAGAGCAGTTGAGGCTGACCCTTCTGGTGTTGGCGTATGTAGTTGGTTCACTGCCTTCCGAACGGCGTCGAAAAGAATCCAACTGGTCGGTTTTCTTGTGACTGGGACTGGTATTAGCTGACACCGTCTCTAAAAAAATTGAGAACAGTTAGTGCGTCTTGAACTGAACTAGGGCGTTCAAGTCCATTCCCCAACCTACTGTCACTATAGAAAAGCTTGAATTATATCCAACAAGACAAGAAAGCAGCTTCACTTCGATTCAGTTATATAAATATGATATTTTCAAAGCTTTTATAAAAGCTTTCTATTGTTAATTGGCATCTGTTTCCCGAAAAAGTAAGGAAAGAAAATTTGAAAACTATCAGCTGGGTTAAGTCGCTTGATTTAAAGGCTGAATGTCCAAGTAAGTGGGTGTGGAATCATCAGTGAGTTATCGAAAGAAGAGTACAAGTAGAAAACTAGCACGTAAAATAATTCCTAGCAACGTCTACGTGACGGTGAAAGTGAAGCTACCTTAATGTATTCAATCTTACAGTGAAATGGTGAATGGGTTCGAACAACGAATGGTGGATGCAACACCTGAGAAAAAGGTGGATGCGCTTCTACGGACTCTGTTGTTTCGCATCCACCATTTTAATAATAAGTCATAATCAGAGTTTTAAACGTTGTAGTGCAAGTGGGGAATTCAGGCATGGAACTGCAGGTTTTCGGAAAATATTGGTTGCATTGGTAAGTAATGAAAAGTGGAAATTTGGAAAAGACCTGGAATGAAACTTACACATGTCTCCTACCTTGGAGACTAGGACTTGGCGCCCTCGCTGACGAAGGTAGGCCCAGTAGTGAGTCTAGGACGTCTTCCAGTGTTGTTGAGCCAGGGGATGGTCTAGTTTCACTCGCAGATCTCAATGATATATCTGAGACGAGATAAAGTTCAATCGCTAACAGAAATTGGTTTCATGCAAGGGCATTCCAGAAGCATTCACGAGCAAATTTAGTCTTTCTCTGTATCTATGTTACCTACCTTTTTCGTTTGCAGCAATTTTATTGCACTCTCAAAATGTATTCTCTGGAATATCTTCAAATGAAGTATTTTTTTTCCTATAATAATAATATTTTTTCTCTTTTTTATCTGTAATTTCGGAATTTTGTATTGAACATCAGAACTCGATGTATTTCGAACTTAAAGAGTTCGAAACTTGAATGAAATTACATTAAATAAGGAGCTCAAGGAATATCAATGGGTTTTTCATGAAACTGAATAGATCTGGAGACATTCAAAACAGTTTTTCATATACTGCGTAAAAATGTTCCTAATATCATGCAAATAAACTTAAAATGTATGTCACAGAGGATGATGATAAGGTTGCCACTATAAAATTGCTTGAATATTTCTCGTTGGAAATTGACATTCTACACGCAACACTTTCGTGTTGGGAATGTATTCGATATTCCTCATGGTATGTGAAGGTGTAACTCAACAGAATAAAAAATCGACAAAAAATAAAACGATTTATTTGTGTATGATACATGCAGTATTGAATATGGACATATTTATATGCAAACGAAAGCAGAAATGATAAGAAACGTGAAAAGGTGCATCAAAATAAATAAAAGCCTACAAGTAACAACGCATATAATTCAAATAAATCATTCGAGAAAATTGCACAATAAAACGAGTACAAAATATCTCTACATCGAACATTCAACATAAAATATATCACCATACATTTTTCTGTACAACTACTGTTGAACTACATAACCAATTTCAAACAGATTACAATGTGTTTGTAGAAAAAATTTCATTAAATCTCGACTTTAAATTCAACAAAACTGACCTCTTCGACTGTCTCAACAATTTCTCAAATTTCACAACAGTTTCACTAAATTTCACTCGAGGCACTTCATCCATCATGCTATAAGCCATTTTTTTCATTGTTTATCACATCCATGGGCTTATCAAATACATTCCTGGCCTAAAAAGTTACTAAAATGAAATTTGTCATGGTTCGTGTGAAAAACCCTTCACCGGACATTTTTTGGTGAAAACTCATGGCTTATGATTATGAACGAAAATGATGATTAAAATGGATCAAAGCATGATTTTATATAGCGCCTGAAGCATCCCTTATACATCAGAACCTCCACAACTTACCAAATACTGTAAGCAGTGGGGTGATTCCCTATATTCGAAAAAATGCAGTCTTTGAGGTTTTGAAATGATTTTGGTCGTATAATAATTTAGTAAGCACCATGTAGTATTAATGAAGAGAGCCCAATATATCTCTGATAGCATGTTCCAATAAATTTAAGCTTTTTCTATTGGGACATGCTGTTTTTGGCGTATGTAAGAAACAATCAATCAATTTGTGCAGTACTTCTGAATTACTACCGATTGAATGGAATTACAGAAGGATTTGAGTGATTGAAACCAGATTTCATTGTAAACCTGAGATTTTATCTTCTTTTGATACACGAATGATGAAGTTAAAATGGGAAAAAAATGATTAAACGAAAAGTATTCGTTAAAAACAATTTAAAATCTAACGATAAACGGTTTGTACTTCACAAATTCTTGACTATTTCTGACTGACAGTCAAAAAATCTTCCTACACTTAACATATTTTACACTATACACAAGACTTAATAAATGCACCTAGTGTCTAAGCATGAACAGACTTACCATTGTGATTCTGAAGCTCCAACCTTAGGTTGGAATGGTGTCCGGGATTCGAACTTTCTGATAGGGTGACTGGGGTTTGGGGGGAATCCAAGGGTTTGGTCCCCACAAAGGAGCTCTCCAACCAGCACAGTTTCTGGCTTCCTCTTGGACTGACCGAGGAACTCCTCTGGCTTGCTGTGTCTTGACTATCGTAACTGGAAGGCCTGTTGTCCTCCGGTTTCAACCCGCTGACGTAGTGGACTATTGCAGACGTAACCTCTTTGATCGAGGACTGGATATCAGGGTTCATCTGGTGATGATGGCTGTTCTGGGGTAACAGAGTGTTGGCTAGCCTCTCGGCCGGAGTCCTTGGTTTCGTGAGCCTCTCCTGCGATCTCCACCCTAAATAAGGCTGCCTATAACTAAAACTACTCCTAACTGAAGATGGCGAGAGAGAACCGTTGGCTTGTCGCGTGTTGAAACTACTTCTTGTTGAGGCACACGGTGAGGAGGCCGTCGAGTTAAGCTTCGACGTCGACCATCGAACGAAGGGTTGGTTTTGGGGGGTTGGGCTCAGGATTAATGGCGATTGGTTGGCGGATCCTAGACTACTGAGGGAGGTCGTGCGACTCCCGGTGCCGGTCCATCGGCTCTCCCTGTTTTGGTGTTTCTTGAGAAGGAAGCCCTCCTGCGGTATCTGCGACTGTTTGTACCAGTCCGGTATCGTGAGTTTTTGCAAGGAACGCTGAACCCTGAGCTGGTGCTCCGACATCACCCTTTCTCCTTTCTGAAGCTCATTTTCTGGTGGCTGCAAGAAAAAAGAAGGATTTAAGTTATATTTCATGAAGAAAGTCATATTGTTGAGAGATTAGGAGAGTGGTAGAGTCCCATCACTAGAAAAATGACTACTTTTGACAATTTAGCACAGATTCTGTATTTCTGTGATTCAGAACACAAAAGGACCCATTCTTTCAATCATTCACGAAGTTTATGATATACTCTTATTGACCTCCATCAAACCATATCCCTAAAAGTTAATCAAATCATATGGGGGATACTACTATTCATGATAATTGGACTATTTAAAAACGATTTATCAAAGATTAATGATACTTTTCATGAGGGCTATACTATGGGATATATAACGTGTTCAGGGTGGTCAAAATGGTGAAGAATGGTGAAGACCGTAGCCTTCTACGATTGTTCGTTTTTGAGTTATCAGCAAAAAAATGAGATTTTGATGATTTCGAAAAGTTCTCATAACTTTTATGTCTTTGAATATACAGGTCTGAAAGTTCAACCTTGTACACACTTTTTTACGTAGAATCACTGACGAGCTCAAAATATATTTTGATTTCGAATCATTAGGCAAACTTTTATTGAATTTGTTATTTTGGGAATTGGAAAAATCTTTTGTCAGTAGATTCTACGTATAAAAGTGCTTCATGAGGTTCGAGTTTCAGATCTTTAACTTCAAAGAAACAAAAGTTATGAGAACTTTTCGAAATCGTCAAAATCTCATTTTTTCTAATAACTCGAAGACGAACAATCGTAGGAGGCTACGGTTTTCATCATTCTTTGTTCCTCTGAAAAAGAGCTCGGAAATGTGCCATCCGTTTTCTTCTAGCTCTTATAGTTCTCAAGATCTCCTCAGTATACAACGAATTTTGCCCACCCAGTACTTACGGGTTAGATTTTTCAATCATGTATACGAAATTATGGTTAGTTAGAGCTATCAAAACCATCAGTGAGCAATAACGAAATAAAGTTTAAGTATGTTGAAACTCATCTAGTAGGTAGCTAATAATCATTTACACCACAAAAACATTCTCAATAAATATCTCAGTGTTCCGGAATACCCTGCTTTTGCTAGGTGCATGAAGATGGTTAAAAATTGAGCAATATTCGAATAGTACCAACGAAACTATAGGAAACAAATCAACTTCGAGAGTAAATTAAAAGTTTAACTACCTTCGCCTACCTGAAGATGCTATAGTTATAGCGAAACACTTGAATTAATTGATTCAGTTCGGCAATATCCATTGCACAATTCTGATTCGATAGGACTTTGATATTTTCAGTAGTTGGGCTGATTCATTTCGACAAACTATCAATTTATAACGTGCTCTTGCGTAAGGCCCATCCATCTTATCGTTGCTACTCAATTTAATCAAAACCTTATGGCGGAATTGCCTGTGTTCAATTTGATCAACTAATTAGATTCCCGATTGACCTTTGGGCCGAAATGGTTGCCATTATATTATGAAATATAAGGGTTACGTAAACAGTACCTGAACGCTACAGATAAGGGGAAACACGATAGTAACAGATATTGAACATGTGGACTCCTCTGATACTCCGGGGATTTTTCATTTTGAAATTAATCACTAGAGCTGTGCAGTTATATGATATCGATGGAAGATTCATTGTTTCTAATCCAAAACACGAGCTTTATTTAATTGAGAGCTCTGAGCAATGAAGTTTTACTTGAGATTGAAGTATTTCTGGATAGGAACAACCAAAAAGTAATTTGATCAATTGGTGGTTGAATTTTAAGCATAAGATGAGTGTGTGAAAAATTCCTCGAACTATAAACGACTGGTTTTGTTCTTGAACATAAGTTTGATTTTAAATTCAGGTCTGCTGTTCCAATCGGTTTTCACATATTTTTAAATAATCCGTTTCATAAATTCATGAATCATTTTGAAAAAAAGTCTTAAGTAACGCCAGAATGTTGTTCCACTTTTCAAAAAAGTATCCTCCTTTTGTGCTAGGCTATATTTGTAAACATAAGCATCAGCGAATTGTTAATGAACACATACCGATGAAAAACACTACATAAGCCTTCGAAATTAAGTATTCCTGTCTTGAACATCCTGTGTTATCTCCAATAGTATCAAGTAGTTTTTACATAACACACTCCCATGTTTGTCACATATCTAATTACAGCGTATCCATATCCTTACACAAGATACAATTATGCCATAATTAATGGAGTCCATCAAGGCTAAAAATATCCTAGAAAAGAACACGAATTTCAAATGGATTCAAATTTCCATTGTTCGAAAATTCGCGAGCGAAACAAAAGGCTTGTTTTCGAAATGAATAAACGCCACAAAAACAATAGTTACGAGTGAGTAAACTGAAAATATCAGTAGACAATATTCAGAGGGGTTTCAAGTTACCATTTCCTCCCAAATCAAACTCAGGCGAACCCATCTGTGTCTGTAAGAGTCAGGGTACAGAAAACCAGGCATCTCCATATAGTCCAAATCACTCTCCATAGTAGTAGCGAACATCTACCGCCCGATTTGGGACACTACTAAATTTCCAACCTTGTTTTTGAGAGATGCTCCTACCCATGTTTAATTATTTAATGATCCAGGTACTCTACTCAATTAGTCTCGAGTTGTTGAGGGAATAACTTTCAATAATCTTCCAATTAGTGTTGATTATTTTTCAATTCCAGTCCGTAAATTGGTTCTAATCTACGAAATGACCTAGTGGGAGATATTGGGAGTAGTTATGGAAATGCCAACGTTTCGTTATCAAATTCCGCCCATGAAAACGTTCCAAATCTCACACATTTCTGTAGTTTTCGGAATATCCTAACACAAACGATTTTTTTTAAATACCTATTCAAACCCCTTCAATCCCTAAACTGTAGAATCGATTTCAATGAATTTCGTGAGCTTATTGTCTTTGATACACCCAAAAGAATTTAGTAACAGAACCGTACTAGATTCTTGTGTCCGTACATTCTTTACGACTGGGTAAAACTGATTTTCGTAACATTTTAGAGATATAATAATAATATCAGCACATACTCCATCATCTCTGAATTAATGGAATTTCGAAACTGATAAACTTAACTTAAAGGACTCCATCATCAATGGTACATTGGGGTAAGGTCAGGAGATCGGGCTGGCCATCATCTAGGACCTACCCCACCTATCCACCGATTTGGATAATCTGAATCGAGATAATTTTCAGCTTCCACTGAAATATGATCTCTGGTGTACTGTTTCCGAAAATCAGGAAGGTAATCTCTCAGAAATTCCAGATACAATGAGAAATGTTCGTATTTCTTCACCTTTTCCGAAAAATTTAATGCGAAAAATGGATATACAGGGGAATGTTTCTGATATCTCATTAAAACAAAGGCTCAAAAAACTAACTTACGTTTCTGAGTATCACCATTTCGCGAAATTCTTATGTCATGCTCCCCAAAGATCACAAGAAACCGGGTACTGAGTAAAATATACGCGAGCACTGAAAGATCCACTAAATCCTCCGATAAAACACTAGGTCCTAATCACGTATCGCATCTCTATCTATCTAAACAAATATTTAGTTATCCACTATCCAAACAAGAATGATTTATACACCTCGTTTTTGTCCTCCGAGTTCTGCTTCAAATCAGCAAATAGTAGGATAGACTGCCTAGCAGGAAAAAATTCGTGGAGTTGCTGTGAAAGTTCAACACCGATAACATACGATTCGATAATCGTACTTCGATAAGTTCGACGCTGTTCGTTTTGCAGTTTCTGGAGTTGTAGGCTTGATACATGAACCTCCGCAGAGTGAAATACGGCGATGAAAGAAAGACACCAACAATTCGAGAAACATGAGTTGTGTATGTATAAAATTAGGGTGTTTTCCCACGTCACTGGGGATCAATATCTAACCTTGTACCATCCACGTGCGACAAACTGCCTTCAACAAACCTTTCAACTGAAGATATAACAGAAAGTGACTGGTCCAGATGGAACGTAGAAAGCTTTCCCCCAAGCATTAGCTCGGAAAAGTGGAGGTCTTTGATCTCACCCCACCGGCTGAAAGGTTTTCATGTTCGTGATTGCGTCATGGGCAAAGTTAAATGGACCGCTGTTGTGTGCATGCGACGATCCTGAAGGGAGGCGTTGACCTTAAGCTATCCAGGAAACTGGGGAAAACAAAGCTTCCCAAGGGTGGAGATCTGAGAATTCACAGTCAATTCATGTCGTTTTATGAGTATGGCCAGAGTTTAATTATATGTGGAAGAATTTAAGTCTCTACGAAGACCCCAATCCTCCTATGTTTTCCTCGTCCAAGACATTCCTTGCGCAGGCTTGCAATGGCAAGGCATTCAGTAACCAGGTGAACAGATTGCTCACAGAATCTACACTCGTCAGTTTCTGGTAAGCCCATTCTGAGGAGGCGTAACTCAACAGAATCAGATCCAGAACTTTCTGGAATGATCCATTACTGGAAGATTCCTCCATAGCGTTTATCTTTTGGTTTCTTGCTTTTCCAGAAACTTTGTCTTAAGGGTGTGTTTTCCTATATTAGAGAAAGGCTCTGAGTCAGTAGGTGGCGGAGTGTGATGGACCTTGGTTTTCTTCGATTCCAGAGTGGAACGCAGACTGAGAAGACCTTGTTGTTCTGGCCTTTGTCATTGAGTTTCCTTCGGCACTCCCATGCCAGCTTTGAGTCAATGACCTAGTGGTTCAGTAGGTACTTTGATAGCGGCTTGACTATCAGAATGGATCACTGTCACATCCTTGATAGTTTATTGACAGGTTTATGTCCAGGCATCTTTAGATTGCAAGTATTTCTGCCTGAAAAACACTCGAGCATGATCCTAACGATAGTGTACGAAGCAAAAAACCTATTTTCACGCTGTTTCCCTCCCTCCTTCGTTTCATCTCCAACTTTCTGTATATTCAAATCATCTTTCCACAAATTCTGGACTATTTTTGTCCTCCCTGAGTCTATAATTCCGAAAGACCCTCATATAAAAAGGCAGATGCATGGTAATGAAACGTACTCTCGCGCTCGGCAGTATGTAAGATAACTGCATCTTCTGTTATCGAAGGCACTTAACACTTGCCCTCATAATTGCCTTAATAATGAGTCATCTCATCAAACCCAATTTGACTTCAAGAACGTATCGGAAATGTTACGTAGCAGCTCGGATAAGATCCAGTGTACCAAAAGATAAAGGGTTCATTCTTGTATCAATATTTTCATTACTTCGTAGACGTATGTGTGCAACTGTTGACTTTTTTCAGTACACCGTGATGATCCGCCCTCTGTATTGTTCTACTCTACACACTTACGGGTTGACTCAGAAGTTATTTTTAGAAATCCGTGGTAAATATTGAAAAGTTCAACTACCCCAAGTCGTATTTCGTAGTTCAAAGGACGTCACAAAATATCCAGATTTTTGGAAACACCCAGTACTTCGAATTCGATTCGTTGTTTTTACGCAAGTTGCTCAAACAACTTGCCAAATCCGCGACCTTCCTGTGTCGAAACAAAGATATTTCCGGCCAGAAATACATCAAGAAATTATGTCTAGACTTAATACATGTGTAGGATCCCTCTAAACATGAAAAGATTTATTTTTACCTCGCGCTGACTGGCCATAACGAGCAAGCTCACTCTGTAGAACTGTTTGCAGCTTTCAGAATGTCTGACTCGGTGAAACATTTATTACATTTAATAGATTCATTGTTAGAAAGGGATAAACAGCCTTAATTCTTGTATGGAAAGATGAATAAACAAGGATTGTCATGGAGATTCAACCAATCTGGCAATTCTGAATCCAGGTGTTCAAAATAATTAATGACAGTTTTCTGAGCACGATACTATATCAAGGATTTCACGTTTACGCCAACGATATTCTATTCCTTGCCGTCGACTATCTGTGCCAACCTATTTTCAGACCCATTCAGAGAAATCGTCACATATGAGGAAATTCTACAAGGTTTAGCCGAAATTGCTTGAAGCCTCAGAAATTTCTAAGGAAGTACTTACAGATAATTAGGTAAGTTATTAGTGTCAAATGAAAAATTTTACCGCTTGCTAGGTGCGAAGGTGATCACAATGATGATTCCAGTCCAAAATACATGATGCATACCAAACATGTGATATCAGAAATCAAAATCTACAAATAAAGGTTATTTCTGATCTGTGAACAGAAGGACAACAGATACAAGAAATGTAACAGTCACAATTTCTATCGTATCCTGCTGGAACCCCAATATATTTTTTGTCAAAACAGCAAAAATCGAAAGCCAATAGGAAATTTTTCTTAATAGGTAAGAGTGCGTGAAGCAGAATACTGATTTTTTGGTATTAGAAAACAAAAAGCTTGAACTCACACACTTCTCTTACCTCTCCTACCCCAGTACCCCAGCGGTTCTTCTTTGTTTAAACGTAATACTAAAAACCAAAAACAAAATTAATAATTTAGTAAAATAATAACAGTGAAACAATAAAGACACAATAGTTTTTTTCCTTAAATATAGCGTCTTCTCTCAAGATTGTCCCCTCATATGAAATAATATTTTGATTTGGGATAAAAAAAGTTAGGACTTTCTACAAACGTTGGTTATTATCGAATCGCGAAGAAATCAGTCAGTACTCATAGGAATCTTTGAGCCTGAGTACCTCCAATGGCATGCAGTAAAACAATCATCGCTCATAAATACATTTTAATGAGTCATTTGATCATCAGAACAATTTTACATGCTGGTCGCATATCGTCACTCATTTGCATGGGAGAAGTTCATCATTGTGTTACATCATAATCCATCCGAGAGCCCTCTGTGAGAGCTTAGAAGTTGAAGTGGAACTTGACTATATTCATGAGCACGGAGCAGGATATATGTCACTTTTTTGGAGAGTTTGGGGTTTGGAATTTCCTTCCTTTGTGTCGATTTAGAAACTTTACGTACACTTGGTTCATGACCATTTCTGATAAATTCGACAAAGTTCTCCCATAATTGAAGTCCAATTTACCACTGATTATTTATGATTGGTAAATTTCAATCTGTGAGAAGTTGAACACTGCGTTCTATCATCGAATGTGGCTCATAACCAAGAAACAACCTCATCATTATGTCGATGTTTACACTGCCTACTTTACGTAGGATAAAGTGAAAAATAACATCAATGAAAAGACCCATTGTGCTGTCCTGTGAGATAAATGCTTGATAAGCTCAAGTCTTTCATCGGCATGGTTGAATACATGAATAGAGGTTTTCGATCATTCGAGAATTATTCATCAACCAAGTCATGCAAATGCGAAAGCGATTGCATATATAGTTGACAGCAATTTGTTGTGGTGAGCTGAGAAATTGTACGGTATGGATTGTTCGGATCACTGCGTAAAAATCTGAAAAATGTGGTTTTCTCGATAGAATTCCTTCAACACACCCCCGATCCTTGATTTTTATTTTATCATCAGTTTGGTTAGAAATGAAATGACACCTAAAAAAATCTAATCACTTTTTGTTGTTCTCTGAGAAAATGGACAAAATTATTGCCTACAGATGCGGAATTACACCTACTCTGGGTGAAGTTAATTCTAGGTACTTGATGTAATAATCTTTATAGGGTGGAGGATCAGATTACTAACAACTAGTCTGATGGAGACCTCTCAAAGGGGTATTCAGCCGCACTACATGTTATTAGATGTAATCGCAACAATATAATCAAGTTTCTCTAGTCAATTGATGATATCCTGCTAGACTGAGAGGCTGTGTAGTTTATGGACGTGAATTATATCTCAACAAAGGATGAAAATCCAGGGTCAATAAACAGCACATTGGCTGTTGATGATCCAGCGGTCGAAAAGAAATCTTAGTTGGTCGTGAAGGAAAGTCAACAAAATAGAAGTCAGGAAGAATGAAAAACAAATGTATTTAAACCCATTTTCTATTGGCTTAAAGTTGACCAGAGAAATTCAAATTTGTTCATAGAGTCATTCGGGGTAACTGAGCGCAGTGGGTAAGTGTGCGCAGTGCGTATATCTCGACTATGCAATGTATGAAAGAGGGGTTCATTTGGGTGAAGCAAGGGCGCAGAATCGCCATATTAGTTTTTCATAGGAGTGCGCCGTGCCACGTTTCTTTAACTTTTTATTTGCAATCAATCAAATTCACTAGTTTTCTTGTTAATTTTTAGCATCTCTGCAAATTCTGCCAGGTCCAAGTTCCGAGTCCCTCAGTGTTAAACAATTTTTTATTCTATCGTGCTAAAATTAATCTAAATATATAATAAAAAAATTTGGGTTCTCTTAGCTGCTTAACTCTATAAGAACGTCAATTCAAATTTTGGCTTACTGGGGAAAGTGTGCGCGGGTAAGTGTGCGCATAGATTCATTATAAGGGCATTAGTTCAGTGAGGAATAAATTATGACATTGTTGATTTTCTTGGTAAGACTCGAGCTGTATTCGGGTTCGGCTTTTGGACGGTCCGAGGATGGTTCTAGAACTGCGCAGAGGATTTAATACTAGGGCGCAAGAGTTTTGCGCAGTCCTAGAACAATTCTCGGACTGTCAGAAAGCCGAACCCGAATACGACTTCGATCAATATTGTCCTATTTGTTCAGAAAAATATGAAGAGCCACCAACAGGGGAATGTATCAAGTGTTGTGTTCGCCAAGAATTGTGGCACGAATAATAATGCACTGCTTGTAAAAAGGCGCTCCTGTATTGACAATAAACAGCATTTCTCTAATATTGTAACATTTTGATGACATTATTTTGTAATTTGTTTTGATTGGGTGGTTCATAAAGCACTGCGTTCACTTACCCCGTGAGGGTGCGCACACTTACCCGCAATACGGGGCAAGTGAACGCACTCCGACTTTCTCTATTAAATTCTTTTTTGCGGAAAGAAAACGTTTTTGTTTGTTTGCTTTTTGATGTTTTTTTATAGATTAGAAAATTCTCTATCTCATGAATATGTTTTAATTTTCCTAGCTTCAACATTTGAAACAGGGTATGGCTTGAAAGGCAAAAGTGCGCACAGTTGCCCCGAATGACTCTATTTTTCTTTCGCAATATTCGCAATGAGTTGAAATGTACTTCGTCATTTGTACTGACAAATGAAACAACCGCTCGTGACACATAAAGATGCCAGTAACTTAGTAGGCGTTGTGAATACTTATATCGGATTGCATAGAAACGTTGGCGTATAGAAAGCAATGACGAACCATTTATAAATGATGTGGAAATGAAGCTATGCTGAGAAATATTTCCGATGGCATCCAACTGCGAAGACAGACATCCGCAGCCATGGCAGTAGCAGCCTTTGTCATTTGGTAAACCCCGTCTCTGTGTGAAGGAAATTGAAGACTCTCTGGATAATTTCCAGAACGGAGTCGATTTAATAGCATTTCTGCAGGGTATGTTGAGTTGAGAAGCACTGCGTTCATCGACCCCAAGAGAAATTCATAAAATATATTTTCTACAATTCAAGAAAAATTATATTTGAAATGTATGTCTGAACTTCCAAATTTTCGTTTTGAAATTGACTTATTCAACAATAAGATATGACGTTTTACAATCTACATCACTCACTGAGTCCTCGTTCTGACAAATAAATGGCAGTATTCTCGACAGAAAGATTTAAGCAACATCAAATACTGAAACCGAGTGTTTTTAACACTGATCCTGATAAAATGATAACATTCTCCTAATGATACAAACCAGTACGTACTAGTGAAGATGTTACAAACGATTTAAGCCAAAAGGCGCATCTGTGTAAGATTAATCTTCATATTACCACCAGCAGCTGTTTCTCTTCATATGGTCGCGTGTCAAACCGTTACCATTTCTTCGAAGTACTAATTGAAATTCCAATTGAGCGAAAAATTAAAAACGTGATGTTAGAAGGACCTGATAGATTGTATTCATGAAACTCGAAGCGTATTATACACGCAACGTTACGTATAACAGTAAGAGTGTTTACACGCAACATTTTTCATTTCAGTTCGCCTTTCATTTGATGCAAATGATCAATTTTCCATTCTAGCGTACGCGGAAGAATTTATAATTTAGAAGGGAACAAAAACACTGAAAATTTGAGATATATTAAGGTTCAATATTTCTGAAATATTCGAAATATACTGCTACACAAAATTCAGTCTTGTCCACCGAATGAAAATTTTCAAAGTTCAACTTCAGACATGCGTATCTCCTAGAAAAAATTATCGTATAGCAAAGGGTGATACATATTCTGAAAAAGCAACTCTTCTAGTAACGTATCTCGAAATTTCATGGACCTCAGTGCAACCGTTCGGTCTTGACGAGTCTTTGAATGACACCATCTTTGGAGAGCGTGCTCGATTATCATACTCGTAGGAAATCAACATGATTTCATAGTCGTAAAACAATAGTTTATTGCACCACACCAATTCGGCAATTCGAACGGTAAATGCTAGGAAAGAATCAACCGTAGGTACTATCTCATAAATTCCTGTACTGTGACTGTTGGAAAGAGCAAATGCGAACCATTTCCGCCTGTTTTACATACATTGAACCTTTATATCGACCATATCTCGCATAAAGTTGATATCCCGTACATGACATCCTCCCTGCTGTTCTGTGTCGCTAACGTATACCGTGAAATTTACCATAATATACACATAATGTAGGAGCTATTGCCCGATATTGAACAGTTGAGAGGTAAGGGTTCTGTCACGAATGCATCTAGAACCTCGAACGTGGGCATATTTTATAATCATGTCTAATTGGCTTATCTGGCACACCTTCGGATCCAGTTGGCGGCGTGGGCGAGAATTCTGTGTTATTTCGAATTTATAGCGATATTTTCACGATCGTCATTTACTATATCTCCATATTGGGCTCCATTGAGAAAATGCGGACTCTTGGAATTCAGTCAAAAAGTTTATTTTCTCCCATATCAAGTATACTCCATTCACTTTTATTTTAGCACTCGGTTGGCCATGGAAATTTGACACATTTCACTCTGTATAGTACAAAATGTGGGGTTATGAAGCTTGTCAAAACATTTCTTGGTTTTAAATCAACGCTATGTTGCCCGTTCTACGTAAAAGTTTCTGTTATTACGTATTTTATCACAATGTCGAATCTCTTCGGAAAATATGTGACGAACATAATTTAAGTTTATACAAACTGATTGAAGACATACCAAATCCATTTATTTGCATGGAAAATACAAGAGATCAGAATAATATCATAATATGCACTAGCTTGAGGAGAGTTAATGTTCGTTACCTTCTTTGGCCGAAGTTTGAATACGTTACATCAGTTGTAGATTTCAGAAATATTAACCCGAAGATGAAATGCATATGATGCAGTGGTTGGGAATGGGTATCTCCCGAAGGAATTAACAAATAATTACAAGAATGTTAAATTCTTCAACAAAAATCATCTTGCATCAATTCAAGTAAAAGGAATTAAAGGAAGTTTCACATGAATAAACAATTAACAGGACAACAGGCGCGTATTTGTGGCTGTTCATCTTAATACATTGATATAATAATAATAATTGGGTATTTATTGGTACCTTAAGACATTTGCAATGTATAGGACAAGTCAAATGAAAAATAGAAAAATCAATTTTCGGGAATTTATTCTACGATGACATTAATCGAAAATCCTGTAGTAAATTTTTCGCATTAATTCACTCAAACATAAAATTCTCAAATGCCACCACTTTTTTGGGCCCCCCAATAGAAGGAAATTCTTTGTCATCTTCTTCATTCACAATCTTTCTGATTGTGGAAATATTCAGCTGAAATATAAGTCGTTTAGATTCAGATGAAACACTATATAAATTCTCTTACATTGAATATGTTCGCTAGCATCTGACGTATTGTGGATTTTAGAATATCAGGGTATAACTATATTTGAATGAGCAGACCTGAATTCTAAATAGCCCTTCCTGAAGCCCTGTCACTTTTTTCAATCACTTTAGGCATTTTCGTAATAAAAATTGATATTAGTTGTGGCAACGGCGTTATGACATTAACGACATTTCATGAGTGCCAACCTTACTCCGTTCTAGTTACAAAAACTTGAGAAAATTATTTCATGGCCAACCGACTGCTAAAATAAATGTGAATGGAGTATAGGTAGAAGAATTTGGATATTCTGTGTCTGCTGTACCATTTCCCAGGTAAACGGTCAAGTTAGCCTTCTGGATTGTTGTTGTATTAATTAACTAGCAGCAAACTACAAACTGTGACTCTGACCGACTGACGTGCAAAAAGCATTTATTGTTGAATGCTTCTTCAGTACTATAGGAAGAACATAGAAGGCGAGTTGAAACATTCTTACTCCCTGTCAGGAAATGACAAAACCCAGACTGAGCAACCGTTGAAAAACAGATAAGTCGCTCTGGAAACTCTCACACCTCACCATTTAAACATCCAAACTTCGCCTTTTCAACCAATCCCTTTGTTAGATCGCTCTTACATCCAACATACCGAAGATAATGAATGAAACAAAGTAGAAACGTTCACGGTAGTAGCAGAATGCGCCCGTAGTCGAGCGTAACTGTTGGGGGAATCCAGGAGGGCATTTCCGGGTTTTTTCTGAACCGGAAACGACTGACGTGCGTCCATTGTGTGCCTTATGGTATGATCCGTGCGAGTTTTGGACTATTTATAACGGAGGAAAACGAATCGATTGCAACGGGATTCAAAAGGTTAAAAATAGTGTAGAGATGCAAGCTGTTGCCGGATGGCAGCTCACAAAGATTAATCAGCGACAAGACGTCAACATCAAATTTGTTGGTGATTGATAACCGAACCAAGGATCCGAAAAATTTGCATATTGCGTGAAAATTTGATTGATCGAGATAATACAAGTTACAATAATCTAGATTTGTTCCTATACACGAAGATCTACAGGGCGAGTCTTTGAATCGTAGAAATATTTCAACGGTAGATTCTTGAGGCCAAAAGAAACACTTTTTTTTATACCATTTTTTCCGATTCGGTACTGATAAAAAGATATAGCCATTTTAAGTTTTCATAATGAGCTGTGCCACCCCTGGAATAACAAAATTACCTTCAGAATAACTAGCTAAATCTGTGACACTACACATCTGTTGGTCTTTTAAACAGAGTTGCTTTCACCCAAAGTACCCAATTTTTCGAATCTCACAGAAATTTTTCATTTTTGACCATCAAATTACTCTAAAACGGCGCATTATATTAGAAAATATGAAGAATACTATAATTTTACAAAACGTTTGAATATTCATGAGATAGCGTCCAACTTAACTTCAAGAGTTGGGTTCTTTGAAAACCGCAGCCTCCTACGATACTTCGTTTTTGAGTTTGTCAATTTCGTAAAGTTTTCATAACTTTTTTGTCCTTGAACATACAAATCTGAAACTTGAACCTTCTACAGGCACTTTTTTACGTAGAATCCACTGATGAGCTCAGAATATTTCTTCAATTCGAATCATTAGGTGAACTTTCATTTTTTCAAATGCAAACTTTTATTGAATTTGTTATTTTCGAGGTTATTTTTGAAATTTCAGTAGATTCTACGTATGAGAGTGCCTAAGAAGGTTCAAGCTTCAGATCTGTAACTTCAATGACAAAAAAATTATGTCAACTTTTCGGAATCGTCAAAATCTAAATTTTTGTTCATAACTCGGCATCTAAAAGCGATTCTGTCTTCAGATTTGGATTAGTCATGAAAAAAGAGCTCGAGAATGTATCATCCGTTTTCTTCTAGCTGCTATAGTTCTCGAGATCCCCTCAGTAGACAACCAATTTTGCCCACCCTGTTTATTACCTACAAACCTTCAACTAAATTCGGAGAAATTACAGAAGGGGTAGTGAATATGTTGAAATATTGAAGAGGTGGGTTATAAATCGAAAAACTAATGAAATATTGGGAAAACTGAGATAAAAATGGACTAAAGTTTGAAACAAGAAAAAATCTCCCAAGATGAAAGATCAGGACAAGCAAAATTGTGATAACTGAAAAAGGGTATAGGAAAAATTGAAAATGTTGGATTTTGACCAGTTTCTGAACTATTTCTATGTTGGAATTTACATTTCCACTATTTCCAGAGAGCAAATGTGCAGTATTTCACAGGAATTCGATTTAACTCGGCTATTTTATGAAATATTCGATATTTAATTATGATTAAATCAGGCAGTACCAATTTAATAATTCCTCTTTCTTGGTAAACCCATCAGCATCAGTATTTCTATTCGATATGGTTGTTAATTTGCAACAGTTCTCAGAGTTATTGAAAATAGAAGAGAGTATATCGAATATTTCTTTGGGACGCCCAGAAAACGAGTTATTGATTGAAACAACAATACATTATTACTGCTGCCTGAAACCGTCCATGTAAAATTCAATATTCCATTTTTCCCCACATGCTAATTGGAAGAACCAATATCATGTTTCATTGTTTTGTAATTCTATCGCTGCAAGAAAATGATCATATCACGTATGACATTCAGACACGGCATCATCGAATAATAATAAGGTCTAATTCCAAAAAAAATTTTTTTTCGACAACATTAAATTCGGTCAACTCGCAAAAATAATGAGTTCGGCATTTTCCCGAGCAAGAAACATAATATAACGAATTAAAATCAACTCCGACGTCTTCGAATTTCCCGGACTAAGTTTATAGAAAATTCGATAGAAACCAAGGCATCCAGGAACTCCGCTGTAGGGAGTCTGGGAAGTCTAATTACTCCGCTCGAAATAGCATCGAAAAACATTCAAATTTCCCTTTGAGGAGAAAACGGAAAAGCGAATAAAGCCAGCGACGAACTCCTTAATTACGCCCTAATGAAAATTTAGGGGTGGCGAAATTGCACGATTTCAAATTAACCGAACATATTTACCTAATTTTTCAGTTAGCGTGTTCGTCATAAAGAATGAAATAACGCCTCGAATACCGTCTTTTCATTAGATAAAATTAAAATAATGAATAATGCAGCATATCTACCGGAATTGGGATCGTTACAACCCTCCAGAAATACCACATTTCGATGGGGCGGACAAGCAGAACACTTCGACGTCAAGCACTGAAGTCTAACGAGAGTGGAAAAGCACTAATTTTCAATGATCCACTGGATTTGTATAAATTAATAGCGAGTCCGCATTGAGATCGATCATACAGCAACTAAATAGTACACGTAAGCCGCCACGAGGGTGGTTTCGATGGGGGTGTACAATAACCGGGTCAGGCACGAAGAGTTCAAGGTCATTGCTGTAAGGGTTGCTTTTGAATAATTAATAAAGTTGATAATGGAATATTAGGCTCTAGTTTTTCGGAAAGAAACTTAAACAGCAAATATACTGGGTGGGGTAAAAAAACGTTTGATTATATTTATAATGGTTATTTCAGAAAAGGCCCACCAAGATCATTTTGAAAGGGATAAAGCCCCTAGAAATAGGCGCTAAAAAATGCTAGAATCGTTTGATTTTGAGGTGGCAAAATGTTGAAATTTTGTACGAAATAAAGGGTGAAATTAATAAAATGAATAAAAATTCATTGAATATACGTAAGAGACTAGATAGGATAGTTGGATGTAATACAGGGCGAGTTTTTAATTCGTACAAATATTTTAACAGTAGATTTTTGAGGTTAAGAGAAACACTTTTATCCCTTTTTTTCCGAATCGCCTTTATTTAAAAGATACAGGCTGTTGAAAAAACATAGAAGAATAAAATTCTATCTCACAAACGGTTTTATTTATTTGATGAATCTTTTTCGAACACAAGATATCACTCACGTCTTCCAGTTTTCTCATTAAGACCATTACGTACCATAAAAATACCAAAAATTCAAAGAACCCAACTCTTGAAACTAAGTTGCACTCTATCTAATGAATATTTATTATTTATGATGGTTTCCTAATTGTCAATGAGATCCAGTAATTAGATAAAAGCATATGGTAAAGTAAGAATTATAAGTATAATTGATAAAGTAACTAAATTCAATTGAATTTGAAGTTTGATGATTCACATTTTTTCATTCATGGGAACTTAAAAATTCCTATACGATTCTTCGAATGAATCAAATCATTTACGATAACATAATTGAAAGGATGCCAAAATTATCTTTTCAATGAGCAACGAACTGAATAAAGCAGCCTTTCATATTTTATTCATCAGTACTACAATTAAAAATATAAATGAATGCAATGATAAGAATAAAACTTTGCAGTCACGTCTGCCCTCTTATCATTAGGTTCAAATGAGTTATTGACAAGAAAAATGTGGATTTGCCGTTTATTTTCACTGGAATCGCAAAAAAAATAATCGAGCTAAATTGATACGTTAAAAAAATATATTTTGTGTTGAAAAGAGACGCTGCATATTCGAATATACCTTGTATAGTTGAAACCAAAAACTGTATTACATGATTTTCAATTTCGTTTTCAATAGGATCAATTTTCTAACCCCTACACCTGTTTCGTTATCAAAATAGCATCTTCAGGTAGGTGAGACTGTAAGTAGACAAAATTTTAGAATCATGGGAGATATAAGCAAAAATTTTATTACATTCTGCTCGATGCAAATCAATGTTTCATAAGCATTGCGAAGGGTGCGATTTTTATTACATAATAAAATGTTAAAAAAACTAATAAAGTTGCTTTTTAAATCTAGTATAGCTATGGGGTTTTTCTTTGGAATTTCAAATATTCCATCCAACCTGATAGTTGTTTTGGTTGGAATAACCTCTAGGCAAAACTCAACCTGTAAATATAACCGTCTGAGCTTCCAAAAATACCTTGGCGGGAAAAGTAACGTAAGTTGAACCCAAACAATAGCCCATATTTCCGAGAAATCCCTTTCTATTGCACACCAAGGTAGAAAGTGCACCCTTGAGGGCAATAAGGGGGACTAGACGTAAAACGAGCATTACCAAACTGATAACAATGGATGAATATCATTATTGAAGAAGAGACGTTGAATTATACCTGGCGTCAGTGGCGTCGTTTGGCCTAATTCAATTTTAATAGCTGTTTAACGGTATAACCTGTTGCTGATACAACTCAGCTCAATCGATTTAATAGATTCTGTACTACACGATTATTATTAGTCAACATGAAGAAATGAAAAAACGCCTTGTACAATACGAGTTGAAAAATTACATTGTAGGTTTCCCACGTTAAAAGAGGTCGAGTTAAAATGGTATTGCAGATAGTGGATGACCTCTAAACTTATCACCGAACTCGATTGTTTCACGCTAATTGTCGCTTGGCAAATTTCGAAACGAGCACTCATTTAGATTCGAAGTATTGTTTTTACGTTGCGGTGGGTAGAATTTACGAGGATATTAAGGATGAGAATGGAGGTACAGATGGTCGTATTATAGAGATCGCAAAGCTATTTTGACCGAGCCAAACTGCGTTTCTTATCATCGGTCGCTGTGTACTAGCCTATTAACCTCGTTACCAAAATAAATTAACCAAATCGTTTTCGAACGTTGTAAACGTTTGGAAGTGAAGAATTTTGAGGTTTTCTCGAGATTTTGTCAAAGTTACGGAAGAACATGAACTAGGTGACACAGTATCGATCGTTGGGAATTCTGCGGATACGATTAGGGGCGGTAAAATTGGTGTTTTTCGACTCACCTCGACGACCTTGATGTTCTCCTTGTCCAGCAGGAACTCCATGGATTTGTGGGGCCTCTGGGCCTCCCTGGGCGCCACGGAGAGCTGCAGCCTGGGGGCCTGAACCGCCCCCAGATTCAACAAACTTCGCGTTTTCACATCGGCACCATCGGTGATGACCGTCACCTGCGTGTCCAAGTCGGTTTCGATAAGCCCCATGGGCTCCATTGGCCGAGGCCTGGACCCTGAATCAATAGTCTTCCTCCGCCGCCTCTCGTGCGATTCACCACCCTGCTGGCCGGCGGCGGCGTTCCGTTTGACGCTTGCGCCAACCACCCTAGGGGGCGCGCGCGGCACCGGCGGTTTCCCGCTAACTTTCCCGATGGTTTTCTCACTTTCCTCCCGTTTCACATTGTTGTTTTCTGTCACTGGGGGTCCTTTCAGAGGGATGTAGATGTAATCGTCTTTCGTGGCTTGGCGCACTTGAGGGCCTAGTTGTAACAAGTCACTGGGGGCTGTTTCCCTGGAGGGGACGTTGCCGTTTTTCTTTTTCGCGTCTTTTCTCGCGCTGAATCTGAAACTGGCCAGTCTCGAGAAGAAACCGCCTATTCTACCCTTGTCTTTACGGGACGCCGCATCTCTTGCTTTCGCTGCCATACCGACGACTGACTTCGAGTGCACGCTGTCGGTGTTGGGGCCCTGCACGTGACCGGGCGCCGTGGTAGTGGGAGTCTTCATACCGTATACATTGTCCAGGTCCAGATGGGTGTGTTTGTATTGTATCCCATCCCCGTCTACGTACGCCTTTATCAGACAACCGTCCTTGTCTTTCTTCATCAGCTGACTACCTCTTCGTTTCAACTTGATGCTCATATCCGGCTGACTCTTGGTTTTAGCTAGATCGCCCTGGAAGAATCTCAGCGATTCGATGAATTCCAATTTTTCCTCCCTGAAGTTGAGATCCGGCTGGCTGTGCGACATCCTTCCCGGTTCCGGGGACCTGGAGCTCTTGCGTTCAACAGGTGTCGATGGTGGGGATAGTTCGCGATCCGGGGTGCTCTGCAGACTGTAACTGGACTCCCGCTCTATGGTCCCAGTGGATTCGGAATCGTCGTTCCAGTTCACCTCGTCCACCAAGGGGTTGAAATGGACCCCTTTCGACGACGTTTCCCCCAGCGATTTGGCGGAGGTTATGGTCTTGTCGTCGAAATCTGACACTCCGCTGGTACTGGTGCTCCTGTCGATCAAGGAGCTCTTCCGTCTGACGTCGTAACAGGAGCGTCTGCGTTCGTCCTGTTCGAAATTGGTCGGGTTTGGTCTCGCCATGGATACGTTGGGTGTGCTGGTGAAGTACCTGTTTTGTTTGGCGATGGATTTACCCACTGGACTGGAAGGTAACACCTTACGTTCGTTGAGGTTCGTAATGCTGGTCCCAACGCTTTGGATGCTCTGCTCCGATATCGCTTTCAAGACCTTACTGTCGAATTCCTCCAACGTGTTCCTGGGACGTTTAAGGATCGGCTTTTTGATCAAGCTGCTCTCGTCGTCGCTCAAATCGACCCTGTTGGCCATGGCTTCGGCGTAACTGCCTTCTCTACGGAACGACATCTCTTCCTTGAGTTCCACGAGGTCCAAACTGAGGAGTTCCGATAGGTTGCTGCTGTTGCAACTGGAATTTTTAACACTGTCACCGGTCTCACTGTCACCCACGTTCAAATCGGCTATGTCGAAGTTCTTAGCAGCGACGGAAGTATGCGCGCCGTCCTCGAAACGCCATTTACAGTCCTTCACCAGGTTCAAGTCTTTAGGGACACTGCTGCAGGTGCAGGCGTTGCCGTCCAACAAACCCTTCGAGTTTAGGTGCAAATTCTCGACGGACTGCGAATGTTCTACTGAAGCCGCGACCAGCAGGTTGGGTTCACTGGCGGACGCGGTATTATATTTAGAAGCCAGTCCGCATTCCTGCGACTTTTCTATATTTACGTTTTTCGTCACGGTGGTATCTTGGACAGCGCCGCGACGCCGCATGAAGCGTTCGATCAGGGGACTACGGTGATTTTCCAAGACGTCGTACTTATCGAAGACGCTGAGGTCCTGGTAGCTGGTCCCGAAATTCCCCGAGAAGCTCTGGAAACCTTCACCGTCGTAGGCGTTGAAATCCACGTGCGTCTTAGGTTTTTTGTACAGTTCCGGGTTCAAATCGAACCTTGGCTTCATGTCGCCAGGCGACGTCGGCGAAGCGTCGTTAAACTTGCCTAGGTGGTCGCTGTATCCGCTGTCCTCGCTCAGATTCTCCACCGACACCTCGTCCTTGGTCTTCGGCTTGGTCGCGTTCAGCGTGGGCAAACTATCGAAGCTCCTCCAGTTCCGCAGGTTGTCGTAAGACCGCGACCCCCCCAACGTGCCGTCACTGTCACCCGCGTCACTGCTGTCGCTACCGCCAAAACGTTGCGTCGCATTGTAGAAGGACTTGTTCTCCTTCTTTCGGGGCACGTCGATCTTCAGGACCTTATAGTAGTCGCATTCTTGCTCGCCGTCGCTCTGAGCACGGTCCAGACTGTCCGGACTCACGTTGGATTTGCGCTGGACGTCTAGGGAGTCGAAGCTGAACTGGGAATAGACGCTGGGCGAACTGTTGCAGGTTTCTTGGCATTGTTTCTCGAGGGTTTCGAATTGGAGAAGACTGCTAGAGCGGCTGATGGACTGGCAGTCGTCATCCAGGCCGACAGTGAGGTAGTTCGGGTCTTGCTTACGGCGTTTGGCAGGGCAGGCCAGCTCCCTGTCAGATTCGCAGTCCAAGACATCTGGAAATGAAAAATGGAGGATTTTGAAGAGATCGACAGGCTTTCCAGTGCGAATCTAGCAAAGATACAAGATTTGGAAGAGTAAATGCATCGAAAATCTCATTCTGAATTGAATGCCACGATTCTCACTGAGATTTCATAACAAAATTGAGAAAAATTCAATCGTCTACTACTACAACCTTAACATTTCCTCTCTTCTAACCAAAAAACAGTATTAATCCACCAGATAATAATCAGATTCATTTCTTTAGTTGTGAACTCCTCCAAGATTCATTTCTTCGGAAAGAAACGCGGAAAATACGAATGAGCAGTCAACAGGTGGAGCTAGGCAACCTGAAATACGCTACTGTGTATCCCGGATTGCCGCGAACAATCGACGAGTGTACCAGTGGCGTACCCCTCTTAGAACGTCGATTCCGCCAAAAACTGATGTTGCTCAAGTGGTTATATCTCACCTTTGTCGATGCAGATGACTGATCCAGCTTCTGAGTCGGTCGCTAACCAGCCTACCGGAGATGTTCTAGCTTCCGAGAGGTCACTGTCCGATTGGAGATCATCTGATGTCTCCTCTTGTATGGTCTCGAGATACATGTAGTGCGAACCGCAGCCTCCTTGAAAGAAATAATCTGCATCTGTAAGGGAATTGAGAGGAATCAGTGATAACTTCATCTTGTAAGGGCAAGGCTATTCGGATTAAGGAGAATTCGTGAAATATGAAATTCAGGGAGGGGGAGAAAAATCTCCGAGATCCTGCTGGATATTTTAATATATCCTATAGCCTGTGAACAGCATAACGGTGATAGTGGAATGGCACTAGTGTTTTAAAGTCGTGAAACCCGAGAAGAAACCACAAAAGTGATACGATTGTGATTACTACCTTACATAATACACATCGCTCAATGAAAGAAGCATTGTTTTCAAAGTTACTCATGCAATTCACTTTCCAGAGCGATATATCACGCCTATGGGCTGTCGACGGAAGTGGAGACTATCTCTGTACCCAAAAACGGATGTAGAGCACCTTCAAGCGGAAAGCACAGGGAGCGACCCTTCTTGTTGGAAGTGCCCAATCAACGACGTAGCAAGAGCCTTCGTTAATACTTCGATGCCTCGTGAAGTCACGTTTTGAATCATCCTTGTCTCGATAAGGAAAGAATTCAGGATCTCTGTGATGACAAATCAAATCTTGGACTTTATTGCTCGTCAACATTTGAGGATACGAAGAAACCACATCATTTACGAGCAGACTCATTTATGATTTTGATGTAGGATTTGTTTTGATGGCAAAACTGATTTATTTCTACTTCTAAGAACAATGAACTCGCAGATATGTTTATGTTAATGAAGTTATCAACGGTGTAGATGCAAAATTACACGCAGCTAATTTTTTTTCGTGCATTTTTGCATTCCGCTGATGGATCATTTCGTCATCTACATTCTCGATCGAAATTCCTCAGCCTCTTCACTTCGTCGGTGAATGCAGCCATAAAGACTAACGGGTTTTCTCATCATTGTCCGGAATGAGGTTAGTTTTACAGAGTTCGACTCTTGTACGCCGTATGAATTCTATATTAATTATTGGGAAAGGACTTATTGTGAATATTATCCGCTTATGAAACGCGCCTTGTCTAGAATCGATCACGTTCAACACTTTTTGCTCATTTTATTTCGTTTCAACGCGCTAGGCCTGTCAGAAGTGTTTAAGTAGATGAATTGTTCTTTCACTTCCTATTACCGATTCAATGCGGAAGTTCTCCATCATTGTGAAAACGCAGAACGTTGTCGTTTTGTGAGAAAGGAGATTTTTCACAGTTTGCTTTAGAAAATTTCTTCAGAGATATCTCAACCCAAAGAATACAAGTAGAAGAATAAGAAACATTTCATTTTCTATCCGTATAATAAAGGTATTTGGACATATCACTTTATTTCCAATGAACAAGATGGAAATGTTGCTTTATCCCCAATAATTCCTCCATCTCTTCCTCAAATTTTAATGGCGTCAAAGAAAGATACGGTACACTTTCGCTGTGGAAAAGCGGGACAGTTATATTTCAAGCTACATTAACCAATTCGTATAATCGAATTATTCGGTCGGTAGCCTTTACACTTGAACCATATTTCCTGCACGTCTATGTTCAATGTACGAATTGGAAATGAGCACAATGAACGTGTTACTCAGAGTGGAGAATTAGTCTAAAGAGTTTTTCTACCAAAAACGTCGGTAAAATTCAGAATTTTTTCGTCTGAAGGTTGAGGAAAAAGTTTGACCTTCTTATGAAGGTCTATACACCTTCATGTACATACGATGTGTATGTGGTTGTTTCAGAATTAACGAATTTCAAGGGGAATCGAGTTTTATTCGGTAATAGGAGTCTGATACGTCTCAATGTTTTCTGTGGACCCAAAATGTCCTCAAACCCATTCTTTGCATCGATTAAACTTGACCTAAACTGACCCAACCTAAAACTTCCACTTACTATAAACTAACCTAACCAATAACTAAAGACGTTCTAACCTGAGGACTCAACAAAGATCCTCAAATTCCACCTTGACGTCGACTAGACTCAATCTTACCTAACCTAAACTAGCCTCCAACCTAATCTGAACCAACCTACCCTGAACTAACCCAACCTAGCCTAAAAAAAAAAGTTTTCTGACGATATGAACCTATTATTACATTTTGTTAAAGGATGAACCTGATAATCAAACTCCACAAAACATTACTAGTGTCAAAGTGTATCCTGAGGAATGGAAAAGGTCCTTTTTGAATGACTGACCTGATGCTTCTACTCGACAAAACTCAACCAGTGAGAGACGTTACGTGTTGATCTAAATGTATCCTGTTCCTGAGGACTGAAAAAGGGTCCTCAACCTAACCTTTGCGTCGATTAGAGAAAGCATGTCGAAAAATGTTGGTATGACTGGCTTGTATCCGCGTTCCACATGCGAGACCAGCATCGACCGATACTTGTCTGACAAAGGTGAGTAAGTAGATAGTTCGAGTACTTGAAGGAATGCGTTTTGGGTACGGCTATACGTCTAATTCGAATTCCTAGCAGGTAAACGCCGTTCCCGAGCACTTTGCAACATACAAGTCAATCATCTTGTTCGAATAATGAAATACGGACTATAAAAATAGTTATGCAGACTGATGGAGATGTGAATATGCAATTTTTTTTCGAAAGAGGGACATTTGGAAATCAATCCGTCGAAAACGCTAAATGAAATTTGGTAAAATTTAAGGAAAGCCCAGTCAACCCTAGCTCCTGGTCAATTCGACCCATTTTGAGGACATTTTGAGGGAATAATCGATGAAAATAAAGAATCATAGGAACCTCATCATAGTATGTTGGATAAACACCAAAGTCTTAATTTTGCTCTAAATTTACCTTTCTTATACCCGTTACTCCTCAAACATTTCCAAAAAAGTTGAAGCACGAACTGATATCATAATTTTACTGCATGAGCTCAGTGAAACTCTTTATTCAGTGAGGAATTTTGTACCATGAAAAAATTATGTGTTATTTCACTGTTCAAAGGACATTCAAGTTCTGAAACTAAGGTTTTGCGATTCTAAGGTCATTTTTCTTCTTTGTTTGTGATCGACTCCAAAACATTCTTTCTCAAAGCCAGATACTCAATCATCTAGATACAATTCTTAGAATCAACAGGCTCTGAAGATGATGCTATAAAACAGGTAGGAAATTCCTTTACGTAAAAGGATTCGATGCAACAGAGTTGAAAAGAATAACATATTGGGGTCTATGACATTGTGATAAAACCTCAATTCAGGGTTGTTTAAGTTTTTATATATGATCGAATAGAAATGGTCATCTAGCTAGGAGAAAGGGGATACCAAACATTCAAAAGAATGAATGGAACGAAGGGGATAACAATATTCAGGTCAGTCTTCAAAACCCTCCAAAAACTCCTGAAAAATTGTAGTTTTTTCATCTTCACTCAAATATGAAAATAACTAAGGAAATTCACCAAGATTACGTCAGTCAGTTCCTCAGAAATAATAGAGTGAATCAACAAATTACTACACGTTTCGCCTCAAACCAATTCATAAGTAAGCAATTGCATGTGAATGATGTACTTTCAAGGGCATGACCACCATAATTCTGTTACAAGGAAATATGTGTGTCAGGAATAAAGGTACAAATGTTCTAATTGCCCAAAACCTATTTCTCTGTACCTTCCTACTTGCGTTTATTCTCACGTTTCAATGGGACACAAACAATGGAAATGAATTTCTGTTTTCTGTCAGTTATTAAACGAAATATATTCATTATTTCTTATGAGAATGGGAAATCCCTGTGTATGATGACAAAAGATTGAATTAATGAATTAACCAATCATATTTGTGGTTTTGTCTTATTGTAAACAAGCGTTAGAGCTCATTATGGAGCTTATGACGCTTGTTTGTATGAGATGATGAGTTTTTTGAGATACAGAATGTTTCACGAATTCGTCAAAAACCATATCTTCGAAAATAAGCGTAGGCTTGAATCATTGAATGTTCCCATTGCCCTGTTAACTGTCAATTTCGGTTTTAAAACCTGCTATTCTTATGGTATTGTCTCGAAATAGCTAGAAATTCAGACGCCATTTTGCAACAGCATGAGCACGAGCATAATGAGGTGAAAGTTTGATATCATCACTTTGTTCAGTCACGGAAATCGTTCGTTGTCTGTTGTTTTTCTTCGCAGACTTTCCAAAACATGCAAAACATCACTAGATTGATCGAAATTTCTGGGTGGAAATAGGACCGTGTGGAAATGTAGAAATTCATAGCATTTACAACATTTTCAGATGCTTATCGAGGCCATCTATTGTTTGAAAACGACTTTGTCCTCGTGTTCAAGAAAGTAGAAAGAGCCAAGAAACTTGTATGATACTGTACGAACAATCGTAAACGAAATAAGCTTCATATTGTGATAGATTTTAATTTTCTTATGATATCCTCATTTATTGATATGTAGTATATTGTTTGATTCATGGTAAGAACCAAAGAAATCCAGATTTTTTATAAAAAAGGCACTTATATTTCAATGCTTGATGATGGAAATACTCGTACCCTTCTCGAAGATAAAAAAAAAGTTGTGAAACAAACCATATTTCACTCAATACTCACTTGTTTCTAATATACAAAAAAACGTCCTCAGGACAAATCACACATGCACAAAACGAACCTTTCACAAATGAAACCCCAACTTTTCTGATGCAAGTATCACATGTTGATCCTTCTGATTTTGGTCACTTCCGAATTCCAACGTGGTTTTAATTTAAGACCTCATCTGTTAATTCAAAAACATTATAAAGGAATGGTTTATTTTCTGAAAGATCAACTTGAGGTACCCGCCAGGGAAAGTCAAGGCTAACTTGTATCATAAAGAGATCACCTGCTTCAATTATGTATGGTAAAAAAATTGATAATTGTGAGAAGTTGCTAATATATATATAGTTCCGTTCAATCAGAAGCGAAGTTATAATTTAAGAAATTGAGCGGTTGTCTTATTATTCCTCATTTTCCCATAAAATCAAGGAAGTACGTTTTGAGCAACTGCTGAGCTCAAAATGGACTGGAGGAATTAAATGATATCGAGTTAGGTGGATTTTTACTTAAATTAACTGAACCTAGCCCAAAAACACCGAGGTCTGTCACGTCAACCAGGTACATCAAAGGAAAACTATTTCTCCGCTCTGTGACCTATTGACAGAACAGGATGTTTGTCGAAAATTGAATAAAAGACGTATTTGCTATTCGGTCAAGACAAATAGAGCTAGATGTGGAACTGATGAACAATGCAAATACTGAAATACTTTCGGCAGATATCATCGAAATATCGACATTAATGATGATACACAATGGTGTCATTCAGATCGTTATGACACTTCTGCGAATTATGAACCGTGAAAAATGGCTGTGTTCCACATTGTTGGATCGTTCGATATCTAGCCTAATATCGAGTAATGTGCCAATAAATTATAATTATCATAATACAGGCTTCAAGTACGTAGTTAGCTACGTTTGAATTGCAGCAACTTGATAATGGGGCGTAAACTTTCACTGGTTTGAATTATGTATTGTAAAAGCCATTTTTGTTCGATCGATAAGAGAAAAATCTTGAATTTCACGGATAAACATAGAAAAGCACGTACTGTGAAGTCTTTTGGTATTATTTCTCTCAACAAATGTATTATATTCTTTGTGTGAGAATGAGAAATTTCCCAGATAAGTTGCAAAATAACGAAAACAAAGTAAAATAACCGGAACTTTGCATATTTAATCTAATTTCGTTTTCCTAATGGATTCATTTAAATGTAGGTGTTGATTCATAAGAAGGTATTTCACAATGCAAGTTGATCACGCAACTTGTTCAACGTAATACCGGTTTCCAAGTAATCTTGGTGGACATAATGTAAATCTTGATATGGCTTTGTATCAGGTCAACCAGAATCCAAATTCAGTTCTCGAAAGATTATAATGATGCACAGAAGAAGCTTTTCAAGAAATTCTTCGTGAGTAGGATATGCAAATTTGACAGATGAAGATCTTTTCGACAGTACTTCGACTCAGCTTGTATACCATTTTATTTCTAGTTTGAAAATACGCAACCAATAAAGCATAATATCGATATAAATGAATTTGAATGGTTTCTTTCAATGTGCTTGTACAAATTCAGCTCATAAAATTGCGAAAGGTTCTAAAATCACGATTAGGAATTGTAAAAATCTCTGTTTCCATTGTGGATGACAACATGTTTTGAGTTTCTCCACAATTATTTATTCACATCATCATTGTCATTCACTTCACGCCTGAGCTGCAGGTTTGATAGGTACCTACGTCTATTTACTAATTAGTTAGGTACAAGTTTTTCACAGCTTGAATCATACTTTTACCCAAACAAGAAGGGATACAACGTTCTGTTTCTCTGGAATCTTCAACGTGATGATTTGCATTGTTTTAAAACCTATTCGATGTTTCTTGAGGTGGTATTACCCAAGGTGTCATTATCTACGATTGCATCTGCAGAACCAGACACCAAGGACATCTACTATTCACCTGCAGATATGTGTATGCTTTAGAACAGGAGGATTGGAGCCAATTTCAGTCTGTGCTCGTTCTATTCAGACAGTCAAAGACAGATTTCTGTAAATTTTGTGCTCGTTTTGGATCTGGCAGTATCGATATGACCTATATTTTCCGAACAAGCTCTTACCTCCCACAGTTATCGAAGTCATTATTTCATAAAGCATTCCCTGATGCATTATCCAATTTATCTCAGTGGAGTCCGATTTTTAGTAGTGCGCATTTCACGAGATAGCGTTTGACGTCGAACATTGAACTAAAGACGACGAAAGATGTAAAAGCAACCCTTACTAGGTTTCTCGGAGGTAATTGAATTGGCAAACGTGATCCTTCAGCGATTGTGGCGGGAAGTTGGACTTGAGGAAAGATTGCATCTCTTTCCTTATAGAAGGAAGTTGGCAACACTTTCACTCAGGCAGTCAACAAGGCTTTGATTGATAACAGGAAACTGTGGTACATAATACAGATAATTCTTCTGGTTGTTGCATAAGTTTTTCCAGAAAAAATGTTAGAAAAAGCGCAGTCAAAAACTTCTACTTAATAGTATTTGAATTTTATCCCAAAACGATTAACTTCCAGCACTATTTGACAAGAAAAATCGAAGAATTTCAAATTTCTCAATAATTCAAGTGAATAATATTCAAGATTCGATCAAAGTTGTTCTTTTTTTGGGTCCCAGAACTGGCGAAGTTTTCTACTAACTGCCTGTGTTCTGTTTTTGTGTAATGGTGTGCCAGTTTCACCTTACTTCTTATATCTGATTTTTCATTTCGTTAAAATCTTTGTTTTCCTGTTCGATATCGTCATTTTTCAACATATGTCGAATTCTTTCCCTTTGATGATTTGAATCGAACTCAAGATTAATTGTGCTATAAACCATTGCCAGTTGAGTACGGAGAAAGCACCAATATCTGAACGTAGGTAGTAAACTGCTGAATTGATGGAAGATTTCTAATAGTTTTATACATAACTATAAATTATTAAATTCCCCAAGGTACAATTCATAAATAATTCATAATTTTATTATGCATCTTTCACCGATGAAAAATATCGATAATAAAACACTAACGCTGTGCTTTCAACGAGACAAATCGATTAATCGGTTTTTTAAACTTCCTCCAATACGAGACGAAAAAAACAAACATCCTGGAGTCCCAGATAAATAAACGGGGGCGTTCGCAATGTTGCCAAGTTCTATGGCTGTAAGTCTCGCCAATTTACGATAAAATTTCCCCAAGAAACTCCCCAAATTTAACTTGAAAAAACTAGAACAGATTTTAAGTTTGAGATTTTCATCTGATTTCTGTTATATCCACAAAGAAAATCAAGATCTCTAGCAAAAATCCTTTGCTCAGCAATTCCACAACAGCCTTGAAAATGGTCGCCATTGACGTAGATCAGTCTGCGTGGGTGGGGTATAAACTTTATCACCTAATAACGAAGTTATTTCAACTTTTCTCAATTGTTATCTAGCTCCGCGATCTTGCAACAAAAACGCACACTTCAGTCTGTATAAAGGTCATGTTAGAACAAACAAAAATACGAGGTTTCACCTTTCACCAAATTCAATAGTTTATTGCTTCATATCCGCTATAATATCACGTTTTTACGTTATTGTTCTCCCAGGTTAACATAAGAAAGGAGACAATTTGGTGAGAAAGAGATCTCTGGGTTTTGTCTACTCTTCCTTCAAGTGTACAGGGGATTTCCGGAAAAAAAAACAACTGAGATATTAATTCCGGGTACATGCAGTCTGCAATAATAACCGAAGCATGATTGGTGAGATATTAATCATCCATAAACGTCATACATCAAGGAAAAGCAACTCGAGCTTTGTGGACTGACTGGAATCAATGAACCCAACCCTATGACGCTATAATTTGGTGATAACCGGTAAATTCTACATCAAAAACTGCTCAATCTTGCATGCCATACATTGTCCAAAGGACGCAAAGAAGCTGGGACGAGTATTGAAGGCCCAAACACGAAGATGCATTCAAAACAGCTTCTTCGTCGTTTTCTGGCTGTGAACAGGTAAGCCAAGTTCCTGCCATTCCAGATACATATTATGAAAAGCAAAACTTTCAAGGTTTCAATGAGAGGACCAAATTTTGTATGTAAATATCCGATTTCGATTGAGGAGTGGATTTCCTGAGATATCTATGGTCACGCACAAAGGACCAAATAGTTTCTTCGGGTTAAAGCCTACTCTAATCTTTGAGATTGTTAGATTGTACGCAATAATAGCTTATGAGCAATATGACTCTTCTCTCCATGATCCTTAGCAACATAAGCTTGTGGGATCGGAAGAATGACCATGGGAAACTAGCTTTCATAAAACAGTTCTTGGAGTTCCTGGAGTTGCGAGTAATCTTTCATTTCGAGATTGATATTGGGAATTGAACTGGGCCATGAGGAAGGTTTTGCACACATTCAAGCAATGGCGTCATTCTTTGAACCATATATCATAGAAAAGTATGAGTTAGATGACAATATGATCATCATCTTGAAAAAATTTCCAGTCAAATCCGATTTCAAATAAAGGTTGATTAATTACTGAGACTTTAAAACAATGGAGCGAACTGTTTCAAGAAGAATTTGTTAAGATCTAACTGCATATTATTCGCTACTATAGTAGCACACAAGCTGCTGCAGTAGCATCTCTGAAATCAGCTCAGGGACCTCCAAACATATCATTTGATGAGCTGATGAGCTTCAGAGCCATTTGTTCGTTGTAATGAAAATCAGAACCATAGAAATGAATTGATAAGGGCTGCGTTCCACAAACTCGATTAGGTACAGCGATTTAAAAATGATCTCATCTGAATCCTGCTGATGCTGCGTGACCGCATCGTCCAAAATAAACGGTTACACTCACCTGGACTTCCGATGAAATCGTCCCTTTCCAGGAGAGCAGAGGGAGTCTGGAACCCATAGGCAGGCAGCCAGGAGTTGCCTCCGTTCAGATCCAGAGCCTGTCCCGGCCAATCCGTGGGCCAATCGCCTATAGCGACATCCTCCATGTCATTCACACGGTCATAGAACGGTAAAAACTGAATACGGGAGCACAGAGTTCACAAACTACCTGTTCGACACTACACGCAACACTGACTGCAGGTCGCACCGGCGTTGAGGTCTCGCAACTGAAAACTGACTCCGGTTTGGGTTTAACGTCTTTGCCTGTCTCACCAGAGATCGTCCGAGTTCGTTTCACCACAGTCTCCACACTTGGATGGTGTTATAACGTTACAATAGCGATGGAACGCACCGGTGATTCCATGGAAAGTATATAGTTTTCGATGGGTCGACGTATCTCTGGTGCACTATCCGGGTCAGTGGTTCTGTGGTCTGTAACTGAAGAATTTCAAATGTCAGCCGAGCTGTTTGGTGGATCGATGAACGATTAATATTTATCGAATGACCCTCGAATTGTGTAGATGCGCTTGGTACACGAATAACGGTCCGATTTACGTGGGAATTCAGCAGATTGAAGATCAAGACTACTGGTGGTTTTGGCCCAGCGTTAGCGCGCATAGAATACGTTAACACCTCAGATATGAAGTGAGGGAAGCACTGGCGTGAAGCCAAGAGCTCTTGCTTTTCCTAATCCGCGTAAGCCCTATCCAGGTTCAACGCCGATGACTCCCCGAAGAGAAAATGAATTTTCCCATTATTTCCAACAATACTTGGCTCTTAACTAACGTTTTGAAGGTGTCATCTAATATCTGACTATACAAATTAATGATCTAACAGGAATAACCTATCGAGTTTCCTCAAAAATATTTCCGCCAACAAAAACTGCCGGCAATTTCTCTACCGAACTTCCTGCTACCTTACGCGTTTTGCTTCCTCGACTAGTTTCAGCAAAAACGTTCGATAGACATATCAGAGCTGTACTTTAATCGGCACAAACTACGCGTATGGCTTCCGAGGAAAGTTAATGAAGCTTAGAGCTCGGTCCTACAATTCATCGAGAGCTGTTCAACTGGGTCAAAGAAATTGTTTTAAAATCCATTTAACCGAATTGGAACAATTAGAGCTTTTAAATCTGTATCGATGGGGAGCCATAAGCGTTTTATGGTTATGGTGTTGGAGATTATACAATTTTTAGTAATATTTGGCCTAGTTCTTATGACTTGGTTGAACTCCATACTCAATTATTTCTCTATGATGTTCTTCACGTAGATAAGAGACAACCAAACTGTATATGTTAGCTTGAGTAGTATTTTACTGCAGGATTAAGTAGGAACAGAGGTTAGACTGCTCTTAGAAACCTTCAAATAAAACTAAACTAAAGAGCCCCAAAGATTCTGAGCTGGTTGAGCTGAACTTCACTGTCAAGACCTTACTGATGAAATCAACGTGTAACTTTTCGGTTGACCACCATGTATATTGTTTATTTCCATCGAGATCTACATTAACGATAGAATTTTTTGTCCACAATGGCTGTCTAGTAAGATATCGATACATAATAGGTAATAGGTATTGGTTTATTTCGCAACATAAACCAGGCAACGTAATGGATAGATAGAACCAAGCGTAGATTGGAATTTATTGATCAAAAACACGGAACCCGCGTTTCCAACTGCGGTCTGTGAGGTTCATTAAAAATACAACTCTCCATAATAGTTGAAAAAATTTTAATTGAAATTCACACTGCCTTTTTCCTGTCTCATATAAAGAGAGAGTTTGAGACAAGGGCGGTTCCAGTGGAGAGAATGAGAGAAATCTATATTTTTTCGAATATCGAAAAACGATTGTATTTCCCTCTTCGAATATGAATGAGTTTCAAAGTAGTTTTCTTTCAAACATATAGCATATGTTACAATTATATCGATTTATTTTTCTGGGAAATAAGCGTGTAGAATGCTGTTGAATCAGAGCCTACCTCTTTTTCTATTTCGGAGGGGAATCCTCAGATTTTCCAAAGAAAATCCGACACGGAAAAGATCTCTGATTATTATCTAAGCCAAACAATGGTTCCAATATTTTTCCTCTCCAAGCTCGTAGACGAAACCCTTGTTTGCGATGTGATTGTAGACTTAACTTCTTATGTACACAGATAAGTGGCAAGTATGTTAATTCTCTAACAATACCTAGTTGATTTTCACTCTAAAATCGAAACAATAACATCCACCGATAATGTTTGTTTTACCGTGGAATGAGATAAGAAAAGTTTTTGGAACAGTCATTGAAAAAAATTATGGGTATAGTAAGAGTGGAAAATATTTTTTATTTCCACAATGATTGATTACCAACAGAACTTGGAAAAAACATCTGGATATTGGACAACCTTGTACTCTGCATAATTGGAACGAAACGATTAAATTGTCCTCAAACTAGATACACAACATCCACAATATCGAATATTCATTTTATCTCGAATAAATAAAGAATAGGGCACAATTTTTATGAAGTAACTGGTAATTTGATCCAATATCAATTCACGGCTCGCTTTCCAGATTATAATGAGCTTATTTCATCAACCATCAGTGATTACCGTATCTTTTATCGATTAAGTAAAAGTAGATGAAAGTGGCAGGTTCCAATAGTAATTATTACGTCTATTCTAATTTTCAACAATAATATTCAGGAGGTGATCAATCACAATTAGAAATTTTAATTTGCGGTGTAATAAAGCATGGAAAATTATGCTCCTTGTTTGGCGAATATTTCTCTTCAATTCGTTCTACTTGAATATTTCCAGGAGAAAATTGATTTAAGTACAACTTTGGTTTTTCTAGGTTTATCAATTTTCTAGAAATGCAGAAAGGTGGTATGATAGGTCTAGAGTTTTAGGAGAAATTGGAGTATACATCAGAATCAAATCAGGATAATTGTAACCAATTTTGCTGCCATTCAAAAATTTTTATAGAAAATTCCTGGAAAATCCCAATTCACTGAAGGAAATCCAATTCTAAGTGGAAATAATGAAAAGGAAAGCCACTTCGTCACAGAAATCGTTCGATAAGGAAACAATTGCTGATTAAAAGTACTGGAATGTTTCCAATACGAGAGAGTTATCTTTATCGCCAAATTTCAATAGATGATATACTCAATTGTATTCGAGAAACCTCCATTTTCATTATTATAAGCTACCGCAGGAAAAATTTGAACTAGCATTAAAAATAATTATTTTTATCGGGTGTTGCGGTTAGCTCATATAACTCGCGAAAAACTTTTTCCTGTTCGAATCAAACTTGAATTATACATTGAACATAATTTATAAGATTCACGCAAATTTAAACGCATAGAAATCATCTTCATCCTTAATAGGTACCCAAAGTTTGATCATATTTTAACAATGAAAGAAAAGAAAACAGAACAATGAAAACTAATTCCTTTTTGATATGATTAGTAGCAATAGAGGAAAGAAAGAACTGCATACCAGACAAAATTTCGATCGCTCAATCTCCTGATCTGAAACTAGTACACAAATAACGAAATTTTCCACTTTAAATCGAAAAACAACTATTATTTTATCCATTTGAAACTCAAATTCGATTTGCACATTTTTTGATCTAATTAGATATTCACTGTGAACTGGAAGATAAGAGATATCTCGATAATTAGTAACCTAAGCAATTTTTCAATGATAAACTGGTCGGTTTATAGGAAAGCCTAATTACCTCGATACAAATTTACCCCAGATTGGAAATATTGGCAGAATAGAGCTTTCTACGATTGTCTGATGGAACTCACCTCGATAATCTCATAATTCATAGCAAAAATTATGTGGAAGCTCACCTGTAAGTGAAACAGACACCAAATTCTCCGGCGCAACTATGATTTTATGAGTGCCTATTCTAGATTGAGGCTGATGGTGTATTATCATCTATTCACTATGGCAACAGGACACCGGTAGACGCCACAGATGAAAACAAAACACAACACCAACAACGGACGGCACAAAAATGTGACAAGTAGCAAGGTGATTGGAGAGAGATGGAATGAATGATCCGGGACACAGGTTGCTAGCGAGAAAGTATCTGATTGCTGGAATCTTCGCTCTATTCTATTTGGTCCTTCGATCTTCGTTTTCGACAGTTAGATGTTATATGTGGTGCTGCCGGAAGTGTTAATAGGGCCTAGGGGGTGGAAGCCTTCTTTTTTCATTAAGGATTAGATTACAGCAGCTAGACCTCATTATTACCTACAGTCCTCTTATATCCATGATGATTTAACGAAAATAGAATTTATTCCTTCTCATCAATGTACTTGGATTCCAGAAAAAAACTTTTATAGAATATTTAGGAGGGGACAGTGTGACCAAGGATCTTTTATCAATGAATCCGACCAAATTTCTGCTCAGAATTATAAAATACAAACATTTAGGCAAAATGATAGCGTTCTCGTTATCTCGTTCCTACGAGCAAGCTCCCAAAACTAAAAAAATGGTGGATTAAATTTGGAAAGAAAGCTGGCATATCAAAATACATGAACGCGTATGAAGGGTAGCGTATAGCTTGGTATAACAAATGTTAGGCAACACAAAATACAGCTGTCTAGAAACACGGGTTGAGCCATCGCATACTTCCATTTAAAATTATCGCCATAATAAATCAACTTGGATCATAAACTGCTTAGAATGCATTTTTTAACAATTAAACTCAGTTTAGCGTTTTTCAAGATTGTCAAATAAGCAGAAGCGTACAAGCGTCGGTCGTGAAAAAGTAGAGACAGTTGCGTCCTCTAAATGTCAGATCTAAGAACCTAATTAAATGCATCATTGGAATGGAATATGCTAACGAAACGTACTATGATTAACATGCAATCCAAAATTGAATACATTCTCGTTTTTCTTCACAAAATGTGCACAATTCCAACTGTTGTACGTGTAGATTAATAAAAATTTCATATTTTTTTGAGGGGGTCATTATTTGTATTCTGTATTATCGACGCGAACGTGAGCGCCATCTGCGTCCATCGACAAAAATAAAAAAGAACAGCATCTTGCCTGATACTGGAATAACAAGGTCAACAACACATGAATGGCAAATGGAAAGAAATTGGTGAAATAGTTTCGTTTTGAAGTTATAGTGATGTGAATAGTTCGTAAATATGTACTCCCTATCGGATTTTATCGAGGTAAGAGCCTACAAACTAAGATTTCCATGGAAATACACATCCTAGCATAACTAACCGATAACGATTTTCTGTTAAAGTCAAAGAAATTGGTGGAAATTCGAATATTCGTCGATGCTTTTCGGTGTTTTTCCACATATTTTCACAGGTAAAGAAAGGAAAATGCTGGTATTTGGAAAAATCAGATAATTTTATCGAATCCTCTCCTGTCAATTGTGATTGTTTACGATTGTTCTACATATGGTTTTTACCGCGAAATTCAAATCGTTTCCAGTTAACTCGATCGAAGTCCCTGGAAGCATTACATGGAAGCTTCATCAGTAGTGAAAATTCGACATTTCACCGAATTCAACCAATTCTCCAGAACTCAAATATAGGCTAAATTTCAGATTCTTCTAGTTTTCTAGAAGATTTCTTTTCATCTCAAGTGAAAATCAATGTTTTATGGTTGAGAAAATCTTTGAATTCATTATTGCTTTTTGTTTGCAGGTGTAATCAATTATTTAAAATGTTTTTACCAACATAATTAACATCTGCCTCTCAGTGGATGCTGAAAGTGATTATACTCTAATCATGTCTGAGTTGGACTTGATAACTTCAGAAAATAGTGCCACTTCTAACGAGGGTAGTTCAATGTATCCTCAAGATGATTCCACAAGGTCTCAAGACTCGATGGATGTCAATGGCGAAGTGAAATTGAATTGTGACTATCTACCTAATAATAATATGTGTGACGATGTTGTTTCATCGGTATGTGCATCTAGTGAAATGTGCGGTGGTGGAAGTTTGCTACAAAATGAATTGTCTCCATCATCTAGTGCGGCTAACATGGATTCAAGCTTGGAATCAGCACAGGATTCCCAGGATTCACAAGATGGTAGTACTCTTTAGATTTTTTCAGTGAGCTATGAATTAGTTTTAAATTTTTCTACAGATGGAAAGTCACCAGCCACTAACATTTCTGATACAAAAACAGCAGACTCTTTAGAATCCGAACAATCTGTCTCTGACACTGAGGTTCGAAGTTCCTTGAGGTTAAGGAACACAGCTGTAAAAGATTACACTAATGGAGCAATGGACGATTTGGATGACGATATTCCAGAAAAGACAAACCACAAAGTGTCGAAAAGCAAGAAGAAGAATTCTTCCCCTGGAAGAGGTAGACCAAGAAAGGCTCTTGTCCCAATGTACCATAGTCAAATAAGTGGGGATAAAAACACTATCAAGATTAGAATTAAGAAGAGCAGCATCACCGAACAGGAGCAGGTAAGAAAAATTTCTTGAATATCTGATTTGGAATCAATCTTTGGTCTGATTTCAGATGACACCCAGTAAGAAGAAAAGTGGTAGAAGAAGAAGGCACAAGGTTAAATCAGATACTGATGCCAGCGACTATGAATGTACCAAAAAGAGATATAGATCATCCGCTAATAATGATGATTTTGTTTCGAGCAGCCAAAGTGATGAAATTGAGGATAGTGGCTGGGGTAGTAAAATACCGGAATCTGTCCTCTTCAGGATATTTCAATATTGCTCCAGTCAAGATGGGGCTCTTCCAATCTTGATCAGGTAGGAAGTGAAAATATAGAGTTTTTCCGATTTACATCATACTTTCCATAGGATAAGTCGTGTGTGTAAGCTTTGGAAGAAGATTGCAATGGATTCAAAGCTTTGGGTCAAAGTGGATTTGAACTGTGTCAAAGAAAAGGCGAGGACGGAGCTTAGGTTACATTGGCTGATCGAAAGTAGGCTCACTTATTGTCAAGATTTAATTCTGGGTATGTTAACCACAACTTTTTTTGTATGAATCGGAGTTATTCGATTTGTTTTCAGGGGAATGGAAAATACGGAATATTCAGTCCGCCTTGGAGGCCTTATGCGAGGGTTGCCTGGACCTTAGAGGATTGAACATAAGTGGATGGCAGGGACTCAGTGCTGAAAACCTAAAGTACATAACTACCGAATGTAAAAAGTTGGAGAGGCTGGATCTTTCCTGCATAAATGTAAGTTTGATGTGTTTATTTTATCGATAACCTCCTAATTTGTCTGTCTCCTGTCAAATAAATGATCTTAACCTCAACTGTCATTCATATTGGATGCTTTAAATTATTTACAGTCGACATCTGCCTTGAATGCTCAGTTGTTTGTTTCACTGGGACAAGCTATGAACAACCGACTAACACATTTAGTCTTGGCCCATAACAAAATGGCGAGTTTCACCCAAATTGTGGCATCCATTGCGGTAAGTTGTTCTTTATAAGGATATTTGTCAGTATATACTCATTTCTCTCCAGTCGAGAAAAACTCGTATATTAATTCAAATATTTCTTTCCAGACTCACTGTTCCAACCTTCGACTTTTGGATATATCCAACATCAAAACTTACGCTCACAATACAGCTCTCTTGCACATTGAAAAGTTGCAAATCGGTTGCCCTAAACTGAGGATATTGAGAATAACCAACAGTCAAATCTGGTTAGCCGCTGCTTCTATCACTGATCAGGTAGTTTATTCAAGTGTACATCGCTGAATATGTACTGAGCTCATGATTTCTTCACAGGTTCAGTCTCCGGGCTTCCCAGACCTGGAGGAACTCTCATTGGCGGGCGTTGAGGACGACAAGACTACCACTTCAAGGTCAGCCGACGACGACGCCATCAATCGGATCCTAAAATGTAGTACGAAACTGCGCTTGCTCGATATTAGAGGATGCACCAGACTAACCGACTCCGGACTTGTCAGAATACCAGCATGGGACTTGGAACATCTATTCTTGAGCGGTAACCGTCTTAATTCTCCGACGTTTTCATGTTTTTTAAATCGATAATTTTCCAGGTTGCCAGATTACAAGGTCACAAAATTCGGGCTTGGAACTCATTGTGCAGAAGTGGGCCCATAGCCTGTTGGAGGTGGATCTAGCCTGGTCGACTGCAACGGAATCTCTAGATGCAGCTGTGAAAGCCTTGGCTGAAGAAGGTTCCAAATCGAAATTGAGGTTAGTTTTCATCACTGACTTATGTCACTTGTCAAATCGATGATTTAATTTTCCAGTGTGCTGAATCTGTGCGGGTCTTCTGTGAGCTTAGAACCGGTCAAGGCCGTCCTCGCCAGCTGTTCCAACCTTCACTCGATAAACCTCCAATCGTGCCGCGCACTGCCGAGGGGTATAAAGCGGTTGTACACGGGCAGCGCTGTTGAGGAACTCAAGCAGGCGTTACAAGACAAGCCAAAGACTGAGGACGGTGAGGGATACGACGAGGAGAAATCGCCGACGTATAAACCATCATCCACGCCTCCAGATTGAATTTCGAAACGATGAAAGATGATTTGAGGATCAAAAGAAGGAATGTTTATTATGGGTCGGTGTGAAGTGTGGTCTTTTGGAAGTGATTTCTGTGAAGGTATTCGTATGTAAAAGTTTTTATTTCAGTGATACCTCTACGGAAACCAACAGTTATAGCGTGTAGTCCGAAGAATTGGAAGTTTTCTCAAGAAAAATGATTCGTTCGAAAGTCAATATCGTTTTTCGGCAAATAGGCGGTGTTAGCTGGGTTAGCTGTCAAACACTTGTCAGTAATTCCCTCATAACCTCATTGTTGCGTCAATTATGATCGAAATGGACTGATTGAAAGCCTTGTAAATTAAATATTCGAGAAAAAGACGGTTTTAGGTACTTCTGCGGAGGAAAGACATCTTTGAATATTCTCGTTAAGATATACTGTTCAATTTCCTTGACAAATTCCAATTCTTCAGAATATTGGCTGTGAAAACTTGTAGCGACCCATAAATATAATATTAAGAGATTTATACTGCATGATTCAAACTCAGTTGAACTAGATACGGTATCGAAAAAATTTCAAGATACCAAGAGCCTTTTGTTAATAGCAACATAATTATTTAGAGGTATGGTAATTCTTTGATTTGCTGCATGAAGGAATTGATCATACTAAAGCGATTGTGAATTTTATGAATTGATTTATTTTATTGAATTTTCGAATCTTCTTTTTTTAATTTATTTGATTCTTCTTTAATTTTTAGTGAAAAATTGATCAATTTGATCTTGAAACATGCAAAATATTGTACAGTACCTGTCTTAGCGAAAGAAATATTTAACAAACACCAATTATAAAGAAATTTTATTAAAAGCTAATTGTTTTAAGGAAATTTGTATATATTAGCGGAGGGATAGTGGCACTTCTGGGTCATTTCTGAGTTTCATTGTCTTTAATTTATTTTAAGTGCTCATTTTTAGATCAGTGTCAGCAACAGAAGATTAACGTATTGGTAGAAAAAATGAACACACAGATTTTGATCGAATTTTCCCAGTTTACTGATATTTAGTTTATTATGCATACCAGAAATGTAATAATTGGATATTATTCCAGTTTTGTCTCTGTTGCTGATAATGGAAATGTTTTTATGCTTATTTTTCATTCTTATATTATTTTATGTTACTTTTCTCTTTGACGATGTTTTTATTCTTGAGTGAAATAAGTAGGTTACTAAGGAATACTTCAGGATAGTTTGACAGCTTAATTGTATAAAGAAAGAGAACAGTGTGCTTAAAAACCAACTATTCCCCATTTTCTGTTGAACAGTGTATTTACTCCTTTACGCGCATCTTGGAAACTGGCGGCAACTTCAGATCGTTATTTATTTTTATAATTTGAACGAGGAATAATTAGAATGATCAGCCTGTGTAAATGTGTAGATCTTATTGTGTTGTGTTTATTACTTCGTCTCATTATTATCAATGTTTTCTAACATACTGTTTTTTCTTTTATTGCAATTTGCACTCGATATCATCTGTACTAATGTATAATATTTATAAATATATCAATAGGTTCCAGTTGTTTTTTATTATTTATTAAAGTATTCCAGTTAACTTGGATAAGAGGATTTCGAGGTAATATTTATAAAAGAAAACACCCATTTCAATCAATATATTTCAAGTACAATAATTTAGTACTCTAAAAGTATTTAAATAACAAACAAGCAAATATTACATACAGATAAATAAACTGGTACTCTAACTTGCAAGCAATAAATCATAATAAATACAGCCTTTTTGGATTAAAACTCTTTATTAATAATTACGACATTCCATTCAGAAGATCACTTATGTAGGTTTCAGGAGTAGTAATGACATCCAACAAACCTAAAATGAGAAGTTTCAAAAAACGACCAAAAAATTTTTTTTTCGAACAAACTCACCTGTTACATCACAGAATTCAGCAAAAGAAGTACAAGGAAGTAATTCTTCGGTATACAAGGCCAACAATTTCTCCGATTCTTTTATCAAAAACTCATCATTGTGGCGTATAAAATCTGCCAGTACGTTTGGCCAATTATCATCAGAGGCGGATACATTCTGCAACAAATTAAGTTTAGATTTCCACAAATTGCCATACGTTCAACTAAATCCACCTACCTTAAAGAAATACTTATAAATTCCATCGATTAGCCCATAGAACACCAAGTAAGGCTTATAGACAGTATATTCCTTTTCTTTCTTATCAGATAACGTCTTTGATGCTCCGGTACCTCGTGCCTGAGCCAGAACGAGCAACCTCCTCAGATGAGCCATCTTGTTGTTTTTCCACTGTTGATGTGAATGCAACAGAATCGACATTGTGGCCCAATAAAGAGGACCTTCAGTCTCGAATGCGGATTCAACCCACCGTTCGGGGCTCGCAGACTCCAGATAAGCCATCAAAGAACCTTCTTCCCTTCGTGCAACCCTTGTTCTGAAAAAAAAAAACATTGAAAATTAGAAGTTCAAGTCGGGTTCGAGAGTAGTCAAAACTCACGTATTTATGACATATAAAGCGACGTGGATGAGGTACGGAATCATGTACATGTTACTCTGAGGTCCACCGCCGCCAGTGTCTTCGTGAAAAGATTTTTCTTGTGCAAATCTCAATAACAGAAGCTTGAGGTCGTGTATAGTTGAAACATGTCCTATGTCCCTATGACTAGTACTTTCTTGCAGGTAGTTATTGTGCCGTGCCAAACAGCTGGAAGACAAACGGATAATGCAGTTGGGTTTTTCACATTTTCGAAATTGTAGCAAAAAATTCCGGTAATTTTCGAAAATTTCGAACATATTCAATGTAAGAGAAATCATATAATGTTTCATTTGAATCTAAACGACTTATATTAATATTTCAGCTGAATATTTCCACAATCAGAAAGATTGTGAATGAAGATGATGATGAAGACTTTCCTTCTATTGGGAGACCCAAAAAAGTGGTGACATTTGAGAATTTCATGTTTGGCTGGATTAATGCGAAAAGTTACTAAAGGTTTTTTGATGAATGTCATCGTAGAATGAGTTCCCCAAAATTGATTTTTCTATTTTTTATTTGACTTGTCCTATACATTGTAAATGTCTTAAGGTACCAATAAATACCTAATTATTATTCTTATATTAATGTATTAAGATGAACAGCCACAAATACGCGCCAGTTGTCCTGTTAATTGTTCATTCATGTGAAATTTTCATCTCGACTTGAAACTTCCTTTAATTCCTTTTACTTATATTGATGCAAGATGATTTTTGATGAAGAATTTAACATTCTTGTAATTATCTGTTAATTCCTTCGGGAGATACCCATTCCCAACCACTGCATCATATGGATTTCATCTTCGGGTTAATATTTTTGAAATCTACAACTGATGTAACGTATTCAAACTTTAGCCAAAGAAGATAACGAACATCAACTCTCCTCAAGCAAGTACATATTATGATATTATACTGATCTCTTGTATTTTCCATGCAAATAACTGGATTTGGTATGTCTTCAATCAGTTTGTATAAACTTCAATTATGTTCGTCACATATTTTCCGAAGAGATTCAACATTGTGATAAAATACGTAATAACAGAAACTTTTACGTAGAACGGGCAACATTGCGTTGATTCAAAACCCAAAAATGTTTTGACAAGCGTCATAACCCCACATTTTCGTACTAAAGTGAAATGTGTCAAATTTCCATGGCCAACCGAGTGCTAAAATAAAACTGAATGAAGTATAAGTTCTTCGAAATGGATGTCATGATAATTTATTCATAGACAGCGTACAACAAGCGTCTTCGCTCCACTGGATATGGCGCTCGTCGACAAGATGGCGTTAAAAAAGTCAACTCACCTGGCGAAGGCGGATTCCGCCACATGAGGCCCCCAGAGCGGCAGCAGCCCGTTACACTTGGTGTTGGCGTTCTGCAAAGCCGCCGATTCCCACTCGTCCCTGGCCCTTGCCAGTCTGACGGCGTTCATGTGACAGTCGATGTGGACGATGTTGAAATGGGTGACGGTCGAGTAGCCCATCGTCTTTCGCTGTTTCGCCTCGAACTCGTCGACGTTGCAACGTTTCGTGAACGTGTAGATGCCGAGCACCTTGCTCGGCTGGTACTTGTAACCCTCGCGGCAGATGCAGCACACCAATCCAGACTCCTCGCCCAGCTCCATCTCGATCTGCTGCAAGATGGCGCTCCTCGCCGTCACCTGTCCCTTGTCGTTGGTCTTCATGCCCAACTGGCCGAGCTGTTTCTCCCGCATCGCCATCGCCAGTCTCTTCTTCTCCGACCTCGTGAACTCCCTCACCTCCTCGATCCTCTTCGCGACCGTCGCGTTGGTGCAGAGCGCCTCCAGGAGGTTCTCCGCCAGCGAGCCGACGTGTTCGTCGGACGACACCTGCTCCAGACGGTGGATGATGGGTATGGTGTCGGCTGAGGCGATGGCTAGTTGGGAATTCTCGTGACTGTGCGCGATGCCCGTCAAGAAACGTAGGATATACTTCAACGCGGCCTTCGATATGAATTCCTTCAGCTCGTCGCTGTCCGTACGTAACAGGGTGGGTTTCACGCAGGGGGCGTGCATGTTTATGTATTCGAGGGCGTCCTTGACCACGCCCAACTTGACGATGTAATCCTTCAGTGTGTTGCCGGTCGGGTTTCGCTCTATGCTGTTGGTGAGCGTGCAGAACATCTCCAATTTCTGCTGGTCCTCGGGCGTGTGTTCGTAATCGTATTTGTTAAAGTCCAGTATCGGTTTGAAGTGATTGAGTAATATCTCCATCTTCTCGTCGTTCGCGTACACCAGCGCCGCCAACACCCTCGTGAGATGGGCGAGAACGGCCTGGTTACTCTTGACGCAGGGATGACCGGTGAAAGATATCAGGGATTCTATGTATTCCGGACCGCCGAACGTTTGGGAGAACTTGACGAAAGTCTCCAACGGTTCGCTGGTGGCTTTCGAAAGGATGGTCTCCATGATCTGAAAGAAAAACGTGTCACGAATATTTTAACCAACAAGGTTAAAGGTTACACCACCTCTAACAGTTGTTCGGTGATCTGACCCTGAGCCGGATCCGACTCGCATTCTAAACATAGCTTCAAGGTTCTCAGGAAAACTTCCATGGCCCCCAGTTCGGGCTGTATCAACACCTCTTGGCATTTCGACACTTTCACGCTGAGCCTAAACAGTTTCAAGAGGACCTGGACCAAAGTTCTCGCCCTCCAGATCTTCTGTATGGCCCCCAATCTCTTAACCATGACCTAACAAATAATATCACTCAGTAACGAACTGTTAGATTCAACCAGTAAACCCACCTTTATTCCGTCGCATTTGGCGAGTACGTTAGCCATCTTGTACACTTCTTCATTGTTCACCGCTCTCTCAGTCTTGTTGTCCAAACTCTCGATGAACTCCTCGGTCGCGTCTCCCAACAGGCCCCTCATTCGATAAACGACGCGCATCGCGTCATGATCTCCCCCTTCCGCCAGCCAAATCTGAAAGGGAATGCTCGAGTAGTTCAAACGTCCCGCCGTTACCTACCGATTAAACGACGTACCTTTTTGTAAACGTCTTTGACGGCGAGGTCCAGGCTCATGATCTTGTTGTTGACCAAGAGCTCCATCCCGTTGTCGTCCTCCAGAAGGGCGACCAGCTCGCAATCTTGACAGATCTTGTTTTTGACGTCTCTCATCAGGGGACCCAGGCCAGGCTCCATGCTGGAGTACGGGTTACCGAGCATGCGACCTTGCAAGAAGTCCTCCTGTTGCGGATCCTTCTCCAGCGTTAGGAAGAACTCGCTCACGTCGTTCTCCTCGGGGTAGATCGTGGAACAAAGCCGTTCGAATATGAAAACGGGGGTGAGTATGTCTTGGAGACTGCACTTTTCGACCGTTTTTATGCAGACCGCCATGAAGGCCTTCGTCTCTTTCTGCGTACCTAAAAACGAAGTAGATTATAGTTTTCCCATTTTTTCAACCAAGACCAACGACGAACCTGTTGTCATCTCCTCCAAGAGCTCCAGCAACTTCTCCTGCGTGTCGTCGATCAGTCGCGTCCGCTGCACGACTAGTCTCCTCAGCGACAGGTATCCGTCCAGGACGTCCCCGACCAGTTTCCTCTTGTTCTGTCTCCTGATGGCCGGGTCGTCCAGGAACGACGCCAACAGCTCGGTCAGCTGGTTGAGGGCGTAGCCTTGCGTCAGGTCGGAAGTCAAGGTGGTCTCCTCCAGCCTGTGCAACTTCTTGATCTCGAGCGTTATGAGCTGCGCGATTATCTTGAGCACGCTCTGCAGCGTGAGGTACTGCTTCCAAGGGGGCTGGGCGATGAGACCCTGGTAGAGCGTCAGGAACTCGGCGGCGCTCTCGCCGGCCACGCAGAGGTCGGGAAGCCAGCAGGTCAACAGGATCAAGATCTGAAAAGCGACGAAGGTAATCACCAGTCCAAAAATTGTACTTAACCGAAAGCCTACCTCTTTCCTCCTCTCGTGAGTATTGCACATCAGCTCGATGATGTTGCAGGTCACGTGTCTAGCCAACCTGGATATCGGGTTGAACATTATAGTTTCCAACCAGCGGCTCTCGTTGAGATTCAGGTTAACCCTGGGATGCTTCCTCATCTTCAAGTTCGTCCTCCACTTCTTCAGATACTTCTCGGACAGATAATACGACCTGACTTCCTCTTTGGACGCGTCGGCTGGAATTCCGGTCGACTGGTTGGTCTCCTTGGGCAACCTCGCCTTCCAAGTCGCGAAACTGTGCTTGGGATCGTCTTTCAGCCATTTGTCCACCATCACCGTTATGTCGGTGAGACACTTCTGTCGAACTGTGGTGGCAGTGTTGGTTTTTTCCTAAAAACAAAAATAACAATTAAAAGATAAGTTCACAGTCGAAAATCGTCGAATTACCTTCGATTTCTTGGAGTTGATCTCCGGGGGTTTCATCAGATTATGCAGAATCTTGAGGCAAGGCAGGATGATGGATTCCATTATGGATGGATCTTGAGGGTTGTCGCAGGCGTCCAAAAACAGCTTCATCATACACTTGAGCTTCAGCTCCCAGCTGTTGTCGTCCCTCTGAACCATGGCGCCCAGCAGGTCGATCTCGTGCTTGATGCTGGTGCTGAATTCCAGACTGTTCACGTCGCTGCCGAGGAAGAGGGTGAACTTTTGTATTATCAGGCTGCACAGCTGTTTGGTGGCCTCCTCGTCGTCCGTGGTGAGCACGCACAGCAGCTGCCTGACCTCCTCTTGGATCTGAGCGCTTCCCCTCCTCAGATTGTTGCACACGAGCTCTTCGATGAGCTGTTTCGAGCACAGGTTCTTCCTGGTCTTCGGGTTCGTGGCCAGGGCTCGCAGCAGCGTCAGACAGTGTTCGATGGTTGCCGAGCAACAGCCGTAACACTTGGTGCGGATGCAGGGGTCGTCTGGCACCAGCTCGGATTCCTCCTGTTGCTCCTCGGACTCTTTCAGGAGCGGCGTCGATTTCTGAAGGTCGACGTCTCTGTGCTTGCGATCGTAGGCCACGATTTCCTTTCTGGAAACCAGAACTTTCTGGATTATCTTGCTGAGTTCTTCGAATGCGGTTTTACACTCGTTGCAGTACTGCTGGGCCAGAGCTTGAATCGTCTTGTTCACCTGGAAGAATTGAGAACTGCAACTTCACTGCAACAATAAAAAAAGAATAGTTACCTTCAGCTGGGAAGATACCACTACAGGAGCTGCAGTAGCAGCTGGAGCGGCGGGCGCGCTGGCAACAGTGCTCGCTTCTTCGGTTCTTCTGTCGCTTCGGTGATCCGAAACTCTCATGATCAGATTCTGAAAAAGAAAATTTCCTGCTTGACTTCCCCTGGTTAGTAAAAAAATTCAATAATCACCTCCAGCGTAGGTTTGTTGGCGATCAATTGCTTGTAAACTCTGTCGGCCTTTTCCAAGAGGGTGTTGATGTTGGAGACGGTCTTCTTTCGATCCTCATCGTTTTCTATCGGCTCGATGGCACAGCAGGGCTTGGCCAGTAGCGTGAAGTCGAACTTGGCGTATTTACAAAATCCGCAAGAGTGACATAGGAACGGATCCTTCTCGTCATAATTTATTGCTCTGAAAACAGCAAGATCAAAACTAGATCTACCACTTTCATAACTTTGTATTCTGAGTATTTCATGGTCATACTCGTACAACTTACCGACATTTGTGGCACTGAAACACATTCTCGCCACAGGTGGCGCAGACGCCTGGATTGGCCGCCACCGCGGCGCTACACCTCGGACACTGCAGGGTCTCGCTGGAGGCCTGTATGTTCTCGTAGAAATCGGCGTACTCCACCATGAAATTGCACGCGACTATCGGCAGGGGAAACTCGATCTTGACCTCCGTCTGTCCGGACAGCAACGTGACCTTCTTGGCCTTGTGCCACAGGGCCGGCTTGTTCTTCAGCTCGACGACCGCGTGCACGTTGCGGTTGTTGTAGTAGATATTTATCGTGCGCACCATCTTGGTGCGTTTAAGCTCGCCTATCCTGACCGTGATCTTGCTGATCGTGTGGCTACCGAGCAGCTTCACGATCTGCGTGGTGGTGGTGAATTTAGAGTCCACCTTGATGGAGCTCAGTTTGATGGCGGAAAAAGGCACCTCCGGGTTGTTGCACACCAGACACGGGTTCGATTCGAGGTAATAGCCCTCCAGTTCGACGAACTGGCTCATGTGGGCGTACAGGTTGGCGTTGGGATGATGGGCCAGTATCTTGTTCTGGGCGTGAAGCACCGACACCACGTTCTCTATGTACTGTTCGGTCTGACTCGAGTTAGGGTTGGTCTGGATGAATTTCAGGGAGAAGTATCCGAGCAGGTCGACGAACTGAACCGCTTTCCTGCCGTAAGAGGGTAGCAGGGGCCATAGTTGCCACAGGAGGGCTAGTTGAGATTCCTGGTGCTGCTTGTTGGAGTTCCTACATGGAAAAATGCGATAACTGAAGAGATTTCTGAATTACAGAAGGTTAGCATGTACAGTAAGTACATGATGGCCGGACGAAACTCAAATTTAGCATAAATTCTACATCAAAGAATCCAACGCGACTATTTTGACTTAAACTTAGTAAATTGCAGCCTGATCACACTGATCTCTACTTAATGAAAAAGAAATAGTTGTTACTCACTTGTAAACCGACAACACAAGGGCGTGCGCCTGCCACCTGACCTGGGTGACGTTGGTCTCCAGCATGAAAGTCTTGATGAACCTGGCGAAGGTTTCCCTGGATACGAGCTTGAGAACTTGCTCTACCAGGGCGACGCAATTCGACTCCTCGAACAGAGCCTCCGCCGCGGAATCGTCCGACTTCTCCCTCTCCTTCCTCTGCGTCGACGTTTTGCTCTGATCCGCCTTCTTCATGTTGCCGGCGCTCAAGACTATGGCGCACTGCAATAACTGTAGTACGGTGGGCGCGACCCCCTCGTCCAAGAGGAAGCTGACCTGGAGTAGATAGGCCAGGATGTCTTCGTTGTGCAGACAGAACTTCTGCCAGTTGCCGGTCCTGCTGAGAGCTATCTCCAGGCAGGCCTTCAGGTGTTCCATCAGCTCCACCATCGAATCGTAGGGGAACGACAGCGAATGTTGCACCTCCGTCTCGGGCTGGTAGCCGCCCTTCGCGCAGCACTGCTTCACGCCCTTGATGTGCGTGTCCAAGGCGTGTAGATCCCTCAGCTGCCTGTATTTCTCCTTGCTGCCGCAAATGAACAACAGCAATTTCCTGATCTGTCTTCTGACGAAGGGCGCTTGGAAGGTCATCATATACTCGCACAGATGGCGATACCAGCTGTTGTCGAACGCCTGCGCGATAGATTCCGCTACTTCCGAATGTTTGTGCACCTGATATGGTAACCTCAAGGCCATTTCCGTCACCAAGTGGGGGTAGGTCGAAAAAACGTCGGAGGCGTGTTCTTTCACGAACTGCTTGAGGAAGAACGGAGTCATATCGGGAGGAGGATGAGGCATATGTTCCTTCAGTAGATTTCCCGTGACGTTCGGTGCGGTTTCTTCTTTCTCGGTGTTCTTCCAATACTCCAACAGAGACTGAAGTAGTTTACTGCAGAAGGCAATGATTTCAGCTTTGTGTAAGACAGTGGCCGTTGTTTTTGATATAAACACCGTGTTATCGGTACTAGACGATTTCGAGGTACCGGAAGATGAAGTCGATGACTTACACCTGGACATCAACACGCTCAGTAATCTCATCAGGATCAATTGCACCTCCTTCTGTTTGTCTCTCTGGATGTAACACGAAACGTCCGGGGTGTTCAATTGGAGCTCGTTCAAGATCGTGCTGAGTAGAGAGTTCAAACAAGCCCTGTCTCTTTCCAAATGACCGTCCAGGTCGAGGGTAAGTTGCAGGACTACTTGTAGGAACGGAATCGCCCTAACACCTTCGACGTTCTTCAGTTTCGGCAGATATTCGGTCAGTCTCTCCAGCAGCTGTAACCGGAGGATGTGTAGTCTACCGCTGTTCTCCGAATCTATTTCCAGATCCATGTCGACAGGGGAATTATCCTGTTCGATTATCGTGAGGTTCAGTACGTTTGGCGTGGAACTGGTGTCGGATCTAGACACTATCGTCATCTCTTGTATGTTGTCGCCGTAAGCGGAACTTCTGCCCGATACGTTGTGTTCTCCGGTGATGCTCTCCACACCGCTACCTCCGCTCTCCGAGCCAGCGCTTCCTCCCTGTTCGGCCGGCGAGGTCCTCAGCGTGGATCCGTCGGTGGCCGCGGTGCTTCCCTCGTCGTCCGAACCGGCTGCAGATGCAGTTGTATCGCTGAAGTGGCCCGCTTCCTGGTTCTGCACGTTTTGCGCCGCCTGCGCCAGCTGATCGGCCGACAGCACCTGCAGTCCCTGCTCTCCTACCATCTCGTGATCTTGAAGGCTCAGCGCTATCGCCAGTTCGACCATGGCCTCGTCGTCTGCGTCCCTAGGTATGTTTATTATGGGCGATAAGCCCGCGGCGCCACCTAGCAACGCTTCCAACGGGTTTATGTTGTGTTCCTCCCCAGCCGCTTGCGGTTGTTGAAGCATCTGTATGGCTTCGACCGCGTCTATTTCGTACTGTATAGACGGCTGGTCTTCCTGGCTCGATTGGGTCTGTATCTGGGACGTCTTAGGTTCGTTTTTGTCCGGTAACGGGCTCAAACACGTTGGTGGGCTGGGTATGAACACCCTCCTCTTCTTGAGTTTCGGTTTTAGGACTTTGCTCAGGGCTTGTTTGGCGCTGAACGCTATAATCGGGTCTTTGCATAGTAGGAGTTGAAGGTAGACCGCTATAGTGATATTACTGTACGTATCGCAGCTGTTGAAGGCGTGCACTATCTCGACGATCGCGTAAATTATCTGTTCGGTGTGCTTCAGACCGGGCACAACGACCGGCGCCAAGTTCGTGTTATCGGGTTTTATGGTGTGGAGCGTCCACAGCACGTCCATCAACAGTAGAAGCAAGTGTTGCTTCTTGGGGTCTTTGACGGGGGGTAGTTTCAAATCTAACGGATCGTCCAGCACGACGTCCTGTATGGAAGTGTGAGAATCGGCGAATTTAACAAGGTTCTGCGGCCTAGCGACCGCGATTCCCTTCACGATAAGCACCAATCTGTAGTAACTTTCCGCGTCGATGTTCGTGGGATCGTTGGCGAAGTGTTCCGTCATCGCTATCAAGCTGGTTACGGCGTGTTGTAAGAGCGCTTGATCCTTATAGTTGTGGTACTGTTGTTTGGTTGTGTGCAGAGACGACAGCAACGCTTTAGAATAAGTCTGCACCGATGGTGGCGTAGGTAGGGTCAGAAGCTGCGTGGCGACCTTAAAAGCTGCCAGTTTATGAGCCGCCAGCTTATCGTTGGTCAGATAAAGCGAGAATGAACCGTCGAGAGCTTCCAATATCCCTACCGACAACATCTCCAATTTTGTCAAGGGTAGCATGCTGTTGTTCATTAGGTCCGCATCTACGTTGGTCAGGGTGTTCGATGAAGATTGTGCCGAGTTTGGATTGCCGGCGCTAGTCACTTCCTCGTTCTCTTCCGGCCATCCAAACAAGTCTTTGCTTTTTCCGAATATCTTTATACTGTCGACCATCGTGACGTTCTCGGGATCTTGCGACGGGCCGAACATTATCATCAGCTTCTTGTCGGCCAACAGGCTTTCCTCGCGCGAAAACGGAATGTCGAACCATCTGCTCCTGGTCACTTGGGTGCTTATAATTCTGCCGAAGACTTCCACGAACGACGGTGCCCTCTGTATGTCCTGGGTGCCGACCAGCACCCTCAGACCCGTCATCACCATGTTGTTGTCGTTATTCGTGACTTCCACCGAGAAACCCAGCGGTCTGTTGCAGGCCACGTATAGATTCATGGTGTTCAATCTGTGTTTCAATTGAGCAGCGTTATAAACTTGCAGCAAATCGTTACCGCCGATCTCCACGTCATTCATCGGTTGACAATGCTCGAAGAAATCGACGGGGAAAGTGACCGAGCCGATTATCTTGCCCGATTTCGCGTTCTTCTTCTTCCTCTGCTTGATGTGCGCTCCGTTTATGGTCGGCTGGATGGTCGACGACATCCAGAAACCGGTCTGGTCCATGTTCGCCATGTACATCTTCAGACTGCCGTCTTCGCAGAGCAAGATCAGGGTAGTCCTGAGCTCGCAGACCGAGTTGTGCCTGATCGCCACCATGTCCATGATTTTCGACTTGGACGGTACCACGCGGATCTCCTGGATCATTATCGTGTCCGGTTTCAGCATCAGTATGACGGGATTGTTGCTGACCTGCATGGCGCAGCAGATGAGACCCGGATGGTTCGGTATCTCGGTCCATTGACACAGCGGTTGTACCACTATCTTGGCTCCGTTGCTCTTGGTAGCCGTGATGTTGGCGGATATGTTGATCGGGAAAGCGACGGTTAGACTGTTGGATTTCGGCGTTATCGGCGATATGAAGCTCTTTCCCTGCACGTAACTGTAGAATAGTAGTCCCAGTGTGTGCGAGTAGTATATGCTGACGCCACCGCCGGCTATATGGCCGTTAGCATCGGCAACGTCGAGATGGTAAACTTCCAAGTTGTTAGTTACGTAGAACGACCCATGTTTCGCGGAACTTTCTTCGTTAAGAACCTCGTTGTAGATGTGACCTAAAGACGACATTAGCAGTATGTGGTAGGTCCCTTCGTCGTACATGAACGTACAGTCTCTGATCTTCCCGCTTGGTACCAAGAAATAATATTGAGGACTGAGAGAGTCGACGGCCAAATCATAGATCTTTACAAAATCGGCAGTTACCAATGCTAGCTTAGTCTGGGACCCCGGCAACCATATAGACTTGATTATGAAATTCCCAGTTTCCAACTGCGGATGTAGCACTAGATGGTCGGAGACCGAGCCGCTGGAGGAAAACGTTAACACGTGACAATCCTTCAAACCGCACACGGCTAGATAATCCTCGTTGCAGAGGTTACTTGACAGCGACAGCACCGTGAATGGTATAGGAGCCGACGACAGTCTTGTCAACGTGAGCTTCCTGGAAGACGAATCGGCCTGTTTCAACAGCGCGGACAGTTGGAGCAGCGTGATCTTTCCCTTCTCGTGCGACACCGCCAGATGTTGCCTTCTGCCGTGGGTCGAGGTCATGCAGCACATGGCCACCCGTCTCACTATGTGCGCAGACAGAAGTTGCCTTATGGTCTGTCCCTGCTCGCCCGAGTAGTTCATCCTAACGTTCTCGAAGGCGCCCTCCTGCGAGCCCAGCGTCGGCACCATCAACTGATCGCTGTTTACGTATTCTTTGGTGTCGTTGTGCAGACGACGTAGAGCGTCCAACGCCCGCATGTGGCACCCCACGGGCGAGTTAACGGCGCACATGGTATCGATGGCCGGCACCAGGGTCTGTATGAAATCGATAAGGTTGGACGCCGCGTGTACGTTGCCGAGATAACTGACGATGTAGGCTTTCGACGCGTCCAGATGTTGTATGTTGTTGTGCAGTTTCCTCTTCAGGGAAAGCCTGTCTATGGATATGGGGGACGAGGTCCTTCGGCGTAAGGAGCTCGGGAGTAGATCGTTCGGGTATTTGTCGCCGTGGGACGAATTCTTGGTTTCTTGAGTGGAGTCCAGGCTACGTTTGACCAGGGCCTGACAGGAACCGTCTTCTTTGGCGCCGCAGTCGCAGAAGAAGTTGCCGTATTTCGCGTAGCTCAGATCGTGTCCCTTGTGGCACACTTTGGCGCAAACCGAGCAGACGCCGACGCCGTCTAACATGCGACAGGTATGGCAGTGATACCAGTGTTGGTTCATGAATTCCTTCTGAGTGATTGTGAAAGTGCATAGTTTGTTGCATAGGGAATCTTCGTCGGAATCGTCGCCGCTGTCCTCTTCTTCGTTACCCTCTTCTTGCATATCCATGTCTAGATCGTTAACAGCCTCACTTTCCCAGGGCGGACTGAGAGCTCTGGATGCGGAATTGACCTGTTGCGTAACCTTCGATACTACTTCACTCACGTAATCCATGATGCAACAGGCGGCGTCTAACATGTAGTTCGGTTTGTTGGTATCGACGTCAGCCCCGATCTTATCCAGGACTTCTTTCTTGGCGAAATGGCTGTTGCACAGCGATATCCATTCGGTAGTGGCGGGGAATAAATGGGCGTGTCCTTTTCCAGTACCACCGTCTGCTAACATTATCATAACAACCATGAGGTCTACGAAACCCACACCTTCCAAGACGGGAGATAGAATGTGCGAACCAAGCGGTAGGAGCGCTTTGAGGATGGTCAAAGAGGCGTCTTCCGTTATGTTGCTACCCTTCTTGACCAGGAACGAGGTGAGCGCCTGCAACAGCTGACTGTTCTCTTGCACCATGAACTTGGTGGTCTCGCTGGAGGACACCGGGGACGAAGTCAGCGACTGTCTCGGCGGCGTCGACCATTTGGCGCCCTTACCCTGGGGCGCCTCCTCTTTCGGCGGCGGCGATTTCTCCTCCACCACCGGCGCTTGCGTCATGCTCGATCCTACTATCACCTGCTTCAGCCATTCCTGCAGTTTATCGCCCTCCACTTCGGCCAGCTTGCTCATGCTGCTGCACAGATAATTCAGACTGGGATCGGTCGAGCTCTTTTCGGCCGCTTGGAATAGTTTGTTGAAGAAATGCAGGACTCTGGTGCTGTAGTGTTGAGACATCTTCGGGTTCGAAACGCTCAGCAACACTTTGACCAGCTCCTTGTCGCCGGTGAAGAAGCTTTCCAGTGCCTGACGACCGGACGATTTCTCAATGATCTTCTCGTAGAATTTCAGGCAGTTGTGCAAGATCTTCTCGTCGATTACCGAACTGTCGCCGGACGGGGCCGATGTGTAATTGACGATCAGCTTGTAGGTGTGATTCAGCACGTGCCTGTACACTCGTTTCTGGTGCTCGTCGGTGTCCGTGTCCCCTATCATTTTTTCCAGGGTCTTCGACGCTCTGTCGTATAAAAATTCGGTTTTCGCGTTCAACGTTACGGTTATCAGAGTTTCCACAGCTTTGCTCTTGGTGTCTGTGTTTTCTACTTTGGTCGCGTGGTCGCAGATGAAATTGATGCAGCACTGGAGCAGTCGTTTCAGGGATAGATTTATGTTGAAAGGTTGCTTAGATAATGAGGAAATGTGAATGTCTACGATCTTGAGTAGGAAATTCTCCGAGGGGACTATGTCGTTCTGGAACAGGCTCTGAAAAATATCGTTGAACTAACAGTCGGGCAAAATATGGAAATAGCAATAACTTACGGCCGAGAAATCTTCCAGCGCCAATCCGTTCCACTGCTGCAGGACGGTGGAGAAAGTTTGCGGCAGCAGGATGTTCAATTCGGCGGCCAAGCCGTTGACCAAAGGGTTCTTGGTGGAAGATACGGCCAGCACGTCCTGCAGACATTCCAGGTCTTGCAACGAGCACTTGTTGGCCGCCTCGGACTGTTCCACGACGGTGTTCAGCACCGACCATCTGCTACAGTGTAAAACGGCCTGCGTCAGTTTGATGACGTGCGGGAGGAGATCTTGCACGGAGCACGCCTCCTCTGCGACCGACGTCGACTTGTTAGGGGAAGGCAGATCGGCGTTGCTCCCCGGTTCGTCGACCCTGACCTGAAGTTTGGCCAGAGACAGATCCAGAAGCATCAGATTGAAGATCGGCGGTAGATTCTCCTTTTTGAGGATGCCTGAGACGTAAAACCAATTAGCGAGGATAGAACGGCAACGTCGCAGACTTACCCTTCTTGACATCGGGCATCAGCGCGGTTAAACAAGTCTTTGCAACACCAGCGTCGTACTTCAAACTGTTCACCAGGTCCGTGACAGCCTTAAGTAACTTGTCGGCGTGTTGGGTGTACATCCCCTGCTTAACCAGACCGTCTTTTAGCCACCTGTTGAAGTTTTTGTGGCTCGTACGCGGGCCCCATATCATAGAGTGCAACATCAAAGGTCCCGGCGGTAAGTTCTCGCCCGAGCTCAACCTCTCCATGTAACTGGTGGACGGCGGCAACAGATGGAGCAACCTGTTCACGGGAAAAAAAGGATTTATTAGTGAATAGCGCGATTTTAACCTATGAACCACCACCTACCTCCAGCAGATGGTGAAACAGTACTGAGTGGCGCACAGCCCCAGACTGGACATCTTGTTAGGTCCGGTCGCCACGTGGGTCACGTTCAGTATTTCGATTAGGGCGTCCAGAAGCAGAGGATACCTCAGCTTATCGGGGGTGCCAAGGATGAAGTTGCAGGCCAGCCCGTCCAATTTCGGCGAGTCCTGATTGTTGTTCTCGAAACTGGTCAGGACGTAAAACCTGGGTCTCATGGCGCTGTCGTCGACGCCGCTCGACTTCCTCAGGTTATCCTCGATGTCCTGCCACGACGTGTACATCCTGGTCATGTTGTTCTCCTTGTCCCTGTCCGTGTTCAGGTTGGTCGAGTAGAACAGGTTCCACTGTATCTGTTCCAGGAGGGAGGAGGGCGCGTCGTACAGGTGTTTCATGATGTAGTCGAACAGCAGCAGCAGCCTGGACAGGTGGAGCAGTTGGCTGTCCCTCAGGGCGCCCCTGGCGACCTCCGAACATCTCAGCACGCCGCCGGCGAGCAGCAGAACTACCGATTTCTTCTGCATCAGGTTCAGGGAATGGAATAGGTACAGCAGGACCTGGGCGTGTTCGACGTTCAGGTCTTCGTTGTCGGCGTCCGAGGCGTTCGGGGAAGTGTTGAGCACGTTCTCGATCAGGGTGTTCACGAACCTGTGCCATATGTTGATGACCGACGCCTCTTTCTCGTTTTGGGGGCGCAGGAGGAGTACCTGTCGTCAATACGAATTCGATGAGTGATTGGAAACCCCTTCAGTTATCTGATCTATTACTTATGGCCGTTACCCAGGAAATAAACGGTTCCAGTGGCGTTAAAACCAGCTGCCCCTTTGAGAATTTGAGAGAAATATTCATGGGAGATACGTGTGTTGAAAGTAAAACTTCAAAAAATCCCCGAACGGTTGTACCGAGCTCGATGAAATTTCGAGAAGAGTTGCCCTTCAAGTATAAGTTACAAAGGAGTTTTCTTTCAAACTTAGAACTTTTATTACAATTATTACAATATACCTATTTTATATCAACAAACGCCTTACAGAACTTCAAATATAAAATTATGTCCCTCCCCACAATCACTCCTGGAACCTCAATTGCATATCTGCGGACACACTGTTGAGAAAGTTAGGTTAGATCAGTTTAATTTGACAGTTCAGTTTTCTGTGTTCTTGTGACAGCGCAGGCGTGAAGTTCCAGCACGTCAAGCCTAGGGGGGATATCGCGAACTAGACTGGAAAGCGGCTATAAACTGCACAATTCGGCCATATTTAACCCCCAATATAACTTCCGACTCACCTGCGCCAAGACGCCCAGCGTCCTCGGATACACCTGCAAAGGCCACGCCTCCGTGTTCCAGGGCGACACGCCCAGATGGTTCAACAGACAGGTCTGCAGAGACGTGAAGTTCGAATGCGTGATCAGGTTGTGGGTGAACCTGGTCAGCGCGCCTGAAAATTCGCAATAGAGCTGTCCCAGCTGCGTGCCGAAGTAGACGCAGATGGTACCGACCTCGGTTCTGGAAGTTTCCCGGTCCAGGTCTCTTATGATAGCGGCCAGAATGATCATCTGCTGTTCGGTCAGACCCTGAAAATTTTATTCCACGGTTAAGACTTTGCAGCCTTGAAAGGTGGAACTTCCGCGGTCGATCTTCGTCCTAGCCGTCTCGGGGAGGGGGAAAAAAACGATTTTGACCGTTTTTCACTGATTGAAATTAACCTTTAAAAGATGGAAATAATGATTGATTTGATCCTCAGCTTTTATACTTTCCTAGAATGGATAACCCACCTACATATGATTCAAATTTTATATTAATTCTACTTCGAAACTTCTACCTAATGTTATTTCCCTATATGAAGGACCATATTTTGTAATGAAGTGAGGCCGCTCTGGTTACAAGAATCAACACCAGATGGAGCACTGAATAGTAATTTAAATAAAACAAATCTACCTATTCAAGCATCTTCTGAAATGAAGAAATCTAACATAAGAAATGTCGAGGGAAATTCCAATAAATTCGAAAAAACTCGTAAACTACATTCGTGATAAGCTCCCCAGAAACTGGCTGTCAAAAAGTTTCGACAGATGAAACGTCATTCTGTATCTATGCTCCTCTGTCAATGGAGTATGTCGTTAGGATTGTCAAAAAATGTTTACAGATGAAACGTCATTCTGTGTCTATGATTCTCTGTCAATTGAGTCGAAAATCTGTGTTTTTGGTCGAGCAAATGACAAACAAAAAACAAAACACAACACTGGAAGCCTCCACCATCATCAATAGCTACAAAAGAAGGAGTATCTTACCTGTTTCACATAACGCATAACGAATGGGCTCTTGGAACACAGAAAGTGCTTGTTGAGGAAGGTGAATATGTTCGTCGCCAACGAGATGTAGCTGTTGGCCTCTCCCTTTTCCGGTACAATGGAATGATGACGATCCGTTTGTGCGGACTTTGTCTCCGCGTTGTCAGACGTCGACGGCGTCTTGGACTCGGTGTTCTCGCTGGGAGCGAGCGTCTCCTCGAACCAGTGCCCCAGTATCGGCTCGCTGTCATCGTCGTCGTCTGTCGTGCTCTCGTCCGAACAGAGTATCATGTCCTCGTAGTAGGTGGTCGAGTCCGATTGGCTGAAGGTGTCGCCCTCTGGCGGGTGCATGCGTTTCAGGGTGCAGGCCTTGCGATAACTGACTATGGCCAGATAGAAGAGGAGCTGATTCAATGGGGCGGCGTTTAGGATCCTTGCCACGCGCTGGAGGGCGCTGAATTGCCCCATCGCAGCCAATGGAGCAGGGTCGACCTGAAAACGATTGAATTCATCTTGCAAAATGACATTTCTCAAACTGTCATCAGCATCAACTGTCATAATGACATTTGACCATAGAAAAAATCGAAATTGTTCTATGAACCTGTCAGAAAAACATAACATTAGGATTTACAGTACCTGCGTCTGAACGGTGTTCGGAGACAAACTGCAGGCCTCCAAGTGCAAGTCCTCAAAAAGATCCGACAGTAATGTTAAAGTTCTGGTGGCCAGAGCCACTGATAGAACCCCAAATGATTGTTGGAACTTCATTAGACCTGATCGCGCCGAGTTTGTCTCCCTAGACTTGCAGGGACTTCTGCTCTTCTCCTCCCGATCCCTTACATGTGTGACCTGGAAAAAAGTTAGGTTAGCCGGAAGTTTTTTCTCGGTCTATCGACAAAATTTCATACTTTTTCTGTTCCAGATCCAGTGCTGGCGTTCAAATGGGCCTGAAGACCGGAAGTTAGTACCCAGGCGCCGGATAAGAGGTGGTTTTGATAAATGTGGCCCCCTGCCCTAGTCGAATTTTTTATGGTGTTGCCTATATATGAGTACATATTGAGAGCTTGTTCGACAAGCGACACAGCGTTAGAGTCTGGATCTTCCTCTTTAATACAAGCCTGAGCTTGGGAGGTAGCTTTCGGTGAAACTACTGTGCCAGAACTCAAGAAAGCGCAAGCTGTAGCTTGGCTTATAGCACAATATAGAGCGGCCATGCTCAAGTGACTCAATTTATCCAATTTGGTGGGCGTCAATGGTTCTAAAACCGGCAAATTGATAGCAGACATGGCCAAATTTATTTCCGATACCATTGATGACAACCTAGAAACAAATCAATAAGAACTGAATAACATTAACCAACTGTAACTTACCCATTTCTTAATAATGTTGCCTCACTATGATTTGCAGGCAAACTGAAAGGCTTGCCAGCCAAAGCTTCTTCAACTTTCGTTCTTGCTCTCTTAATGGATGGTAAATTCAGGCATAAATCAACTAAAGTATCGCCTGCTCTCAGTGTTTGCAAACTTTCAGTGTTGGATTTTAAAAACAATTTCTGGAAAGAAAAGTTATTCAGGAAAACCAATGATTAGAGCAATTCTCCTTACATTTATTTCCGAACTGGGGTCATTACTAGTTGATTCATCTGTAGGGTTTGGAAGGCTGGTAGAAGCCTGGTCTAAGGTTACAGTATGTCCATCACGAAGTGGAAGTGTCAATTGCTCTAGTATACTATTGGAAAGATCCGATCTAGTCTTAGCAGTTTCAGATTTATTACTAATTTCCTTCTCACCTCCTTCAATAAAATATATTTTTTAAATGGGTTCATCTGAACTACTTATACATGGTTTAATTACTATTCATTTTTTCTATTATACTCACCAGGTTGAGGAGGATTATGTTGAGGCAGATTTTCTCCTTTCATTGTGTTTGTCAGTACAGAAACTTCAGAAGTGGATAAAAGTCCCGTACCTACACACAATATTCGAATGGCATTCAAATATTTTTCTACTGAATTATTATTTGGATTAGCATCTATACACACAGTTTGAAGGACACTTAAAATGTATTTGAGCAGAACACTGCAGGCTGCATTTACAGTTTCAAGTTGACTTGCAGTTACTGAAAAATAGGTTAGATATTAACTCCACTGAATGGAATTTTCCAGAAGATAACAGATGATGTAGAAAGTTGGGCAGATGTTATTGTTACTAACACAACTGCTTATAGTTTTTTTCCTACTGTGGAAGGCTGTTATTGTCAAGATGATATGATAATTTCAGAGTGAAACTTACAGTTTTTACTCCTCTTAGAAATGAAGTCTGCTGCTAGTACAGCAAATGAGTTGAGGAAATTCTTACTAGTTTCCTTTGGTCTTAAGATTTCCGATTCACTGAAATAAAAACAAAAATATTCGGTTCTTTTTTCTTGACAGAAATATTGCGCATTATTTCGCCAAAACTGTCAACCTAATTCGTCATAAAAATGATACGTACCCTTTAGTTATCGCAACGCACAATTCAATGAGTTCTGTTTTAGTGGAGGATGAATAATTTGAATTTAGAAAAGGTTTCAAAATCGTCGTCCAGTCTACTCCGCCACTGCAAGCGGCCATTGCATCTGCCATTTGTAATAGATCGGTTTCGAAATGACAAGTCAATTTTAGTTTTTTTCATGCTTATCTCCAGTCACATTGGGTGTATATGGTTCAATTGGGTGTTTCGACAATATTTCAACTTTCTTAAGTCTACTTGCCCAAGTTTAATAATCAAAATGCACTGGTTCGATCAATATTCTCATAACAATTTCTATTTTTATCGTATCAAAATTTGGATTTGTCCAAGTTCTAGTACACAGAATTAAATACACAGAATACAGTTAATACACAGTTCACACAGAAAGAATATTGCTGATTCTAATTTTCTAATAAGAAAGGAGACTCACATATGTTAAACGATAAAAATTATTTTAACGATTAACGCCCAACGTAGCTCCGCTTCAGTAAATTTGGTTAGATCATAGAATAATTACAAATATTCCCAACAAATGAGAAATTTACATGGAAATTAATCAATTTCGAACAAAAAATCATCAAATCTGTAAGGAAAAATTGTTGTGGATTTTATTTCCTGACGGTTGAATGAAGGCGGTTAAACTAAAGAAAATGAGATGTCCATAACAACTTCATCCAAGTCAACTACAGAATACAAAAATTGTTATTGAATTTTGACATTTGTAACGGGTGTTCAGGTGGGGAAAATAATGTGACAGGGATGAATAAAAAATGGAATTAAAGAAATAAAAGAATAAAAAACTAAACCGGAGTCAAAAGCATTACAAGCGTTGCGTACTGAAAGGCTCCGTCCCAAAATAATAGTAGATTTCTTTTCAAAGCGGCACGAATGTGCTGATTTCTCTATTGAAGGGCATACATTTGTTCAGAGGATGAGATGGATCGTTTGTAACTTGAAAATTATTCGTTGATTTACCTATCTTTTAATCGTTTTATAAATTTTACTAGTGTACCGTTTGATTTGTGTGTTATGATCAAGATTTACTGCATATTGGTTGCACAATTCTTTTAGCAATTTTACATTTCCAGTGCATTTCATTTTAAATATGTAAGTAGCTGAAACACAAGAAAATTGATTGAATTTCCAAAATTAGAATCGCGGGAATTATTAGATATAACGATTAAGTTTGGTGTATTGATGATTAGATGAAGATAAACATAATTAACTGTGTTGACTCAAAGGATAGATTGATGGTTTAATCAGTTTTTTCTACACTTATCTAACTGTGACAGTATTTTTGATATTTTACTCACCGGCTATGAAAGACACCAGTTGATTGATAATAACCGAGTTGATGGTCCTCATAATTTTCAGCAAAATATGAGTATGTAATCATTGATAATCTCATATTGTATTTTCTTCCAGAATATAAGAGAATCACTTGATTATTAAAATGGCATCTGCTTTTCCTGATGATGCCAATGATGAGCTCTGGCGTGAATGTGCAGCTTGGCTCACTCGATGGGAAATGCTTAGGGCAGACCATCGCGCTAACTGGCCTGAGGCGTGTATTGCTGACTTAGCTAATATTCTCAGAGATGGGGTTCTGCTCTGCAAGCTGCTTCATAAAATTGATCCCACCTCCGTCGATATGAAAGATATAAACCTCAAACCCACTTTAGCACAGGTTGGTATTTATCGTTGACATTTTGGCTATTTTAGCTAGTTTCACGATTATGAGAAAATACATATCATAACTGAAAATTTGCAACTTGAGATTTGTCACTGAAATAAAATGAAAAATTAAGGAGAACTGAGTTATGAGCTGGAATTCGACCTCTCGATCTCACTAGCACCTATGACTATATAAAAATTGATGCATAGCTAACTTGCTCTTAAATTATTTATTGATTCTCAGCCCTTGAAGTCTCTAGAGCCCATTCAATACTGAAACAATCTTATAGTACTGTTAGTTTGGAGTTGTTCATTTTGGTAGATAATGAATCAGAATATATTCTTCAGAGCTTACCCAAGTGCTCCTTACTTTGATAATAATGTGTAAAATAGCATGAAATAATTATTGAGAACAAGCAATTAATGAAAATCAACCAAGCGGAACTCCTTAGTGGGAAGATACAGAGCATGATTTTGCTCAGTGCACAACAACAGTAATATTGATATGTAGTCTTTTCTCAACATTTCCTATCAAGAAATGAAATGTTATCTACTAGAATTTTTGCAGATAAGTGATTTGAAGAATGATATTATATTATTTTTTAGTTCTTGTGCCTCAGGAATATCAACGTTTTCTTGAAGGCCTGTGTTAATTCATTTGGCTTGAAAGAATCAGATCTCTTTGACTCTTTAATGCTTTTTGATCTCACCAATTTCCACAAAGTATTATGCACACTTTCAAAGTTGTCCCAGAGTCCTAAATCACTGCATAGTGGGATTCCGTAAGTCTAATCATCTTAGGTTTGCCAGAAATGTTAAACATTTGATTTTAGTGGTTTCACTGCCCAAAAACTTAAGTCTAAGGAAGAAGAAGTGATCTATCAGAGCTTGAAGACTGTGTAAGTACAGCAGTATTACTCCTTATTCAGTTCAATTGAACATATATTTCGTATTGATATGAAAAAAAAAAAATAATGCCGGTCATAAATCCAGCAGCTAGCAATGATTGAATTATTAACAACTTTTCGACTCTAAATAAGCAAACTTGATTAAGATATTCCATCAAATAATCCTTTCTAAGACGTTATATACTCGATCAGTCATTTTCAAATTTATATTCGTCCTAGAGCTTTGCTTTTCACAAAAAATTCGTGTAAAATTATTTTAGATGCTTATTCTTAGAATCCTGTATTGAGTTGTGAGTACTTCTTTGAAAAATGCTTTGTATAATGATATTTTTGTAAATAATGCACCTAAAGCTTTAATCTATCAAATTTTTATTGTTTTGTGATTTTCTCCAACAGCGAAGCAACATCTAATCCTCTGTATAGTAACTTAAGTTGGTTGAATTTCACGATAAAATCTCCGCAACCTGACGATAGGGAAGAAGAAGCTTATGATAATCTTTGTTACGTAACCTTTTCTTCAGCTCTCACTGAGGTGAGATGCAGCCTTTGCAGTGTGTGTTGCATTTACTTTGTCAAAATGGATCGGCAATTATGAAACAGAAGTTATTTACTAGGGTTAAAATAAGAATATGAGAGCATGTTCACATATAACCTAACCTAACCTTTGATTAGAACTGTCAAATAACTAACGAACTGTCAAATATTTAACGAATTGTCAAATAGCTAACGAATTGTCAAAATCGTTGGTTACCAATGGTTACAGATTTTGACAATTCCAGTGTATTAAGAGTAAATTACATCTCTGAGGAGTCTCAGCCAATAGTTTGTTCAAACATAGAAATATGCTGTTGTTTTTCCTCATTTAAACTCATTTCCGACATTTTTTCCACATACACAGTTATTGTGGGCTCGATTTAGTCTTGGAAGTTTCTAATTGCCGATCTTTTTAGTACTGGTTTTATGTTGTTTTAGTTGTTTTTCAATATTGTCCTACGTTATTGTTATAGAAACATTGTTGGAATTTCATTTTTAATTTTGCATGGCTTTTTTATGTTAAGACAACCAATGATATATGGTAGAGCCATAGAGCAGCATCATGAACCGGCAAATGAGGAAATCTATCAAGATTTGTGCTTGGTTGGTGTTTATAATCGTCATGAGGTAGGTGGATTTAGAAGAACCCAGTGAGAAAGAAGCCCCCCCTTACGAAAAAAAACTCTGCCTGACAGTACATTCCCGAACAGAATTTTTTTTGTTTTGTTGTGAATGATGTCTGCAAGGGATTTATATTCACAAGTTTATTCATTTGAAATTTCACTTATACAGGGTGCGCCAAGTAATTTGGCCTGTTAGGCGTTTCAGCAAAGTAAATCATTGTAAATCTTGATGCGACTCTCATCCGGATAACTACGTATTCGAAACTCATTTCCGGTCTAACCGGAAGTGTTACAAACCCAAAAATATTTGGGGAAGGATGGACACTGTGGACTTATTGCAGAATACCAATTTTGACGGTCACGTTCTCTTAGAACGTCTAACAGGCCACGTTATTTGAGACATCCTATATATTAGGCGAAGTTAATGTGAATATAGAACTCGATTCTTCATGTAGTGATATGGTCGAATGTAACTAATCAAAAAGCATGCAAATCGTAACACCCGTAATCTATGTCTTTACGTTCAATCGAGACTAAATTAAAAGAATTCTACGAAGTCATTTTGGCATGGATTTTGTTCTGTAGATTAAATGATTTCTTCAGTTAGCGCAACTTAGGATCTGAGAAACTTTCAGTGTTGTCAACTAATTTTCAGCCTCCTACTATGGAAAAGAGAGATTTTGTGATTAAAGAACTAATGGATACGGAAAATAATTACTTAGATGTTCTGAATAAGTTGAATAGTAACTTTGTCATCAATCTCGCTGGTAGTATGAGGCCCCAGGATCATGAGACTGTATTTCATAAGATACCTGTAAGTTCCTTCATTTTCCGGTCGTATCTTCTTCATTTTTTCGATTTGTGAAATTAATATTTCAGGATTTATTGAAAGTTCACATGGATTTCAATAAAGAGCTGTCAAGAATTCGTTATGACTCTACCGTGAGATTGAGCGCTATATTTATGCAATGGAGAGAAAGGTTTCTTGTATACGGCAGTTACTGCGCTAACCTAACCAAGGCCATAAACACGTTGCAGGAAATTTGTGATAATGACCCAGAGATGAATAGTTTAGTTGAGGTGACCACACTCATTCCCAAGTATTGAAGCTCTTTATCAATAAATTTTTGTTCTAGTCCTATGAAAAAGCAGCCAATAATGGAAAATTCAAATTAAGAGATGTCCTTTCAGTTCCTATGCAACGAATCTTAAAATATCACCTTCTGCTAGAAAAACTTATTGAAAACACTGATGTGGTGAGTTGAGCAACCGTTTCCACCTCGTGAGATGTGTCATTTGTCAGCTGTCATTGTCAAATGTTACATTTTGTAGAACCACGAAGAGTACAATGATCTCAGGAGAGCGAGAGAAGCAATGATAGACGTCGCGGGTTACATTAATGAAGCTGCAAGGGACAAGGATCATCTGGATGTCATCGCCAATCTTCAGGAGAACATCATCGAATGGTCTGCCGGAAACGACATCAATTTGTCGGATTACGGCAGGCTGATCAAGGACGGCGAAATCAAGTTCAAGGCTCACGATGACCAAAAAACAAAGAACAGATATGTTTTCATTTTCGACAAATGCATCTTGATCTGCAAGCAGCAGAAGGTGCGCGAGTTGAATGTCCATTCAATACACTCTCTCACGAAGTATTTGTAGGGTCAGCAATTTGCATTTCGAGATTTGATAAACATAGCGGATTTTCATGTGGACGAGGCGCACAACAGGGCCCTTCTTAACAGGGAAGCGAGGTGGTCTTACAATTTTCATTTGGTTAAAAACGACACCAATACGGCCTACACGTTTTTCGTCCGATCCATCGAACTTAAAGATCAAATGATCAAGGCCATAAATGATGCATTGTAAGTGTGAGAAATGTGAGAATCGATTAACTTACATGAAACTATTCTACTGTATTTTGCAGAGATAATATACGTCCGTCGGCTTTCAAGCGAACAAACCACTGTTTCGAATTGCAGACCTTTCAGAAACCCGAACAGTGCAACCATTGTTCGAAATATCTCAAAGGTCTCATATTCCAGGGTTACAGATGCTCGACATGTAGGATAGCCGTTCATAAGGGCTGCCTGTCAGCCGCAGGTGAGAACAGATCTTTCTGAGATTTGTAAAAATTAGTGCTCGTTCACAACAATCTCTAATACCGGATCCAAACGTACACAACAATGTTGCGCGCTCAGCTTTAACAAAGTTCTGGGGGCGTGGCCTGCGTGTAACTTTGGCAACGCAGCCGGTGGGCGTAGCCTGTTTGACTGACGAAATGTCAACTGTCAAATATTATTTCATGATCGAATAGAAGTTCGTTGTGAATGGACCATCAGTTTGGTGAAGGGATTAATGATTTTCTGTGTCCTAGGCAAATGTGGAGGTTCGGGATCGTTATGTTCGATGTCTTCTTCCTCTTCTTCTCCTCAAAACAGTATTATGAATGATGAAGATGCATACTTGCGGAGTAAATTATGGTTTGTCGGCGAAATGGACCGGGAAACTGCCCAGAGGGTCTTGGAAAGAAGGGAAAACGGAACGTACCTCGTTAGAATAAGGCCTAAGAGTGCAATAGCTGATAAATATGCCCTCTCTCTTAAGTGAGTGATGATTTTTCCTCCCCTTTGCGGATTCGTTATATAGAATCTATTTCAGGACTGATGATTCCGTCAAACACATGAAAATCTGTAGTGGAACTGATAGCGGAGAAAAAAAATACTACCTTTCGTGGTCTAAATTTTTCAATAGCATCGAAGAACTCATTGTCAATTACCAAATATTCAGCTTGAAGGAAAATTTCGAAAGGTGAATATTTATAGGTTAGGTTGCGACAGTTTTTTGACAGATGTTTTTAGGTTAAGTGAAAATACCAGGCTACTATGGCCTTACAAGCAGATATACGCCGTCGCCATCAGAAATTTTCAACCTCAAGATTACGTACAGATGCCTCTTAGGGAAGGCCTACGAGTTATTATTATTGGAAAAGAAGGCTACAGGGAAGGATGGTGGAAAGGGAAGACAGATCTGAATAATGTTAGTTCATTCATTTTGGATTGACATGTGTGTATTGGAGAGTCAATGTCAATTGTCAAAATCGTTGGTTACCTTGGGGCAGGCAAACTTTTGGACACTTTGCCTGCCCCAACAACGACAAACAACGATTTTGACAGTTCGTTAGAGTGCCCTTTATGACCTAAATTTTCGCATTCTATGGTTGGGTAATATGTTTATTTTACAGATTGGATTTTTTCCAAGCAACTGTGTCAGAGAGGAAGGTGAAGTAAGGTTCGATTAATTCCACAAACTAGTCAGATCCTGCAATAAAACTCAATGTATATAGTGATTTAGTTATTTCATGAATTTTTATATAGTCTAGATATTGAAATTTTCATATTTTTATTGAAATTGTTATCCTAAAATATATGATTACCGTAATTGAGTTTTTTTTATTTTCCTCATCACAGTACTGACTATCGATTCATCAGTAGTAACTTGAGTACAGATGGCGCTGGGTTATCGATTAGGAGGCGTGGTCTCTTACGATCTCGATAGCGTTGCTAGGTAACCTCCATTAATACACCAAGGGATTGATAGATGTCACTCGCGCTAAATTTAATACTTCGAATAATTCGATCTTTCAGTTGTTCCTAACTGAAATCAATAAATTCTTTTCAAATAAAGAAAATGTACCGTTAGAACCTTTTGTGTGTACCTAATTGGCGCGTTATAATTGATTTGATGGTGCCTCAGCATGGGTATATGTTTACTTTAGGCATGCTAGGGTCCCAATTCAATTAAGAGGAAAATTATTGACCATAAATTATTCACAGTTCGAGATGAAGTTTGTTTTATTGAGTAGATCGCGTTACATGTGGCAGTTAATAAAATAGAACCTATTACTTCTCTTTTAAAGCTTATCTATTGAATATTTTAGAGTTCCTGTATTTGGGTTAAAAATAGGAAGCCAAGGAATTTATCTTTAAGCCTCGTGTATTCCAAAAATAAAGAATAAAAAGAAAATATTAAGTAGAACAAGCAGTATTTGCTTCCTATTAAGATTGGAGATTTAATTCTCACAAAAATGCACCTCCTAATCTTACAATATACCGGGTGTTTCCGGAGAAATTCAAGTGTTTTGAACTTTTTATCCGGTCTCAGTAGTTTTTATATGCCTAATAAAAAAAATTTAGATGCGAGGATTTTATTTCGAAATCCAGTCAATAGGGTTTTGAGGCGCACCTTTCGGAGTTAGATCTTCTGGTTCACTTTCATTAATCAATTCGAATAATGTTATCCTTCGGCTCCCCCAAAAAAATTGTCCTTTTTTATCAGCCTCACATGATATTTCGTCTTGGGTAATCCATTATCCATGTTGCGTAACTTGCTCACATAGCAAGGCTCTTTATTTGATGAGGTTCAAAGAACTCGACTCACCTCGCCATATAGGTACTCAAGAAATTATCTGCACGTGTCTCCTCTGAAAAATGATGATAATTCACGATTATTGATATAAGCCCATGGTGCTCAGAAAAAAACAGGGATTTCATGTCTCCCAGGTATGCAATTTAAATAATGAAGATAAGGACTCAGAAAACTTGATATAATTTGAATGAAAATTGGTTTCTTAATTCATTACCGGTAAGTGAGCCAATGAGTATATCTATTCTGTTGTCTCTTGCCTATATTCTTAAAGTTGAAGAAGATCTGTGGTGAGTAGAGCTGTATTTTTCATGAGCGTCAAGTAAATGATAATTAGAAAAAAATCTATGCATTTTAAAGATACCTATCTATACTTTCATTCTAATTTCATTATTCTCTCATGTTGGCTGTATGTATTTATATATGTATTGTATTAGCTTCTTTTTGTAGCCTTGTAGACTCTTTTTATGATGTCAGTTCATTCTGTTATAATCAGGCCAAATTGTTTGCAAAAACATTTCATATAAAGGGGAGATGTTAGGATCTATGTTAGGATCTCAAGATCCTGACTTATAAGTCAGGATCGCTCAAGCAACTTGACAAATCCTTCTGCCATCGGTTACGACCAATAGGAGCAAGGTGGTCCAGGATATCTGCTTCAATTTTTCATCTTGCAGACTTCTCGTTAGCCTTGGTATCGGAAAAACCTATCTCGATCATTTCTGTCGGATATCTGACATATTATCCTGCAGATTTGTCGGAAGCAATGCAGCTTCCGGTTCTTGGAGGTTCACGTGACCGTTCCTCCTCCATATCAGTCGCGCTTCGAGCCAGCAGGACGTTCGGCGTGTCAGTTTGATCCTGCAGCGTGCGCGGTAAGCCCGTTCTGCCAGGACAAGTAGCGAGCGCGTCTGGAAAATCTGCCCTGCTTGGGAAACTCAGCGGTCGGTTTTCCCGGTCGCATCACTCCCGGAATTTCCACGATATTTCAAATTTTCCGTGCGTTCATATTCGAGCAATGGTGATTGTGTCTTTTTTGGTCTGCTGAAGGCGAGTTAATCGAAAGGTATATTCAACAGTTTGATCCGGGAAATGTGGGGAAATTTTCACCTGTTATCTCCCTAGAGCATGAATGTTTCCATGAATTTTTTCGGGAATTTAAAAAAATATTTTATTTTCATTGGATTTGCAGGTAGATTCAGTTAGAATTTTTCACAAATCGATATAGGTACTCTCAAATTGAATACAATATTCATGCGGCAGTGTTTCAGAATATCTTTATTTTAACCAGGAATATAATTCGGGAATTCATCCAACATTATATAATTTAGGACAGGGTGTGCGAAAAATACTGTTAATATTCTTACAAAAAACAGGATTTCCATACCATAGTCTTCGAGTGTATGAACATACATATTGACATCAATATGATTTTATTAAAGGCTTTTTGGTATTCATGTCGAATTTCAACGATTAAAATCACGAAATTGAAAATAAAAATCCTCTTATATACAGTGTGAAACTAGATTTCTTTTCATCCCATTCAATTTATGCCCAGAAGAAGAATAATCACTTATAATCTAGCAGAATCGAAATTTATAAGAAATTATCTCCGAATTTTTCCGAAAAAAGGCAGAAGTATGCCGTCCAAACTTACCCTTAAAAACTACTGTAGATGACCACAAATCTTCTCATTCTCTATTATACTTCAATCCACTAATTATGGGTGATAATTGACGAAAGGTCTAAACAAAATCTTACATCATAACAATAATCATAATCATAATCCAACCTCCTGGAACTCAAAAAAGTTCGAAAGTTTGATCCACTACGATATTTTTCCAGGCATCGATATCATCTGCTAGGAGAGATTCTTTATTGAAGATGGAACTCATGGGAGATAATCAAAATAATCAAAATTTTCAGTACCTACCTCGTTTATACGCTCAGTATCTACATATTCTCCACTTGTAGCTGACACCCTGTATTCACCCAGTTATTAAGGCTGTTTGCATAGACCTTTTAAAGACAATAAGCCTAACGTTAAGGCTGAATTAAGTCTCTGATTTCCATAGAAGTTAGTGTAGCAATAATCACTGAGATAAGTATCACATAGCTTCAAGCACGCCTTATAAGTCGACACAAGGCGAATAGCTTTTATAGTATGTACTTAAAAACAGGGTTCATGGTTCAGAATCCCAAATTTTGATGTAGGATACAATCAACGAAACAAGAAACAAATCATTTCAGGGAACATCAAATTCTCTCAATTTTTCCGGTGTACTACTGACAAAAGAAACAATGTGCTCCTATATGTCGTTGAAATGGAATAAAAGAGTACTAAACCCAAAAACGTCATCGTGATCCAAAATATATGGACCCATGCATCAGGCGGAAATAAACCAAGAGCAATTGAAGATTCAGGCCAAGGCTCCCTTCGCCGTAAAATTTTATAGAATCCAGCCGGTAATCAAAAAGATATAAAGCCATAGTGTAAAGGCTATCTTTGCGAGATACGACTAACTTGATCCTTCAGAATGAGTTGTCACTAGATATCAGTCACGTAACTTAGGAACACGAAAGTAACGGATAAGTTATTCAAGACAATTCTCTGGATGTTTGAGTTCGAGCAAGCCAACTTTGAAGCATGCGAACCTTTTGAAGGGATGAACACAGAACAAGATGTCGATGACCTAACAGTGAATCCATTCCATTCGCTCCTGTTTGGGACAAATATGAATAAAACAATGATCTTGCCTCCAATTTCCGCAAATGTTGGTCATTAATCTTGTTACTTCTTGTTATGAATTTGGAGTAATGTTGGGAAATTTTACTGTGGTCATACAGAGCGGTAATACGTACCATTGTCACGCTATTCTATGAGAAAATTATACATCTGTTCTACATTCTGCAGTGGAAATTAATGCAAATGTCAAAGACACATTCCGTGTTATTCTAACCAGCTGAGCGAAAAACGAATTGATGCATGAAGAACGAAGAGAACCCAGATGCAGGGCGAAAATGACGAATAACAAATGAGGGATGGAAAATTTACAAATTTAGGGGAGAACTAACTGAGACTTCTGGATAACCCTGAGATATTTGGATTCAGATAGCTGACGTCTGAAGGATGGTATAATTAGGTGAAGGATAATTCTAGGAGATTTACCTAGATGGGTTCGCTTGGCTGAAGTGTAGAATTTATAGCAAGGAATTTATTAAAACTGTGCCAGGTATTGCTGATGTGCGAAACAGGTAGCTCGACCTCATCCCTGACATTTGCATAGAAACTCGAAAAGGGATTCACCTTATCCCTTTCCCTCTCATTCCAAATGTAAATGAGACGCAATTTGCTATCCTTACACAGCTGTTCGATACATTCTTCTCCCTCATTGAAAATTCAAAGGTCACAACAACTTGAATAAAATGAATACATAACAAAAACAATTTGCTGTATTTCATATTCCATTGTTATAATTTATTCTCCATCTAAAATCGGAGCGAACCAAGTTATTACTAATTGGGGAAGCTGTGAGGAAGAAATTTCGTCGTGCAGTTATTAGCTGATCTTATGAGACGGTTGTAGCTCTTGCTCTCCCACCCCCACAGAGTTAAACCTTCGTTTATCCAACATACTTAATTAGGGGCTTCAAAAAATCGTGTGTTAAACCCCTGACAATTGATCCACAATTGAATCTACTCTTCTACTCAACACCAGATGAACATGCATGACCAATAGCCCATTACCGCACAAACGGACCCCATAAAATATCATACATCTACAAAAATGAGTTTTTGAGCAGTATATTTCAAAATCTATGTAGTATATAGTAAGAAATATGATCCAATATGGTAATGTTTTGTTGAAATTTCGAATATATATTGAGAGCTGAGAGCTTAAATTGCCATTGACTCTAATGCATTATACACATTTGGTTTTAACTTGAATTCGCCCTAAAATTAGGTTAAATGATATATCATCGATGCGCTTTCACCATAGAATTCAGGTCAATTATTGAAACAAATAGAATGAGAGTTCACCATTTCAAATATTCAATTTCGCTAAGAACACGTCCACAAGAAGCAAGAACAAGAACCTTTATTGAATCGGAAAGCTTCTAGTACTCTTCTATTTTCGGCCAACCCCTACTGCGCGGTAATATCGGGGCAAAAATGAGAATTTACCCCCATAAACAACTAAACATGATTTCCATTTCGAGCACAGCATGGTCTTATATCAAACCACTATATACGAATGTATTGCGGAAAACCCTGTGGCGAATATCACAATGAAGCTCGACAAAAAGTAATAAAACTTGGGATGCAGTTCTTCAGCTTTAACGTATCGCTATATGCCTGGAGAGGAGGAAGAAGCAGGGTTTTCACTGCCTCCTAGATGTATTTTCACATACGTACATTTCAAAGCACTTTTCCATCGTTTCATTCTGCGGTTGTGAATTGGATTAAGTGATGTGGTTTAGAATCTGTATACTCGAGAGAATTTGAAATTAAAATCTTTCCTTCCACCAACATTTTTTATTGCCTTCTCACTGCCGTAAAATGTCTGCTAAATTTACTTGCTTTTCGACGGTGTTCTGGTTTGTGAGTAAGTTCAATTTTTAAGGGTCTCTATCTAAACAGGGGATGTTCGAAAACCATCGAATCATCCCGTAATTTTTTACGCATCTATTCATTTATACCCTCCATACTTTTTTATCCGATATGTTTGAGCCCCTGATAGTCCCTCCTGGCACTAACATAAATTCGAAACGGAGACCATAATATCCTAGCATCCGACGTTTTTATCGAAGTAAATATGTATATTTTATAGTGGTGCTTTGGGAGATCAAAAGGTAGGTAACGTCTAACCTGAAATTGGGGCAGCAACCCCTCCATAAAAACTTACATAACCGAAAATAATAAACAAAATGGATAGGTCCTGGCGAGTAGGAGGAAAGTCATGCATTTCAAATTTAATCGCAAAGGGTCACTCTTTCGGATTGCATAAGCCATTTTCCCATTACCTAATGGGAACCTTAATAAGATGGAAGTAAGCAAACGATTCCAGTAGTTCTCATTTCCCTACATTACCGTTGAATATTAATTTTATTATGGTACGAATATGAGATCCTCAGGATTGCGAGGTCACGATCCTTGTACAGGTTAGGTGTTCGATATGGGTGGTTGAATTACTATTGACATTCATTTCGTTGAATGTGCCAAGGTTGGAGATCTTTTGATTGTATACAACATGCATGAAATACATAATGAAATAACTCGGCGTTTACGCCACGTCATCATTTGAATTTATGTAGGAAATGAAACACGAAATACCAGGCCAAATACATTCCAACCAACCCCTGGAAAGGGTAAGACTATTTCGATCAAACAATGAGTTAGGTTTACAAATATCAAACCGGTTCACGATAAACTTATAAGCCCCTTTTTCCAAGTGATTGACGAATACTGATATTTCAGATTGAAAAAATGATTAATCCCAATCAAATTTAGCCTATATATCACTCAGACAGAATTCAGCATGCTAATGGTAAAAGAATTTCCATGTTCGGTTAAGTATATCCAGAGATTACTTCTTACAAACTCATAAACTTTACCCTCTACCCCTTTATACTGTTGGTAGAGATTGTAGATGCCCCGAGACTGAACCATGAAGAACACCTTGAAATATAAACTTCTCGTGTGAATGGTTTTGAAAATTCACTTTTCTGATTTCAGGCATGACCATGATGAAAATAATTTACTTTGATTACCTGACAATGGTCCTGTTGAAAGTTCAATCAGCAGGGCATTAAGTTACAGGGTGCCAATTTCCGAATTCGGTTATTATAGAAATTATTCCAATCAATCGTATCAAACACATGTGGCAACTTCAATTACAGGCACTCTGATTGGATTTCAACGGAAATGAATTACTCGTACCTACATATTGAACTAGAATTGGGTTTGAGTGTGGTTATGTTCCAGCGGCGATTGAACACAATGTTGGCAGACCTGGGCGGAATTCCAGTGGGATTTCTGTGAAGGTTAGATGGCGTTGGACCAAAAGTGAACAACGTGAAGCTTCAAAGGAAATAGGGCTGAATGAAAAGTAGTTAGAGTCTAGATTTTAAAGAGAGTTGCTTTGTACTGCAACGTTCAGATGTATTATGCCCCCATCAGAACTGTTTTCGCATTCTGTCACCAAGTGATCTGAAAGTTCATCTTTCTTCCCACAGAATCAGCATCTGCTGGACCTGTTCTCATTAGGTGTTTCTTGAGGCGACAATGTCCTGAAAGGATTCCAGTAAGGAGCTGCTAAGACTGCTAAGATCCAGATAGGTACTTCTGAGATCTTGTAGTGTTAAAGATACCAAGTGGAAGGAAAATACTCCACAACAAGAGATATAGAGGGTGGAGTACCCCAAGGATCAGTACTTGGGCCACTTCTGTAAAACCTATATATTCACGATATTCCGAAGAATCCAAGAACCATGCTAACGTTATATGCTGACGACACAGGCATAGCAACTCGACACCGCAACCCAGAAGTAATAGAACGAGTTCTACAAGAAACGATTGACGAAACGAATGACTGGTGCATAAAGTGGAAAATCAAACTCAATGGACGAAAGAGCCAAGCAATATTACTACAGAAGAGAAGACTGCGACCCACAACGAATCTAGAAGTTGACGGCGAAGAAATCGACTGGAAAAATGAAGCCAAATATTTAGGAATAACGCTTGACTTACTTGGAAAAGTCATATCAAACAAGCAATCGACAAAACGAAAGCAGCGATGAATAGACTCTACCCTCTGATAGGAAGAAGAAGCGACATGTCGAAAGAAACAAAATTGAAGATAATCAAAGCCGTTGCTAGGCCTCAACTGACTTATGGATCAGTTGCCTGGGGTTTCGCGGCAAAGAGCCACATCAAAAGAATTCGGGCCACTGAAAACAAGCTGCTACGATGTGCAATAGATGCACCTTGATTTGTCAGGAATAGACAGATTCATAGGGACCTAAAATAGGAAACCATGACGGAATTCATGAACAGAGAAGCAGAGAAATTATTCGAAACAGCGAAAAACCATCCGAATCAAGAACTCAGGAAACTAGTGGACTACGACCCAGAGGACAAAAGGAGAATGCGAATTTACCGAAGGAGACCAAGAGATCAATTAAAAAGAGATTAAAATGGGAACAGAAACTTATTGAACAATCCAATAAAGTGTTATCCAATAGAGGATAAACACATAAATCCCAGCACGATAGTGTGCGAGAAGAAAACCGACTAAGAGATGAACGGTTTATAGGCAAATGCCCGGAACCAGTATTCAAGAAGCAGTTAAGGGTTTTAAGTGGGTCTCGAGCTCAGGAGAGTGAGAATCCCCACACTTGTTCCCCCTCAGGAGAGGGTGGTTCGTCTGATTTGCAGATTTTCCCCCTGCTACACCAAAAAAAAAAAATGTTAAAGATACCAAGGAGTATTTCAGCCTCGGCAGATGCCTCCAGTGTTTTTTTTTCGGTTTTTCCTTCTCCTTAAACTTTTTTGTGAAGGTACATTCACCTACAGCACAGAAAGGTTCCAGGCCAATGAAAGGAGTTCCTGGCAAGAATATTGGCCTCTGTTTAAGCAGAAAGTTTCGTCAACTAATCAAATCAAACTTCAATAAGAAGAAAATACGAGGATTAGTCTTTGTTATGACATCGTGTCGAAACTTATGAGCCCAAATCCGTGCTGTGGTTACTGACTTGATTCGAACCGAAAACTAAGTACCGCAATTCTACCCAAATCGTAAATTTCCCCCTATACTCCTCCACGCCGAAACCGCCAGGTCAAACTATCCAGTTTCCCTACCCTTCATTAGCTCCAACGCCAACGTGTAAAATCCTCATTTGGGACGTCGCAAAAGTCCCGAAACCAACAACGAGATGAACGCCGGTATCTGATGAACGGGAAAATGACCCCCTTGCGTATTTTCCCTCTCTTTGACCCTCCAGTTGACCTACATAGCAAATATGCGTGTTGGACAGAATCCGCGTAGGGTTCCTCGATCCCACTTAACAGCCACCTCAAGGACCTTGGCCATCATTACGTATCGATTTTGGGGGTCTGATAAAATTAGGGGATGGCCCTTCCGAGATCGCGGATCCGAGAGGGGGATGAACCGGGCCCGTTTTAATATTAAATAATTGAATATTGAGTTGAATCCCAGGATCCGAAATTGACGGAGTGGAAGTGGCAAGTTGAGGGATGGGGAAATGAAGGGAATTTGATGATAGCGAAAGGGATGATTGATTTGTTTCACTGTACCATTCAAAACGTGAAAAAAAAAGGAGATGGATGTCCGAATCGGTTCTAATTTAGAGGACGATGAGCTCTGTATCTTGGAATAAACAAACACTGGGGCATGAGAAACGCTACAACTAGAGAAGGAACGATTAATTCGACTCAATTGGAGTATGCTGTAGTAACAAATGCATGAATTCTTTCCTTTATTGACAGAAATCCTAGCTGAATACCCTCAGACCTTAGGAGGCTCCTCAAAAACCAATTACCAACACAATTTTTTCACAAAGAATCACCTCTTGATTTATTTCGCAACTATTCATTGACACCCTGTATAAATCACTACCTAAGCATGTATCCAATCCGAAGATTCCATAGTAGAATATCACCAGTCAAATACACTCGAAACCCGAGATGAAAAGCATGACTGCCTCTCGAACTGGGGATCGTGAAGTCATATTGGATTGAACGGATGCAAAATTAAAAAAGTTCGAGATAGCTACATCTTCAGGATGCACGAACTTTCACTGTATCTCGCGCGAACAAACAGGTGACACTCCTGGAGGAGTCTGCAAACTTCTAATTGCTTTCGGTTCGAACAGATCGTTTAAAATGAGCCAGTGCTCGGAAAACTGTGAAGGCGTAACGAGAATGGATTGAAACCAGATCCAATCAGATTTTTCAGATTAATCAATTCATTTTCTACAAGCATCAATCTACAACTCAAGTGGTTACGAGGAAAGTTGGTCGGTGGACGGGACTCCAAGTGCTCGCTCACCTTCTCAATCCTTACACGTATGTTGTGTGCAATAAGTGATACTCTGAATATGGGACATATGTCATTGTCCTGGAGGAGTCTGCAAACTTCTGATTGCTTTCGGTTCGAACAGATTGTTTAAAATGAGCCAGAGCTCGGAAAACTGAAGGCGTAACGAGAATGGAATGAAACAAAATCCAATCAGATTTTTCAGATCAATCAATTCATTTTCTTCAAGCTTCAATCTACAACTCACGTCGTTACGAGGAAAGTTGGTCGGTGGATGGGACTCCAAGTGCTCACCCAACTTCTGAATCCTTACACGCATGTCTGCAATAAGATGTAAGCTGAATTAGAGGAAATATGGGACATATTCCATTATCTTCGTCTAAGTTTCGATCTGGGAGGGATTCAAACGCACTGGCGGTCCTACGGGAGGGGTAAAGGGGGTAATTATCCTCCCCAGAGCCCATAACGAATTTGATTTTTTAAATTTTTCATATGAAACAGTGTATAGTTCAATTCAGATCGTAACACTTGTTGATATTCATATCGGTGGGTGGTATGCATCTGAATTAATTGTTATTACTTAGTTTTTTTTCCTTTTCCTCACTAAAACGATCAACGCAATACGAGAAGTGGATTAATGAAGTCTGGACAGAAGAAATTTGAAGATCTGGAGGTCAAAACTCTCCGGATTGATGTTGAAATCTCTGCTAAGTGATGATGTCTTATCTTGTTTCTTGTTGTTCAGGTTGGCAACAAGAACCGGCTTGTGGAAATGCTGGAGTGTACCATCGCCCACGAAATACAGATTGGGTAGACAGCAGATAAGCTTTTTACCTGGTTTGATCGTCGTAACTCAGACAAAAATAATTTTCCAGAACATAAGGCACGCAAACGAGAAACCAATCTTTTTCTTCCATCTATCCTACCCAAAAACGGGCCCACGTCTTTTTCTGGTCCTGACGTCTGAAGGATTCCTCAGTGTCACGTTAATAATAAGTTACCGGCTGATGCCATGGGCTTGAGAATATCTTCCCGAGTCATATTTATGGAATCGGTCTGTGAGATTCCTTCTCCTATCGATTTACCTGTGTTGGAATACTATGAGCTTCGCTGAAACGTTATCCTATGAATTTAGAGGGTCCTGTTACTGAAATTTGTCTGAATAAGGTCGAGTTCAGGATGTTTCGAACATGTGAAATTAGATCCTATACGCGTATACGCAATAATTTCTAGTATCATGATAAGAAACTCTACACGATAGATGCAAGTGCTCTTGAATAGGTTACACGAACCTGAACCACTGAAACACCAATTACAATTTCGAAGTTTTCAACTAATATGCTGGATAAAAAGAAATATTTGTTATTATACAATCTGGGTGTGACTTCGTTTGACAGGATAACCAATGAACAGTCAAACGATGCCGACATATCGTGATAAATCTCTGTTAAAAAATGTTACATCCACCCTCGAGTGTAATCAATATAAGAGCAGATATCATTATACCAGTAACCAAATATTTGACGAAAAAACGAAGCCAATAGGATTAAAATGAGTAAACGTAAGCTACGACTCGCTGTCCGGATATCTGGGACTTTATCATCTGGATTCAGGTTGTTCCTGAATTTCTCATTAGCGGAAGAATATAGCAAATACTCGCAGGTCCTACCTACAGAAAATAACCCGGATGAGGAACTCGATTCAAAAGCCCAGAGAAATTCCAATTTAATTTTGCGGACGCTATCTTTGATTGCTATTCGGAATTTGTGAATGAATGCGGTATAAAGGAAAGGCATTTAATAGTATTTGATGGAAAAAATCGAAAAGTAATATGATCCTTGGCAACAGTAACTTTTTTTCGTTTGCGACGTTTGTGAGTTTTTTATGTTGCTCCATATTTTGTCTCAATAAATCTTTATTCTTTGACGCATTCGCTAAAAGCATGAAGAATTTCGATATTCAACCGGAAATGTTTGTACGAACACAATAAAAAAAAATCATGATATTCCAATCAATCTTGAATGGGTCGACTTTAAGATTCTTTTCTTTGTTTCAGATGGAGAAAGTGTCGAACTGAACGAGTGCTTCAAATTGTGTGTTGTTTGATATATAGTGGGTGTTATTTATCTACAGCAGAATGACGGAAGACTCTGGACCAAATCAACCACCACAAACACAAACACAAGTCGATCCGTAAGTAAAAATTTTTTGCTTGTCTCTTCGATAATCCATTCCGATGGGTAGATTGGCGTAAGTCACTCTGACTTTAGCTAAAATTTTCGGGAAAATGAAGTTGTTATCATTTGACACTTAAATTATGAGAAGAAACCTTGAATATTCATCCACTCGAGGGGAATCTTTTATCTCAGTGTTCGAATACCGAATCTCATCAATCAGACAATCTTCCACGAGGACTTCATTTCCTTATCCGCTTTGAAGGAGCCTAATTTTCATACCTCCGTGGAGAAAAGGTTGAAATTGAAATGAAAATTAGTCTGAATGAACCCATCTGCGTTAATTGGGTTGTAAAATTAGCCGATTTTCCGGGAAATGGAAATAATTAACATCCTTACAATGGTTTTCACGGTCAACCCCAAAAAAATTTAAAAATTTTCGGTTGTCTGGAAATATTCCGAAAAAAATTCTGATGGAATATGAATCTTGTAGCGTCTTTTGATACGTCTCTCATTTTCAGAGCTAACGTGAAGCCAGCAGATAACAATGGAGATTCTCTCAGTTCACAAAGGTGAGTCCTGATTGAATTCTTCCCAAGAACACTTTGACGCACAGAAATTCTTGTTCCCTTGGGGTGACGGCAATAGGCTTTTAGGGGCATTAAGTGGGAGGGGGTGTCTTTTCGTCCATCCCTCCTAGGGGGTTCTCTCGGGAGGAAGTATAATATTTTATGCTATAAATGGACGAGACGTGTATCGATAACAACAATAACTTAAGTAGTGTTTTTCCCAAGTAACAGAAACAAACTGAAATATGTCTGCAAGAATCAACATTTAAAAATTCTGGAACTTTTTTTGAATATACTCAATGTTTCTTAAAACAAGCACCCTTTCCATTTTAATTTTCATTCATTGACTACCCATATTAACGCAGAGATTTCCGCCTTCATTAAACAACCCATGGAAACTTGGAAAATTCCCGAAAACCCTTATCATATTCCCGTTTCCGGAATTAATACAGGGGTTTTGCTTTCGTCGATTCAAATTCGCTGGAGGAGGTAGCATCTAACTATATCCCAAGGGTTTCCAAGGAAACAGGGCTTCTGCCGTGAAAGGCCAGCGAAGTTTTCAATTAAACGATGATTGTGTCTGTATATAAACGGACCTAGTACCATAATTATCTCTGCTGGTGTTTTTCTCGGTGATTGCGAATGGTTTTCCCGGGAAATTTGGCAGTAAACGATGACGAATACCCTCAATTCTCTCTGAAAATAAACCTGGGCTTATTCTTTTGGTTATTTCATTCACTGAATTGAATTAAGGATATATCAAGTAAACCACATTTCATGATTCTGAGAAATTTTTATTTCATGTTGTCCTGCTGCAGACAATACCAGAAAATTAGCTTATCGTCAATCGTAACTGAAGAGTATAATTTCATGAACACCCAAGTGGGCTTCTGTCATATGTATTTTTTTCATTAGAGACTGTGATTTTCAGTGCTCAAATATATTGAGGTGTTGGATGTCTCTAATTTTGGTGCGAGTTACATTACACATTCTTTTCGAGAACCCCTGAAGAGAGACGTATGTGGGAGGAAGCAAAATCTGTCCTTTTCCGATATCTGCCCACCATCACTGACTTCACCAGCCCTTCGAAGATAATGCGAGGAGCTTTAGACTGAGAAGTATTAAGTTGGCCTCGGAAACTTCAGCGAGAGAGGGGATTTGCGGATGAAATATCGAAGCAGATGGATTTATTCTGTTCCCTTTCTTGGGAAATACTCCGACGAATGTTTGGTGTGTTATTCCTGACTTTTCATCGTCGATATTGCGTTCTTGGGAGGTCGCGGTTGGCTTGGTAGACTTTGTGACACGAAAATGGAAAAAGGCTGGTTGTTTCGGGTTACTTTGGAATTGGGGCAGTACGATTCTTCATTTCTAGTGCATTTTTTCCGGAAATAACTGCAAAAACAGCTCACAGAGCTTCTGAGGGTTACCTTGGGAGAAAAATATATGAGGATAATGAATTCTACACTGCGCAAAAAAATTAACGCACATTATGTTCCTCAAATTCATTCTACAACTGAAGGTGTTCTAAATGATAATTATTTTTATCAGAATTATGCATGCATATGTTATCCACTTTCAACCGTTTCCTTCAATACAGATGTTTTTCCCAGCAGGAATAAAAAAAGATGATATTATCAGATTTTTAATGTATTGGCTCCATTCTAAAATCAGTTGTTCTCGATCAATTCTAGTGATCAACAGTTTTTCTTTCGTTTGATTTTCTACACTCGATCGCTATGCAACGCGAAACACGCAATTTGACCCAAGAGGAATGTGCCCAAGCGGTAGTTTTGCGAGAAGAAGGGTGGACATACACAAGAATTGCAGAAAGGTTTGGAGTTTCCCATACAAGTGTGTCCAGAATGTTGCAGCGATTCAGGGAGACAGGTATGAATGTCCGAAGACCAAGACAGGGTAGACTTAGGGTAACAACTGCCATTCAAGAGCGTTACTTGAGAGTTTCTTCGTTGAGACAACGGTTTGCAACCGCTCACCTCCTTCAAATTCAGCTTGAGCAAACTCATGAGGTGCAAATTAGCACTCAGACAAAAAGAAATCGCATCAGAGAATATGATTTAAGGCCTCGTGTCGCGGCAAGAGGCCCAGCTCTTACCCCAGCCCACCGAAGGGCGCGTTTGGATTTTGCGAGAGAGCATATCCATTGGGAAGAGGCCGATTGGAAAAGAGTTCTCTTCACAGATGAGTCTAGATTCTGCCTCTATTATTGTGATCGACGTTCCCTTGTATACAGACGTCCACATGAAAGATATGCTCAGTGCAATTTCCTGAATACTACTGGTTTCGGCGGAGGATCGATTATGGTATGGGGTGGAATATCTTTGACTGCTCGCACAGACCTAGTGGTCGTTGATAATGGAGCTATGAATGCTGATAAGTATATAAAGAACATTCTTGAAGAGCATGTAGTGCCATTTTCCCCATACATTGGTGAAAATTTCATTTTTATGGACGATAATGCCAGACCCCATCGTGCTCGCATCGTTCAGGAGTACCTTAAAGAGGTTGAAGTCTCTCGAATGGAATGGCCAGCAAGAAGTCCAGATCTCAATCCGATTGAGCAGGTTTGGGACAACTTCAATAGAAGGCTGAGAAGTTCAGAAAATCATCCAGCTACTCTTAATGACTTAGGAATCCAACTCGGAGAAATCTGGGAATGATTAGATCAGAACATTTTGAGATCACTCATTTTGAGTATGAACCGTCGTTGCCGAGCCGTAATTAACGCAAGGGGTGGAAATACCAAGTATTAAAGCACTTATCAGCATTTCAGTATTTTGAAAATTGTTCATTTCTCTTCTTTCACATGAGATTCGGTGAAATCCTGAATTTTTCTTCCATTTAATGTGTCTTGTTTCGTTCAAAACCTTCCCGAGAGAACATAAAAAATAAGGTATAAAGTCAATGTAGAGTTAACGTTCATTAAAATTGAGATTTTTAGAATGTGCGTTAATTTTTTTGCGCAGTGTAGTATGTATATGAGATAGCCATAAAGGGGTTACCTGCGAAGAGAAAGCCTCTCAAAATAATTTCTTGCTTTGGCTAGTGATGGAGAGAATTCCGTCACCAGGAGTTTCATCCTAGTCCCCACAGAATCTCCACTCGTCTTTTTCTGCTAGACCCATACTCATTAGTAGCTTCTAGATGCAGCCACTTGAGGGAGCCAGTAAGGGGTCGTAAGCATATTTCCATTTTAATATCTCGTAGTATTGAAGTTCCCAGAGAACTTCTTTGGGATCATGCAGCCCTAAAGTTTCCATCAGGATAATAATCTACTTTTTCCTGAAACTCTAATTTTATAGGTGCATTTTTCTGCCAAATGGATTGGCCTTCTTTGATTCCCGACTGACCGGAAATCAAGGCTAAGAAGATCTTGTTATTTCATTCTGTCATTCTACATCAGTAACTGGCAGTGCGAACAACACAGAAAACATCGGTTTTCTTCCAGATATAACGACCACTGAGATCAATTCATGCAAATTCATTTTATGTAACGGCCAACAGACAAAACGCCCGCCTTTCATTATTCCCTTGACCCCAATCGAGCTCGATCCTATCAATGCATCAAGGAATTCACCATTTAGTCTTTTTCCATTCACGACAACGGCGAAATGAGCCCCATTAACAATAGAACGAGCAGAAATCCCACAAATAGGCGGGATTGTGGATTCAGCACGCAACTCTATGAATACTCAATTTCTGGGTCCCCGGTATTAATTAACACGGAACACAGTGGTGATTTCGGAACGTTCCAACCCTTCACACTTCTACGGATCACACCTGTAAAGCGATCCAGCCGTATTCCCCATCGAAATCTGGATCACATGGGATGGTCCTTCGGCCCGGATGCTCTGGTCCCGATTAATTGAACTGATAAAGTGACAGAGTTGATTGAGACACCTAAATCGTGTCCGACAATGTTATGAGTAATAAACGCCTCTGTTGTAATCGCAGAGAGAGGGCGTAGACATCCCTATATCAATAGACCCTTAGCTGACGCACCCTAGGTTGCTGTTTGCTCCTGGAAAGTTATGTCTCTTGATGGATACAATGATTAGTTTGTGGTTAGAGAAGGTCGAACAAGCAAGACGAGATGTTACCCTCAAAGCCACAAAACAACACTCAATGAACCGAAATTTGGCACTTGAGCATTTCAAGTAACCAAATCCTAGGATTGTGGGATTTCCTAGCTTACACGAAGAATATCTCCGAAGATATGAATTTTGTAAGCTTCTTTCTAGTCACTCTGTGTATCAGGTAGACATATCGACTCAGTTTTGAGAATGAAATGAACTTCTTCGTTAAAGTAGCTGACGAGTATGTGACACAATTTGGCAGAGTGAATTCAGTGTCAAATGCGTTCACGTAAACCGTCAAATACGCTTTGAAAACTTCTGTTTTCTTGTTGACATATCGACGTGATTTCAATATCAAGGGAAACGAACGTGTCAGGCAGTGATTGAATGCTTCCTGAATATGCATTTTCCTATTGAAAATCGCTCAATGCCACGCTTTTCGAATTGAATGTCACATCTTCAGCGAATGAATTTTCATCTTTTACCGTTCAACAGTGACGGGTCTGCTGAAATACGAAATACGTACAGGATTATTTTGCCCCAAAAACGTAATACAAATGGGAAGATAAAATTTTACGTATAAACCGGTTTCTCTCTTATTAGAGCTCATCAGCATCGCATAACTCAAACAACGATACCTACATAATGGGAAGAAAGATATTTAATATTGTCTGTATATTTAGATGATAAGGAGTGAACAAAAATGTTCGACTATGTTTTGAACACGAACCGGGAAAGACTGAAATTATTATACAGTATTGCAAGGCCTCAAAATCGTCCCAATTTTTACAGGGTGTTCAAGAAGACATCGCCAAATTCCAGACTCACGCTCTACTTGAGTTCAAGAGACCTCGTGATTTCGAATGGACAGATAGATCGTCTTCAGGGAGTCATACTGGTGGACCCCGAGTTTGTGGAATCTCGAAGAGTTTTTGGACAAGTCACTCTCACCTTTCGGTAAGCAATTTTTCAGGAAAAGTTATTCTTGCTTCGTAATTTTCGGTGAGTTTGATATTGAAGATGACCAAACTCACAAATCTGAGCCATCACAAGGATCATACTCCTTCATTTGGGTCTAACTTTTTCAACACATCCTAAGAACAGCAGTTTTAGGTACTAAACCTCTCACAACGACTTATCTATGGCAGGGCCGTTCCTAGGGTATAGGCCGCCCGCGGCAGCTCAAGATTTTGCCGCCCCTATGCCTACACATATAATTAAAGAAAAGACACAAAAAAGTGTCTTTTATTATTTTATTTTTCGGAATATATCGACCCGGCCATTTTTTTGACTAATTCGAGGTCGTACATTACGAATATCCAATTAGATTTTTCCTTTGATGAGTATTTTAGGAAAAAATCACTTTAAATGGAAAATTCCGCAAAAATTGATCAACTTTGAAGAGCTATAGCAGCTAGAAAAAAGTCACTGGCCATATGCTGATTTTTTTGGTGATAGATTGATCTTCTGCCACTAGAAAAAATCGAAATTTCATACACCTACCGCGAACAGCTCAGATTTCCTGATTTTTCCGCCAAGGTCCGCAATTTCGAATTTTCCATCGACCATTACTTGAAAACTAATCCTTTCAGCAAAATTCTGTTTGCATATTCGTAATCTACGCCCTCGATTCAGTAAATACACCAATTTTGGTGGAAATTGGGAAGATCGAAAATTTTTCGAATTTTCCATACATATGTATGGAAAAATTTTGCGATTTTTTGAAAAATATTTTTTGTTCCCGATCGAAACCAAATTTATACTGTCGACTAATTCGAGGGCGTAGATAACGAATATACAAACAGATATTTTTTTCAAAATTTATTTTTCCAGTTATGGTCGATGAAAATTTGAAAATTTTGGACCTTCGCGTAAAAAATTATAAAATCTAAACTGTCCCCGGTGGATGAATGAGAATTGGAATTTTCTATTCGCGAAAGATCAATCTACCACAAAAAAAAATCAGCATATGTTTAATTCTCTTTTTCTGGCTGCTACAGCTCTACAAAGTTGACCAATTTTTTCGAAATTTTCCACTTAAAGTGATTTATTTCCTAAAATACTGATATATTCGTAATCTACGATCCCGAATTACTCTGAGACTAAAAATAGATTTGATGTTCAATATTTTAATAGTTTTTATAGCTATTACTACAATTGGGTCGTAGAAATGAAAAAAAAAATCCAAATGGAACAGCCTACAGCTTGCAAATGAGCATCTGTGAGGTAACCTGAGCTACTTTTTCGTGTGCAGACATTGTAGTAAAAATTAGGTTAACGGTATACCCCCTAAAAGAGGCATATTCAAGCACCTTAACATTTTTATTATAATGTTTTTTACAACGGCTCGTATGTCCTTCGCATTTTCACGCCAGACGTAAATACAAAAAGCAATTTTCTTTCAGTTATGGCAGGGAGGACGAGGAGGTTATGGGGCTGAAATTTTGCAACGAGGCAATTATGTGTCTGGCGCAGCTGTATCCGCCCATCTCTGACTCGAAACAGCCAGAAGTCAACACACCTCTGCAGGTTGGTTCGTTATCTACTTTATAATTGAAAATTTTATTCTTACTTTCTGGAGAAAAACTTCACAAACTTTTTCTATTGGTCTATTTTATTCTCTATTGCTAAGAGGAATCCCTCCATATATATCCAGCATCCCAGATATTTTGAATCTGATCATTTTAAATCATTAAAAAGCATGCCCTGGCTTTTCCCCAATTGTAATACTAAAGGAATACCAGGAAAAGTCTTAAGAAAAAGGCAAAGAGTGCAATGGATTCCATATAATCAATATCCCGTTGTTCATCGCTGCCTGATCTCTGAATTAAAGAGGAATTGTTCCGCCAAGTTTCAATTTTAGGGTCGAAATTCTCCCTTTGCGCCCTTACTCGATCCCTTAATGACCTTAATAAGCAAAAACTCAGATGAATTCTCGAGAAAAGCAATATCCAGTCTCGGTGGAACGTAAATATTGAGAAGAGACCTAAATGCGAAAACGAATTGATTGAACTTGCAGAGGAACGCCGTAGAAAACTTTTTATTATGCCCAAAAAGTGAACGTGGGTAGAAATTCGTATTTTGGGGGAGGCGGATTGAGTTTGACTTCCAGGGGAAACATTGTTTTGACTTTTATGGATGAATTAATCGTTTTTTCGTCGTAATTTCGAAGCTTTTTTTTTCTGATTTTTCATGGAGTGGTACAGGATTCCCTGGGGTCATAGAAATACGCTGTTAATTTGGGTGGAAATTAAAGATAAATAAATGAAAATCTCCAGATTTCCATCAACCTATTTTCCAAGAAATAATGAAAAACTCTTTTCATTACTTAAAAGAAAGGGTTGGAAATAGGATTTTACAAGAAAAACACGGTGGAAATTGTCGATAATTTTATTCAAATATACTGCAGAAATACACAACTATAATAAGATTCAAACAGAGCGGAATTCCTCTGAAATTCTCAGTAGCCTCCATTGGACCAAGTGATGTTATATTCTGGGTATTTGGTTTTCAAAATCTTCACCGTATCTTCATGGTTGGCCTTTCCAAATCCCTGCAAATAATCAGTAATTTTGTGAATCTTTCTTTCAGTTGAAATATTTTTTAATGTTTTAGTTTCATCATATTGCCATTTTTTAATATTTTTAGTTTCATTGTGTGAATATCCTATAGAGATTCGAGAATTTTGAAAAGTGCAGCACTACGCATTTAATCATAATATTAGAAGTTTCTAATTATCCTGGATTTCCCATTACAGTTTCTATCCGTAAACAAATTGGAAACTTTCTGGCTGCGCTTCTGTCATTTTGTTCTTTTTTTTTCCATTTCCATCACCGTGAACTCGAATACCTATTTAACTTTTCCAATCGAAATGAACTTTCAGTCACGATCATGCGACTTTTCAATGGAAACTTTACATTCGTTAACGAGATGAGGCTTAGATGCTTAAAAAAATCAGTCGCCAATTTTTTTTACGAATTTTGTGGCGCAAATTCATCGTTCGCAAGCTGAATGAGATTAACAAAGAATGAAGAAGAAAGGACGAAATATATTGGAGATAAAACATCGAAAGGATCGAGAGTTTGCTGAATATCAAAGGGCACCTCGAAAAAAATCGAAAAAAAAATTGAGACTTACTTGCGAATAGCCATAAACTTTGATGTACTTCTTTTCGGGGGTATGCTCGATTCTACCGCCTCCCAAAACCTCAGTTTCACAGTCTACGATAGCCCCTCCCGTTTTCAACTTCTTGAGTTGATCTGAGAGTTTGTCGTCGATATCAGCTGCAAAAAAGAACCAAATTGAGGGTAGTGTTTTCAAAGATCACGACAAAATATGACACATCCATGAATCAAATCTCTAATAATATTTTCGAGCTTCAGTTTAGCCTGACAAACTTAAGCTGAGTGCAGACTTGCAACGAATTCCTGTTGCATGTCTGTATCCAGCCTTAAGTGTGGAATTTGCGTGACGGTGTTAAGTAACGAGGTCAATCAGAGAGTAGTTCATTACAGAGTGATCTGTAGTCTCGGATTCTGTTCAACATCGTTTTAAAAGCACCGATAATAAGCATCCAATCTGTGGAAAATCTGATGCGGGTACAGTTGGTGTGTAAGTCTGGAATTTTCAGTTTATTCGAAATGTATTGTTTGCGCAACGTCCCAAGAAACAAAATTGGAACATTTCCCAGAAAAAACCAATTACTCTGCGGCAAACAATCAACAGTGGGAATAAGTAGCAGAGGAATTGGTGACAACTCATTCATTTGGTTTGTCATGACTGTTTGTGTTTGTATTTATACAGAACTCGTGCAAACAAACCCCTGTATGGCTTGGGGCGCACCGAAAATATTGGAAAACGTGAATATGCCAAGTGGATTAGTTGAGAATTGGAAGTGTATTTCGCAAACATTATTTTGGTTCATTATATCCAATAATTGGCCTCTGCAATCGAGCATGGAAGAATCAGAATTCTTCCCGAAACTGCCACGTATGAATCTTGATAGAAAGCTACAAATCGTACTGAAGTCTAGTGAAAGAACCCATCCTCTTTCAGTGGAGTTCTCATATATGATAAAATAAAACTATAAAACTTATTCCACTTAGTATTTGTCACAATTCAACATGTTTCAGACCTAACTTGGTCTCTAAACTAACCTAACCTTACTAGGTCCGTCCTCTGCAAACGAAAAAGAAGGATAGACGTTCCAATCAACAAATTCAAGTATATTTTCAATTTGTGGATGCGAACCCTTTCAAATTTGCCATCTCTTCTTCGAGTATGAAAGCGAATAGTTTCAGAAAGACGAATTTAAACCCAGAGCTATGAGCGCACATCCGTTTCGCGTAACTCAAATGACATTTCACACGAACGGGGTGTTTTTATTGAATTTCACACGGCGTCCCTTAAACGGAGAGTAAATCCCAGGCTGAATAGGCGGGCGTGAGGGTTGATATTCAACGCCCGGCTCAGGTTCACGCCCTGGGCGTTCACAGGCGGCTGAGCACGTAGTTGCAACATTGGGTTCTAGGGCACAAGGCAAAGGCATTGGACGTAGTATAAATATTTGAACAGGTCTATTTTAAGCGAGACTTTGGCCCAACGACGTTGCAACAGGCTCTAAGCCTTGTTATGACGTGTATTGCATCCTTATCCGAAGGATTACTTCTGTGACGGAGCGACGTAGGTAAGCTGGCCGATGCTTCATCAGTATCGCTGCACTCAGCTTGATGGATATTCATATTCATATCTTCTTCCATCTGAAGATGCTTCCATGATGAGCGACACGTGTGTAGTGGTTCGTGTAAAATCAATCATGGAATTGATTCATTTGCCAATGAGATATTTCGTTGATTTACTAAATGTTGATTTCTACTAATTGAAATAAACCTAGAAAGAGACAATCAGAAAGGTAACATTGCAATATATTCTGACAGTCAGCACTGAACTCCCATGTCTTCGATTCTAAGATGACTTACTACAAAATCTCACAAAAGATGTTGCATAGTTTCTTCGACCACGTGAATCCCCAATTGAAAAAATGATGAGAACCCAGTAGTTGGATCGGATAACAGGAACTCATCAGACTGGTTAGATCGACAGAGATTGCAAACAGTTTTGTCCATTGATTCTTGTTGGAACTAGGTAACGATACGACTTTGTTTCGTGCAGGATTATTATCCCTTCGAAAGGAAACAACCTGTTTACACACCACCGGTTATGTTTCGCAGAAGTCCGGAAATACGTCGATTTATAGGCAAACGGTGGATCGAAAAACAATTTCCGCTTGGCGTGGTCGCATCACCAAGACAATTTACTCAGATTGCTGCGACAAATCTAAGGAATAAAAGGTACACCCACGTTCATTCATTCATTCATTGCTATATCCCGTTGCCGGGAATGAATCTACAAAAAGACGAAAAAAGGAAAAAAAAAAAAACAAAAAAACAGAAAAAAATTAGGTGCGAACAGACTTAACATCTTTTCAGGGCTAATTGCGACTGTGTGCTCTCCTGTGACTATACAGACCCAACCGTGACCTACATATCCTACCACACTCCGGGCATGGATAGTCACCAACCAGATCTGGCCGCCGCTGTATCCTTCTCAAGTCTCCATTATAACTATGTGCCAAAGACCTAAACTGTGACCTGTCTAACGATAGTTGTTCCCACTTATGATAGGCATTAACTGATTTTAGGGATTGATGTAGTATATCCTTAAACCGCTTAAAATGGCCTCCTGGTTTCCGGGCCCCCTCAGTGAATTTGCCGTATAGAGCTATTTTGGGGAGTCTTGTGTCTTGCATCCTCAGAATGTGGCCGCTCCTTCTGAGTCGGGCCCTCGTTACTTGAGTCTCAATTGTTGTACAACTCGCGCGCTGCAAGAATTCTGCAGTCGAAACTTTGTGGAACCATCTGATGTGCATTATCTGTCTTAGATGACGTTGTTGCGTTTGTTCAAGCTGTTTAATATGTCGCCTGTAGGGCGTCCAGCTTTCGCTTCCGTAAAGAAGCGTTGGGAGGACCACTGCCTTCTAAACAGCTGTCTTGGTCTTCAGATTGAGGTCGTGATTTTGAAATACTCTGTCCTTTAGGTTCCAGAATGCCCGTGACGCCGAATTGATACGGTTTTGTATTTCCGTGTCAAGGTTAGCACTAGTATTTATGAAGCTTCCCAAGTATTTGAACTGCTCGACCTGTTCTAGAGTTTCATTCTCCAGGCTGATATCTGTTTGAAGGCTTTCTGGCGGACTTACCAGGATTTTGGTTTTGTCGATGTTGAGTCTAAGGCCTAAAGCTTCGTATAAAAAAGCTTCACCCACGTGAAGATGCTATTGTTGTAGCGAAACACTTGGTTCAACAACTCATGTTATTGAAAATCATATTATATAATTGTGTTTTGAGTTCGAAGGTAGTATTTATCAGCTATCATTAGAAGCTCCTCCAAATAATAGGAACACGATTCCATTAGAACAAAGTCTGCGAACAATCAGAGCGATTTGGCCTGGATCCCAAACAAACATTTATGTCTGTTCCTCGCAACGCTGCGAAAATGGGTCGCTTGAAAACGTATCGGGCTATTGCATGGCGAATATTCGAATATGGAATGTTTAATCTGACTATCGATTCCATTTGATGCGCCATTAATTCCCATATTATGCGAAGATCTGTTCTCTAGTGCACGTATTAGCTTCGTTCCAATCGGAATCGGTTTATTGGTTTACGTGGGGGATCACCGGTGTGCATTTGAACCTGAATGAAAAGGGATTAACGCCTGTCATTTACAGTTTATCACGAGGTGAAGAGAAAGTTTCTATCTCTTCAGCCACAACCACCTGCAGTGAGTCTGAGAGTATAGATGGCTGTGTTCAATATTTTCGCCATAGCTGTCTCGATAATTGCTGACATGAGTATGCCTGTAAGAGGTGTTGGAATAAGATTCAGATTTGATGTAGGCTGGACACCTATAAATATATATACGAAGCTTCAGGTCCTAGACTCAATATCGACAAAACCAAAATCCTGGTAAGTCCGCCAGAAAACGTTCAAACACATATCAGCCTCTGGAGAATGAAACTCTAGAACAGGTCGAGCAGTTCAAATACTTGGGAAGCTTCATAAATACTAGGGCTAACCTAGACACGGAAATACACAGCCGTATCAATTCGGCATCACGGGCATTCTGGAAGCTAAAGGGCAGAGTGTTCCAAAATCGACCTCAATCTGAAGACTAAGACAGCTGTTTACAAAGCAGTCGTCCTCCAAACGCTTCTTTACGCAAGCGTAAGCTGGACGATCTACAGGCGACACATTAAACAGCTTGAACAAAAGCAACAACGTCATCTAAGACAAATAATGCACATCAGATGGTTCCACAAAGTTTCTAATGCAGAAGTCTTGTAATGCGCGAGTTGTACAACAATTGAGACTCAAGTATCTAGGGCCCGACTCAGATGGAGCGGCCACATTCTAAGGATGCAAGGCACAAGACTCCCCAAAATAGCTCTGTATGACGAATTGACAGAGGGAGCCCGGAAACCAGGAGGCCAGTATAAACGGTTTAAGAATACACTGCATCAATCCCTGAAATCAGTTAATGCCAATCCTAACTGGGAACAACTAGCGTTAGACAGGTCACAGTGGAGGTCTATGGTGCACAGTTATAATGGAGACTCGAGAAGAATACAGCGGTGGCCAGATCTGGTTGGTGACTATTCATCCCGGAGTGTGGAAGGATCTGTAGGTCACGGTTGGGTCTCTTCAGTCACAGGAGGGCACACAGTCGCAATTAGCCCTAAGAAATTATAAGACTGTTCTTTTTGTATGTCTTTTTGTAGATTTATTCTCGGTAACGGGATGCAGCAATGAATGAATGAATGACTGTGCTTGTACAATAGGGTGTTCCTTATGGATCTATCCGAGGATCCGTAGAAAAGCAGAACGAAATCTAGACCATTTTATTCGTCTGTTACAAATTCTTAACAGAGGTTTGACGACTTGGTCTCAAATATGTTTCAACACTCTACATGCATAAGTGAATTTAAGTTCGGCCATTCAAAGGGGGTTGATAATTGCTTTGAATCTTCATTCGAAGTAACACTCTAAAGAAATTTGTATAGTAGATTTTACCAGTCCACGTTCAAAAGAACCTGTATATAACACCAAATGCTGCTTAATCGAAATACAACTCTCCACAGAATGTTAGGTAAACTCTCAATAGAAACTCCCTGAATAACTAATGGCCGCAACACTGAGGAAAACCATCACAACGACCCGAACGAGCTTGAAAACAAAAAAACCCCTTTGTATCTCAGCTTTTCTTTCCTTTCCCCATGTCCACACACCGCAAACAGAGTCCGCACACTCCGCAGCCTATCCATTCTCTCAGACAGTGTAGACGAGTAGAAAAAAAAAGAGTTTCCAAAGGTCGGAAGATATCGCTGTCCGCTATGACCATATTTGTTTTGAAACGCCAATCATATTCAGGAGATCTATTTGTTTTGGCTTTGAGGAGACTCGACTGTATACACAGACGCTCCGAAGTTGGGTTAGCGGTTTATTTGACGCTGGAAAGAGCCAATTAAGGGGACTTCTTTGAGATGGGATAGAGTCAGCATTTTTTGTCTGTTTACTCGAATCTCACGAAGAGGAATTTTTTGTAGAAGATGAACAGGATGTGTGGTGAAGAGTCAACTGAATCAACGAGAGACATTCTGAGGAAATTCAAATGAACCAATACAGAATCTCCTTCAATGTTTCATTTTCCTACTTGCTTTCCTTCACTCTCATTTCGCTTCCTTATTCCATCTTCTAGGATGAGACCATGAAAAAGTATTTCCGCTATGAGAATAACTAATGTAGGATCTCCGTTTCGAGAAGGCCGGACTCATTAAACTATTGACAGCAACAAGTGTTCGAAATTTCAAATTCAATTTTCTTTCCGGAAGAGAAAATTGCTGCTACGTTTTTTACCATTCCCTGTGAAGATCAAAAGATCACGATGAGAATTAATCCTTGAAAAGGAACCGAAAGAATTTGTATTTGTCGAGGGAATATCATTATTCTGAGCGTGTACCATTTATTCACTAGAAATTCACAGAGTGGGCCAAAAGAAGGCCTCTCATCTTTTCAGAGGAGGAAGACCCCAGAAAATGTGGATTTTTGTGTTGGTTTATATGGATCAGATCAAGAGGGTTAACTGTATATTAAAAAAAATGTAGGATTGGAGGAATGAAGATTCTTTGCGACTAGCAACAATGACACTGGCGTTTGTTGCCCTTTATACCTTGCAATGTGCGACAACTTGATTATTATGACATATGCTTTATGGAAATCGATAGAAAGGCATGGCTGCTCCTGAAGGCATCTTAATGCCTCCGGTAAATTTACGGAGGTCCCTACGTTGGAAATATTGATTTTATCGCTGCCGGAAAAATAAGGAAAATTGTGGAGACAAGCAGAATTCATTATTCTGTCTGATGGATTTCAGACTTCATTTGGGATCTCATGTCCTGGAAACACAACGGATTTCTGCCAGATTGGCCGGATAAAATGTCATCAATCCCATTTTGCGACAAACCGCAACACGAGACTCTGCAACATTCCGCCAGATGAACCAATTCATCGGTACATGTTTGAGGCAAAATCTGCGATGCAACAAAGCCTCCCTCGTCGATTTGAATGGTCGGATGGGCCTCTGTTTTTGCGCCAAACGGCGCTAATAGCATAAATACATTCTCGGATCGCTGAACCGGATTTAATTGTACGTTTATTCGTAATGAACAGCGATAACGAACTGAAATGTTTCTTGAAATCGATAAATTGCGCGATCACAATCAGAGCAACCTGTGTAAATGATATTTTTTCACAATTTTGTCGATATGAATATGTGTATATGTCAGTTTGTGGAATACTGATTCAGTAGCAACACGAGGAACATTGTGAACCCTCTGAAAGATAAAATTGCAATTTAAATTCTGTTTTTATTTCCAGGATGCTCTCATAAAACGGCTAGGACCCAACGCGTATCCTTTTAGCATGCAAATATCACCTGACGCACCACCTAGTGTCCAGTTAGTGCCTGCCAAAGAGTACAACGGAGCTCCAATAGGTACTAGTTATGACGTCAGAGCTTATATAGGTGAGACAAATACCTTACTTCAGTTGATTACATATAAGGAAAACTATCGGTTTCATTCATCCTCATGTATCCTAGTTGAAAAAACCACCCTCTCAATAAAGCCATTTTCAATGCCTTCGACACATTTGTTTTCTTTGCCAAACAAACTTCGGTGTGGACTAGGACTTTATGAGTATTGCCTCATGGGCTGATCTGCCTATCACCAAATGGAAAGGTGGGAGATCTATGATGAAGCAAGGTTGGTTTGTCTTTTTGAGGAATTGCCAAGAGGATGCATAGAAGTATATATTCTGTGGTGGATTCTTGTCGGGTATGGAATCCAGGAGGCCGTACACGAAAATCTAGAAGATCAGAAGAACGAGCCCACCTCAAGATCGTCGTCTCAGACTTTTGGCTCTAACACAAACTACCTTTGTTGGCAGTTGTTTCTACAGTTGTCTACAGAGAGTCCTTTAGTTGGCTATGGTTTGTCCTACCTCTCACTTCAGAGCACGAAAGTGATCGACTGTCTTGGTGAAGTGTTATATTTGGTGATGAGTCCAGACTCTATTTGGGCATGTATGATGGCCGTACAAGGATGAGAAGGAACAATTTTTTTGTGGAAAGGCAAATACTCAGATGCACCACATGGTCGGAATCATGGTGTGGGGGGCTTTTGCTTATGGAAGTTGGTCTACCTTTGTATTAAGGCAACCTGACTTCCGTTACCTACATCCTGCCTTATATTCGGACTTTTCCAACAGGATAATTCACGACCACATGTAGCCAGAATTACGTTGGGTCATTTTGAAGACGACTCGTTGCCTAGACCACTTTGATCTCTCCATCATCCACCCATAAACCACGTCTGGGATATTATGGGATGAGATACTTCAAGAGGAAACCGACTATCATATTAGGAGTGTACCCTGATGTGTTTCTGAGTATTAAAGACGTCGTGGAAGTCCAACACTTCGTTAATGACACACATTGCTGTAATAAATTCATCAGTACAGAATCTTCCGTTCTCTATATCGCTCACTTTATTTTGTCGAGAGTTTTCTTCTTGCTTTGCCATGCCAGACTATTGCCTTAAGTGATTTTGGGTCCCACTATCGTTAATTAAAGGGTGGTGCTGAAATAAATTCTCCCAGTTCAGCTCCGAACCTACCCCTCATGTCTTTCGTTCCATTTCACCCTGCTATACTGAAAAAAAACCACCTGCAACATTCTGTTCTGAAAATACGCGCCCCTAATGCAATCCAGAAGATAACTAAATAAAAACCCGGCCCTCAATACTATAAAATTGTCCCCGCTCTCTCACCCTCTCTCTCTCTCATTTTCCCATATTTCCACCTCATCGGAAAAGGTGCTTATAGCATGTCGAACCAGACGCTATCGAATACGGCCCTAGGTTCGCCGATTTCTGGGGATGGAACCCCCAGGGTACGTGATCCGAATGTAAACCTCGGTTATTGCAGTCATATTCATTACCGGATCAACCGTGAACCAGGACCATACAAGATTGTCGTTTCGACTCGGTAATTCCAGGAAAATCCGAATAAATGAGGGAATGGATTGGGTTGGGAGGTTGACAGGAAACGGACGGAGCTTCATTTGATTCATTAATTAAAAAAAATACGAAGGGAAGCGGTTCTGTTTTGGGAAATTGTCAATCGATCTTGGGGTATGTGCCTGACAGTTTTCAGAATTCATGCAGAAAAATTTAAATGTCAGTGACCGTATTGAATATGCTTCAGGTGGTGGTTCTGGAGGCCAAAATACCCATAAAAAAACATCATATTTTTCTAATACTCATAATAGTCGAATAGGAAAAGATATCTACAAGGAAGAACTTCAGGAGAAAGAAAAACTAAGGGAGAAACTATGGAAAAGCAAGAATATCTAGATCTTAGCTAGGATATCTAGATCTTAGCAAGAATATCTAGATATTAGCAAGAATATCCAGACCCTAGTGAGAATATCTAGATCTTAGCAAGAATATTTAGATCTTAGCAAGAATATCTAGATCCTAGTGAAAATATCTAGATTTTAGTAAGAATATCTAGATCCTAGATCTTAGCAAGAATATCTAGATTTCAGCAAGAATATCTGACTCTTAGCAAGGATATCTAGATCTTAGCAAGAATATCTATAGCTTAGCAAGTATATCTAGATCTTAGCAAGAATATCTAGATATTAGCAAGAATATCCAGATCCTAGTGAGAATATCTAGATCTTAGCAAGAATATTTAGATCTCAGCAAGAATATCTAGATCCTAGTGAGAATATCTAGATCTTTGCAAGAATATTTAGATATTAGCAAGAATATCTAGATCCTAGCAAGAATATCTAGATTTCAGCAAGAATATCTAGATCTTAGCAAAAATATCTAGATTTCAGCAAGAATATCTGAATCTCAGCAAGAATATCTAGATCATAGTGAGAATATCTAGATCTTAGCAAGAATATCCAGATCATAGCAAGAATATCTAAATCTTAGCAAGAATATCTAGATCTTAGCAAGAGTATCTAGATCTTAGCAAGAGTATCTAGATCCTAGTGAGAATACCTAGATCTTAACAAGAATATTCAGATCCTAGTGAGAATATCTAGATGTTAGCAAGAATATCCAGATCATAGCAAGAATATCTAGATCTCAGTAAGAATATCTAGATCTCAGTAAGAATATCTAGATCTTAGCAAGAATATCTAGATCGCAGCAAGAATATGCTACACCTCCTTTCTGGATTCTTTACAGGGTATTGTAGCCTCAGAAAGCCCCTAAAGGAAGAGATCTAGTAGACGCTGTCGAGAGCAGATTCTGTGAGGAGGAGGATGAAACTCCAGACCATATGGTGACAGAATGCCATCCCACAGATACTGGACTTTACTAGAACTCTGGAATTAGATAGCGTGTAGTAGACGATAATGCTTGGAGAATCTTGATTTTTGAGCGCTTCTTCCTGGAAATGAAAAATTATAATTTCTTCCCAAACGACAGTGCTTTCCTCATTATCTTTCAATCCGATCACCAGCTCACCATCTAATAACCATATACGCCCATGGAAGAGATCAGCCCACAATTTGGCTTATCCAAAATCCACATCATCTTGAATTTCATCCGTCTCTGCCAAATTTATCCGATTTATCGGTGAGTACAGGTGAACCAAGGAGGAAGGATGGGCTGGATTCATTCAGCAGAGGAAGCAGGAAATGAGGAAAATCTCCAAGGACAATAGTCGAATCCTTCGTGAATATCCAAAGTGACAAAAAGAAACTCCCACGAAAATCCTTCCGTTCCTATGAAATTATTTGATCGTACCCGGCACTGATTTCCTGCTAACTCGTTAAAACCAACAGGATTTTCCGTTTCCCGGACCCCCATCCTAATTGATTGATCAACGTCACGATATCCATTCATCACCGTCAAAAAATAAAAATATATCCCCGATGCACCACGAATATCCATCCAGTTTGCTCTTCCTCTTTCAATTTGTCGAAGCCTTTCTCGTCCTTTGTTAGATATATTAGAGGAGAGATGATGGGAGATCGATGAAGTTCCAGGTATTGTACGCTAGGGAAGTTCGAAATAAGGGTGCCAATGCCCTTTCGAAAACAACGAACTCGATTTTGTCGTATGTGTCTGAACTACAGACAAGCTGGGGCTACGTTTTGTTATGAGAGTCGTCAAGTTTTAAGGTGCGAAGGATAACAGACAGTTTTAGAAGTTTCGCGAACGGCTGGGGCAATTTTCATGATTTGTGAGTATAAGGAGAGCTTGAAGTTTTATGAGTCTTTCGAACTGAGCAACTTATGTCGAAAATATGCACTGAGTTCTTTTGGTTCTTCAGACATTGGAGGAGTGTTATGTTTTTCACTAAGAATGCAAATTTGGAAGGGTAGGTTTTGAAATAAGTACGCAACGTATTCAACAAAGCATTCGACCAATTCTAGCCCCACTCGCATCTCAGAATTCCGACTTGTAACTTAGAATTCCGACTTGTATCTCAGAATTCCGACTTGTATCTCAGAATTCCGACTTGTATCTCAGAATTCCGACTTATATCTCAGAATTCCGACTTGTATCTCAGAATTCCGACTTGTATCTCAGAATTCCGACTTGTATCTCAGAATTCCGACTTGTAACTCAGAATTCCGACTTGTATCTCAGAATTCCGACTTGTATATCCGAATTCCGACTTGTAACTCAGAATTCCGTCTTGTATATCCGAATTCCGACTTGTAACTCAGAATTCCGACTTGTATTTCAGAATTCCGACTTGTATCTCAGAATTCCGACTTGTAGCTCAGAATTCCGACTTGTATCTCAGAATTCCGACTTGTATATCCGAATTCCGACTTGTAACTCAGAATTCCGACTTGTATTTCAGAATTACGACTTGTATTTCAGAATTCCGACTTGTAACTCAGAATTCCGACTTGTAAGTCGGAATTCCGACTTGTAAGTCGGAATTCCGACTTGTAACTCAGAATTCTGACTTGCAATTCGGAATTCCGACTTGTGATTCAGAATTCTAACTTAGCAAGTCGGAATTATATATTTGGATTATTTTTTTTGTGTGGCCCTTCAGCGCTTTCGTAGGTTTCTTCTCTAACTCATTTCTACGCCATTGACTCAGATTAAAAACATCCATCTCTATATGTATCGATTTCAGAATAGTCTAAAGTTATTGTAGATCCTTTTTTAGCTGAAACGGCTGACGAGAAATTCCACAGAAGAGGTACAGTCCGCATGGGAATCCGGGTGGTACAAAGGGCTTTCGCTCCGCCATCTCCATACGAGTATATACCGGGCGGTTCGCAAAAGACCAACAGGGACCGAGCCAAGGAGCACAGGAAAGCTCTCCTTGGAGGGGGATTGGAGGTTAAGTTCACGCCCAGAGAATCACCTTGTATATCTCCGCTGAACGACGAGGGGGGAAATACGAAAGAAATGGAAAACGAGAGGCTGCAACAGGAAGAGAACCAGATGGACCAGGATCCAGGTGAGAATAAGTCCTAATACCAACTCTATTCACGAAGCTCGTCATTCAAATATCAAATCTAGTCTCGAAAATGAACCGAGACGAAACCCCCTGGGCATCTCCGAGAAAAAGTTCCATTTCACCCAAAAAAAGGCTTGTCGCTTAATCACACCGACCAAAAGACCTAATTCGACCAGATTTTCACGCCCACATTAGCCAAACTTCTAAATCAAAAAAATTAGGGTTGATCAAAGCGCGCGGGAAATAGGCGGCAAAACAACCCCCGGGCTGACGGAACTTTCACGCAACCCTCGTAAATAATTCGCCGGAATTTTCCAAACGAGGAGGACCGGTTGCTTCTGACGGTTAAAAAAATACGACGACTGGGTTTTTCCGTTGAGCGACCCTTCGCATGAAAAATCCATGAACGGAGGCTTCTCGCGTCAGGTGGAAAATGGATTTATATTCATGATGTATTTTTATTTGTAGAGAGGGTGGAGATCCGATCCTTGTACTCTGTCAGTATCGAAATACGGTCTGGTGCCCCATCGGGAGGATTTGTTAGATTTTGGCACGGAATTGAGAGGGTGATGTATAGTCGAAAAAAATCGATCGGGGTGGACGGAATTAATGTGTTTTTGTGCGATAGACCGGGGTTTCAATAGGGGGATTTTTGATTTATCAGCTGTCGAAAACGATGCCTCTTCAACGCAAGTTTACTGTATTTTCTGAAAACATTCTTTCACACCCTAAAAATTATTACTACACATACGATAAAGGCAAAGGGAGAATCGAAATAGCGGGAGTTTGAAACAATTTATTGAGGAAACAAGCAATCAAGATCGAGAATTCTTTTTCTCTTTTAAAGAGCAGTCACTCTTCCGAATACTAGTTGTACTGCTGAAGCAGGTACCTTTGTTCTTTGCAAGCGTTTTCAACAAATCATACTTGCATACATTTATGCTACGAAGAGAGGAAAGAAACCTATTGCATGGAACTATCACCCAACATTATTATTTTCGTTCTGCCAGAGCTAATTTGAACCTTATTTAACTTGAAGGGATGAGATATAAAATAAGTTCCCGAAAATTGATTATTCTATTTTTCATTTGACTTGTCCTATACATTGTAAATGTCTTAAGGTACCAATAAATACCTTATTATTATTATTATATCAATGTATTAAGATGAACAGCCACAAATACGCGCCAGTTGTCCTGTTAATTGTTTATTCATGTTCAAACGTGCAGTTCATCTTGACTTGAAACTTCCTTTAATTCCTTTTACTTATATTGATGCAAGATGATTTTTGTTGAAGAATTTAACATTCTTGTAATTATCTGTTAATTCCTTCCGGAGATACCCATTCCCAACCACTGCATCACATGCATTTCATCTTCGGGTTAATATTTTTGAAATCTACAACTGATTTAACGTATTCAAACTTAAGCCAAAGAAGATAACGAACATTAACTCTCCTCAAGCTAGTGCATATTTTGATATTATACTGATCTCTTCTATTTTCCATGCAAATAACTGGATTTAGTATGCCTTCAATCGGTTTGTATAAACTTCAATTATGTTCGTCACATATTTTCCGAAGAGATTCGACATTGTGATAAAATACGTAATAACAGAAACTTTTACGCAGAAAGGACAACATAGCGTTGATTCAAAACCCAAAAATGTTTTGACAAGCGTCATAACCCCACATTTTGGTACTATACAGAGTGAAATGTATCAAATTTCCATGGCCAACCGAGTGCTTAAAAAAAAGTGAATAGAGTATAGAGGATGAATTGTAGATTGACTGAATTACACTAGACCTTAGCACCCGCACAAGTATCTGCGTCTAGGGTGGACTTGCTGACTATCAAAGCATACAGTCATATCCCATTGAAGATTTGGAACAACCCTCAATGAATGAGGAGACCAAGAGCTGAAGATTCCTTGCACAACAACACAAAATTAAATCAAATTTGCTGTGGGAATATCTGGGTACGCTTGAAACTTATTCTGAGCAATGAAAATTGAGTAAATTACCCTCGGAAAGCTATATCCAACTCCCAATGCCCTTGGGGGTTAGAAAACAACCCACAAAATCAGCGTGATCCCATCACCTCCATGCCAAAACTCTCATAGGGAAAGAAGAGGACTCAAACGTTATACTATGGCTCGAAATACACAAAATAAACATCAAATCGCACTGACTGCATGTCCCATCGTCCCTTGCGAAAGAAATCCAATTAAATCGAGCTAAAAGCTACCAGGAATACGTTTAAGGTGCGTAATTACCTTTCATGCTCTGGCGGGAGGTATATTCGAAACATCGAGTGAGGAGCAGGCTTAACGAGGTCGGTAATATGATTGTTGAACGTATGATCTCGGTCTCAGAAGTTAGACGATTGAATATGGGGATACAATGGGGAGATTGTTTATCGAACCAGTGTCACAAGGCTTTGATGCTCAGATGAATATACAGGCTGGGCCAAAACAGATGGAATATTAAGAGATTATTGAGATTTGAATTGAAATCGGCTGAATAGAATACAATTAATCCTGTACTTCCTATACTTCATTCAACTTTATTTTAGCAGTCGGTTGGCCATGGAAATTTGACACATTTCACTCTGTATAGTACGAAAATGTGGGGTTATGATGCTTGTCAAAACATTTTTGGGTTTTAAATCAACGCTATGCTGCCCGTTCTACGTAAAAGTTTCTGTTATTACGTATTTTATCATAATGTCGAATCTCTTCGGAAAATATGTGACGAACATAATTTAAGTTTATACAAACTGATTGAAGGCATACCAAATCCAGTTATTTGCATGGAAAATACAAGAGATCAGTATATTATCATAATAAATAACTCTGATAATTCCACTCTCTGACCGGGAGATTCTTTTGGAACGGGTCCGGTCTTCCAAGTGATGATTCAATCGTTCTTCAGGTGTTCGCATATGATGCAGTGATTGGCAATGGGTATCTCCCGAAGGAATTAACAGATAATTACAAGAATATTAAATTTTTCAACAAAAATCATCTTGCATCAATATAAGTAAAAGGAGTTGAAGGAAGTTTCAAGTTAAGATGCAACTTCACCGTTGAACAAAAATTTCACATGAATAAACAGTAACAGGGCAACTTGCGCTTATTTGTGGCTATTCATCTTAATACATTGATGTAATTATAATAATTAGGTATTTATTAGTACCTTAAGACATTTACATTGTATAGGACAAGTCAAATGAAAAACAGAAAAATCCATTTTAGGGAACTTATTCTCCGATGACATTAATCGAAAATCCTGTAGTAAACTATTCGCATTAATTCACTCAAACATAAAATTCCCAAATGCCACCACTTTTTTGGGTCTCCCAATAGAAGGAAATTCTATCAGTGTTTCATTCATTCAGAATCTTTCTGATTGTGGAAATATTCAGCTGAAATATAAGTCGTTTAGTTTCAGATGAGACATTATATAAATTCTCTTACATTGAATATGTTCGCTACCGTATGACGCATTGTGGATTTTAGAATATCAGGGTATAACTATATGAATGAGCGGACCTGAATTCTAAATAGCACTTCCTGAAACCCTGTCTCTTTTTTCAATCACTTTCGGCATTTTCGTAATAAAAATTTATATTAGTTGTGGCAACGGCGTTATGACATTAACGACATTTCATGAGTGCCAACTTAACTTCGTTCTAGTTACAAAAACTTGAGAAAATTATTTCATGGCCAACCGACTGCTAAAATAAATTTGAATGAAGTATAGGCTGGAGTGTTCTGGCTGCTTCAGATTTTTCATTTTCTTCTCCACAATGCCTTGCACTCAAACTTTCCCCTTCATTGTCAGCAGAAAATCATGGCTGTGGGATACTACAGAAAAAACGACGTTTGTAATGTCATTATCTTCAACTACCAGCGCTATAATTCGTTGTTGAACGAAAGAAATGAATGAAAGGGATCAAGTGGCTTCATAGGAATAACTGGACAAAAAAGATCTGGCTCGATAGCCAGGCAAAATTTAAATATTTCGAAATTTCCAAACCTAATCCTACTATTTGTGCAGGTAGGTATCTAAAATTCATTGCTGGCATTACCCTAATGCAAACTGCGATCCGTACAAAGCTTCAGTTTCCTTAGATAAAGGTCGTTGTAACCCGAACTTTTTCTCAGCGAACCTACTCGAGAAAAGCCGGGAAATCGTTTTTCCGGCGGAAGTTTCCAAAACAGCGGACCCGAGGGAGGTGAGGTGCTTCGACTAAACTTCCAACGTGAACAGAACGGTCATCTGTTCGAATTAGGAAGACAGTAAACTGTTCGAAATTGTAGGGAGGGGTATGGGTAAAGTTTGCTCCTTTGTTAGTCGGAAAATGCAGTCAAAGTTCATCTTTCTTAATAATGAGAAGCGTAGCTTCACATTCCATCTGGGTTTTAAGATAGAAAATTACTGGATTCATCTTATTTATAGATCCATTTTTCGCGTAAAACACCCTGTCCTGTGATCGCGAACCTAACCGTCTGTGAACGATAACAATTTTGAACTTTTTTCAGAACTGAGGAGCAAGAGGGAACATTCCCCTGATCAGGCAAGGACCAATGTGACCTTCAAGCATCTGACCAATAGCGGGCGGCAGTCCGACCACCTAGAACATCAACGAGAGGAAAAACCACCTGATCATCGACACGAGCCCCAACATCTGATGGAGGACATCGAGGTGAGTTAACAGCATCTTCCACATTGTTGTCATCTTGGTGAAAACACTGAGCCTAATGAAGAAAAATCCAATCAAAGGTTCTGACCAGCGTAGTAGTAAATTCAGAGGTTTCATGAATGTGGGTAATCTACCACCTATCATTGGTAGATTCCGGAGCAAACTCATTCATTGCTATATCCCGTTACCGGGAATAAATCTACAAAAGGACAAAAAAAAGAACAGACTTATAATTCCTTAGGGCTAATTGCAACTGTGTGCCCTCCTGTGATTGAAGAGACACAACCGTGACCTACAGATCCTTCCACACTCTGGGCATGGATAGTCACCAACCAGATCTGGCCGCCGCTGTATTCTTCTCGAGTCTCCATTATAGCTGTGGACCAAAGACCTCCACTATATGATCTATCTGACTCTAGTTGTTTCTAGTTATGATTGGCGCAAACTGATTTTAGGGATTGACGTAGTGTATCCTTAAACCGTTTATACTGGCCTCCTGGTTTCCGGGCTCCCTCTGTCAATTCGCCATACAGAGCTACTTTGGGGAGTCTTGTGTCTTGCATCCTCAGAATGTGGCCGCTCCATCTGAGTCGGGTCCTCGTTTTTTGAGTCTCAATTGTTGTACAACTCGCGCGTTGCATTAGAAACTTTGTGGAACCATCTGATGTGCATTATCTGTCTTAGATGACGTTGTTGCGTTTGTTCGAGCTGTTTAATATGTCGCCTGTAGGGCGTCCAGCTTTCGCTTCCGTAAAGAAGCGTTGGGAGGACGACTGCTTTGTAAACAGCTGTCTTGGTCGTCAGATTTAGGTCGTGATTTTGAAACACCATGACTTTTAGCTTCCAGAATGCCCGTGATGCCGAATTGATACGGTTGTGTATTTCTGTGTCTAGGTTAGCCCTAGTATTTATGAAGCTTCCCAAGTATTTGAACTGCTCGACCTTTTCCAGAGTTTCATTCTCCAGGCTGATATGTGTTTGAAGGCTTTCTGGCGGACTTACCAGGAAATTGGTTTCGTCAATATTGAGTCTAAGGCTTAAAGCTTCTTATATATGTTTATAGGTGTTCAGCATTATCTGTAGATCTTCTGGGCTGCTAGCGATAAGTGCGCAGTCGTCTGCATATTGGAGTAAACTACAGATAATCTGAAAGCGAGAGAACGTCTCCTCTGGAAACTGTTTTCCTTACATGCTTAGTCAGTGACACAAAAGATCATGATACACAAATAACCTCCAACACGAAGTTGTGAATCTCCCTCCAGCGTATTGTTATTCAGAAACATTCCCTACTAACAATAGAATCTCGCATCCAGAGTTCCCTGAGGGGCAATTCAATAACGTAACACCTACTGTTAATGTCTAGGGAAAACTAATTCATAAGCCCCTTTATAATTTGACGAAACTTCCGCCCCTGAAACCCTAACTAGTTGAAGTGGGAATTTCCATGTTGAAAATCTCCTTCAGGCAATTCGTGAAGATTTTCGTTATCCATACGTATGGCCTGACCATCCCTTTTGACACAACTTTCTTTCGAAGGAAAATGCAAGTAAGGAAATCTATTATTGCTCGAAATGGAAATGCCTCTTTAATCCCAGTTGATATGGAAGTGTAACCAATAACTTTATGTAATGCGTGTTTGTGATTCTAATCGAGGAGCCCTCTAAGATCCAGTTTCGTGACTGTCTGAATCTTTTCCAGCCCAAACGACCACGAAGAGATTTACAAGGGCGACAAATTATCTTTTGCAACGGAGTTTATGTCCATAGTCACGACGATCAAAGCCGCCCCCTGAATGTAATAGTCTGGAATTGCTCTTGCATGATTAAAACCCTGTGGGAACGCATAAAAGGAATGAAAGGTCGTGTTTTTTTCAGAACAGAGCATGCAATTCATTTCCAGAGAGACCCTAGTTTTATAATGTCCGTGCAAACAAAGATGAATGGTTCACATTACAATCTCATAATTGAGATGCATGTGACAAGTGTACGTGTGATTCTCTTCTTTCGAAAGTCAATTTCATCATTGAACGCCTTTCCAACCAATGCTCAAGAGATAGGTATTCATTTCTCAATTTAAAAATTGGTTTCAATCTGATAATAATTTTTTTTTCAAATATACGAATAACTCGAAGAACAATATCGTGAATTTGTCCGCAATATTTATGAAACGACCTGTATAGGGACAGCTTGGTAAGGAGGCAAGATTTGACCACTGCGGTCGCCATTTTGCAACCATATAAACTTTTTAACGTCCAGTTTCATAATAAAATTTAAAGTCACTTTAAGCTTGAAGCTTGCTTTACTGTCATTTTTAGTAGGGTTAAAGGAAGCTTTAGAATTAAATGGACTTACGGCCGGTTTCATAATCAAACCTAAAGTCGCTTTAATTTTAAAGCTTCCTTTAACCCTACTAAAAATGACATTAAAGGAAGCTTTAAGCTTAAAGTGACTTTAAATTTGATTATGAAACTGGACGTTAAGGTTTGATTATCCAACCGGCCGTAAGTGGGAATTTTCAAAAGTGAAGCCGGCATTTCATGCAAATAAGCACTGAAAGTACATTGTGAAAACGTAATGATCTTCCTCAAATATTTTCATTCTTTGTCGTTTTTCTATTGGAATCGTCGGGTATTCATGGCTAATAAAACTGGTGCAATAAATTTTAACACTCTGAACGAGGGTTTATACGGCGTAAAATTGGCTTTCAGAAGAATAATTTTATGGAGTATTCAAATCTTTCCGACAATATTGTACCTGTTGAATTTAAATTTCCAATGGAAATTCACCTGGAAATGTGTCAGTGATGTCTCGCAAATCTATCGGAACAGCAGTTGGATAACAAGGAACGATAAATAAAGGAAAAACTCATTCATTCATTGCTACATACCGTTACCGGGAAGTAATCTACAAAAAGGACACAAAAAAAAAACAGATTCATACTTTCTTAGGGCTAATTGCGACTTTGTGCCCTTCTGTAACTGAGAGACTCAACCGTGACCTACAGGTCCTTCCACACTCCGGGCATGGATAGTCACCAACCAGATCTGGCCGCCGCTCGAGTCTCCATTATAACCAAAGACCTCCACTGTGACCTGTCTAACGCTAGTTGTTCCCAGTTATGATTGGCATAAACTGATTTTAGGGATTGATATAGTATATCCAACCGCTTATACTGGCCTCCTGGTCTTGTGTCTTGCATCCTCAGAATGTGGCCGCTCCATCTGAGTCGGCCCCTCGTTACTTGAGACTCAATTGTTGTACAACTCGCGCGTTGCAAGACTTCTACATTCGAAACTTTGTGGAACCATCTGATGTACATTATTTGTCTTAGATGACGTTGTTGCGTTCGTTCAAGCTGTTTAATATGTCGCCTGTAGGGCGTCCAGCTTTCGCTTCCATAAAGAAGCGTTGGGAGAACCACTGCTCTGTAAACAGCTGTCTCAGTCTTCAGATTGAGGTCGTGATTTTGGAACACTCTGTTCTTTAGCTTCCAGTATGCCCGTGATGCCGAATAGATACGGTTGTGTATTTCCGTGTCTAGGTTAGCCCTAGTATTTAAGAAGCTGCCCAAGTATTTGAACTGCTCGACCTATTCTAGAGTTTCTTTCTCCAGGTATTTGTGATATCTGTGAAATGCCTGTGACACAAGATAATCTAGCAACCAAAGTTGCACTGACAGCGTTACCAGTGCAGCCTTTAAACACCTTCTAACGCAGCTCCTACAAAAAGATCAGTCGAACAGGACAAAAGGAAAAACTATCGTATAGTTTGCAGCACAAGCATCATTTCTCGCGACATACGTACGTTTTATAAAATACGCTTTCTGTTAAATGAATGTATCTCACACTCTCCCGGAAAGCGTTCTTCCATGAGGGTAAACCCAGTCTATTGACATTTCTGTGTTTTAACCCACTTTTCCATCTCCAGAAATGGCGGACCCCATCCGTTATTTCCCAGAAGAATAAGTAGCGGACAATTCCAGTTTGCCCTGACCTCCCCTGTTATTTATAAATACCTACCTGTCTGGTGAACACACACAAGGAACGGATATATTACAACTTTGTAAATTAGATGAGGGGTGTTCTCTCTGTTCATGCTGCCACAAATACGGCGTTCAGTTAAATCCTCATTAATTATCGAAATAAAGCCTCTGTTGGCTTTGCGGCGTTCGCCCATCTGCCTTGAACCTCTATCGATCGCCCGGTGGCTCGTTTCGCTGGTTATTGTGAAGATGAAACGATGAATTGACTCGGGTGAGAATCCGGGTAGAAATAAAAACTTGCAGCCATTCACTCAACTCTTGTTGAAACTGTCGAAAAGCTTTTTCTCCAATATGCAATATTATACATTCATTTTTCTCTTCTTTCAGAGTCCCTTGCTGCGTTACCGTTCATTGTGCGGCAGCAAACGTCCAAGCCTAGCGGCCTACTTGGCAGGCGTCCCAGCACCAAAGGCAGCAGTCGAGAAACCTTTCCTCCTGAGCGACGGAAAGGTCCATCTCACCGCCTCCCTGAACAAGGGCATCTATTCGCACGGGGAAGAGATAAGCGTGAACGTACAAGTCAGAAACGGCAGCAACAAGACGGTGAGGAGGATAAAGGTATGTTGAAGATCAAGCGAAACGATTGGCCTTGAAGACCAAACCAGGCAAAGCGGTTTTTTGTGGCGCAAACAAATTCAGTAATGGTCGCGATTGTCTATGATAGAAATATCTCGCTATGTCTAAGGAAGATCATGTATACCTTACTCGACCAATGCCTGTAGATAATTGGTTGGATTAAGTTATCTTCTATCCATGGGCGATTCTGGATATGCCCTATTGCAGAAGTCCCACTGCTACAAAAGTGTCCTGTGGTGTTTTTTCCAAGCACACACAAGGTTGAGAGACCAGCTGGTGTTAACCTCGATATTCTTCTACCAAGCGAACCAGCTTTTTCTTTCCTTCAGTACCATAATTCCCTGGTTCCTAAGATGTTGCCTGTGTACTATTAATGTAACGGGATTTACAGTTCAACAGATTACCCAGTATATACAGTAAGCTAGGCTTTTTTCCTGCAGAACAGAGGGTTCATGGCTCCAGGGCTTAGACAGCCTCAGTGTGGGCTCTTTACCAGAACTATTGTATGATTGAGTATCTTGATGTTCCTGCATCTCTTCTTATTATTGGATTATTATCCTGATTCTGCCATTCATCGAGATGGCATCTCACATGAGCTCTTTATAGGCTTGTAAGAGTAGGGAAAACCTGCTGTGTTCTCTGAAGACTTCGTCACGATATCCTCAGCCCACCTCAGGTCATGGTGTCTTGTGCTCCGTGTTCGAACTCAGGACCTCACAATTCTAAGCCCACGCCTCAAACCACCAAGCCTTCAGATTTTTCAATATATCAACATTTGTAGCTCACATTTAACAGTCACACAGAGAGGAGGCGAATGCGAAGCCATTTTCCAACCATAACCATCAATTCCTCGTGCATCTTCTTCACCATTACCGATAATTAATGATAGAACTTCTGCATTCTGGGTTGTCTCACATTTCGAAAGCCGGCGAAATAACGCCCACCTAAACTCGGGCGTACCTCTTGTAGAGATTCGATCTTATTGTTCTTCCCCCTCCCTCACCTCCGTTCTCTGACGTTTAATTAGTCAGCTGAAAACCTGCTCAAGCCCAACGAACCCGCGGTCGGGTAACATAACCCCCGAAGAACTTAATTAGAGGAGTGTCCTCATAAACTTCGGTATAATCTCATTACACACTTTACGCTTTACCGGGCCAGAGAGAGACATCATCGGCCAGACCTTCTGCGGCATGAATTTTGGAGGATCAGGGCCATTTACGGCTTTCGGGTCGAACGAGCAACAAGCAGAATGATGGTCCGGAGGTTTTTCCGTTGAAAATCCTGCCCTCCACTCATCGTAAGTGAGGAAACAGGAAAACACGATGAGGACGAGAGGCTCCTATTTTTTCGCGGAGGAAAATGTCACCGTCACATCTGATCCGGCTCGAAGGACCAAAATATGAATTCGCTCGGAAAGAGATGAAATTCGGCGGAGAAACAATAGAATTCGGCGCGAAGGCTCAATTGAAACCGCGGCGCGTTTTGGGGTGCCCAAATCGAAAGATGAAACCGACGATACGTGAAAAAATGCGGCATAAACCGCGCGGAAATCCCTCGCATTTTCCGGCACGTACGTACCGGAAAATTTCGAGGGTCTGAAAGGAATATTTCTAGCGGGGCGATAAATCCGGCAACCTTGAACGCCCTCTGATTTCATGTCGGAAAGGGACTCTCGCTAACTGTACCCCGCTGGAGAAACATGCTAATTGCTAAATGGGAATATCGGACGGGACTTTATGGGCTTGGCTGATGGAGTTGGAAAGACGTTCCGTTTCAATGCAGGTATTTAGGTGAAAGGTTTTCCGTAAATTTCCCTTTATGAGCTTAATTTCTGAACAATGTAGTGTCCTGAGAGTTAGGGGGGGGGGAGAACATAGTGTGTTTTCAAAGGTTTGTCTTCCTCGACCTGGAACTCATCAAAATTAATCAATTCCTCTCAACTGGCCTGCATGAAATATTCAAGATGGCAGAGTTATCATCTCCACCCCAATTTTACGCCTGGTAAGACCTTGCGGATATCAAACACATGGTGACAATGTTGGTCTTGAAACTACTCAAGATATCATGAATATTCATATGTATAATCATCAATTTCGGATTTCGTAGTCTAGTTTTCTTCAACACAATCACTTTCCTCCACTCTTTACGGCATTTTGGACATCTCGAATCACATTACCTCCATCAGGCAAATCGATTTATTCGAGGCTATCACTTTTGCAAATCCTTTCATCCAATCTCGCCCTTAAATGCAATTTTTCCAGGATGGACCAATGGCGGATCATCAAATCGTTGGCGGATATCTATTCGTCCACGAAACAATAGATTTTTTCCGATCGTAACGAAAAAAAACTCGATTAGGGAAAGAAAGTTGGGCGCTACCCATTTTCCTTCCATTTTTGTCAACACTGCGACGGAAGAGAAAGATTCATCGGACACTTGTGGCATCCGAGCACGCTGCGACTATCCGGTGTTAAAGCTAATAAATCTACGGCTTTCTGGGCCGAACTGTACGGTATAACTTGAAAGATAAATATTAACCCAAGCTTCGTTTGCGTTCGTGCTGGGTAAACCTTCAAGCCGTATCCTTTATTGCTCATCTCCCCACCTCGGAGGTGTTATAAATCGGCATTTTCAACTGGATTCGGAGCAATGGAGAAAAAATTAATTTTTCCTTATTATTTCAAAGCGTTTTGGGTCTCTTTACAGAACGGCCTGTAAAAATCATTAGTATGAGTCAGGCAGGAAGGCAGAGTAGCCATCTATCGAAAGATAGAAGGATATGTCTTCTATTCTATGGCCATGTAGGAGGATGAGCCAACTTTTGACGGTTAAGCTGATGGGCAGGTAAGCCACCTAACTCCGGACAGGAAAATGCTCTATTGCCGTGTGGTAGAATGAGCCATCTATCGACAAGTAAGCGGAGACGTCATCTACCACCAGGTAGGCGAATGAGAGGTAGGCGAATGAGTCATCTATCGCGGCATGATGAGGATAAGTCTTCTACCGCCAGATGGTCGGACAGGTCATTTATAGCAGCAGATGAGCCATCTATCGCCATATAGGAAGATCCGTCTTCTGTCGCCGAGTAGGCGGTTGAATCATCTATCGCCAGGTGGGCCAATCAGACATTACTCGGCGGATCATTCATCTATAGCGGGGTAGACGTATGAGTCATCTATCGCCAGTTAGGAAGATCCTTTTTTTGTCGCAGAGTAGGCGGTTGAATCATCTATCCCCAAGTAGGCGAATCAGGCATCACTTAGCGGATTATTCATCTATCGCCAGTAGACGCATGAGTCATCTATCGCCAGCTAGGAAGATCCTTTTTTTGTCGCAGAGTAGGCGGTTGAATCATCTATCCCCAAATAAGCGAATCAGGCATCACTTAGCGGATTATTCATCTATCGCCAGTAGACGCATGAGTCATCTATCGCCAGCTAGGAAGATCCGTCTTTTGTCGCAGAGTGGGCGGTTGAATCATCTATCCCCATGTAGGCGAATCAGGCATCACTTAGCGGATTATTCATCTATCGCCGGGTAGACGCATGAGTCATCTATCGCCAGCTAGGAAGATCCTTCTTTTGTCGCCAAGTAGGCGGTTGAATCATCTATCGCCAGGTAGGCGAATCAGATATCACTTGGCGGATTATCCATCTATCGCCGGTAGACGCATGAGTCATCTATCGCCAGCTAGGAAGATCCGTCTTTTGTCGCCGAGTAGGCGGTTGAATCATTTATCGCCAGGTAGATGGAGGAGCCATTTATAGCTAAGTAGGCTTATAAGCCATCTATGACCAGTTAGACAGGTCTGCTTTTGCCGAGTAAGCGAAGGAGACAACTATCACCGTGTGTACCAACGCGTCATCCTTGGATAATCTCTTCAACAGATACAAATGATCACAATGGGACGGTAAGAAGGTAGGCGGACCCAAAACTCCTGTCTCCAGTGATAGCGAAGTGGCAAAATGAGCTGCGAAACAACATTGAGAGTCTTTCAATTGATGTTTCAGTTAATACAAATTTGTAATTGGTACGAGTGCGTTGTTTCCAGGTATGTACGTCCAAACAAGTGTAGACATGTATCAACCAGCCAGCATATAATATGAATACTCATCGTGTATGACGAAAAAACTCTTCAGATCTGCATAAATGATAATTCCGCCGTATCAGCGTGGCAAGAAGTACGAACGTAAAAAGGCCGAATCATCTAGAGATTGGATCCAAGCGAGGCATCCTCGAGTGGGAGCGGACCAGAAGAATCTACGCTATTTCAATCTGGCGGAAGGACTTATCGGAATTCCATAGACGCGGAGGACCAGAAAATCATTGTCATCCTAATCTGACGTTCTTTTCATGACCGTACTTCGAACATTCCCTATGAAGAGGAAGAATTTGATTAATCTGGTCGAAGGATCCCCCATCGCTCATTATGGTGTTAGGGTTTCTAATCAACGATTGTATAAGAGATTTCCTTGACGGAATTCATTATTTAAGGACTACAATAGAAAAAATTCTTCTGTTGTTTTGGACAAAGGACCATGTTTTCGATGTTATCCGCTTCATTTTCAATTTTCAAGGTTCAATTCAGGCGTATCCTTTTCTGGATGCTTTGACCTGATCAATAAGAGCGAACGCGTATCAGCAATCTCTGAAAAACGTATCAAATACAAATTTCGTTACGAATTAATTAATCACGTGGTGCGGAGAATCGTGACAACATTAATAAAGCCTTCAGGACTGCGGAAATGTTTCCTCGTTCACTATACGCCAGCATTCATAACCTCGTAATCATTATGGGGGCTGACCAGGCTGAATCCATTAGTTATGGGTCGAACTGTATTAATCAAACCGAAGGTATGACGGTTTCCCTGATTCGCAAATGCGCAATTTTATTCTGCAGTCATTCTCGATGAAATAATACGCTGTGTTAATCTTCAGCTCAGATCGATAGGTGTTTGTAGGGCGTTGGCTAAAACCTCTAAAGCCACTGTTTACTGCATCAGGCAATTGGAATCAATTCTTATCATCAGCTAGACATTGAAACGTGAATTTTGTAACCAAATCGGCAGATTTATGCCACCCTTGTTCAGCAGTTAAAGAGCTTGCAAAGAACAGGGTCCAGTTCAGCTGCTACACCATAGGAGTTGCTTTCATAGTAAGGATCGGAGAGTTCTGGTGAGGTTCGAGCTGACAGCTAGTTTCTGCGAAAAGATCGGCTCAAGATTCTGATACAGCCACAAGCGAACGAGGCCATATGATACTGGGAAAATCTATGAGTTGTTTGCTATGCGATATTCTGGCAGAGCTCGAAGATATTGAGCATTATTCTGGCTGGATATATCAGCTGATTTAGAGGGTTCCGAAATTGATCTATTGGACCAAGCAGCTGCAACTCGCTGACTGCAAAAGCAGTCGAACGACTTTCAAAGTTCTCAGTGAGCACTTTTCACAATGTTGAGTAAGAAAATCAAGATGATTTTGCGCGTTTACCAAATGCAGATCATCTGACGTTTCTGATGATTTCAGGAGTATTGATTCATCAACTAAGCGACCAAAGAGTCTGTTCTATTTTACTCTGATTCGGAGCATAAAATCTGTTCGAATTGTAGGCCCTATATTTGTGGTTTTCGGTGCAAAGTCCTAATAGACTCTGAGTATCGATCAACTAAGGTCTTATTCGCGAAAGTCGAGGTCACCTTAGCTGAAAGGGCAGATGGCCCATTTGACTAGGTACGTCACGTGAACCTACTCTCCCCAAACTAGAGAAATCATTTCGGAAAGCGTAGGAGTATTGAGTTAGCGCCAAGTTTCCAACATTAGCAGGTGTTTATTAATTTGGATGGAACTGCGGAACACAATTAAGCCATCGCACTCTATACATACAGAGGCACAAAGTTGCGGGTGGACAATAAGGTCAAAGTTCAGCGGCGTCTTGATTATTTTCGTTCACTATCACAAACAATCTCTATAATGACAGGAGTGAATGCTTCCATTACAACTAGATCATAAAGGAGGATTTGCTAATGATTGAACAGTGCCAAATTTGATTATTCTATTTTTATATTATGGGCAAAAGAAGGCAAGAATTACTAAAATTTCTTTTTTAAAGCGTGGCAAATCACTAATGTTCAGAAACCGACGTCCAGACTCTCATAAAGCCTGATAAACATGCCTTAAAAGTCCGTGGTCTACGAAGGTAATAATTAGCTCGGCCGGAATACAAACTACCCCTAATTTTATCCGTTCAAACATCAATTACCAGTTTCCGAGGCGGTAAACGATCCTCCTGTAATCCCCCGGGACCGTCTAACCGGAACTGTTCACGTATAAGCGAGCATTTTAGATCGGGGAATAGTTTGTCCGTTATATTGTAGGTTTCTTCATTTCACGCCCGAATGGGATAGTCCGAGGAATTTATCGGAGGGATTTCAGAAGCGTCAGAAGCTTCCAGGGTACCAGTAAGCAACTTCGTAAAGTTGCCAAAAATAGAGCTGATTTGTGAGGCGCCCCATTGACGACAAATTGCAGTTTTTAACGTAACCTTCGAATATACTTTCCAATGGTTGTTCTATCTCCTATCTCTTCTCCTTAAACCTTCACAGATTCACACTTCTCACATTTCCAGGTCTTCGTGGTCCAATACGTGGACGTCTGCATGTTCTCCAACGGCAAATTCAAGAACGTAGTGGCCATGATCAACACCAAGGACGACCTCCCGATCCAGCCAGGCAGCGAGTTCGACAAGACCTTCACCCTCCTACCCGTCAAGAGCTCCACCAAGAACTGGATAGCCCTGGAAGACTCCTACACCAAGAGCGGCACCAGCCTGTCGTCGACGGTCACCTGCACCGACACCAAGGAACAACGCAACGTCTTCGCCATCTACGTCTCTTACTACGTCAAAGTGAAGCTTATGGTTAGCGTGATGGGGGGCCAGGTGTCCCTGAAGTTACCCTTCACCCTCATGCACACCTGCACCGACCTGGACCACACGGAGACCCTGACCAGGGTGAACAGGTCGGACGTACAGCTGGAACTGAAGGCGCCATCTATACAGCAGGTGGTTAAGCAGGAGAAGGACGGCACGTGAGATCAGGAAAAGGTGGTGGTCGAGATAAACTGCAAGGCGTCGGAGGGTGAAGTTGGAACTGACGCTGTTTTCACACGCGAAAACTGCCACAAGCCGCTCGAAGACGCCGGTGGCCCTAGGCAGAATTCCAAGTGTTTCGATGAAATTTTACCGGTGCCTAGACGCGAGGATGAAGAGAAGAAGATATGGGGAGGGATTGAAGATAGGTTAACAGACGATGAGACTGAAGATAAAGGAAGGAGGTTCAGCATAAACCGCGCGTGGTGTTGTTTGAGGAAGAGGAGGACATCTTAACGTTATATGTGTGTTTCAGTTGTTTTACAGACGTTCGAAATGGATTTGCTGGGACTAAAGCCTCGCACCGTCATTAAATTATATGCACGTTTAGAAATTCTGTATATTCTCTTGAGGAAGTGAAGCAACTGGATGTGACCAAGACAAAAAACTGCTATACAAATCGAAACTCATTTATTGCTAATGGTTGATTACAATATAATAAATATGATTGCATCGATATCCTTTACGCAATATTCATATATTTATTATGATTCTGTTATCATTCTTTGAATTGATTTATTCTCCGATTGAATATCATTAAAGTTTATGCCTCGATTAGATGAATATGGTGAAAGATCAAAGGCAATTATCCTAAACATTTCAAATGGAAGAGTAATTTTAATATTGGGGGTTAAATATACCCGGTTACGACTTGAATTCTTATAAGTGATGAAATTTTCATGAATTATAATTGTTTTAATATCATAATATCTATTATTTGTATTTATTACAATTTCGAATTATTTATAGCAGCTAGAAAAACGAAATCGGTAGAAACCGAATAATAGAACTATTGAGTGTAAATTTTTAGAATATTTATTGAAACTCAACAAAAGTAACTTAAAACAGGTCAAAGAAATAATTAAAAATGAACTTTCATAGAGAGACAGACATTTCTCTTGATAATAATATGAGAAATGTCAAAGCTCGGATGAAGAGCACAAAATATAGAATAAAACCCTTGAAATTTTCGAACTTACAAAACCACTACGAACTGCTGACTCTAAAATGTGCCTAAAGTTGTTTTGATCATGAAGAGTATAGAAGTATAGACAAACTATAAAAGTAAATAAAAACCAAATATTTTATATTACAGATAAGTGGATTGTCTAGTGGATAAATTTCTAACTTGTTACTACGTACTATGAATCAAAACGAAACGAATTCAATTGTGTTATTAATTTATCTCAAAAATGCACTGACTAAAAAAGTAACATGGGATTCAGAATTGTAGATATAAATATTGTTATATCGACTGGCTCAGATGGACTAAATAGCTCGCATTCCAAAATAATCAAATGAATCTATCTACATACTAAGCTTTTGTATAGAATTCACTCCAAATCTAATGGTGGGTTTATGCAGAGTTCCTGAGAACTAAGAAGGGAATCAATTGGCAGATAGTGATCATGTGATCACCATCTGTCAATTAGGTTAGTTCCTTTCTTAGGAACTCTGCATAATCCCCCAATTAATGAAAGATGTTTGTAAGATATCTGTTCCTGTGACGAAATAAATGTTGGTATTGTGAAATAAATCTTAAAAACTCCATTGTCTTTTCTTCAATTATATCCCCAAAAATTACTGGATCTAGGTAGGATATGATCCATAGTAAAATCCTATGAAGGGTACCCATTGAACTCTTGGGTTCAATGAGGGTACCCTCCATACAGCTCCTCCTCCCTCCATATAAGCAGAAAAAAAATTGACAACTTGATTTTGGGGTTAGATTGAATGTCACTGTCACATAAACTTCAAAGTCGAATGTCGAATCTGTAGGCGACGTGTTCCTTTAACTACTTCAATGAAGGGTAGCAACAATGAAAGCTTTGAACTCACCATGATATGGGCATTCACCATAACCCCTCACGATCAATTTCTCTTCTCCAGAAGATTTCAGCTTAACCAAAATATATTTGAAAACGCCACTTTCATCAATATCGACATCAGGAACTTGAGGTATAATGGAACTCATTCTTCTTATGAAAGATCGAACACCGGGGATCATTCAATGGGATCTTTAAATGAAAATGATTATTTTATTTTCTTGAGGCCATTGTAATTATGAAAACAAATTTGACAATGTCATTTGTCTAACCTACAATTTACGGCAATAAAAACAAAGAGTTAATCTTTGATAAAAATACTGGGGAGACGATTGTTTTGAATAGGAAAAACTCCCAATTAGTTTTTATTTGCAATAATTATGTTGGTGAAAGATGCTAAAGTAATATGGAATACGCTCAGAGGTATCGTTTGTGTGTATAAGCCGGCCGATGTGGGATGTAGGCAGGTCAGAAATACAATCATATACAAAATTTGTTCAGGTAATTTGATAAATTCAATTAAGTTCTTATATATTATCACTTACAATTTTATGTCCAATAAAATCTGCACAGTTCTCAAGACTTATTCACTTCACTGAAATAGGGGTTATGTCGCAGTTGGAGCTGTGTCAAATGTTGACATTTAAGGGCGCGAATTTCAAATTAATATTTTTTAGAGCTCAACGAAATGCATTGTAGACCTCCAATTAAACGAGTGGAAATAGAAGTGAGCAATGCAGAAGAATACTCGGTCAAAGTAGTTCCTAACTTGGCAGATCATGTCAATGTTGTAGGACCCAGATATCAGCAGGAAGATTTGGTTTGTTCGTGGGCAAATTACTTAGGAAGAAACACAAGTGGAGTTCTTCGTAAGTGAAACAAACTGAAATAAGTATTTGTTCGTTTACTTCTGAAACTTTCAGTTTTTGGTTTGAGAGATGCAACTAAAACTGCTAAGTTCATAAGGGAGAATAAACCCACCAGGGCTTATAGAGTGAAAGGCCGATTAGGGCTGTCAACAGACACAGCCTTCAAAGTGGGTAGACCAGTTGAAAGAACAACTTGGAAGCATGTTAAATATGTTCATTTGGAAACTCTTTTATCCTCCATGCAAGCAGCACATCAGAGGAAAATGTTTGAGTAAGTATCGATTTAACTCCTCTTCTATGGGTCTGTGACAATTTTTTTTAGGTTATGTGGTGTTGATATGCAATCCCAACTAGCTTATGAGCTGGCTGTGAAAGGTCCAATAAGGCCCGTGGATTCTAAGATTCCTGTACTTTATGGGATTAAATGTGTTGACTTCAATCCACCTGATTTCACACTAGGTGTGTTACTGTCTTATTCTAACCTAACTTAACCTAATTTCACTATCTTGAAACATATCTCTAACTGCATAATTCATTTCAATGCTAATTTTTTCGCAGAAATTCATTGCATAAATGAATATGAAACATACTTGATGCACTTGATTCACGAGGTAGGAATGAAACTACATTCAAGCGCACATTGCACAGGGATTCAGTGCATAAGACACGGCTGTTTCACTTTGGACGACGCCCTATTGAGAAAACATTGGACTCTTCAAGAAATAGTTTCCAATGTTGAACATTGCAACCGACTTCTTGAAGAGAATAAATTTATCGTTAAACAGGAGAATGCAGCCCTTCAACAAATCCAATGATGGGTTCTGTAAAGTTACCACTTGGTTACGAACTGACTGAAATAATTGAATGTCACTACTTTCATCAGGGAACATGTGTAAAATTCGCAGAGGTGTGGCAGAAGAGGAGAAACATCCAGAATATTCTATATTCAGATCCTAAATGTTAGAAGGACATTTGAGATAATAATTGATTTATGTTTATATTGAAATAAATGTCGAATAAATCGTTTTAAAATCCTCATTTTCGCTCTTGTTTTCCTTATCAAAGATATTACACACATGTAATATCTTTGGTCCTCATCCCTGAAGTAATAGATCGTGTTTCAAAGAGTCAACGATAGGGGGCGACAGTATGCAAAGTTCGGTCTTTATGGGACTGGTGGTGACCTCTTGGATCGAGCTGTGGGAGCAGTTTTTATTTAAGGATTCTGGGTATTACAGAGAAACCTTAAAGGTCATAATGAAAAAGTTTGTAGCTTAAGCGCTACAGAGCTCACCCGTCCGCCTACTGAACTAGCATGAAAGATCGGTCATTTAACTTAATCAATTATCACACATTTATTGTTCAAATCAGAAAATTATTCTATTCTATTACAAGGTAATTTTTGGCTATTCGCCATTTGGTTCCCCTGTAAGTCGTAACTCACGGGTGCGTTGACTTCCTCAGAGGCTCGCAAGGTGAGAATTCAGCCAAATGACTGACAATCAAAGATATTACACGTGTAAAATCTTTGCTGACAATATCCGAGCTTCAATGGTGCCAAAGAAGCACCCTCATCCTCAACGTGGAAGTTTTGTTTTAACCAAGTTGAAGGGTTAAAAATACTTGCGCTCTCTGAAAAAAATCAGAGCCCTTTCCAACAGCAATTGCCAAGTCAACCACTTGGTTGTGTCAGAGTAGAATTCAAGCTCATGAGCAGTCGGCTCTGAAAATGAGTGCTGACGCCATAGCTCGACTTATGATGTTCAGGTAGGCTTGTTAAACGAAATGCTGGAGAAAACTTTTGTGGGACACATTGCTCGTTGCGTACAGGTCTACGATGTGAATCAAAAAGAGTGTTTGGGGATGTGCCTAGTCAGCATTTATTTTGTGAAGATCAGAAGAATGTCTAGTCCTTCGACAGCAACCTGTATACTTCTTGCGGAAAGAATGATCAATATTTTCAGATTTTTCTTTATACAATCGGACTTTTTGCATATTTGGTGACAAATTCTGGTGTACAATTCAAGCAATTCCCTATCGAAGTGCCCTATCCTGTAAGTGACATTTCTATCAGTCTGTCCCAACAGTCCATCCTCACTTCCTCAATCTGGACTCTAGGTGGTAATTTATACAATCCTGGATAATCTGTTCTTCGCATCCTTCCAAACACGCTGAAACCTACTCCATTCGCAGTTTGTTTTCTCCTGTTCCCCTGGCAACTCCGAAAAAAATAGGTAAACTGATTCACCGTGTTTGTTTTCGGACGAAAATCGAATGAATCGATTCGAAACTTTTCGCTTAAAAGTGTAACATCCAGCAATTAGTCCAGCATTCTCGTGTCAAACCATGCGGGTGATTAGCTCGGCGCTACTTATCTTTCTCATTTACGCCGAAAATTCCGCAAGTGTTGAGGTTTTGGTGGAAGTCTTTGGAGGAGAGGATTTGGCAAAAGATGTTGCCTTGAGGAATGGCTACGCTTACAAGGGAACTGTGAGTTACTCTTGAAAAATAACGCAACATATGTTTTCCTAGTTGCTGGAATAATATTACTCCTAAACTGAAATTAAAGGTTTAACTGGTTACTTCAAACTATAGTTAAGCCTGGAATGAATACATCAGGGTGGTCCAGATCGTAACCAAGAAATTTTAACCACGTATTCTACATAAAAAATAAGCCCTAGTTTGTCATATAAACATATGTCGAGAAATGTTTCCTTTCCGAGATACGGGGTGTTAAAATTATAGAAAAAAAAAAGTTTTCATTAATAACTCTCATACTGCTTGAAATATTTTTATGAAATTTGAGAAATAGGTTTTGAGCTTCAAGGAGCACTTTTTGCATAATATCATTTCTTTTTTTTTCTACCAGTGCCGTCTCGCGTCCGTACTGCAGTGAGACTGAATATTTTCAGATAAAAAAATTATACGCCACTGGTTTTTCCGGTAATAAAAATTACTATTCAAATCCTTATTCAATTTGGAGCAAATTCGGTCTTTTGACTTTTTGCTGTACGAGGCACCGTTTCCGGTTAAAAAAATAAAACACATTCTCATGCATGAAGAAATCGCCAAAATTTGATATGGTAGGTACATAATAACAATACTATTTTTGCTATATCAAATTTTGGCGATTTCCTCATGCACGAGAATGTGTTTTATTTTTTTAACCGGAAACGGTGCCTCGTACAGCAAAAAGTCAAAAGACCGAATTTGCTCCAAATTGAATAAGGATTTAAATAGTAATTTTTATTGCCGGAAAAACCAGTGGCGTATAATTTTTTTATCTGAAAATATTCAGTCTCACTGCAGTACGGACGCCATTGGTAGAATTAAAAAAAATGATATTATGCAAAAAGTGCTCCTTGACGCTCAAAACCTATTTTTCAAATTTCATAAAAATATTTCAAGCAGTGTGAGAGATATTAATAAAAAACATTTTTTTTCTATAATTTCAACACCCCGCATCTCGGAGAGGAAACATTTCTCGACATATGTTTATATGACAAACTAGGACTTATTTTTGATGTAGAAAACGTGGTTAAAATTTCTTGGTTACGATCTGGACCAGCCTGCATTCAGATAGTGTATTTGGGTATAAGTACATAGGGTTTCCAAACTTAGGAACGTCATCATTTATTGGTGGTCGAAAAATTGATTTTCCCTAAAATATTCGGCCCAATCAGTTTTTATTGGACAAGGACGTGTTTATAAGCAACACTTGGTATTTCATCAATTTAACGATAAATGAGGATATTTGTCTACTGTATGTTTAAGTGATATTTTTAGGGGTTTAAGTGAAAACCCATGCACCTTATAACGTCTAACAAGATACACATTTCCTATTGAAAACCTCACTCTTTGAAACCTTCAAGGGTGTGCCATAAAGAAGAGAGGAAAATGTAATATTTTAAAGTGTACCAGAGGCGTATATGATTTTAGTTTTTCATTCAGACTATTCAGAGTGATGAAAGATTATGGTCAATCTCTCTAAAAATGTTGACGAAATATCTGAGATCCTTACAGTTTTATCAACGAAAATGTGAACAAAAAATGCCAATTTTGACTCCTTATGTTTCACAAGGTGATTTTAATCTTTAGTATGAATATACCAAATCATATATTTTATTTTACTGTTTGTATCCTAAATGTGCAATAAATAAATAAATATATTTGGCCGATGCAGTGGCGCCATTAGGAGATACACAGGTGGGTGCGCCACCTATTTTTAGGTAGACGGATGTGCTATCTAGACCTCGCCTACCGTCTGTAGATTCCTGACTCTCTGGCCAAATCATTGTTGAGTGAAATATGGCAATGAAAAATCAATAAATGGACTGTAACTTATGCCCTATAACCTTACCCGTCAAAAACATGAATATTTCAGATTTTAAGGCTGGTTTATGGTGGCCCGTAACTCAAACTTTTATACGTATTGTTGCATTTTTACATCCAATACAGGAAAATTTCAAATTTACCGAAAAATAAAGGGATTAGGGAATAAGGCATAAACCAATCATTGACGAGCAGCAACGATTAAATCGGAGCAGTTAATTTTGAGCCTATTTCAATTAAACCTCGTGTTCTGGAATATAAATTAAGTTGCATAGTTGGGTGTAAGGTCCGATTGACGCGTAACCGATACTGTCGACGTGTCGACTTCTGGCAGCCGGATCCCGCATATGTTTTGTTCCCCTTTCCTAGCCAGGTGCGGGCCATATGATTCCGCGACCATTCCTCTCCCCCAGCTTGATTAAAAGCTCTCCGTCCTTCTCCCACTGGTACATTTCACGGCTTTCCTTCTCTCTCCTGTAATCAACTTTTCCGGCACGTGCCGTACGGATCTCAATTGTTTACGTGGGGGGTTCCCCAAAGTACGCGATCTATTTTTAGGGGTTGTTCGCGCCCGGCTCTGTCCCACACCTACTCTTTCCTGATTTCCTGATATCAAGCGCCGGTTTTCGCGGTGTAGCGACGCGGACGGCGACGCCAAAAGGCGAGGGTGGAAACCGACGGCGTGACGTCACGGGACGTCGGCGTCTAGTAGCCAGGAATAGGCGAGAGGTGGGATTAGGAGAGGAAGCGATGTAGTAGTTGGGTTATTGGTTTTTGAGGGGATATCGGCGGTGATTTGTTCTGATCGACAGACGGGGACGGGTTGAGAATGAGCGATCGGAAAATGCTCATCAGTAGGGCCTGGATTTGTACCAAATAAAAGGGTCCAGTCGAATATTTCCGTACCTACGCGTGGGGTTTTCTGGAAAAGACAAATTTCTGATCAATGTAACTTCTGAATGTTTATGGCATTCCTCGCTAATTCATCTTGAAATACCAAACATCGTTTTCCTCAAAACATTGAACAATCTTGAAGAGAAGTCATGAAAATTCTGGATTCCTATCCCAATGCATAAAACGAGGCCCACAATGAAAATCGAAATCATGGCCAAACTGTTGAATTTTTCCAAATAACTCAAAATCTATTCGAATTAGGATGTTTCGGACACTGATCTCTTTTTTTCGAGTTAGGTTCCTTTGCATAATCAATTATAATTTTCACACACAACAATTTACCAGTTTTATTTCAATTTTTCAGGTCAATGGTTTCGACAATGTCTATATATTCATGTCTAATGCAACGAAGACATTTACTCCAGGAAAGAGAAGTTTTAGTCACGACATATCAGATGACACAGATGTATGTAATGGTTTTCTCTTCATTAATTTTCCTTCCTTCTAATTTTGTTCAAATGTAATTTGATTTTCATGGTTTTTGCCAAGCCCCCAATACCTCAATCGCTATAGTTCAAAGACCACCTTACTAACCTGTTAATTGGGTTGTGCATTCTTCAATAACACAAGACCGTATCAATCCAGCATCACGGGCATTCTGGAAGCTAAAGGATTGATTGTTCCAAAATCACGACCTCAATCTGAAGACCAAGGCAGCTGCTCACAAAGCAGTGGTCCTCCCAACGCTTCTTTACGGAAGCGAATGCTGGACGCCCTACAGTTGACGTATTAAACAGCTTGAACAAACGCAACAACGTCATCTAAGACAAATAATGCACATCAGATGGTTCCACAAAGTTTCGAATGCAGAAGTCTTGCAACACGCTAGTTGTAGAACGATTGAGACTCAAGTAACGAGGGCCCGACTCAGATGGAGCGGCCACATTCTGATGCAGGACACAAGACTCCCCAAAATAGCTCTTTATGGCGAATTGGCAGAGGGAGCCCGGAAACCAGGAGGCCAGTATAAGCTGTTTAAGGATACACTACATCAATCCCTAAATTCAGTTAATACCAATCGTAACTGGGAACAACTAGCGTTAGATAGATCACAGTGGAGGTCTTTGGTCCACAGCTATAATGGATATTGGGGAAGAATACAGCGGCGGCCAGATTTGGTTGGTGAATATCCATGCCCAGAGTGTGGAAGGATCTGTAGTTCACGGTTGGGTCTCTTCAGTCACAGGAGGGCACACAGTCAAAAGTAGCCCTGAGAAATTATATGTTTGATCGCACCGATGGTCTGGCTTTTTAGTCTTTTTGTAGATTTATTCTCGGTAACTTGATTCAGCAATGAATGAATGAATGAACACAAAAAATCAAATTATTTTATACAACTGATAAGCATGTCAAATTGATCATAGGTCCTTTGGGCAGAAGAACAAGATATAAAACAGAGACAAAAGCGAGATTTCGTAGATATCTCTGATATACCTCACGAGAGAGTGAAGAGACTTCACGATTCCTACATTCCAATGGATTTTGAAGAAGTCCAGAGGAATCTAGAAGATAGAAGGTTTTTCAATGACGAACTCTGGAACCACGAATGGTATTTGGTAACTGAATCGTCCCTTAGTTTGAAATTTTTCATGATAAAGCAAATATTTCAGAAAAACACAAGGTCGACCGTCCAAGAACTATCGGAGATAGATCTGAACGTTGTTAAGGTCTACAGGGCGGGTATCACAGGAAAAAATGTGAGAATAAGTGTTATTGATGATGGTTTGGAATATACCCATGAGGATTTGAGGGAAAACTACGTAAGAAAATTTCAGATTGGCATAATGTAATGAATATTAACACGTGGAATTGTTGAAGGATCCTGAAATCAGCTACGACTGCAATGAAGAAGATAATAATCCAATGCCTCGTTATGACGCCGCCAGAACCAACAGTCATGGTACCAGGTGTGCTGGTGAAATAGCAATGGTTGCCAATAACGAAAAATGTGGAGTTGGTGTAGCTTTCAATGCGAATATAGGCGGTAGTTGAAGTTTATCCCCGATTAAACATCAGTTAACATTAAAATTTTGAAGGTATCAAGGTGCTAGATGGTTTCATTACTGATCGACTAGAAGGGACAGCTCTAGGATACGGCCTAGGACTTATAGACATCTACAGCTCTTCTTGGGGGCCTACAGACGATGGAAGAACAGTAGATGGACCTGGAAGGTTAGCAAGGGAAGCTTTGAAACGTGGAACCACCCTGGTAGATATCTTAATATTCTTTAGAATTAAATTATTTCAACTGTTTTAAGGGTCGTGGAGGTAAGGGTAGCATTTTCGTTTGGGCATCAGGAAATGGAGGTGGTAGAAGTGATAATTGTAACTGCGATGGATACGTTAACAGCATATATACTGTTTCAATCGGGAGCGTGAATGAAAGAGGTATTTTTCCTTGGTATGGGGAGGCATGTGCTTCAACTTTAGCAGTGACATATTCTTCGGGAGCTCGAAGTGACCAAATGGTGGTAAGTAGCAGAGGAAACCCAATCGTAGGTGGAAAAAGAAGGCAAATCTGTAGCAAATTCATTCAGTGAAATTTTAGATTAAGAATATAGATTTTTCGAAGAGTCTGACTAATTTTAGGACCGTAAATCTTAAATTATACGTATTTACTAGTATTCAAAACAAGACAAAGCAGTAATACGATATCTATTCTAGGTAACTACTGATTTATACAACAATTGTACCATCAAACATACTGGGACCTCTGCTTCCGCTCCTCTCGCAGCAGGTATAATAGCTTTGGCACTGGAGGTCAAGTAAGAATACAATTTTCAGTGTGGTATCTCTCGATAATGTCCAAACTTTCAGTCCAAACTTGACTTGGAGGGATGTACAGCATCTGATAGTGTGGAGTTCGAAAATTTTCCCTCTTTTGAAGAACCCTGGATGGCAAAAGAATGGCGTTGGTTTGTGGTTCAACACCAGGTTTGGATTTGGACTCATCGACGCTTTTGCAATGGTAGAATTGGCCAGTTCTTGGGTGACAGTTCCGGAAAAAAGGATTTGCCTTGTTGAAGTGATAAGGTGAAAGAAAATCGTTAAAAATGTTACTTTTTTATAAAATCAAGACTCTTGAACGATGACAAACTGAGTTTTCACCCTCTCCCTTAATTCACCCCTTAATTTGGCAGGAAATCGATGCAACTACGAGCTGGGCTGCCTTTGTCTGTTCCAGTCTACACCTCCGGATGTAAGTGGACCGACAATGAAGTTAATCATTTAGAACACGTTGAAATTAGAACGAACATAAAATATTCCAGGAGAGGTTTCCTGGAAATTCACCTCACATCGCCTGAAGGTCTAGTAGGAAACAGCTGAAAGTGGCGGGTGTTTCTTGAACGTCTGTTTTATATTTTAGGGACTCGCGTACAACTTCTGTCCCCCAGGACTTTGGACGATAGTCGGGAAGGATTCCAGAACTGGAGTTTTATGTCGGTTATGACCTGGGGCGAGCATCCACAGGGAGTTTGGAAGCTAAGAATTCAAGATGAGGTGATGATCGTTGTCTTTATTTATCTTTAGTTTTGATCCAGCAATGAAAATTATCCTTATTATAGGAGTCTGCGATAAATCTATTTACTTAGGTACACTTCAAAGCCATTCAGGGAGAAGATTCAAAAATCAAGATCAAGAATTTTGATTGTCCCAGAAAGATTTTGTGGAATTACAAAATTTTGAGTTCTTTTAACAAGTTTCTTTTTTTCAGGTTGGATCATACCTAGACCAAGGGAGTATTGGCTATACAGAAATGATTCTACATGGAACAAAAATCAAACCCCATCATATGGAATACTGAAAAATTCTAGCGAAAAAACTGACTAATCTACGAAATCTTATCAATAGTGTGACTGGTTGTATTTCAAGGAAAAATAAAGAAGACTCATTATGATAAAATCATTTACTTACAGATTATCCAGGATATGTACAATCAAATCCGTAGAACATCATAATAAAATATTTATGAAAAATAAGATTATTCAACAGGGATATAGAATTGGTGCTTATAAATTTCGGAAATACGTGAGATACTGTCAAATATAAATATAATAGAAAAGTTTTGTACATTTTACATCCATTTCGGTCGAGGAGAACAGGCAGTCTTGGAAAGTTTGGTTTCACAACATCGCGATATAAATATATGAGTGGTTAGTTACTAATTGACCTAAAATTGTTGGACCGCTGGTTGAATTTCAGGGATTTTTAGATTTGGTGAAGGATATGCTAATTGATGGGGAAAATTCCTTCCAGCTGAAGGAATTTGGTGAGACCCCATTGAGATTAAGTTAGATTGGAGTATTTGCGAAGCTTTCAACAAATAGAACAGCTAGAACATCTTCTCTTACTGCCTTTTCTTCTTGTTTCGATTTCTTGATCAATTTTTCTCCTTAAAGAATCTGAAAATGTAAAGGTTATCTACTGTTTTCAATGTTGGATCAGTGATTACTTACCAGCTAATGGCCTTCTACCGATGGCTGTTAAAGATTCATAAATTTCTTTTATTGGGTTGACTTCAGGTCCTAAACCATGCACCCAGATCAACAACATACGGAAACCATGCTCTTTATAACTCGAAGGACCTGTGAAAATTGATCTTGTGGATAAAGCTTGAAAAACATTATTAATCTCTTAATTTTTCAACTGTTAGATTCACACTCACACCAATTCAAAACAGTTAGTAGAAAAATAATGACTTTATAGAGATCAACAATCTGAGTGTTCTTCTATAAGATGTCTTCTATTAATTCCTGACTTGTTTTGAGAGAGTGTCTCGCTTTCAATACCGAAGTGGTCGAATTAGTGTCTCGCTGTTTCAGATTATTCAATTTTCGGGTATATTGCTTCCAGTTATCGTAAAGTTAACAGTCCCGGAAAGTTTATAACCAAGACCATTTCGCCCTAACTCGCGTATCCGAGGGGTGAAAGAGATGGAAGCTGGGAAAACAAAGGAGTACTTAATGGGGCTTTCCCGGTTTTCAACTGAATTTTCCTAATTTTCTTTCGCAAACAGGAAAATCCCGTAGGCGTCTTATTGTATTCGCCGCGAGCAGAGGCTTTATAAAACGACATCGAATGAATTTCGCTACAATATTAGGGATAGTCCTGAATTTGCCGCTTTATTTCATTATTGATGGGCTCGAGGAATCCATCAATTCCACACTGTTCAACTCGATGAATTACCCCTTCCTAAAACTAAATTTCCCCAGGAAAATTGACATTTCGGAATGACTAATCTATCGGAACTATTGGAGAAGAGATCTTATAAATATCGAGCCTGCAAATCAAATATTTCTCACCATTATACTGATGCTCGATTGCCTTGATCTGATCGTCAGTGAAGGCCCAATGCTGCGCCAACTTCTTCCACTCTCCAGGTCCCAACTGCTTATAAGCCAGCTTGTACAGGATCTCCCTGAGTCGTTCAGATTCCCTCAGCCTCTGTGTCTCATCTCTGGAAGCTCTAACCGACCACTTTCTCCTGCTGCTCGATCTGCTGATCCTACTCCTCCCTTGGCGTTCTCTAACACTACCACCATTACTCTGGTCGTCCTACAAACGCTGTTGGTGTAAGGACCCAGACATGAGGTGGCTTCTACCTTACCTGTGGCGGGTAATCCAGACGTGCAGTCTTGATGATCATGTCTACTATGGCTGTGAAACTACCACGAGCTGCTATGTAGAGGGGGGTCCTGCCTCCTTGTTCTCGTTGCTCGATGTCAGCTCCAGCAGCCAGTAATGATTTGCAGATGTCTGTGTGACCCATCTCGGCTGCTATGTGTATTGGGGACTGCAGTCTCTAGAGATTTTGAAATTTGGGAGAGAGATGAGAGGTAGTAAGAGTAGAAAAGTTTAGAGTGAATACAGAGATTCATTGAAGCATCATCCTCACTTTATAAGTAGGTACTGATTAACTTATCAAGTGATCACCGTGTGTCTTTGGGATTGCATGAAAGGAATGATTCGCCAGTACAGAGAATGAAGACCCAATAATGTGGACAAACTAGTAAGAGATAGAGACAGCATCTGAGCATTAAAGTGTGTACGTGGGAAGCGTTTGATGGATAATCTGAATTTCAAATTCCCTTTTCTATTCCATCTCAAAGTTCCAACGTTTGCGGATTACAGAAGCAGCGTTGCATTCAACATGCAAACTCAACATATACATGTAATGCAGAGTGTCTTTTCAGGTTTAATCTCAACGTCACAGTGAGAAACTGTTTCATATAGTAGTCCAATACGGGGTCGCATATATTAGTTGTTTCCAAAAGAGTACATCACGAAAATTGGACCATATGGAAGCAAATATACTCTCGACTGTCGGATAATTGAGGCAGCATTTTAAAGTGGGTAGGTTGGGGAGGAATTAAACATTTTACGAGATACAGGGGTGACTCTGCAGTCAGGAAACAAATGGAGGAGTTTATGTGAGGAATGAACATAATTCGGAGAGCATTTCTACAGCTATAAAACGAAACATCTCTTATTTAACTGTTTTGAGTATTGTCAGTTGACCTAATCTTATTTTTGCTCCATTATTTTATATCTCCGAGAGATGACTGATTAGCATTTGGCTCCTGACATGATTTACCACACTTGATTTATTCAAATGCTTTGAAAAGACGAGGGAGAATCCGTCAATAAGTTTTTCGTTGGAAAATTTCCACCATCGACCATCCACCATTTTTGCTGCACCCTGTAGCTCTCTCAAACCGACCTCCCTATTTTTTCTCATCCCCAGCAGGAAACGTTAATGTTCCTACAATTTTCGCGAATTATCTTGGCACTCGAACAAAACCACTCACCGTGTTCAGGCTGTTGAGGTTCGCCCCTCTGGAGATGAGGCTTTCGACGATGTCGATCTCGTTGGCCTGGCAGGCCAAGTGGAGGGGGGTGTTTCCGGCCTGAAAATGAAAATTCATTTCAATAAACTTACGTCTCTCCCTTCCAAAGATCAAATGGATCGGCGAGGGTCTGTTCGTGTCTGCGAAAGACTTAAAAATAAGGGCAGGTTGATGAAGATTGCTTTCAGCATTGAAAATTCTTTTTTTTGTCGGAAATCGTTGGTTGTCAATGGAAATAGTCACAGTGATTTCATGGCATCAATGAAACCAAGTTAAAGCCTTGAGTCTACTTGTACAGAAATAGAAAAGCAGATGAACAGAAAAATTCAATAATTAGCTATGTCCATCCATATCAAATTAAGGCCAGTTGTTCCAAAATGTTGGGGATGAATCTGTTCTAAAATTACTCAATCAAGTAGAGCAATATACCAACTAACGATAAGAAAGTACTACTTCATTGTCCGGATGAATATAATGTGTTTGAAAGAAAATTTTCAAAGAAAGAAATGTGTAAATGACACTGACCTTATTCTGCTTATTGATATTGGCACAGTGCTGGATGAGTAGCTCCAAAATACCTCTACTTCCTAAACTGGATGATATGTGGAGGGCTGTGGATCCTTTCTGGAAATTATGAAGAATGAAACAATTAAATTCAAAGAATAAATGGAAAAAAAATTGAGGTTTTTCCTCCATTCAGAAATGAATGAATTTAACATGAACAGAATTTCCAATAAAAAGTCTCACTAGATCAAAAGATAGGGAAAATTCTTCACACTGAAAGACCTGTTGATACCTTCATTTAGGGATCTTTCATTTCGTGATGTTGCCTACATCCGGGTAATCACTGGGCTCGTAAAAAACATTTTTGCTGTCCCCTAACCACCGTGCTCAATAGAAACGGCCGATTTTTTTATGGCCGTCTGCATTTTCAATTCGAAATGTTCCATTACCCGAACTTTAATTATTTCATTTAACGGCATCAACGGAGCTGAAGTTAATTGAAATACGAACTGGGAATTTTCCGAGTGGTTACTATATATTTAGGGTACAGTGGAAATTCACTTCGTCTGTCAGAAGGGTAAATTGCATAGATACGTAATGTTAAATTACGATGAGATCAAATTTAACATTTTTCTAAGCGGAAGGCCATTTCACTTTCGAATATTTCATTTTGTTTTCGGTTGAAATGGCCGTCACAGTTCGTTAGCGAGTATTTTCTTCCCCAGGGCTTTTCCTGTTCAGATTGCGGTGATAATCTCCGTAAAGGCGTTCCTCCGGAGGTAAAATAAGAGTTTATAAATCCCCACGATGCATCCAGAGATGAAACACGACCAAGGAACTCATAATTTTTCGAACACAAGCTAATATTTGCATTCTGTGCAGTCGAAAAACCCTTTTGAAGATTGACATAGTCCCATTTGAAACCAAGAGACGAAGTTAAATCTATGTCAGTGATCTTAGTAACCCAGCACATAGGTATTAAAGAAATAGAGAGGGAGGAAAAATCATTATACTGCTCTCAGATAAAAGTAGAAACTGTAAATGAAGAATGTGATTCATTGTTCGATCGAGAACAGTCGGAAAACATTGTATAACCTCGGAAAAATATATTTGCTTATGCCTTCCAGAAAGAATGATACCACTCGAAGAGTGAAAAGCCAATATGCAGAAATAATCTCATTTTTCACAGCATATCAACTTCCGAATGTTTTCAACGGAACACGACACAACATTCTTCCTTCTGAATATTCCGCTTTGACATCGCTTCCCATTACAGACACCAATTCCAATATACAAACACGAAAAGTAGTCCTTCTAAAGTACCCCTGTCTGGAGGCGAAAAAAGATATCAATCCCACAAAGGGAATATCAATCTTTCTAGACGAGAATCGTAAGTTTCCATCAGAGTGGCGTATAGCTACTGACTTTGACAGAAATCGAAGAGGAAGAGGCGAGAAAACTAACCCACTAAAGGAAATTCTCTACGTGCCATTTATATCCATGAAAACATCGTTTCTGGAGTTGAAAAAGCTAGCAAGAGTCTCGGGACCTATTGAATGGGTAGAATGCAATTCATTCCTGTTTGGTAATTGTATTTGTCGATCCAGAATAGGCAGTAACTTTACCTTGGTGTGAAATAATCGAAAATTTTTTTCAATCGTGTTTTGGCTCCAGCTTTTTCAACTGTTATTTATGCGAATCAGTAGGAAATATGGTTTTTGTACTCAAGTTTCATCGGCCTCAGTGCAACTGTTCGATCTTGACGAATTTTTAAGTTTACTTTCACTTTCGACACACGCATCTCCCAGCTAAATCATCGTATATTCAAATGTGCTCCAAATTCTGAAAAAGCAACTAATCTAGAAGAAAGAAAGATGTCGCAGATGTTCAAATCAGGTGAGTGCGCTGGCCACCCTACGTCGTATAAATCCCCATAGCACCTATTATTCAACATATTCTTGCTGTTTCCTCAGATGATTCTACCTAAAAAATCTCACCTCATTTTCACTATCTGGGTCGGCTCCAGCATCCAACAGGACCTGCACAATCGATGTTTGTTGGTGTTGCGCCGCGATATGAAGTGGAGTGTTGTCGTTGATATCTTTAGTCTCCATGTCCGCCTCGTGAGCCAAAAGAAGTTTCGTCACTTCCTCATGACCTCTTTCACAAGCCACATGAAGAGCCGTTTGCGAATCCTGCTTGCCGAGAAATTATGATGAGCCAAGGGTAGAACCTTGTCGGGCACCTTAACCTACATTACCTTGTTTTTGGTGTCTATAATGGCGCCTCTATCAATCAACCTTTGTACTACGATAGTATGCCCGCCCAAGGCGGCATGAAACAGAGCAGTTTGGCCTTCGTTGTCCACAGCGTTTATCTTCAAGTCTTCTAGGCTATCTAAGAGGAAGTCTATGACCTCTATTCTGTTATTTCTGGCCGCACACATGAGTATCGTGTAGCCTTTCTGAAATTGACGAAAGTTGAAAATCCCTAGCTATGGTAAGAGTTCTAAGTTAATCTATTGGATTTTCTGGGGTTATACCTTGTTAATGGCGTTAGTACATGCTCCTGTATTAATAAGAAGTTGAGCAGCATCACGATGTCCATGCCAAGCAGCCATAAGTAGCGGCCTCATACCATACTGCAAAATCCAGAAATTTTCAACACGTCTTTTTAATTTAAGGAGAAGAATTAAGAGTAAAAATATTACTGTGAATGAGGCAGTTGAACTGTTTAGTCTTTCTTTAAGGGCCATTTGTAAAGTATTGCTTGAGAAGCAACCTCAATAGATCTTGGTCGACTAGAAGTGTTAATATATGATGAAATCACTCATGAAGTATTATGAATTGTTCATGAAAATAAACTAGGAACTGGAAGTACATCATATTGCTTCTTAAGCTTCAGCCTTCAATCAACATATTCATGCAGAAATATTCTATATCGATTCTACTTTTTTTCTTTGGTCAATCCGTTCCGATTGAAACCGCTTTACAGTTTCTCTATCGACAGCGTTGATCCAGATTGGATGTGGAATTGGCAGTCAAGAACAGAGCCAATCTAAAAAGCTCATTTTAGCCTTTCATTTCAGGATATCCCTCGAGAGAATTCGGATGCGGTTTGCACATTGAATTCAGTTAGTTGTTTGTTTCATGCGGTCAAAGCAATGCTCGACGACAATCCTTTATGGTACTTACCTTATCTCTAGCTTCTATATCACAGTTGCAAGACATGAGCATCTCCATAATGTCCAAGTTACCTCTTGAGGATGCCCAATGGATTGGCGCCCTACCGTACTAGAAAATAGAATATGGAATGAAAATTGGATGACCAATATTTCGAATTCGAACGTATCTACTAGATTCATTAGAGAATAAAAAAAACAATAATTCTGGATGGAAATCAAAGATGAACTGGCATAAATAGGTAGATGAAGCTTTCTCCTATAGAAGGACGATTCTTCTGTATAATGCACTTGTTTGATTGATTCGAGGTCATAGATTACGAATATGCAATGAGACTTTTCCTAGGATTGATATTTTAGGAAATAAGTCACTTTTAGTGAAAAATTTCGAAAAAATTGGTCAACTTCGAGGAGCTGTAGCAGCCAGAAAAGGGGCACTGGACATATGCTGATTTTTTTGAGGATAAATTGATCCTTCTCGAATGGAAAAATCTATTTTTCGTTTACCTACCGCGAACAGTTTAGATTTTACCATTTTTTCCGCGAAGGTCCAAAATTTAGAATTTTCCATCGACCATAACTTGAGAACTAGTCCTTTCAGCAAAATTCTGTTTGCATATTCGTGATCTACGCCCTCGATTTAATGAATACTCCAATTTTGGTGGAAATCGGAGAAATAAAAATTTTTTGCAAATTTTCCATATGGAAAAGTTACGATTTTTAAAAAAAAAATTTTCGGTCTCCGATTGAAACCAAATTTATACTGTTCACTAATTCAAAGGCGTAGAACACGAATATGCAAACAGATATTTTTAAAAGAATTTATTTTTCTAGTTATGGTCGATGAAAAACTAGAAAATTTGGACCTTCGCGGAAAAAATCATAAAATCTGAACTGTTCGCGGTAGATGGATGAAAGTTACAATTCTACATTTGCAAGGAATTAATCTATCATCAAAAAAATCAGCATATGTCTATTTCCCTTTTTCTGGCTACTTCAGCTCCACAAAGTTGACCAATTTTTTATATTATTTCCTGGAACACTGATCCTAAAAAAACTTTTATTGCATACCTACTCGTAATCTAAAGGGTGAGGGAAACTTCGAAACAACATAAAACCCCTGATTCAGAAACGAAAGCGAAACGTCCAACAGAATTGCCTAGATCGAAAAACTCAACTACATAGCTACATCTAGCATCCTAATCGACTCCTTTCCGTTAACTCTGGATCCTGTTAGTTAACTCCAGAGTATCCCGCAATTTCAGGGGCCTATTGACTCTAATCCTTCAAGAAAACGCTGTCGTTGGATACGTGAAAAAACTTGATTGATTGCCATTCGATTTTCTAACATCTTCGGAAGATATACACATCGAACCTACATGTATCACCTTCAGCAAGTTTTTCTATTGTACATACTCCTGAGTACCTAAAGCTCATTTTGAACACGAGCTATGGTAGCAAGGCTTTGAATGTAATATAAACACAATTATACTAAGGAAAATATTTGCGGTAGAGAGTATGTGAGAGGCCTTCTCCTTTTTGTTCGTAGGTGAAATTAGGGATGAATACTGAATAAACGTATAGTAGCACTTAGAACTGCTGTGGGACTCATATGTCTCTCTCATTCGCACTTAATTGAAATAGAAGGAAAGAATTTATAAAGGATTTTCCGGTAAGAGACTATATTGGACAATATTCCATACGTCATGACAGATGACATATATTATATATGTTAGATTTAATAAAACACGTGGTTGGTACTTTTTATTCACAAAGTAAGATGGCGATCGGTTATCTAGCACGTGGAGGTGCTCTAACAAAGGGTCAGGTACAAAGCGTACCGCCCGGCAAGGTAGTTCAAGTAATTGTGTGCTCGGCCTGTGCAAAAGAGAGAGCAGGTAACATTGGACCACAGAGTTCACAGGGCATAGGTTCTATACTCTTATTCTTCCTTCGACATTCGTCGTCGGACATTATCAGTATATTTTAAGGGGGGTCAAATTAACACTTGCTAACATATATGTGTTAATAAATGGTTCTTTCCGGCGTTTTTGAGACAGTAGCAAAGTGTACAGTACTCAGGATACCCTAAAACCTACGTTGTTTCTACTGTTGACATCTACCGGCTCCCTGAGGATCCTCTGGACCCCCTTGGTGTCGTTTTTGATGACCGCCTCATGCAGCAGAAGATCGTTCCTCTGTATGATGGCCCTCCTTTCCAACTCTTCAGGGGTGGACGTTGGTGATGGACAGAAAGGTCTCGTGGTGGACTGGTCGAAACTCTCTGCTCCACCGAAACAGGCCATTCTCGGTTTTTTGAGCATTTTCACCGCATAAACTTGGAGCAATGTAGTTCTGAGCGTTGATCGGTGAAGTTATCTACATTTCATCTGATTTGGAGCACTGGCCTCATGGGGAATCATGAGTGGTAGACCTGAAAAATCAGAGTAAAAAGTCAACTCAAATTTTACACGAAATGCGTCTGGGCCTAAATACGCCCCTGTCTATGGATTTATAAATAAGAGAATATACATATATTTCCATTTATGGAACTCTGGCTCGATTCACTTTTACGTCCCACGTTCAGGAATAATTAAATTATGACGTTTTGCAATTTTCATTTCCTGAAAATTTGGGACGGTTTGACCTGGCAGCGTTGGAGAGATCGCAGATAGAGATTATTCAATATTCAACTGCAGGAGGAGATATTTTCAACATACACTGCATTTCAACTCAAGAAACACTGGGAAACAAATTCGCGGATGTTTAAAAATGCATGAGAGGAATGACGAATCTGAACAACAAATACGCAAAATGAATTTCAGCGTGTTTAAAAATGCATGGCGGGAATGTCTAATCTCACGCTTGGGCGAATAAGAAGGGTGAAAAAGGGGGTTCTACGCAAGGGGATTCAATTATAGGTACACCACTTCCATACGTTGAGAATGCCGGACTATTCAAATAAACTTCTATCAAACTATCCACCATTAATTTGTTGTGATTTGACGTTCAAGAAACGTCCTGCTTGATTGTAGACTGTAGATAACCAAATTGAATGCGTGGGTGAGGTTGTGCCTAAAATGGTGACTCAAAATACCTACTACCAGGTTATCCTGAAAGAGTAATGAATAAAGAAAACGTAAGTTTTCGATTTGGCATATGTTTCTAAGCGAAAAACGAAATATTCCTTACAGAAGCTTCCTCTCATGCCCATTTTCTTTCCAGCATTACCTTCTATGGAATATTGTCTTCCGTTAGCAAGCAATATGTGGAAAGTTCACTGAAAATTTTTCATCCCACAAAAACTGAAAACTTTACCTTCTTTCGTTTTCCTCTGAACATCCAAAGATAATCCCGAATGCCTACCACCAAAAAATCAATCTTTCACATCTAAATCACCCTTACACACTGAATATTTTCCAGATTCTTTACAAACCTCGAAAATGCTATACTTCGCTATTTTGGATTTTCCTTCTACAAAATCGATTTCCATTTTTCCTGTTGTGGTGGAGGAAGTTTGTAGGATATCTGATTGTGAGGCATGTTCAAATCATGACCATATTCGTCAATAAAACGTTATCTTTACCGCTTTTATAGAAAAGCGACCAATGTTCGAACTTATAGTGTGAAACCCTAGTTGCTGATCCAGGCACGAAACTGGATTATGTAGAGAAAATTTCGCTTTCGATTTATATTGAATAGATTTCTACGAAATTATTTTGTCGTTTCGAACAATTAACGAATATTACGAAATATTACGTAGGTAATATTTTGGAATTAGCTGTATATTTTGGGTTGTTTAATACTTCAGATGGTTATCCTCACAATGAGTTATTTTTCAGAAGGAAAGCCTGAACGATAAATTCATGATTTTTCAGGAGGTTCATCCCAAAAAAATCAATATTTTTCCAAGTGTAGGTGAGTTTTATCTCGAAATTCTTTCTAGATTCTCTGAGCAATTTACCATCAACAGAAGAATTACCCACAGATCGTGAAAATATTCATGAGTTTTTCCATCGTTTCCACAGTCAAAGCGCATTGGGCATTTCCTTTCACCGTTGACATTCTAAATTCGACCTCATATTCTTCCTCCACAGAAGAATTGAATACTAAATGAATGGATTACAAAATGGGGCTCAATGGAGCTTTCAGGAATCATCATTAAGTATACAATAAACCATGCATTTCCCAAGCATTTTCTAAGGAGAAAAACGATTTTCCACCTGGTACACACCCTGTTTCACATCCAAATGAAACGATCGATTTTTTTATATTATAATCACGTGAAAATTCGTCAAAAGAGTATTGGAAATGAGCGATTTAAATGGTTTTTTTAACGAGGGATATTATTGTAGAAACGATAGTTCCGTATGCTCGACCTATATTTCATAATTGCGTTCGATGTTGAACTTCTTCAGAATTAATGAGAACGTAAATCTTTCCGAGACGTAGCCTCCTTTCATGAAAGCCGCTGTAATGTTGAAGGGCAATAATAATACGGTTTTTCAATTGTTATTTTCTTCCTTACTTCACGAACCAACAAAAATCGTAGAATAGAAGAGCGAAAAAAGACCTTTCTTATTGATCGACCTGTCTTAAGATTCGGCGAATAATATTGTCAAATAAATTTGAAGATTGTGCCTTTTCATGTGTAGTATTCCAGAAAAACCATAATATTTTGGAATTGACAATAAGGTAATTTGTTCAATAATCATGGATATTATTTTATGTGAAAATTTTAGATGGAAGTTGCAAAGTGGTGTAAGTTCTGATGGACTTCTATTTGACTTGTACAATTTTTCATATGAATCGAAAATGAAACATATCTGACATTTATATAAAAGTTGAAATGAACGATGATATTTTGAGAAAAGTTATGCTGAATAATGATCTCAGAAATAACTAGATAGTTTCGAAAAGTTTGGTATTGTTTCATAGCTCAGTTAATGCAATATGTAGTTGTTGTTCTATTCTCTACCTAATTTCAACTCTCTAATCACTCGGTGGGTACCTACATACAACTTGAACGCTGTAATAACACGAATGTATCAGGTTCTCTGTACACTACTAGTGCCTTTGAATTTCGAGACTAATTTCTTCGCCCTACGTTTACATTGATGTAATATCCGCGTGATAGCATCATTTATTGCATGTCAATTCCAGTCCTCCTGCAGGACCTCATTTGAACGCGAACAGACAAGTAAATATTTGCCTGAAACGTACAAGCTTGACGTTTACATGTCTAGAAAGGGACAAGTTGTAAATAAATCGAGTGTGTGTTTTTTACATCTCCAGAGGATATATGTTGCGCCTGCAGGAGCTCGATGTTATGGTTTATGCAGGAATTTGGGGTCAGAAGAAATAGGTAGCACAAAAACCAGGTTGACATGTTCAAGAAAATATAAGTTCTTGGTTCTTTGTGGTTCAAATGAATGAGAAAAAGAAATATTCCATTCATCATTTTGGAAATGCTTCTTTTGTAAACCGTTCCTTGTTTTTCTAGTGAACTTGAAGAGCAAAATGAGTGCAAAAATTGATAAGATCGCCAATTTTGTTTTTTATTTGGTGTACACAACACAAACACCATTCAAATTTTTTAATCCTATTCATCTTGAATCCAACATGAAAGCTCTTGAATCTTATAAAGATAATCAGTAATTAAAACATCATAATACAACAAAATTGAGTATTTTCATGCATTTTCCGACAACGATCTGTTCTCCTCGCAAGAATCGCCCCATAATTCACGGTATAAAAATGATCATCCAGATTGTTTGCTCTGCTTTCAAGATTATCAGGATGATAATGATAACAGTAATCACTGTTTGATCTTACAGGTGTGAAGTGAAATTACATTTGTTTTTTTTAGATTCCGAGGTCCGAATATAAACCTCGGAAGATCCAAGTGCGACTGTCAAAAGTTCACGTCGACAATCGATTTTACTCCACCTCTGTAGTTCCCGCCGAGAATGAGTTCCAGTGAGAAGTGAGTTCATTCATAATTTTCCATTTTATGTTCAGATCGGTCGTTTTTCCGTGCGGTTTGCGTTACATTTCAGGGATGACGATTGCTTTTGTGATTTTTCCATGAAAATGTCGGTCGGGAATGACGCGCGGGCTGTCAAATTGTTAGGTTATAAAACGGAGCGTCATCATCGATTTTATTCGATGTTCCGAGCGGGAGCTTTTATGTCACTTTTGGTAAATATGCAAATGGAGTTAAATTTGGCGCGCAACTTTTTATCTGCGGAGTTTTCGTAATATGATGGGCTGTGCAATATCGAAAATGGGGAAAAGCCAGAAGCAGGAATTTTCTCTCATCGAATATTTTGCCACAGAAACTCTTGCTGTTTGAATGAGATTTGAAAAATCACTTATTCAGAGGAATGACAATAACACAGATCACAGAAACTAGTTTCTGTGATCTGTGGATAATAAACTGATGTTTTACCATAGATTAATCTGTGCGTTTCATTTTGAACTAATGTAAATTTTCTATAGACATGGCAGCCAAAGTGTTCAGATAATTTTTGTAACTAGAAAAAAGTTTTTCATTCTTTCTTGTATCTGCATCAGAAGATACATTTACCAACAAATTCTTCAGTTTTCTATATAGAATGAGATCGATTTGCACATTATCATAATCTATATGCGTGAAAATAATTGGAAGACTTCATTGGCAATACAGCAGTTAATCAATTATATTTTACGAATAGAGGAAGTGGTTTAATTTTCGGACAACCTTCAGCTAGGAAACCATATCGGTTGCGTCATAGCCAAGAATCGGTAAAATCTCTGGCCTCTCTCACAAATCATTTCGTACAGAATTGTGAGCGTTGTTTAGAAAAGAAAGTCGTTCAGCGTGTGTCCCCATTTATTGAACTCTGAGAAAATATTTGCTCAGATCTCCGTAAACAAACACTTTTCAATGTTATTGTAGTGTCGTTTGTTATATCTACAGAGTGCATAGTGATATTGAAACGATTAATATGAGTACTAAGAGAAAAATTAGCGATGATTCAGAGGATAAATCCACTCTAGAAAGATGCGTTAAGCATGGAAAGATACAGGAGAGGTTCGTTTGATTGTTTTACCATTGTACTATTGTATTCATATCGATTCAAGTTCTCGCAGTGTATTTAACGATAAGTAAATACACATTTATAAAACAAACACCTTGCTTTTAATACGCGAATGTTAATTAGGATTTAATCTGATTATGGGTAACCCTTGACGACGTGATTTGCAGCAAATGACAGGTCCGCATTAGGAAAATCATGAGGAACATCGGACTCACCTGAACCTTCGAGTAGCTGTTATTTTTACGTGCAATAAATCAAAATAATTAAAGGATGAGCTATTTCTAGAAGAAGGCTAATTTGAAATGCTACCTCCATTTCAATTCTCTTGATTTCATATGTATGTTTTCACAATGAGGATCTATTTTTTTAGCGATTGTACCTGTTCGGTTCTTCCCTATAAAATTGAGGCTGTAACTCCACCCGTTCAACATGGGGAAGGACCTCATTGGGATCCTAAGACAAATACTCTTTATTACGTTGACACCTTCAATGCCACTGCCTGTCGTTTCTGTCCAGCAAGCAAGGATGCAAGAATGACAAAGTACGAATTAGGTGAGTGAGAAGAATTGTCGAATTTTCCATTTTTTGACAATGAGCCTTCAGAAAAAGTGTGAAAAAACTGAAAAGTTCATCTGAGATACAAGCTTGTAACAGTAGCATCATTTTGTTCGATCGACATCTTGAAATATTCGTGAGTATTCACCTTTCAAGGCAGGAAAACACTTGTTTCCTTGTTGTAATTAAAAAAGATGACCTGCATTGTCGAGGTTCGATAGTCAGGAGGTGATTAAGTCGTAAAACCTGGCTGCAAATACTCTTGACATTTAAACAACCACTCGTTTATAGTTTTACTGGCTCGGAATGGAAACAAAACAGAAAGGAGTGCAATGAAAGGCAGTTTCTTCGAGGGGAAGAAAGTAAATGTTGACGGTTCAGTTCAGTAGGACATGTCAGTTTTTTCCTTCTCTTGAAACTCTTTCTATTCTACTGAAGGGTTCAAGGCCAATGGAAGAAGTTTGTGGTCCTTTCCTGGCAAGAGTTTAGGCCTCTTTAATTACCATTCCATCCAGAATCAATCTAAGAATCACATGGGAGCTCAGTGCTTTGCTTTCTATCTACGTAGCATCTAAGTTATGTTATTTTTGTAGTATGGCATGGTATAACACTTATACATCATTATATCTGGCAGACATAAGTTCATCTGCCTTATTTTGCATTAATCCAATCAGAAAACCACCCCATCCGGAATCGATATTCAATAAATCATTCCCAGAAAATTCATATATTGTGCCAGATCCGAAAGTACGATTTTCAGCTCTCTCCGCGTCCATCAGCATGATGAGCTATTGACATTTCGTCATACAGATCAGGAGTGGCGGTCATCAAATTAGTCCCTGGACGTATTCGTTCAAATATGCCGGTGCAATTCTATTGTTTACTCCGACCACTCTGTTCGAGAGCTATCCTGTCGTGTCTATCGCTTTCTGGAATCTGGATTTCATAGGGAAACGTCATGCGTTTGTTTGTTCGCATTTATGAGCTTCAACGCGAGGGACTTTTGTGCCAACCGAAAGAAAGTTTGGATGGCTTTCAGCTTCTGGAAAATTGTGTTTGTTTAATCAAGTCGTTGGGGCATTCTCGTAACAGCAATGCCATGTTTAACCTGGCGTTTGAACATTTTTGCTTGAATAAAATACAATATCTGAAACATTCAAACAATAAATAACTATTTATCGAATAATTCAAATTATTCTAAAAAATTTTCATCCCTTCCAAGACGACAGAGACTCCATAGGGGTTATAATACCAGTGAAAGACAACGAAAACGACTTTATTGTAACATCAGACAGATATATCTACAAATTACACTGGCATACAGAAACTAACAACAAAGGTACCTTAAGCGAGATACATTTCGTCGATGAGGACAAGGATAAGAACCAGTTCAACGACGGTAAAGCTGATTCGAAAGGAAGGCTTTGGACTGGTAGGTCCCTCATTTTCCCTTTCGTGAATTCTGAAGTAGAAAAGTACAATTTTAATGGTTGCAGGAACTTTAACAAGAGAGAAAGATCTGTCAGTATCGCCAAATGGTGGTTGCCTCTTTAGGTTCGATCTTGGGGAGAAGGTCACCAGGCACATAGAAGATGTCAGTATTAGTAACGGAATTGCCTGGTCTAAAGATAATAAGAGATTCTTTTTTACCGATAGTCAAACCAAGAAGGTTGTTGTGTATGATTTCGACGAAGAAGCAGGTACTTTAGGTAAGGATTCTGATTCATTCACCTGGAATCAATTTTATTCGTATATTTTATGTTCTAGGAGACCATAAAGTTCTGTTCGACCTGGAGGAGCATCCGGAACTCGAAGGGATACCAGATGGATTGACTATAGACGAAAAGGACAATCTTTGGATTGCACTCTTTGGAGGACATGGGGTGAGTAATTTGATAATTTAAAAGAGAAAGTAACGTAATTTGACCGTTTTTTCAAGATCATTCACGTGAATGGAAAAACAGGTAAGCTCATGAATTACCTGAAGCTACCAGCCACCTACTGCACCTCAGCATGTTTCGGTGGACCAAACCAGGAGGTTTTATTCGTTACCACATCGAATTTCAAACTGAAGAAGGAGGAAAAAGATAAGGAGCATCTAGCAGGGTCGGTTTTTGCCGTCACAGATATTGGGGTGAAAGGACCAGCTCCCTACGAATGCGCCCTCTGATATAACCTACGTAAACAATGAATCTTAGTGAATTTCAATACATATTGTACCAGAAGTGTTCGCAAGCAGAAATGTACCTATTCCTATTCATACACAATATATACAATAAACTTTATTCAGGTTTTATTATTTTAGACCCCACGCCATTGAATCAACATGAGAAACTACATTTCTTTTTCAATTTGCTTGGCATTCGCGGTAAATAAAGCAGTAATTGTGAATACACGCTTAGAAAGGGCTATCGTATACGAAGGTAGGGGGTAAATCGAAATCAATAGATAATATATTTATAATTCATACTCATTGATAAAAGCATTAGCTTGTCAAACGGTACCGCACGAATAATATGGGTTGTAGTGAACAGGTCATGTTGACATCGAAACGACAAGAATATTTCAGTTACCGAAATAAGAGAATGAGGTTTATTATTCCACGAAATTCGGTTAATTATAAGTGATGAATAATGTAGTAACTGAAGGAAGATATCAATTCTTAAATACCAGGACCGTTCCTAGGGTGTAAGACACCCGCGTCAGCTTAATATTTTGCCGCCCCAATGCCTACACATATAATTCAAGAAGAGACACAGAAAAGTAAAAGCTGCAGAGTGATTTATTTCCCAAAATACTGATCCTAGAAAAAATGTTATTGCGTATTCGTGATCTACGACCTCGAATTAGTCAGTAAAATGACCCGGGTCGATATAGCTAAATTGATAATTTTTTGTTCAGACGGTGGTGAAGTAGATATTCTAAATTCGAAAAATTTTCATTTTTCGATCTTTATCGACCCAGCTCTTTTTTAGACTAACTCGAGGTCGTAGATTACGAATATGGAATTAGATTTTTTCTAGGATCAGTATTTTGGAAAAAAAATCACTTCAAGTGGAAAATTCCGGAAAAATTGGTCAACTTTGAGGAACTATAGCAGCCAGAAAAAAGAGCACTGGATAAAAGCTGATTTTTTGGTGATAGATTGGTTCTTTGCGAAAGGAAAAACCCAACTTCCATTCATTCACCGCGAACAGTTCAGATTGTATGATTTTTTCCGCGAAGGTCCAAAATTTCCTATTTTCTATGCACCATAACTTGAAAACTAATCCTTTCAGCAAAATTCTGTTTACATATTCGTAATCTACACCCTCGATTTAGTAAATTCTTCAATTTTGGTGAAAATCGGACATATAAAATTTTTTGCAAATTTTCCATACATATGTATGGAAAAATTACGATTTTTTTGAAAAAAATTTTTGGTCTCCGATCGAGACCAAATTTATACTGTTCACTAATTCGAGGGCGTAGAACACGAATATTCAAACAGATATTTTTTAAAAAAATTATTTTTCAAGTTATGGTCGATGAAAAACTGGAAAATTTGGACCTTCGCGGAAAAAATCATAAAATCTTAACTGTTCGCGGTAGATGGATGAAAGTTATAATTTTACATTTGCAAAGAATTCATCTATCATAAAAAAATCAACATATGTCTAATTTTCTTTTTCTAGCTGCTAAAGCTCCTCAAAGTTGACCAATTTTTTCGAAATTTTCCACTTGAAGTGATTAATTTCCTAAAATACTGATCCTGATGTGTAAAACACATTCTTGAAAACAGAGGTGCCAAAAGAATTAGACATTCGATTTTGCCGCCAAACCTTCGGAAACTTTTCGAATGATAACCCACCAACTTACAACAGAAAAACAATGCCTCTTTTCAAAACAATGAACGGCGTAGAAAACAACAGGCAATGAAAGCCAAAAATAATCCCACGGCACTCTGCATCTCGCTAACAATCTGATGTAAACTAGAAAACAAAATGGGTCAACGTGACCTACGTCAGAGCGCTCCTTGGAACTTCCAAAAAAAAATTTATTTCGAACCTGAGTAGACGACCGGAACGCAAATAATTCGATAATAAAAATAAATTTATCACCTCAGAAATAATAAATCTTTCTTTTCCGCCCAATAATATGTTCGTTATTTGGTTAAACACATGGGCAGTCTTTTATGTTTTATTTATTTTCGCTTGTGGTGCGCCTGCAGTGATAACGAGTTGTTTTGATGGCGAAAATATAAAAAAAAGTGGGAAATATTGGCTGGGGATTGAGTGATTTACATCTGATGTTGCATAGATGCAACTACACCTTGATTTTCAATAAGTATCCGTCAAATAATTTCCTATCTTAAGGTTATCTATGAAGGATACCTTATTTCGGTGCTTTCAGATTGAATTATTTGACGAATAACAATTCTATGAAAACACGGTATACTACTTTTCACTGATTAATGTGAAATAAGACACCGCATTGTAGAAATTGTGATAAATCCAACTAGAAAGCAAATATTTCGTGAAAATCACAAAAAGAATAACCATGCATCAAGAATTTAAAAGATTCAACCAATAATGACCTACCGACATTCGATCTATGACAAATAAACTCTTATTCTGTAGTTTCAATGACAGATTTATTCGATGAACAACACTATCCAAGTGAAAAGACAGCATTTTCACTTATTCTATGAATAAGACTTATCTATAGAATGAATTTATTTATTGGCACTTGAAATTCTCTAGAAAAAATGAAGAACAGAGCGATTTCACTCAACGAAATCTTGCACAAACATTCTGGTAGAATGCTCCTGAATTTTTTAAGACCGAAGATTTCCCTTCTTGATAAATAATCCTCCAAATTAGTTAGAATGAAAACTCTATCGAAACCTGATTACCCGATCTCCGCTCCCTTCTTCCAAAAGCCACCTCCGCTTCAATTTTCCTGTTGCCAATTAGAGGGAAACACAAATCGGTGGTATCTATTTCAATCTCGATCCCCCTCATCATCCCTAGAAGGCGTCGTGGGCATTTTTTCAAGAATTTCCTCCCAGCGATTCGGGGATCATCTGTCAAGCCGTATTAATTGGATTCTGATTGCAGGGGATGATTAAGTAAGTCCAGGGTGTTTGATTAGTACCATTGTGATTGATGTGGATTCACCTGGTCCAATTACTGGAGTGTAGGTTCCGTGATACGCCGCTGTGTCGCGCTGTCGGTTAATGAAAATTGAAAATTGTATTCCCCGGATACCAGGCTTGAGTGGAAATTTATGGATTTGTGATGGATGTAATCCTATTGAAGTTATCCAATATTATTTTTGATATCGGTTGAATCTTATTGATATATAGTGGAGACTTCTTGAAATTTTTATTAGGGTTCTAATGCAATCGATAGTGGAATAGTTTCATTTCATGTATATGTCTTATATCATGAGCTCTAAATGTTATAAAAGTGGTTCATATGCTTCGAATGTATTCGCTTGAATAAAGATGTGATTCGAAGTTTTTTGCAGAGAAGAAATCTTGATACTTATTAATAAACAAAGATTACCTCAGCAAAAGTTAACTCATATAATCACAGAATTTTCTTCATACAACCTCATCGACCACACTGAGACTGTCAAATTACCCCAGCCAATAATGAAGGTTTCTGGAACTTGTTGGAAACTGCTCTACTTGAAATCTATTCTAACTTTCCAGCCACTTGAACTCATCTTCTGATCTTGCCTTAGTTTTCCACTACCTTCTCTCTTCAGAATACGAATTCAATAACCTGGGGCTTCTCCACACCCATTCAGGAAGTTTTCAAATTACACATAGGCAGAGCGTTTGTGTAATTCGAGATGATAATTCACGGAAGACACTATAAGAAAGTTTGAATGAGGAACAATGATTTGGGGTTCCTGGAAATTTTAGTACAACTTCCAAGCTAAATACTGCTGCATCACAGGGATTGAGAAACAAAACGTATTCCTTATATCCCTTGTAAGTTGTTGACATATTATTGATTATTTTCAATCTGCGAATGCATTGGATGTCCAATCTACTAACTACCACGTTCAAACACAGCAAACCCTTAAATTTCAATAGTTTACGTGACGACAAATATAGGTCCTTTCGTTTGCATAAAAAGTGTAGCACTTTCTACACTCGATTTTAGTATTCGTTTGCTGATTGAATTTACACCAGTGTAGAGGAGGTGCAGTTTATCTACATCTCCTTTTGACTATGTGTAGATAAACTACACTGCCTCTTCACTGGTGTAAATCAAATCGAGTGTAGAAAAGTGCCTCATTTTTCAATGATCGTTCAATTGTTACAGTTTGAAAGTATAACAATGAACACAAATCTTTACTCTCAAAATTTTATCCAGATTAACATATTTTCTGTAGGCTTGATACATTTAGAAATGATTATCAGAAGGAAGAACTACTATATGTACATATAGATTCTCGATAGTGGACCATATTGGAAATCATTGTTGTCATGGAAATTGCAGAGGGCGTATATGTTGCTATGAATTTATCGGGTATTTAAAGTTAATTAGAATGATGTGATAACTTCCAGTTCTCTCCCTATGCGAGAATGTTTGAAGAGGAATTTCGAAAATTACTTTAAATTGATATGAGGGAGGACATCAATTATCAATAAATGGTTTCAAAATAAATAGAATGATTTGGAATCTAAACTTTATAGTTATACGAACCATTTGTAATGGAAAAGTGATGTAGTTTTGATATCGTCGCAATAACTTAAGCACTTACAGGGGAATAATGATGAAATGAAGTACATATACTCACGCTATTTTTCATACGAGAATCGGAAATCAGAAAGAAGATTTTATGTGCTGGTTGCTTGTGTAAGTCCATTTACACTTAAGAGTTTTCAATTGGCTTTTTAAGCACAGACTCTCCTATGGTAATGATGAATTTTCAAATCATAATGCACATTCAATTACTATTTGTTCATAACAATACACATTGAAGAAACCAATATGACCGAACGCCTTCAATATACAGGATGTTTACAAAAGTTGCGGCAAAATACAGAAGAAGATTTTCTCAATATTTCTGGGACTTTTAAGTAGTAAGGTCAAATATGTAACCCTTCTGATATATGAGTTCTCAATGAGACCGACAGAGTAAGAGATATTTCGTCAAAATTTTCGATACATGTGTTCTTGGTCCCTCCTTGTTCTAAACAAAAAAATAAGTCCACTTCACTTTCAGTGCATGAGGTTTTCAACTGCTAAACAGCATCTTACGAGAATATAGGCTGAAAACAAGACTAAAACAAACAGTATGTGGATGACGTTATTTTTTGTTTAGAATAATAAACGACTTTCTGCTAAATATCATTTTCTTCTTCCATTTGGAAACGAACATGTGGAAGCAGGTCACAAATTTGATAACACATAAATCATAAGTGAAGCGAAGAAATATCAAATGAACATCCTGTATTTTCCGTCCGTTCTTTTGAGCGATCTCCATGTCATTCAATTTTAAGGCATTATTGAAATATCTTCTCTGAAAAATTAAAACTAGCCGAAATATAATGTGAAAAAAGCCATAAAGAAAGAATTTTTTGGTATCAGCTGCAATTTCAAATTAAAATTTTTCACGATCTTCAAAAGTTAAATTTTCAGTTTGTTAAATTCGAAAATAAACATCCGGTGACAGTCGATTAGGAAATTTAACGCGAGGAAATCAATAAATACATAAATACTCCCTCACCTGTTGGTTGGATTGTACAAGAATACCATAACAAAATAAAATACGAAAGCGCAATTCTACGGACTGTATGGACGGCGATCCTCGGACGTCGCGACGCGTCACGTTAGTATCGTTCTGAAAATCCAAACGCTGCTATCTGCACGGTATTCTAGGCGCGCCGCGACGCTTGCGTCGCTACGTCTGAAAGAGTATATGCTGCTCATCTCCGATATTGTTGTTTGTTATGCAGAAAAACAAAGGGTAGTTGTGGAATATTATAACAGCCCCACCCTCCTGCATGGAGATTCATTTCGTTTAGAAACACAAACGAGAATTATTTATCAATAATGATAATCTAGTCTGGACAACCTTACACATATGACGAAGAAGTTACCACTACTGAAAGACCTCAACCTATTCATTCAGGTTTGAAAAAAAATCTTCTTCGCTCTTCAACAGAAGGAATCGATGAGGTACCAGCTAAGAACAGCAGGTATTCGATGGTTATCGAGTATGCTACACTTTTCTAGTGTATTCTTTGAACAGTACAATGTCACCTCAGGAAGCACTTAATGAATAAGGGTCTAGCAAGAACTGACGAGTTTCTGTGGTTTCGAGGATGAATCTCCAGATCACCAGGTGACAGAAGAATGCCTAGGCTTTGTTAGTCAACTCAAGATACAGGAGGTCATCTCCTTGCAGCCACCACAAACATTGGAGTTCATTAAAACACTGGATGGCGAGCTGTAGAAGACATAGCTGCGAAAACATTTGATGATGGGAGGCGCAACCCCCTTAAAAATCTACTCTCCACACTTATGTCATCAATAAGTTAGCAACAGTATCACAAAAGGCAAAAAAAAACAGTGATGAGAGCAATTATAATGAGATTTGCCAAAAGTTTCAATGTTATTTGTATCTTTGAGGGGGGCTGCAGCCCCAAAGCTTCCCCCTAGCTGCGCCAGTGAAATAGAAAACCTTGCCTTGTCTTCATTAAACCTTATTGACTGAAGATTGAGGTGAATACTAACCACCAGACCTAACGATTCTTTTGATCGAGATTCTCAGCTATAAAAAAGTTAGGATTATTGTCATTTTCAGCCAAGGTAGTGTTGGAACAGAAATTTTCGAAAGGAAGTTTGAACGTTCTATTCATAAAACCGAGAAGTGTTTTGCTGAATGTCGAGTGCAATCTTGGAAAGCCAGTCTGATGATAATATCCTCAGAGATATTCTTCGACACATTTGTTGGGATACAAACATATTTTCCTCATTAATTTTCCTCATCGTAATGCGTTGAAATGTGGGTGAGATATCAGCTACGCACAGTATCGAACTCGGATCTAGGAAACAATTCATTCAACAGATATTTTCGGCAAATATCCATTCGATTTGAAAATGATTTTTGTGATTCAGCAACTGTTGACATCACATGCTGTGTTGCCTGAAATATACTTGATATTCAGTGTCCAGTATTTGTTACTCGTTTTCTTGTTATTTCAGGTCTGAAATCTCCTGTGTGTTCTGGCTTTCTTGCTGAACAATTTGAACCAGAATTATAAAACAATTTTTCTCCTATTACATCATTGAAATTTCAATGAAGAATCGTCGGTTGATGAGGGAATTTCAGTTTTCTTTTTGGTATCCGACAAACTTCAATTGAGTTTGAGAAGAACTGAGATAAATCTTCAATGTAGAGGAATATCATTCGTCCCAACATATATAACCTAATCTTCTCCAATTTTCTTTGATACGGACCTGAGATAGGTAGGTGTAATCTTCACAGGAGTTCATTCGTACTAGATATTTTTGTCACGGCAATATTTTCTATCAACGTGACAACGAATCTAAGCGGAGTTGTCCACGTTTCTAAATACGACATAGTATCTGTTCGATAAGTTTGCGTATATTGGCTCAACCCATACTAAATGCCAAAAAAATGCTGGTTCAGTTTGAAGTACTGGAATTTAAGTCTATTCTTCAATTTTTTGTCAATAATAATAATAATAAAGTTTATTTGACCATAAAACCAAAATGAACACTTCAAATAATATTGTACAAACAAACTGAAATAAAGAGACAGAGGCTCACTTCTAAGAAGCTCACCTGTTAGTCTCACAACAGAAATACGATTCAAAGACAGCCACTATAAAAAATGGAAACAAAATAAAAAAATTCTCTGGCCCAAATGGACATCATATACATCGAAAGTTAAATATATCAGGATAAACCATGTGGAACTGCTCAACAAACGCACTTAAGTCAAATCTGGTAATAATTGTCACTTTAGGGAATGTGTATTTTATCTTCGTCATATTTTGTTATTAATAACGTTATGTATAGTTGTTCTGTTCAAACCGAGTAGCCACCGAATCACTTCCTTCTTGAATGTCACAGGGTCTCTCAAAGCTCTCAACGTAATTGGGATTGTTCCATATATTTTGGGAGCTAAATATATGGAAGATCTCTGACCTATCGTTTTCATCGTTTTACTCTCTTTATAGTGGTCGAGTTTGCGTCTAGTGGAGTAGTTATGATCGATTGGCCTAAGTTCAATTTTTCGTCTCTTTATGAGTGCTGCAATCTTCATGAAATACAGTTGCCTCAAATCCAGCACATGTGCGACTCTGTATATCTCGTCACTAGGAAACAGCATGCTATGACCGCAAATTATCTTCAGTATACATTTTTGAATGATATTCAATCTTTCTATATGAACATCATATGCTCCCCCCCAGCCCGAAATACCATATGTATGATTCCAATAACAACGGAAAATTGTTGGTAATTGCTAGATCACCTACTTCACCAAATTCTGTCATTTGTGGAAGCTCTTTAGTCCAAATAATTTTCTTTGATTCATAACCAGAGAATGACGTCCTTAGAAAATTGGAGATTGCTCAATTTTCATTTTACGCTCAAAGTTGTCTTAACATTGATTGTTTCCTCCAACATGCTTCCGACATTTTGAAAAGACAATAAAGAGATATTATGAATAGAGGAGACAAAGAGTCATAGATTTTTAACAGCCGCAGTGCAAAGCAAACATCCTGTAGAGTATTTTTTACTTTCAGGTTTTCGAAAAGGGTGCTCGCTCATATTATTGCCAAATATCTATAATTAATATGCAGGATGAGATCACCACAATATCTTCTGGGCATTATTTATGTTAAAATCTTTTGCAAGGAGAGGAAAAACAGTGGGGTACAGTGGAATACACTTTTATTTACTCGATTCTATGTCGCGTGAGCATTTGATACAATATATTACAATTTGCGACCATATTTGTTCTTAACATTACTTAACAGCTTTTAAGTTAACAATTAACATACTGATGGAAGTGAAATTTGAATTACCCATTTTTCAATATTATAGAATGAGAATTTCCTATGGTACCATGGGAAATATCCAAGTGTCCAAAAACTTCCAATCGAACATGTATAGATCCACAATTCTCAGATCGTCTCGTATGATTATTTTCGAATATCGGCCATCCGAGTTTTTGGATACACCTGTATAAGACATACCGTACCTATAGAAATTTCTTACCCTCTTTTGAAAATCTCCACCAATACCAATGATTGAGAAAGAAGTTTGGTGAAAAGATGTGTTTTGTACGAAAAAAGTTTTATGATTATTGTTGCCGGGGATTATACCAGGGATTGTCGAAAAATAATTTTTCCCAAATGGGTTATCGTGTAAATTACCAATTATGCATCGATGTTGGTGGTTTCTATAGAGCCCTTAGGCCCCTATCAAGATATATAACAATTCGGCATATGCCCTTACATTTGTGAGCATATTTCTCAGAAGCATGGTAAGTCAAATATTGTTGCAACATCAACAGAAATCGTCGAATAAAATCAATGATGGCTAGAACTGAAAATGAATAACTTATGAGCCTTAAAAATGTTGCAACGATATTTTCAAATCATTACATAATTATTGGGTGACTGTCTTTATCGAATATTATTATTATTATTATATCTCCTTATGCGCAAGTATGAATAACATACATTTTTCACGAGCATCATATAAAAGTCTCCCGCAAAAAATGTGATATTTCGAAAAATAATTCCGATCTAAATAACAATTTTTGTTGCAAAGTCTACTTTCGTGGAGTGCAAGAGCTACTGCAACCAAAAACGTATCTGATTTGTCCGACCACGGAATGTGTACAATCCCATTCAAAAACATCAATACCTATATGAAAAATTGAACTGAAGGTCTTATTAAACTTAAAATCAGTAGAATTTTTTTTTCATATATGGGATGAGACTTAGAAATCGTGTGCGGTTTTTGCCATTCCGTAGGTCAGCTTACACTAAGATTTTCTGAATATAGAAGACAGTTTTCAGGAAGCCCAATAATAAACAACATTCAAATAACACTATTAGAATTATTTACTTTACAAACATATTCACTACCAACATAGAACAAATGATTCGAATTGTAAACATGAGTAGAATATGTTGTTGTGAAAATAAGGTGTTCATAAACGGCTTAAATATAATAAAAGAATGTCAATGGGTATCGGATCATCCAAATTTTTTTGTTGCAGGAGAAAATTATGAAATATTGTCATCACCGATTCCCTTTTTTTTCAGTCAGTTTTAAAATGGGTTCATTCAGAACTGAAAATAGGATTGCTGTCAGTATGTACAATGAGACTAAAAACTTCAAACCCATAGTTCAAGTTATGGTTCCTCAGTAATGACAAAATTCAAAGTAGAACCTTTCTAGCTCAAATCTAACGAAGAAAATCATCTTCTTGAATAGTAGAACAGATTCCCGAAAATTTATCATACAAGAAGAAATGACTTCTAGAAAGGCAGATGTGAATTGTGTGTTCTATAAAAGAAAGATGATATTCGAAGATCTCGAAGATTTCCAATGATTTTCCTCGCAAATATTTCACCTAAATGAAAATTATTCTAAAAACACTATAATGGACACGAAAATTTCTCGAACCTTGTGAGAAGATTGAATGGTAACTAATCCAGTATATTAAGACACCCGTTTATATGGTTTGAGTCATTCAGAATCAAAAAGTTCAAAGTTTGCCCAACTGTGAACTTCTGTTTCTGCGACATTTCCAAATTTTCGAAAATAAAGTCTATACATCCGTCTGCTTCATGATTATTATTATAAAATAATACCAATAAAGACTAAACGCACATTTGTTCGTTATCAAACTAATCACACTGATTTAAATCTGTCCAACTGTTTAATAATAACAACATAACCTACGTTTGTAGGTACTACACGGCAGTAGATGTCGCCAGGGCGACTTTTTCAAGCTCCTCCTCCACTCGCTAGAGGGCCCATCTATCGAGGTATGCATCAGGAAGATGATTATTCGTTGTAAAAATAAAATCTAGAGCTCCTGGTATAACAATTTGAACATCGATAGTTCGGTAACTTTGTAAGTATAGTGCAAAACTATCTATTATTGCAAATGTATATATAAATATTCGAAATTGTGATTGATCAAAGTATTTCTATCGACGTACAAAATAGGTTCTCACGATCGTTTATTGTTGAAGTCTCTAGGTGGTGATTCATTTAACTCTTCTTCTTTATCTTCTTCTTCTTCATGGTTAGGTCATACACGAACAACAACTACGTCTTGCGTATACTTCGCACTAACATTTAATAATATTTTATAATTTCTTTTAACCACGAGATTATTCTTTTATAATGCTATTATTGTAGAGATAATGAGTTACCGACGTTCTGTAGTTTTCGAGTATTTCCGATTGTTTTGATAAATGTTTCTTAAACGATGGCGATGGGCTGTCGACAATACTTTTTGTGATTGTCCTACCAATTGCATATACCCAAAAAAGGCTTGATAAATATTTTCGCTAACTGAAATTGCTGGCTACGTCTTTCATTCTAGAGATGGGTTTTTTCATTTTAGCAATAGCATTACGATAATCGTCAACAAAAAGCTCAGGGAATACATTAGCTTTGACGATTTGCGATCAAACTATCAGTAAAAGGCAAACAAATCAGATGAAAGATTAAATATAAAAACACTAGTTTAAGATGGCGCTGTCAAATTTCAAATTTTAACCATAAAATGCCAAATTTCAATTAGATCACAAGGTTTTGGATTGTCCCAACAGAAAATATAGACTTGATGTGTAAAGCCTTCAGCTAACATATTGTGAATTCCTTCATTAAGTTCACCAAAAGCTATAGTTGAGTCGATTTCGATGGTGTTATAATTTGGTGCATTAAATTTAACCGCTATAAGCGTCTTAGACTACCCATATAAAAATTTCTAGCATTGTCAACATCTGATGTATGGGTTTCATGTCATTTGCCTAACAATCTGCCATCGTCAATAAAACAGTTGGTCAACGATGTCTTAGGCCGACTGAAATAGATAGGTCTGCATTTGTGTGCTCAATTCAAGACTTTCGGGGACAAAAAAAAAACAATTACAAAGCTTCTATTATATATCAATCGGAAATAAATATTGAGCAAAAAATTTCAGTTTAAGATGAGAAATGAGACCGTAGATAGAAGATCCTTCAAGCTAACCACCGAAAAACTTCGTCTCCGTGTAGGCTATGGATTTTTGACAGCTGGTGTTGTGTTTGAAGCTCATCTGTCAAAATTCAGTCACCTCCGTTTGATTTTTCAGATCTCGTTATGATTCCGGACAGAACGGAAGTTTTCGACGTCTCGTCACGAATGACCTTGAAGCCCTGAGACATTGTTGCCGTATATTTCAACAACCCATCTTCCAAACCCACAAAACCCAACGTAATCACGTGTTATGACCCTGTAGCGCGTGTCAGTACCGCCGACAGGCCCACCAAGAACTCTAGCGCCATCTATGCGACGCAAAACCGTCATCAGACACTGTCCACGGTGGCAAAACGTTCGCCAAGTTCTTCGCACATGCGCGGCGGCGGTCTTCGCGAGGATCCCGCTGGGACGGGAAGTTGTAGCGGTCGGTGAACACCCCTCCTACGTCGCCTACGTTTCCGGTGGCATAACACACACAGAGTCACTAGCACTATCAATATGGCGGCTATCGAACCCATCAGGAGCAAAGTGTGATCCTCTTTGGGCGCGTCCTTGACACCTAGAAAATTGAAAGTCTGTAAAAGGTCCATTCTACTATACTATTCTCGAAAGTGTGTGGGCCAAGGGCAGATCCTTGTGGTACCCCACAAGGATTTTGGACTTTGTGGGAACAAAAAGAATTTTCCACAGAGATTAAAAAGATCTTGTAAGACTAAGGGCCGGTTTATTCATCCTCCTTTTCATAGTGAATGAAGATGTTAATGTGTTACTATCCTACCCTTAAATATGCGTTTGACTTGAAAAATGAAAAACTAAACCACATGCAACTATCAGAATCAACCGAAGCAGAAGGAAATTATATTGCGTTTTTTGAGGAAAGATAAATGCGTGCAAGAGAACTAAATGAATGGTTTATACAGAAAAAGACTCACGTTATAGTGAGAGAGAAGCATGCTGTTGGTTTCTGACATCAAGAGAGCCAAGCCATCTTCTGCAGAAGTAGCAGTAAAATCAACCCTAGTGGTGACAGGGGCTGGGAGCAATTTGCCAGATGCGACCCACCTGCATTAGAAAGTTTTCTTAAATGGCGGGGTTGAAATAGATCAGGAATGACTTAACTTATTGGTAAACAGTCATGAACGTGAATGTAATATAGTTCTGATTATAACCCACAGATCAGTCGAATTCAAGGAACCTCTTTACCAAATTCAATGGTTTTTGCATCACCAAATCTTTTTTGGATTTATACCCAGCCGTTATTCTTTCACTCTGGACTCTATAGACAAACCCCTGCCACCACTCGTGATCGGAAACCAAGACTTGGATATACAACTCCTCGAATATTTTGACACGAATGCGAAATTCGAAGAATGGGTACGAAACACACTGTAGAGAAAATTACTCACAATCAGCTTCGTCTGAGTTATCCTCAGCCCCGCAGTTGTTCACCAAATTGCACTTGAGCTTGTTAGGAATACAGAAACCGCTGGTTTCACACTGAAATTCATCGCAACTAGGCCCTTCTTGGACTTCAGTCCATACTGCTCTGAAACCTTGAGCTCCGACAGCCTTGTCTGCTGCCACGAAACTGGAAAAAGAACGAACATGAGACAATGGCGTTTGGTGAAAGAAAAAAACAAATTGAAACCTAACATAGACGCCCTAGCTAGAAAATGATTTTTGGTATGCAGTGTCCTGCAGGCTGGGATAATGGATGGTCATTCATTTCACTTTATCTGTGAGTAGGAGCATCCTTACCTGAACCTCATGGTATTGGAAGTAGAAAGATATTCCCATTTGTCCATAGCACCTTTTTCTCCGCAGAGTTCTTTTGGATATGATGATAGATCAGTCCAAAGTCTTAGAACGGCTGCTGGGCAACCTCGAACTGCAAAGAAAGTTCGATTTAATCTGTCCGAATAATTCAGTCAAATTACAGCTTGATGTATTTGGTGTCAGGTATTGATTCTGAAGAACTACGTGTTCTACTTAGTCTAGAGAAGCATGCAAGAATCAAAGTTGATCAAACTTACGTGCAGGATCACCTTCGATGGCAAACCTCTCAAAATTGAGCAGTATTTTGTATTTTGGACGTACGCTGACGTACCAGTTACAGCTCACTGATGAAAGCCCTCGCGAAGGTACGTCGTAGTTAGCTGGGAATTTGGGACTGGATATAACACCAGACTCCAGACTGCTGACGTTACCCCCACAGTCGCCAAAAATGGACTTCGCTGTCTCAAAACTGTATCTGAAAGAGGGAAAGAAATCCTCCATTGAAAGGGGTATGAGGATCAAAATTTTAAAGAATCATTGATATGATGATCTCTCCACTTACCTCGCCTTAAAACCACTATATACACCCTCAGAGTCTGTATGAAGAATAATCTTCAACCCTATAGCACCTCTATTTGATTCGATAGGACCTGGAGCCGAAGTGCTACAGTACCTTCCTACCAATTTCTCCGTACTGTCACGATATACGTTATATATTTCTAACCAGTCTTCTTGACATAAAACAACTCTGGAAAAAACGTTTCTTTGGTGTTTAAGATCGATACCGAGATTTCAACTTCAACTCACCCATAGGAGCCAACAGAAGCATTTGCTGAATCAGCGTGAATCTTAAAATTGTCAAAAATGAGTGTGACCTGCTCGTTATTGTTCGTCAAAAACAAATATGAACAGTTCATATCGCTCGGGTAGTTGGAGGGGTAGCGAGGCGAATTGAAATCCCCACTTTTCTTGCTTGAGCTGCGGTAGGTGAATGAGCAAGTACCATCAGGGGCAGCGGTTCCAGGAACTCGATATTCTAAAAAAAAAACAGCCGTGTCATTGACGATAAAGTACTACACATTCTGAAGAATAAAATGTTCGGTAGTTCGAAGGATCACAGTCCAAGTTCGATGTGACAAACCAAAGGGTATGCTTTAATCAATGAACCAAATGGAAATATAAGATTCACAATGCATAAGAAAAAGATAACCCCATTTGGTAGGTCAATTGTGTGGGCTGGACTGTCCGAGCTCTTGACAAGAGTGAGTAGACGAACTTCCTTCAGTATAGTTGAATAATTGCCAATTGGTCAGGTTGACTGGCTTATAAGCGCTATCTTCCTTATTCATTGATACTACTGTTCTAAACTTGTACAGCAAACTTCATATTCACCTGTTTCGAAGGTGTAGTTAGCCTTGAACCCTCGACCCATCAATTCGCCACTGCTGAAAACCATCACCAGTCTAGGGCCTTCAGAAACTACAACTGCTGGCAAGCTGTCTTCACCACACATTTCATGATCGAATTTATCATAAGAATCCGTTGTTTCCTGACCCTTAAGGTATATCTTCAGATAGCCGTCTGTGCAACTGTAAAAATAACCATATAAGAAGGACTTTCAAACACAGTGTTCTGTTTTTATGGGAAGGAGAGGTACTTACTCTCCCTTTGGACCCTTTGGTATGTCAAAGAGCACAAACTCCAAGCGAACCCTCTCTAAATGTTGGGCATCCTGCATGCCGTAGATGAAATAACGACACACCAGTTTGGGCATGTAGGGGAAGGGATAGTTTGGACTGAAAACGAATCCACTGGATTCTTTTTTGCTGAGGATCTTCTGGTCACACTCGGTACCCCGAATATGTTCTCCGTCGTTTTTGCTTATAAAATCTGCAAAAAAGCGAAAACATCTCATTTCAGTGAAAAAGGCTTCGAATTATTGTTATTATTTGTTCAGTATCTACTTCTTTCTTTGATGACGATTTGTCGTCGGGTTATCTAGACTGAGAATTGACTAGCTCGGTGTAGGTCGAAAGAATTTCACTCTGAAGGGCTGTAACGAGTTCTGAATGCTCACCTAATTTGGTAAAGGAATTGGAGAACTCGAAGATGCCCTTAAAGCCTCTATTCTGGGTGTTGGCAGTGCGTGGGAGGGTGACGAAGGCTACTAAAAGCGCTGATTCGGAGGAATAAACGACGAGGTTACGTTGCTGTCCACAATATGTGCCTATAACTGCTGAGCTGTTGTCAGGACCATCGTAAACTTTCACGTAATCAAAAGGGCAACTGAAATTGAAAAAGAAATTAAAATATTCAACTTATTTCGAAGATTCAGGGTGCCTTAAAGCTTCCTCAAGTCAATATTCAAAATTTTTATCATTCATTACTTTTTTATAGGGTTGTTACTGATGAAAATCTAGGAACTGTTCCTTAGGGCATGGGGTATCACTTCACTATTATTATCAGGGTATTAAACTTACTGCGGTCCCCCGAAGAAGAGGTCAAAGTCCCTGAACTCAATGCGAATCCTCTCACCGGGCACGCCCAAGAACTGATAGTGGCAGTTCAATGCTTTGGGGTAAGCACCGGGGTAGGTGGGTGATACAATCACCCCCGACGGCCTCACTGCTCCTTTCACCAGGAAACTACAAGGGCTACCCGCCACTGGACTTCCCACCTCGTATTCAGCTGAAAACGACGAAAGTTTGAACGAATAAACGAGCAAAAAATGAGACAAATATGAATATCAATTAAAAACAACTCGCTATTTTGTTCTGGGTAGGAAAAAGTACTAGAAAATATTGCATTTCAAGACATTTACCACGTTGGATCTTGTCGGATTCACAATATACTCACAATCGTTGATGAAGCTGTACCTTCCAGTGAACAGGTCTGGTGTTGAAACGTTCTTGTCGGTGTAGAAAGCCAGCGCTAGTGTCCTATACAGCGATACCCTAAGCCTAGGCGGTATGGGTCCGCAGTACCTTCCTCCAAACGGTGAGTTGATCAATTCAGCAGCATCCGGTTGGACCACTTCTGAATATACATCCATATATTCGTGGACACAGCTGCGACACATACAATCAAATGAGATATATGGAATGGATGGGTGGTAAGCATCAAGAAGAAACTCAGGGATGTTTGGAAGGAAAATCAAAAGATATTCGTGAAAGTTGTTCAAGTTTCGAGCCATGCAGATTTCAGAACGTCTCATTCAAAGCACGATAGCGATTTAACAAAGAAGGAAGAGCATGAAATATTTGTCGGACTCGAGCGTTTATTATTGATCTTCTTAAGTAGGATATGGGATTTTGCTCTGTGTAAGCTTTTTCATATTTCTGATGATACAAACAGGAACGTATATTCTCAGTAAATAGGTATATATTGTGATCGACTGATGTGTTTGGCCTATTCATGAAATGTTCTTCAAGAAACTGTCCTAATTTCTTTTTCCAAAGAAAATTTTTCCCAGAATATCAATAACTTACTATTTAAACAAAAATTCGATCAAAATTCCATAACCTACTGACGACAAATGTTCTGAACGCTTTTCATTTCTTCAGTTCTCGATGAATACATCGGTTCCACGTTCATGAAAGCTTGAAGATAATTCACAATCATTGGTTGCATGCATACCTACCAAATCCTCAAAGTTCAGAGTCGTTTCATGTACTCAAAAGTGCACAAAACATGGAATTAAAATCAAAAAAGAGATCTTAGATGGTCCAGATTGATCATGCAACATTCAAGACTTGATAGGCGTTGGAAAAAGAGTGTTTGGTTTTTCGTTTCTGTTTTAAAATTCCACAAAAAGAGAATAGGATCTCTTGTTGAATTTTCGCTAGGTTTCTTGAGTTCGTCAAAGCATGAAGTTGTAGTTTTTGCACTCAACAATTTAGGATATTGTAAGTAATTCAGAAAAGCTGTTTTTGTTGTTTTATTCATAGAGTTCGAGAATAATGTAGTCAGTGTTTTTATGGAAATGCCTAACATTTTAGAAGATATTCAAAATGGTTAGAAAAAATTTCATTCCTCTGTCCGAAACAAATTGAATAAAAAATATCACGATTTGTCCGTTTTGCGTGAACTGACTGAAAAAACTGGACATTAAACAGGCAGATAGACCTTGCGTGAGGAAATTCTATGAGTAATCACAAAATTCAACCTATCATCGTTGTCAAGTTTATAGAATTCGGAGTAAGTGTGAACTGTGAAAGGTTAAGACATCCAGCATCCATAGCAGAAGCGATTCGTGAGGGATATGAGAAGTAAACAGAAAGAACCAAGGAAAATTTACTCACGAAGGAAGGTCTCCAACGGCAGCTCCACTGTGGCAGCAGGAGCAGCAACAATAATTAACAATCAGTCATAACACGTGCTATGCCATAACGTCTCAAATAGGACAACCCCAGAGCAAAAAACATTAGCTTTTTAAAAACCGATATAGAAATCTGCCTCCTCAGGAAATTCGCTGAGAGTTGACAACAGTGTTATTGACACCAGTGTTGTCAAATTCTCTTCGAGGATTGAAAATATCGGATACAATTCGCTCTGTGGGCTGACCTACGGTGCTTTTACAATATCGAAACAGAATCGAACGTTTACTGATGCTTATTTTATCTGGATAAACCATTCAAATTATTCATATATCCATCAATGTTCAGAAGAACCCTTATATTTCGCAATAATCTTTTTAATTTGAATGTTAAAATATATCAGGTTCGAATATTCTCAAGAATTTCAACGGTTGATTCTGTGTAATTCGTACATCTCTCTATCATGAACAGATTGAACTGAGTGAGTACCTATTTCATAAAATAGTCAGATTTTCAAGTTGTTTTCGATGTATGTATCTGCCAAATGCGAGTCTCTTCAAGCAAAGAGAGATTTACGAAGCTGTAGATAAAATCAAATTGTCCATTCTAGACATCACGTATGTTCACTTTGCATAAATAGATCTCTATGAATTGCATGGCGATATTCATATCACAACCACAAATACAAATGCGTTATATCGACTAAACATCGACAACTACACTTAAGCTCAATAAATCACAATTCATTTGGCAGCCTATGGCCCTATTGACCATTTCATATGAACACCGTTGATCACGTCGCTATTAAAATGAGATGCAGTTTGGTGAACATGGATGAAGTAATGCCAGATATACATTTTCACACCTGATTTTGTACTCAATAAAACGTCGTATCTTCATTACTCAATATAATTTTAGATATCCCTTAAAAGATCGACGATCATATCTGTTTATATTTTGAAAACAAGGAAATTATTGAACTTGAATTCAAATCAGAGTGAAAAACCTATTCACATAAGCTCAGATCTAACTGTCTCATGTTGGGGATAATTTTTTGAATCATTTATGAATATATAATAGGCTAACATTGACAGTATTTCATAAAATCAACCCAATCCACGCTCAAGCCAACGTAAGACTTTTTTCTGAATATTTAAACTTCGAAATTGACTCAATTTTCCAATGGACTCTTAATTTGGAAAAAAACAATATTTGAACACAATTAAGCACCTGTATGAGATAATAATGCCTCATGACCCTACCTCTCCTAGTCTCCAGTTTTTAGTTGGCTCAAGCCTAAATTTAATTGCCTACCGTTTCGATATTGTACAAAAATTCCCTCTGTTCTGTTCTACGTAAAAATATTTAATATTCTCTTGTGTCTCCTACGTTATACGCCAATGCGACGATCTACCAAAGTAGGCCATGTTGCCCGCTTTCTTGGCAAAGATGCAGGTTGGACCTACACGTGTATGCGGCTTCAGATATCAGGAATACTTGTATGAAAATGGATAGGAGGTGGAAATGTATTCTTGCACTGAGATCGATTGAGGTTGAACAAGTTATCCTTTAATTCAGGGTAGTTTGGTTTGGTGTATTCGAAGTTTCAGATATCAAAGCACCAAACTGCATCTCTTTATTTTTTTGTCGGTTCATCTATTCACCCAAAAGAGTTTCGAATTAATCTTGTATTTTTTACCCTATTTGACAGTTTTACAACAAATGCTTCGAATTCACAACGCACGTATGGTTACGTGCTTCATGATGAGCTCTCAAATATCGCCCATCAAGTTGATTTTTCAATTCATGAATGGGAAAAACCAATTTTCCAAGCCGTTTTCCCATTTCCTCCCGAGATGATTCGATACTTACTCCGGTGGTGTTCCCCGCAAAGCGAAAGAAGTGAAGACAATCTGGACCCTCTGTCCAGGTCCTGCAAGAAATGTGTAAACGCACTGTCGGGAATGACCACGGGGATTCAGAAAGTCAGGGGCGTGAAAGGTACCGTTTGTAGGCCCTCCCAAACGACTCACGAAGGTCTGGTCACACTCTGGAACAAAATGAAAATGTTATGCTTTAATTCTTCGAAAAAAATTTTTTCTGATGATTTGATTGGTTCAAAAATAAGTGTCATGCAATGCGAATTATGTATTGAATCTACATTTGTTGGCGGAACGTCGAATTTGGAGAGTCGTTTGTCAGTTCTGTTCCAGAACTCGCATGGTCTATCTACTGGCATCTTGGCCTTGGTTTAATCTGAATCTTAAGTGAAAATCTAAGGTTAAATTATTCCTTCCTGAGTGTTTTAGTCCACATTGAATCGATTTAGGGCAGGTCATGGTCGTTTTAATCTAATATTTTTCAAATGGGGGATTTTTGGGAGCACAAAATTTGATTTTATTGAAGAAGAAAAAAAATGGACCTATTGATCAGCACTCTTTAGTTTAATCCCTGTAAAACTGTTTCTTCAGTTTCAGTATTCAGTATTCAGTATTCCACATTCCTCCAATACAATACAATTTCTTCCTTTTGTATCGACAAACAGAACAACTGAAAATACTCCTGATACACAGAACACAGAAGGAACTGAGATTACGATCACTCTCGAAGCGATAGGATTTGACAAGTGGAAACAGGAGGAATGGAAATATCCAGGGTTATTCTCTGTACTCAGTAGGATCACTAACCTAATTCCCTTTATCTGAAAATACGTTCAATTCTAGGGCCTGAAAACGCGTGGAGACCAACTTCGCTTCAGTGTAAACATGTCAATTCTTCCTCGCTCGTGATAAATACCGAGATGTAGGTGTGTAAGCTTAGAGATCTCCTTGGCAACGTTGCATCGCAAAGGGCAACCCCCGTTTCCATACATTATGTATGGAAAAACGAGCAGGGTGGTTCCTGTGTAAGCCAGAACCTATTTCTTTCGATATCCACGACAATTTTTTGTATCGTTATCAGAATTTCGGTTGGCAAAGGCGAAAGTAGCAACTCTCAGTAGGTATACGACTATTTTGGAGCTTTAACGACGAAAAGTTTAGTGTTGGAGCAGTTCGACTTCAATTACTACATGGATTTTCGGTCGTATCAAGCCTGATCAGTTTTTCCTGAGGAACACTATTAAGGGGGGTTTTTCTCGATTCTGTTGATACTAAGGGGTGAAACAAAGTTGAATTGGACTCATCGGGTGAGGATGTGTTGGAATTAGATTGGAAAAAGTTTGATTAGATCTATAATTATTTTTTCTTGGTGCTTGGCCATTCTGTTCACCAAAATATACTAGATTACTTGGAGAATTGGTCGATTGTTGATGATCCTGCTGAAAAGCCGAGGTTGCCAACATAGGTGATCGTCTAAGAGATCTTAATATTGCTGATTGGTAGGTCAGAGTCAATACGTTTGCATACGTAATTTATATACTAGTTTCTGAAACGAATGGTAGTTCTGGCGACTGGTAGTTGAGATAACCCGTAGTTTCCATATGTGGTAAATGAGCCACTGTTTGGAATCTCTCCTGGTTGAATTTCTGCAAAATTTCGAGGTTGCTGTTTCAACACGCAGAAGAGTTTGCTGTTTAGCAAACAAATCTCCGCAGAATCAACCACAATTACGTTTCTCATCTCAATTTTTCCAATTCCTGGAGATATTTCAACACATCCACTGATTCCACGAAGTCTTCTGTCCGGAGTATTCGAGCAATCTCTAATGGTGGTTGAAAATTTGGTCTCGACCGAGGTCCATGCTGGGATGCTTCGGCTCTGCGGGCTCTTATCTATTTTCATAGCCACTGGGCACACAGCTTATTCAACCTTTCCACCGTAATGGCACATGTGACGCTTTTGGTTTCTCGACCCTTGATTTATTTCAGCCCACGCTTAGTCTCGTCGCATGAGAACCAATGCGGGTTGGAGTTTCGCTAATATGCACTTTAAACGGAGTTTCTGCTAAAACTGCGTGGAGATCTGGTGGGATAACTTCACACTCCGAATGAATGGGGGATTTCGAAGGGGTGGAGACTTCAATTTTGGAGTTCGTCTGATACTTATGTAAAAAGACTTTCAAAATCAGATAGATGCAGTGTAGTTGGAGTTTTTTCAGCTATTTTCATTCATTTTTTCCAATTACGCCCCAGATTTTTAGTCTATGACATTTGAAACAAGAATGTTCATCGATCGACTCAATTTGGGGGTTGAAAAAAGAGATTTACTCTTACTATCGAAATATTTTCTATCAATCTGTTACTACCAGAAATTATTTGTCTTCAAGTTTCAATAACGAAGCAAAGTTTTCATTTGATATTGTTTTCAGATTCTTGAATCTTTGATAATGTTGCATAAGATCTGTACTTCTTTATACTCGTAAACTCAAGATGCCCTTGGTTTGAGTATAAGATGTGATTCACTGTAAAACACAGGATTTTCCGAGGTTTATTACCTACCTTAGTTTCCACTGGAAGTAGACAAATAAAAACTAAGATAAGCCCCTTTACGATCATATTTATTCTTTGTTTCGGTGACTTCTTGATATTTTTACACCAACAGCATTGGAATATTGCAAAATATAAGTTATCAAATCTTGGAAAACTTGTTAAACTGTGATGGGACCATAATTTTTATTATTTGTCAGTGTAGCCTACATCAGTAGTATTTTTTATGTTCATGTTCATTGAATGTATCGAAATATAGACTTATTTTATGTATTGTGATAGGTGATAGGGTTGTAGACTGTGCTGTAAAATATTTTTATTTCTTTTCAGTGTATATAACGTTACAAATATAAAATTCACAAATTACATATCCTCTAAAAACATCAAAAACAACAACCGGCACTATGATTAATCCATATAATTCTATAATGTAGAAAACTACCCATATAAGCCACTAATTGGTTACTTTAACACAGTTACAAACAGCGAATAATATTCAACAGTCTTAAACTCTAACGGCTAACATCTTGTGGTGGGTTCATTCAGAGTCCCCAAGAACCAAGACCTAAGAAAGGTACCAATCTGATGGGAAGACAGCGATCACGTGAACGCCAACTGCCAATCAGATTGTTCCTCTCTTAGGCCTTAGTTCTTAGGAACTCTGGCGTAAATCCACCATTAATTATGCTAAACAACTCATTTTGAAGACTTTTGAGCACAACGATGTCATCGTAAGATGAATATGCTTATACCTGGAAGATAATATCAGTCCTAATCATATTATTTTTCGTGGAATACAATGAATTTTTACTGGTTTTAATTTATTATTCCTCACAAAATATAATAACTGGAAAAATAGTCAACGGGCAGATAAAACATGATTAATGGGTCAAGTTAGTGACTGTTATCAGCTGCTGCAATTACCAAAGTTGAAACTGAATTCGAAATTAATCTAGAAATGACGAAAAAGAGTGCAACTGAAAAAATGAAGCTAACAGTTTGTCTAATTCGATTTTGGAATAAGCGAAAATCATAAATAGGTCAGCATTGTCTTTGAACAGATCTACATAGGTTAATTATTGTCTACAGTTCATCAGTTCAAATTTGTACAAATAGTAGTTGATATGAAGTAGCCTCATCCCGATCAACTTATTGATCCTACCCAAAAACGTGTCATATTTCGGTGGTTTGGAGGTAGCGAAATGTTTTATTCACCACCAACATCGATATCCCCCAGGGCTAAAAGGTCGCATTGAAAACCGGCCTTCGAGATTGTTCCAGGGTCGTAGGGAGGTGTTCTGGATAAATGGCACTTCCTGTCGGTCCTTAAATATCGCTGAATAGAAAAATATACGAGTTATCCTTTAAATGTGGCCTTCTGGGTGAAAACACTGATCAATTCTTGCTGTTGTATACTTGCTGGTGTTTGATATGTCCTAATGAACTCGTTATTTGCTGGGGAAAAACAGCCACAAATCACTGTAGTCGCGAAAACACACATCCTTTGATGATTTGGTGGATTCCTAAGTCAATTCCTGCGGTTTGCTTCTCGTTTTGGAAGACTAGTATTCAGTGCCTCGTCCTTGCCTCGTCGATGCTTCGTCCAGCCACTATTATGATCACAATAAAGACGGCGAGGAGCACCAGAATGCAGCAGATAGCCACCGCCACCATTTTGAACGGTTGGCGTGAAACTGTGCCAACGTAGAGGCAAAGTTGGTGGCGCTAGGGTGCTCTGGACTGAAATATTGATTGGAGGGACTGGCTGGCGGACAGAAAGATCGGATGGAGTGCTCGACGGGATACTTTTGGAGAAAATGTTCGCGTCTGGAGAGCGTTTTCTAGTGGCGGAGAGACTTTAGAATTGAGCAACGGTGAGAGGACCGTTCGTTCTGGCCGTGTGCTGCTCTGGAAGCTGCAAGGGGAGATGCTTAAAGAGGGGCTTGAAATTAAGACTTTCTTTGTTTCAATACAGTTTTTACAGTTATTTAACTTCGTTTATTCTTGTAGAATGCATGCATCCAACGAAGGGTTTCGAAAATAAGCCAAGGACATTCGAACAAGCTGACAAATCAGCATTCCAAATATTTTCTGTCACTTATGGTGTGATGAATAGAACATTTCCTTATTTTGGAGTTTTCGTGACTTTGTTAAGGTCTCGCAGTGTTAAAATTTCGAAGAAAGTCTTCAAATGACATGAGAGCTCAAAGAGTTCGACTGTCAGACTATATTGCTATGTCACATCTCTGATAGTTTATTTCCAGGTTTATTTCAACACATCTACCAATGTACTTCTGCATTAAAAGAAGCTCAGGCAGGAGCTCACCCATATTGAACATCGACCCATTTCTTTTCGTGGTTTTTGAACCAGTTGTGTACCATTTCATGATGTTCCTTTTGACTGTTTTCGTGGTGGATCTCCTTTCAATTTAAGTCCCAAAAAAGTCATTCTGCAGAGTTGAACCATAAGCTGTTTTGTTATCCCTTTAGGGAGACCTCAATCTGTCTTTAAAATATTCAGTGTAATCCGATGCTGAATCCGAAACCGAACTATCAAACTTCCGACAAGCACTCCCGAAGCATGTTCAAACAACAACGAATATAAAGCGGGTAGAAATAAAGACAATCAATCAAAGAACCGAATCGACAATTCAGTTTCAAATTAAACAGGACCCCAAACCTCTATTTGTCCGTCCTTTAGCAGCGATGTAGCGGATACATAATCTGTCTTGTTGATGAATCTGACATGCCGTAGAATCTGAGATGAGCTCTACAGATTTACCTGTCGCATATGAAGTTGAAAATCGATATTTGCACCTGTTGAGCTTGTTTCTCGTATACGGGGACTGAAGGGAAAATATGGCGTTTTGAAGTGGTTGATATCGATTGTTAGCATTTTGAACGATCAGTGGGTAGAGGCAGCTTTGGTGGTCGACTTCCTACATGGAAGATCTGTTTTTGTTTCCCGTTTTGTCGAGGTCGTAGGCCCCACTCTTATTCTTCCTCTAGGGCACTCTAGAGATCCAGCAGCGCAAGCGTAATCCAACTCAGCAGTGTCGATGATATTCACGAGCAATTGATCTCATCGATCGTTCAGTTTGTGTGCCTCTTACTTCGTGTATACATTGGATATTTTCGGAGGATAATCTAAAACGGTTTGTTTTCAATAGGGAGTTAAAACCTGAGAGTTAGACGTACGTAAGCCCCACTCAAAATTATCTCGAAATTGGGTGTCCCGAAGAGAAGGTTTTGAGTGTTATGTAGATTGTATAATTTTCGATCCAGAGTAAAACAATCTTTTATCAGTTGGTTCCACCTATTCGCACTTAGTCTGAAGTCTCTACTGTAATTTGTGACTTGATAATGGAGGATCAGGTGCTTTAGATTAGTGGGTCCATGCATCTCCTTGAGTTGCAATGTCAATTCCTTCCATCAGTTCGTCGGAATCAACTCCCGCTTTCCAAATATTTGAATGAATCTTCCTCCCGTGCATCTCCTCATCAAATCAAGCAAAGTGCATAATAGAATTACACCGGATTGACATCGATATCACCCCAGCAGTAATCAAATTCACTCACAGTTGCCCGGATGAAATTCAAACAACCGCGAGAGATGGAGGCAGTTCTCGAGTGTAGCGTCGGAACCGAGCTTACTAACGATCATATAATTTTAATTAACTTAATGAAAGAAAATCCCATTTTCTTTTGATATATCTCCCCATTCTTTCCGAGGTAATTGCCAAGACAAGAACGATAACGTTTTACTGAGAGCTCTTCCTATTTTTTAAGGAGACGACTTTTATGGATTTTCCGCCGAGAAGGATTTTGGCGAGGAACCGGAACGTCTATCTCTGGATCTCCGTAGTTTTTGACGTTCACTTCGACGCAGATATTTATCACTTTATCTTCGCAGAGGATAATGGAGCAAAGAAAACCAGTGGAAGTTGCTACACTTCAAAATACGACTGACGTCGATTCTCAAAGAGTTATTTTGATTCCAAAACAAAAGTAGAGACTCTAACTCTCGTTGCACTCATTTTATAATACGAGAATGTATTGATATCTAGTTAGCCTAGACCAGTTCCATGCATAAAAAATATTGCGTTACCACAGCAACGAACAATAACTCATTAGAAGTGTCAGTGTGAAGTTTGAGGTCAAAAAAGTAAACCAGAGTTACGCAATAAATTTAAAAAAAGAAGATGTCCACCGAGATTGTGAAAATCGACGAATTGGAGTATCGAGCCATCATCAAGTACCCGTATTTAAAAGGGTTAAGAGGTAAGCAGATTTATGAAGATATACTTAATACCCTTGGTGATCAATGTCCTTCGTATGCGACCGTAATAAATTGGACTGCAAGCTTCAAAAAAGGTAAATTTTCCATTGAAGATGATGACAGATCGAAAAGGCCATTTTCTGTGTCAGTCCCCGAAAATATCGATGCAGACCTTCGAATTGGGCTAAAATGGATATCTGAAGAACTGAATATTTTATACCAACGCGTTCATCATATAGTTCGAATCAATTTGGACAAGAGAAAAATTCCTGCAAAATAAATCCCCAAAAGTTTGAATGATGACCAAAAGCGTGCAAGGGTAGAAGCATCGCGTTAGATCTGTGCTCGATTTGAAAATGATGTAGACTTCTTAAACCGAATTATTACTATAGCTGAGACTTGGATGAATTTCTACGATCCAGAAATGAAACAACAATCGATGGAATGGCGACATTCTGGTTCTCCAAGACCTAAGAAGTTTCGTGTCCAAAAATCTGCTGGAAAAGTTCTTGCTTCAGTTTTCTGGGATGGAGTAAGCATGATTGATTTTTTGGATAAGGGCAGAACAATAACCGGAGATTACTATTCAACATTACTGACCTACTCTATGGGAAAAAATTAAAGAGAAAAGACGCGGAAAGCTATCCAAAGGTGTTTTGTTATTGCAACGCCCCTGCACACAAATCTCATGTTGCCATGCAATAAATTCGTGATTCAGGGTTTGAATCACTAGAACATTCTCCTTATTCACCAGATTTGGCTCTATCTCTTTCCTAAACTGAAAAAATTTTTAAAAGGTCGTAAATTTTCTTTCGTTGAGGAGGTGATAAAAGCTGTGGAGGTCTGGTTTGCAGAGCAAGAAGAAACATTTTTTTTGAAAGGTCTAGAGACGTTGCTCTTAATAGTCAACTCCCCTCTACGTTTACTGGCCAAATCCGAGCATACAAGATCCTTCGAGCTCAAAGTTAATAACCATAGAAAGCACCATTCGGTTTGCCTACGAAGCATTTGAAGTCTTAAGCAATGACATTTTCGAATAGATATCTAGATTGTAGATTGCAGGTATGAGGGAGGTTGCGTTGCACTGCCTTAGATCTGTTTTGTCCCCATCAGAACTGTTCAGTTTCTCCTCACAGAACCTGCAATTGTTTCTGCTAAACCCATTCCCAGTAGGTGCTACTTGAGGTGATAATGCACTCTAAGGAATCCAGTAAGGAGATGTAGAATATTCTTGGTAATATCCAGATACTTCTTAGATCTCGCAGTGTTAATGTGCCCAAGGAATGTTTTGGAATGATCGATCTATAAAGCGTTTCTCTTTCTGTTTTCCCTGCTCCTAAAACTCTTTCTTGTAGATTTTGTACTCATTTCTTCAGTGTTGGTCCGAAATTCATTTTCGAAACCACCCCTCAACTCCCGGTTTCATTTCTGCGTGCAAAAACTCTTCTTAACGCGTATCGATCTGCTCTATACCTCCATAATTTTCACCTTCAGATAGCCTGGTACATTGAATCTGATTTATGTACATGATAGCGGTGCTGCTGGCGTCAAAGTTGATGGCGAAGCCAGTTATAGTGGCGTGATGTGACACCAATAGCATGCCGCACATAATCTCTCCGAGATGATATCGGAAATATGGTGCAGGAGAACGACATCTCTATCGGACTACGAACATCAGGTAATGATCAACTATGGCGATACCCGAAGCTAAATTCACCGAGCTGTGGCTCACCGAACATTTGGTGAGATACAAGGTTCTTGAAGATTGTGGATTTTTCGGGTTTACTGTATGGAAGTGCTGTCCTTAACCTATTGGAGGCCCTGAGCACTTTTATACAAGGTGACCTCGTATTATAATTACGATTTGAAGGATTTTATAAGGAAAAACTTACCGCTAGTAACTTGAAGACATAGGGCTTGTAGGCAGAGAAATGACAGAATAAAACTTCTCCCTGAGGTGTGCCGGTGTACTGGGGCCATACTGTGTCCTGTAAAAAAGAAGAAATTAATTCTCTGAAACAATCTGAGTCACTGATGTTAGGTTCAATGTTTCAATCACTATTTTTTGGGTTCTTATCGTAGGGTAGTTATAGAACACCCTAATTCTTATGGAGAGGAGCAAATGGGGTCAAAGTCCTTGCTAAATAATAACCCAAAATTCAAAAGCAATGTCAGATCTCAATTGGATAGGATATTTCAATTTTAGAAAAATGCCATTTCGAGGATGAAAATCTAAACGAAGATACAAAGGCTCTCAAAAGATTCTGCATGTTCGAAAATGCAAATTTTCATATCAAACTATTTCCATCTCTCTAGCTGACCTCGCGTCAGCTAGAGTCTCATTCGACTCGTAAAACTCCTTATTCAATTATCCTGAAGAACTAATTTCGCAACTCGGTGTGCCAAAACAATGGCTGTACAAGTGCCTTTATGTTGAGGTAATTGAATGCCATTCTGAAGTGGCTGGATTTCCATTTAGTCAATATCTGGAGCCATAACTAATACGAACTTGTGCCCCTTATCCACGAGCACTCAGCCCACTTCGAGAGTTTGACTATGTTGAATGAGATTGGGATTTGGGTATTCAGGATGGATGTTATGTCTTGTTTGTCCCAGTTTCTTTCACCTCAACCTTAATTCCTTCCAATACCTTTCAAAAATTCAAGAGGAATTATATTTTTTTTTGTGTAGCAGGGGGAAAACCTGCAGTTCAGAAGAACCATCCTCTCCTGAGGGGGAACAAGTGTGGGGTTTCTCACTCTCCTGAGGTCCAGACCCACCAAAAAACCTTAACTGCTTCTTGAATATTGGTTCCGGACATTTGCCTATAAACCGTTCATCTCTTAGTCGGTTTTCTTCTCGCACACTATCGTGCTGGGATTTATGTGTTTATCCTTTACTGGATAACACTTTATTGGATTTTTCAATAAGTTTTAGTTCTTATTTTGATATCTTTTCAATTGATCTCTTGGTCTCCTTCGGTAAATTCGCATTCCCCTTTTGTCTTCCTCTGGGTCGTAGTCCACTAGTCTCCTGAGTTCTTGATTCGGATGGTTTTTCGCTGTTTCGAATAATTTCTGTGCTTTTTCTGTTCATGAATACCGTTATGGTCTCCCATTTTAGGTCCCTATAAATCTGTCTATTCCTGACAAACCAAGGTGCATCTATTGCACATCGTAGCAGCATGTTTTCAGTGGCCTGAATTCTTTTGATATGGCTCTTTGCCGCGAAACCCCAGGCAACTTATCCATAGGTCAGTTGAGGCCTAGCAACGGCTTTGATTATCTTCAATTTTGTCTCTTTCGACATGTGGCTTCTTCTTCCTATCAAAGGGTAGAGTCTATTCATCGCTCCTTTCGTTCTGTCGATTGCTTATTTGATAGGACTTTTCCAAGTTAGTCCTTTGTCAAGCGTTATTCCTAAATATTTGGCTTCATTTTTCCAGTCGATTTCGTCGCCGTCAACTTCTAGATTCGTCGTGGGTCGCAGTCTTCTCTTCTGCAGTAATATTGCTTGGCTCTTTCGTCCATTGAGCTTGATTTTCCACTTTATGCACCAGTCTTTTGTTTCGTCAATCGTTTCTATTACTTCTGGGTTGCGGTGTCGAGTTGCTATGCCTGTGTCGTCAGCTTATAACGTTAGCATGGTTCTTGGATTCTTCGGAATATCGTGGATGTATATGTTGTACAGAAGTGGCCCAAGTACTGATCCTTGGGGTACTCCAGCGTCTATATCTCTTGTTGAGAAGCATTCTCCTCCCACTTTTACGTAAAATCTTCTATTTTTGAGATAATTCCTGATCAACTTGCATATTTTGATCGAATATCCAACAAATCTCATCTTATATATTAATCCTTCATGCCATACTCTGTCGAATGCTCTGGCGACGTGTATTAAAACAAGACCTGTAGCTTGTTTATTTTGGAATCCCTCTGTTATGTACTCTGTGAGCCTTAATAATTGTTGTTCTGTTGAATGCTCTCTTCTGAATCCGAACTGTTCTGGTGGTATTAGTTTCAGATTTTCGGTTTCCCCATTTAGCCTCGTGGATATAATTCTTTCTACTACTTTTCCTAACGCCGACAGTAGACTTATCGGTCTGTAGTTTTATGGGAACTTCTTCTCTTTGAATGGTTTATTGAACACTACGACTTCCGCTGTTTTCCATAGAGGAATTATACCGAACATTGGGAACAACATAAATCCTTCTGCTACAACGAATAAGTTATGCAGATCATCTATATTAGATGTAAAAATGGATTTGACCTGCACGTACCTTGCAAGCCTCGAATAGGCACCAAATTCCCGAAATTCCTCCAAACACCGAAGCCTATATCCATTCCATAGGATTCCAATCATGGCATTAATCAAATTTCAATCATTCTCCCCAACTGTCGACCCCCGATTTTCAATTTCTTTCGTCCACAGTCTACCGTATCGACTGTTCATTAGAAGCAGAGCTGTCTCAGCAGTGATCACTTTCAAATCTGGCCATCTTCTCGTCACACACTCGAGTCCTCGCTAGCTCTAAATTAATTGCTTTTCGATGCTATACTACCCCCTGATTGGAAATCCATCGCTAAGACGAATAACATGGCTGGGTTTTTTTGGACGAGGGACCGGATGAAATGAATGGCGGAATGATACGCCAACTAGATTACTTACTGGGAAAGTTGTGGGGGGTTTTCAAACTGCAATTTGTGTCCTGGAAGGCGGATAAATTTGAAAATCGTTTGGGTTCGATGCCGGGGGTCATTTTTCAAGGGGTCGTCGAGGGTATCTTCAAAGCAGTTTTTCTAGTCGAAACTGAAGGGAGGAAATGAACGACTCCAGCGAGAGTTTCATATCTCCAGTAGTTTCACAGACGAGGGTAGGCAGATTTGTCTTTAATTATCCACGTTCTTTTTTCATTTGACGCCCTTATTTTCGATTTTGACCATCTGGTGTTCCTGATCTACCTGAATCATACAACTTGATGCTTTTTTGACAGATTCACTGTTAATTTGATTATTTTGATCTTCAAACTTGATGAACTTGGTTGTCATTCATTCATTCATTGCTGTATATCGTTACTGGGAATAAATCTCCAAAAAGAGAAGAAAAAAAATTGCGAACAGACTTGTAATTTCTTAGGGCTAGTTACGACTGTGTGCACTCCTGTGACTGAAGAGACCCAACCGTGACCTGTAGATCCTTCCTCACTCAGGGCATGGATAGTCACCAACCAGATCTGGCCGCCACTGTATTCTTCTCCAGTCTCCATTACAACTGTGTACCAAAGACCCTCCACTGTGATCTGTCTAACGCTAGTTGTTCCCAGTTATGATTGGCATAAACTGATTTTAGGGATTGATATAGTATATCCCTATACCGCTTATACTGGCCTCCTGGTTTTCGGGCTCCCTCTGTGAATTCGCCATACAGGGCTATTTTGGAGAGTCTTGTGTCTTGCATCCTCAGAATGTGGCCGCTCCATCTGAGTCCTGCCCTCGTTACTTGAGTCTCAATTGTTGTACAACTCGCGCGTTGCAAGACTTCTGCATTCGAAACATTGTGGAACCATCTGATGTGCATTATTTGTCTTAGATGATGTTGCGTTTGTTCAAGCTGTTTAATATGGTTTGTGAAGTTCTTTTTGAAGAATTTATTATAAATGTGTCAATGTGAAAATTCTACGAATAGGTTGGAAATTAATTAGTAAGAAAAACGCCTCATACGACGAATTTCGAAGGGCTATAAAAGAAAAACGTTGAAAGTTGGAGAAAAACGATTTTATTTAGTCGAATCAGTAGGATAGACAGTTTTTGTGCTCAAGTTTTAATAATGAATTGGCTAAGATTGCAGCTGTCAGCAGCTATGAGCTGATGTAGTCGATTTTTTTTAGGTTTCGACAGTTTTTTGGGAACGAGCATTATGGCCCAGATATCCTCGGTTATTCGCTGCTTGAGTTGTGGCAGGGTGTGTGGACAATGTTCAGAGACCTCATCTTCAAGGTAGCCCCAAAGAAAGAAATCGCAGGTGCTCAAAACGTACGAACATCAAAGCCCTGATTCCTTCCGGTCCAAATCATGGGCCGATTAAAAACTGCAGATCCTAAGGAACGCAAAGAGCTCTTCCGCAGGTATCTGCCCCCACCACAACCCGAGCAATGACCCTTCGTAACTGGTCACTCGGCTCTGACTCACCCTGCATGTGTTAAAGTACATTTCGTTCTTTGTTTTTTCATATTTTCACTTCGTTTCCATTAATAGCTTGTGATTGTCATCGGTTTCAGAGCACACAGTTCCCTTCGAAGGTTTTGAAAGAAGTATAGCCTGTAACTGTGATCATTCTGACCCATTTAATGCTGGAATAAGACCTTGGCTCTATTTTGCGACTATCTATCGAACTCCCTCATCAGCCCTCTCTCCCCCGACATCAACGTCTTCTTCAGCAAAGCCCTTCACGATGCTTCCCTCACCGCGCAGCCAGATCCGAGAATCAGGTCGGCCAATTTAAATTTAAATGCAAGGATGAAAGGACCATCTAGTCTGAATTTCAAGTATATACAATCCGAGCTCGAATTCGCGGAAATACAGAGGCTTGTGGGCTTCCACCCGGTTTATTATTCAGGCTGGAAGCCGAAATTGATCCGCGTGTTCCTACGCCACTGATGAGATTATTAGGTGGTATGAAGTGTTCTAAAAGAGGAACGATTGTGCCATGAATCTTCGAGATGGAAAGGTCTGTCGCGACACTATTCGTTGCTCTGTTTCGAAATGGATATTTCAAGGGAAATGGCGCCGGAATTTGAGGTTAGGTGCAACGTGTCATTGAATGCTGGTAATTGAACTATTGTGCCATGATTCTTGCAGATGGAGAAGTCTGTCGCGACACTATTCGTTGCTCTGTTTCGAAGTGAATATTTCAAGGGAAATGGCGCCGGAATTTGAGGTTAGGTGCAACGTGTCATTGAATGCTGGTAATTGAACTATTGTGCCATGGATGTTGCAGATGGAGAAGTCTGTCGCGACACTATTCGTTGCTCTGTTTTGAAGTGAATATTTCAAGGGAAATGGCGCCGGAATTTGAGGTTAGGTGTAACGTGTCATTGAATGCTGGTAATTGAACTATTGTGCCATGAATCTTGCAGATGGAGAAGTCTGTCGCGACACTATTCGTTGCTCTGTTTCGAAGTGAATATTTCAAGGGAAATGGCGCCGGAATTTGAGGTTAGGTGCAACGTGTCATTGAATGCTGGTAATTGAACTATTGTGCCATGGATGTTGCAGATGAAGAAGTCTGTCGCGACACTATTCGTTGCTCTGTTTCGAAGTGAATATTTCAAGGGAAATGGCGCCGGAATTTGAGGTTAGGTGTAACGTGTCATTGAATGCTGGTAATTGAACTATTGTGCCATGAATCTTGCAGATGGAGAAGTCTGTCGCGACACTATTCGTTGCTCTGTTTCGAAGTGAATATTTCAAGGGAAATGGCGCCGGAATTTGAGGTAAGGTGCAACGTGTCATTGAATGCTGGTAATTGAACTATTGTGCCATGAATCTTGCAGATGGAGAAGTCTGTCGCGACACTATTCGTTGCTCTGTTTCGAAGTGAATATTTCAAGGGAAATGGCGCCGGAATTTGAGGTTAGGTGTAACGTGTCATTGAATGCTGGTAATTGAACTATTGTGCCATGAATCTTGCAGATGGAGAAGTCTGTCGCGACACTATTCGTTGCTCTGTTTCGAAGTGAATATTTCAAGGGAAATGGCGCCGGAATTTGAGGTTAGGTGCAACGTGTCATTGAATGCTGGTAATTGAACTATTGTGCCATGAATCTTGCAGATGGAGAAGTCTGTCGCGACACTATTCGTTGCTCTGTTTCGAAGTGAATATTTCAAGGGAAATGGCGCCGGAATTTGAGGTTAGGTGTAACGTGTCATTGAATGCTGGTAATTGAACTATTGTGCCATGAATCTTGCAGATGGAGAAGTCTGTCGCGACACTATTCGTTGCTCTGTTTCGAAGTGAATATTTCAAGGGAAATGGCGCCGGAATTTGAGGTTAGGTGTAACGTGTCATTGAATGCTGGTAATTGAACTATTGTGCCATGAATCTTGCAGATGGAGAAGTCTGTCGCGACACTATTCGTTGCTCTGTTTCGAAGTGAATATTTCAAGGGAAATGGCGCCGGAATTTGAGGTTAGGTGTAACGTGTCATTGAATGCTGGTAATTGAACTATTGTGCCATGAATCTTGCAGATGGAGAAGTCTGTCGCGACACTATTCGTTGCTCTGTTTCGAAGTGAATATTTCAAGGGAAATGGCGCCGGAATTTGAGGTTAGGTGCAACGTGTCATTGAATGCTGGTAATTGAACTATTGTGCCATGGATGTTGCAGATGAAGAAGTCTGTCGCGACACTATTCGTTGCTCTGTTTCGAAGTGAATATTTCAAGGGAAATGGCGCCGGAATTTGAGGTTAGGTGTAACGTGTCATTGAATGCTGGTAATTGAACTATTGTGCCATGAATCTTGCAGATGGAGAAGTCTGTCGCGACACTATTCGTTGCTCTGTTTCGAAGTGAATATTTCAAGGGAAATGGCGCCGGAATTTGAGGTAAGGTGCAACGTGTCATTGAATGCTGGTAATTGAACTATTGTGCCATGGATGTTGCAGATGGAGAAGTCTGTCGCGACACTATTCGTTGCTCTGTTTCGAAGTGAATATTTCAAGGGAAATGGCGCCGGAATTTGAGGTTAGGTGTAACGTGTCATTGAATGCTGGTAATTGAACTATTGTGCCATGAATCTTGCAGATGGAGAAGTCTGTCGCGACACTATTCGTTGCTCTGTTTCGAAGTGAATATTTCAAGGGAAATGGCGCCGGAATTTGAGGTTAGGTGCAACGTGTCATTGAATGCTGGTAATTGAACTATTGTGCCATGGATGTTGCAGATGGAGAAGTCTGTCGCGACACTATTCGTTGCTCTGTTTCGAAGTGAATATTTCAAGGGAAATGGCGCCGGAATTTGAGGTTAGGTGTAACGTGTCATTGAATGCTGGTAATTGAACTATTGTGCCATGAATCTTGCAGATGGAGAAGTCTGTCGCGACACTATTCGTTGCTCTGTTTCGAAGTGAATATTTCAAGGGAAATGGCGCCGGAATTTGAGGTTATAGATGCAACGTGTCAATAAATGCTGACAACTGCTTCTGTTCAAGGTGAATTTATTCAATGAAAGTAACGTGAATTCCCGAAAGCACTCGCGATATTTCTGTTAAACCCAATATTTCCTGTTTATCTGTATTGACACTAAGTTCCCTAACCGAGATAAAATTCTGACAGCTTTTCAACCCTGCGTCATCCCACATTATCCTCGCAGTTTTCGCTCGACTCATTTCTGGAGATTTCCATGAAGAACTGTGCGGTTTTCTGCGAGTTCACCGAGTATCGGGCGTCTGATGACCCGATACAGCATTTCACGCCCGTTTGTCGCCCTGTCCCGACCCGATAAAAGCGCCGACGCCCATGATAACACCGCCACGCCCATCTGGAAACGACGGCGAAGACGCGCCAAAGATTTAGATGCCGTCGGGGCGTTAGAAGGCGATGAATTTATTGGATGCCGACTCGGAAAAATTGAAAAAAAGTAATCTAACTCTACGAACGAGTGAGCGCTGTTAACGGTTTCGAAGAGGGTGGGGGAATTCTTGAAGATCACTGTTATCTGCTAACAGATTTTTTTCACAGATGCCTCGGAAAGAATGCAGTTGGAATGCAATCAAATTTTCCTTTTCTTTAATCCTTTATTGAAAGGACTTGGATGTGATGAAAGATTTGACGTTCCACACAGCTTTTTTCTTGTTTCGTTAGCCGTTTCCTAATTTCCCAGTATTTCTTACTTTTATTATGAAATATTTCGAAAATTAGGAATTTGTCTTCATGAATCTCACGTCATTCAGTTTTTTTTCCTACATATGTGCTCATATCCATCCAGAATGTTTCCTACTAAGGCCCGGTACTTTCATCGTGCGAATAACTAAATTTATTCGATAGATAAGTCTTATTCTCGGTCTTATTCTCAGGATAAGTAAAAATGCAGTCTTTTCACTTTCAGATAGTGTTATTAATCGAATAAATCTGTCATTGAAACTTAATGATAAGAGTTTATTTGACATAGATCGAATGTCGGTACGTCATTAAAGGTTGAATTTTTTAGATTCTTGATGCATGGTTATTCTTTGTGTGATTTTCACGAAATATCTGCTTTCTAGATGCAATTATGACAATTTTTACAATGCGGTATCTCATTTTACATTAATCAGTGAAAAGTTGTATACCGTGTTTTCATAGAATTGTTATTGATCAAATAATTTCATCTGAAAGCACCGAAATGAAATATCCTTCATAGATAACCTCAAGATAGGAAATTATTTGACAGATACTTATTCACATTGAATAAAATTCATTCGAAGGTGAAAGTAGCGGGCATAAATGGTTTTGAACTAAATATCATAGAATTGGTTTGTTTGTATGTTGGAAGGAACCTCTGGAATTGCCGCCCATAATATCCAAATTCCCTCGAATATAGACCCAATATATTTTCCAGAGCACCATGATTATAGATCATTTTCACAAGGATACGTTCCTAGACCAGAATCTCGATACTGGGCTATGCCCCTTTAGACAAAAATTCCCCGATGAAACAGTGTTGTCGATCTCGATTTCAGCGTGGATAATTTCTTAAATCGTTCGATAAATTTCCAGAACCTAGGTGAATCCTGAAATTTTACCGCTCGTACTATTCTCTCACAGAAATCCTCGCAAAATCCTAAGCAATTTATTTCGTAATTCCTTTTACCATTCGCGCAAGGTTTCATTCTTGAGAGTTACGTGCCCAGACTTTGCCAGCAAGAATAAGCTCGAAAATAATGCCGTATGATTGACTGGTGGAATGCCCTGGATCAGCCCAGTTATCTACGTTCAAAGAACAAGGATTCTATGGGTTGTTCCTACTGATGTTTCCGAATAGAACCCGAGGAGAAATGGACCAGAAAATATTTATTCTAAAATCCTAGAATTCAAGATTGAAAAAGGGTTTTTCAGTTTTAGAATTATTGAAAGTTTGAGATACCAGTTGTGAAACTTTGCTGGAATTGAAGGAAATAAAATTTTTGTGATGGAGAGCCACACAGCTTTGGAATTTCGAGAAGAGAGAAATGGTATGAATAGAACGTAGAAATTTTGTTTTTCAATAATCACGAAGAGGTAAATTTTCCATTGAAGATGATGACCGATCGGGAAGGCCAGTTTCTGTGTCACTTCCCGAAAATATCGATGCAGTTCATGACATGATTTTATCATACAGTCGAATTGGGCTAAAAGGGATATTTGAAGCACTGAATATTTTATAAGAACGCGTTCATCATATAGTTCACGTCAATTTGGACATGAGAAAAATTGCTGCAAAATGGATCCTCAAATGTTTGAATGTTGACCAAAAGCGTGCAAGGGTAGAAGCATCGCGTTCGATCTGTGCTCGATGTAGACTTCTTCAACCGAATTGTTACTATGGATGAGACCTGGGTACATTTCTACGATCCAGAAACAAAGCAACAATCGATGGAATGGCGACACTCTGGTTCTCCAAGACCTAAGAAGTTTCGTGTCCAAAAATCTGCTGGACAAGTTCTTGCTTCAGTTTTTTGGGATTACTATGAAGTAATCATGATTGATTTTTTGGATAAGGGTAGAACAAAAACCAGAGATTACTATTCGATAGTACTGACCACTCTGCGGGAAAAAATCAAAGAGAAAAGACGCGGAAAGCTTTCCAAAGGTGTTTTGTTTTTGCAGGACAACGCCCCTGCACACAAATCTCATGTTGCCATGCGAAAAATTCGTGATTTAGGGGTGTTCTTTCGTTATCTAGGATCTTCGTTTTCATATTAAAAAAAAATGTTGTCGTTCGATTTGTACCATGATTCAAGAGGAGCTTCAAGACTCAAATCGACTCACCATATTATCGTTAGATGCGAAAACAAGGGCAGAGGCAAACGATAGGCAGGAACCTCCAATATCACCTGGAAATAAGAGGAAATGGAAATCAGTCTCCGAGAACTCCCAGGATCTGATCAGGACTAACTTGAGGAATTAAATTGCGACCTTACTGTAGAGGGGTTGCAGACGAAACTCAATCGGAAGGGGAATCATCTAAGTCGAATCAAAGAGGGAGGAAAGTATCGTTTCTATGTTTTACCAGATTTCGTCGATACGCACACTAATGAAATTATGAAAAGATGTTTTGAAATTCGATCATGAAAGGTTTCTCTTTGTTTTTGTCGAGATCCTTCGAATTCATGAGAAACTGAGAGGATTTATAATAATAAGTATTAAGTATGCTTCATAAAACTGTTTCTTATAGATGCCTACTTCATCTTACCAAGTTAAAGAAGAATATTATATAGAGAACGAGAGGTAAAACAAGGAGGGACTTAATGAATAAGATGTGAGATGAAGATGCATGTAAAACAACGAAGGATAGAAGGGTTCTGTTCAAAGATGATGCTTTAAATTCATCTACAAAAAATAGTAATTTTTTTAGTAAATATACAAACAACAAATCTCAACAGTCTTGGACGAAAAAAGGTTTGCTGATCCTCCATGTTGTTCAACCATTTTTATTCAGCCCATTCTGGCGGTAAAATGCAGTAATTGTTCATGCAACTTATCATACGACCTTGCGTTTTGATTGATGCTTATTATATACTCGACAGGCTGAGGAACCGTCACTTAAAAACCATTATAAATCCTATCTATGAGTATTCAACTCAATGGTAATACATAGACATAATTATCTCTCTCGCAAAAAAAAGTGAATTTACTCTTTACCTTCCCCTGAAGAACTATAAAAACTATATTTTAAGTATATCCATGGAAGAAAGTCTACTATTGTTCCAAAATAATCGGAAATATTTGATTTATCGCTTGAGTATTCCTCCACGAGCTATTTCTTTGGTTTAAGTAGGTGAAAATCTGAGCAGAAAAATAGGTTAAGGATATTTTTCTAGTTTCCAAGCATTTCTTAATCTTTTTCTGGGAAATTCCGGAAATTCGAAGGAGCGTTCACTTGAAAAATAAATTGGTAGAAAATGGTACAAAAAGCGATGCTTTTCGTGAGGAAAATAATCTAATTTCCATCATAATTCTCATCAGTGATTAGAATTTATCGAGAAAATTATACTTTCAACGTGTTCTTCAAGTGTTCAATAATTGTAGGTACTACCTATCAAGAAACTTGATAATAATATGTATTTCCGAAAAACTCTCAAAATTTTTCAGTTGTCCACAACTTGTAAGGAAAATTTATTTTCCCCGAAAATGAACTTTCCCTCTGAAAATTTGATAAAACCGTGGGCATTCCTGATAGATTTTCTGGGTGTCAAAACAGCTTTTTGATGTTTACGTCTCTCGGAACTGAAACGGGCAAGGTATTTTAACATGGAAGGGCAGATTCATCGGCTTCTGAATGAAAACGAATCCAGTCTGAGTTCCGCGAACCAAGTTCGGATCAATAGACATGTGTTGACGCACCCTCCGCTCTACTTACTACAACAACCAACTTTGTCAGGCCGGAATCCAAGCCAAAAAGCTGCAGATCCATCCGGAAAAATGCGCTGGATTCCTGGAGATAACCATTCCGTGAATTTTTCCGATTTTCAATTCAGTTTCACGTCCATGACTGTCTGAATAGCTGGCGAATACCTCAAGGGGAGGATTTTTTCATACAGATATTTTCCAGCAAAAGTAACAAGATTATTAAGTGTTAGAGTTGAGGTAGCAAATTCAACATTATGAAAACTTTTCGATTCTTCGCTGAATCTCATTGTTTCTAGGATAAAGCCACTTGAAATTAATCGAATAGTGGGGATATAGATGGGGTCAACAATAAATATTATTTAAGCAAAAGCAAATGTTTTAAATCACAGAGAAAATGAAAGATATAGCCTTTAAGAAATTTCCGAAGTTTCATTCCCTTTTAACGCGTATTTTCTCTTGGCCTATTCGTGAAATGAAAGAGAAATATGATGAAAATCAACACACGTTTACTCAGAAAAATATTCATCAAGCTGAAAATGATGCAGCTGACCAGGTAGACAGTGCCATTATCTATACGGTTAAAAAAATCTAATATTTTGAAGAATTCATTCAATTCTTTAATATTTTTGCAATAAAATTCACAACGAAATGAAATTAATCCTACTATTGTTCAGCTGGAATAAAATTGATGCAACGGAGAGAAAACTGATATTGAAATATCAGGATCCTTGTTGGGTGATCCTTGAGTGGATAGTTTAATTCACTCTCTCAAACAACTTATCTTTGAATTTCTATTGTCCAGCTTATTGAATGTTGTTTCAGTATCTTTGTTTGGTAGGAAACTGTCGATATCATTTCAAAATTTGTTAGGTTTCATATGAGAACCCAGAGAGTCACAAATCATGATCCTCCTTTTCTTCTGACTTCCTTATAGATGACGCTTTTAGTTTTCATACAACATCGACAGAAATTCGAAGTTATATCGCGAATTTCGTATAGCAAATATAGTTTGCTATGGATTCTTCAATTTTGTAGCTTGTATTTCTTCCAGATAATTTCTTATAATGACTCTTTTCAATGATTTATTTTAGAGTATATTTTTGTTTTTCAACTTTTGAAATAAGTATTCGATGTAATGAAAATTATTATTAGGAACAATAATGATGACAAATGCATTGTTTTTGGCCCAAAAATCTTAACGATGACTAAATTTACCTTGGCAATTTCATTAACACAAATAGAGCAATTTCGAATGCAAGAGAAACAGTGATGTGTGAAATACTGCTTACACAAAAATATAATCTTCAGATGAAAAGAGTTAAGAAGCTTGGAAATTAACAATCATCACATAGATTTGTACGAGTTTAATTTTTCATCTCAGAACGTAGTGGAAAAGGGGTAGAAACAGAGTGGTATTCATCGATATCATTGTCCAGTCCAGCATCTAACATTCTGATACTTTCATATACCCTTGGATACTCTTCTCGAAATCTCGATCTACACCATCTTGATTTCCTTTCCCAATTCAATTTGGTCCTGATATCGAAAAGAAATTAGTCAAACGAACCAAAAAGAATGAACCAAGTAAAATATCATTCGGCCACTTCCCATGCGCACAAAAAGCTGTTACGCCCACATCGCCAAAAAACCACGAAATCACATAAAAATACAAGAAATTAACCAGAAAAACACCCTGAAACGTGCCTTGAACATCTTTGGGCACCCTTCCGAAGGACCCCTGGGTCAAAATTCCGAATTGGAGGCTTTGTTTATTTTGTCTTATTGTGTTGGTGTCAGATGAGTATCGAAGCTGTGTTTTTGAGGAATTTTTGGGGAGAATGAGAGGTTTTTGAGGGTGATTTGGAGGTTTTAGATGGTTTTAGTGGGTGGTTGTGAGGTTTGGTAGATTAGAGGTGGGGAAGTGTTTGTGTTTAGGGAAGACCCGCCCCTTGGTGTTGGGTAATGGTAAGATATTAATGTTTTGATGGATTTCTCAGGTTATTTCGAGGTTTGAGATGGTGTTTTGTGGTGATGGAAGGGTTTTGAGATTCGGGATGGTCCATAAGAATAGCCTCGGATATAGGTCAAGAACAAACAGGGGTTGTTTTGAGAGTGTATTAAGGGGCGTATATACCAACCCTTGCAGACAGCAGTTCGACGCGATCAAGAGGTCCTCAACGTCGGCCATGTTATCCTGGGGGAGAAGTGGCAGCAATAGCAGTCGGGGTGGCACTTAGAACAACGAGACTCGACACAGTGGCGTTCGTGGATCTCCTCGGTAGTCACAAAGTGGTCTCGGTGAGCACACATCACAACATCGCGCCGCAGACGACGCGTCTCTCACTTGCGGTGGACGTCTTCGTCAGGAGCACCAGAGGAGGCGCCCCGCCCAGTCTCGTGACATCGTCAAGGGTCGGTCGCCTTTTCGGTACCGACATGCAACCGCCCCAAGCCGCGACAACGACGGAATGGGAGCGGTCGCGCCGCAACCGGGGGTCGGCGTCTGCGCCCGCCGCGACGTCGGGCAAGCGCGTCCTCGGATTAAGGAATCGGTCTTTTTCTTTTTCGGAGATTTCTCTGCCGAAGCCGGAAGGAGGGGCGGCCAGCCGGTTGTTATGCGGTGCGGGGTGCCCCAAGGGTGCCTTCTTGGACTAGGAATAAACGCCGATCTTCATTTTTCGAATTTTTCGCCTTCCAATGTACTTTTCTACGAAAATGCTGAAGGGCCACACAAAAAAAAGATCCAAATGTATAATTCCGACTTGCTAAGTCAGACTTAGCTCTTGAGTTACAAGTCGGAATTCTGAGGTACAAGTCGGAATTCTGAGATACAAGTCGGAATTCTGAGAAACAAGTCGTAATTCTGAGATACAAGTCGGAATTCTGAGATACAAGTCGGAATTCTGAGAAACAAGTCGTAATTCTGAGATACAAGTCGGAATTCTGAGATACAAGTCGGAATTCTGAGAAACAAGTCGGAATTCTGAGATACAAGTCGGAATTCTGAGATACAAGTCGGAATCCCGATTTGCAGGTCGTAATTCTGAGTTACAAGTCGGAATTCTGAGATACAAGTCGGAATTCCGACTTGCTAAGTCAGAATTCTGAGTTACAAGTCGGACTTCTGAGATACAAGTCGGACTTCTGAGATACAAGTCGGAATTCTGAGATACAAGTCGGAATTCTGAGATACAAGTCGGAATTCTGAGATACAAGTCGGAATCCCGATTTGCAGGTCGTAATTCTGAGTTACAAGTCGGAATTCTGAGTCACAAGTAGGAATTCCTATTTGCAAGTCGGAATTCTGAGATACGACTCGGAATTCTGAGTTACAAGTCGGATTTCTGTAATACGAATCGGACTTGCAAGTTGGAATTCTGAGTTACAAGTCGGAATTCTGAGATACAAGTTGGAATTCTGAGTTACAAGTCGGAATTCTGAGTTACAAGTCGGAATTCTGAGATACAAGTCAAAATTCTGAGATACAAGACAGTAGTGGGGCTAGAATTGGTCGAATGTTTTGTTGCATTAGATTGTTGCCGAATCATGTGAGCAAAATGCCCTCTGTAGAGCAGATTTGTCTCATTTAAGGCATGTATAGGCACATTTGGACCCTTCACGTACGCCTACCCTATCTCTTTTCTTTCAAAAGTTTGAACGGACGTTTCTGATTCTGACCATCTCACAGAGGGGTTCGTCGTAACCTAAGGGGAATCAGGATAATATGATAATATATAATATCTGTAGTATCCATATATCATAGGGACTACTAAGGACTAATGGCCAGTTTCATAATCAAACTTAAATAAGCTCCTTCAATTTTAAAGCTTTCCTTCAACCCTACCGAAACTGACACTAAACGAAACTTAAAGTGACTTTGAACTTGATTATGAAACTGGATGTAGGAATTTCGATAAAGTGCTCGAATCACTAAGCAGTAAGGAAGATTTTGAAAAGTTCCCAGGAGCAAAATTCTCGGGAGTACAAAAATACTCCTAGTGCTTTCATAAGCACTGAGCACGGAGCTTTGGGGCAGCTCAGCTATGGTGCAACCGAAGAGAAAAAATAGAATATCATTTCATTCATCCAAAATTCCTCCAAGAAAAACACATTCACGGATCAAACGCAAAAAAACAAAAGTCATTAGACCTATTTTAGCCCTCCTTCTGCCTTGTATCTCAGAATTCCGACTTGTTGCAAGTCAGAATTGGACGCTATCTAAAGAATATTTGAACGTTTTGTAAATTAAAAGTAATCTCAATATTTTCTCGTACAATGCGCCGTTTTCGAGTTATGTGATGTTCAAAAATAAAAAATTTCTGTGAGATTCGAAAAATTGGGTACTTTGACCGAATACAACTTTCTTTAAAAGATCCACAGATGTGTAGTGTCACAGATTCAGCTAGTTATTCTGAAGGTAATTTTAATTTTTTCAGGGGTGGCACAGCTTATTATGAAAACTTAAAATAGCTATATCTTTTTATCAGGGCCGAATCGGAAAAAATGGTGTAGGAAAAAAGTGTTTCTTTTGACCTCAAAAATCTACTGTTGAAATCTTGGAACGAGTCAAAGACTCACCCTGTATAATGCAATGAGATATGCATGTACACTTCAAATAACTTTGTCCTGACTACATTTGAAAGAACCTACTACGTGCTTTAGTCCCAATTCCTAATGTCTGGAAGTACAAGAGAAAAGTTTCAGTCTGGAAGTGCCCCATTATGTTGATAAATGTCTCATGACCTTCGACCTTGCGAAATTTTATCACTCAATAAGATGTACATTGAATAATTGGCGTATTTTATACAATTGGCGTCGTATCTAAGTAGACTATGATCAAGACTATTTGTCATTAAGTATTCACATCGTCTATTTGTCTAAGGCTGAATCTAAAATGATTCTTCTGTTTTATTTCCATTCAGAATAATTCGGACTGTTGTAAACCTGGTGGAACTGGGTAGGATCCTTGATTTTGAAAGATGGAACTCAATGCAAAATCGAATTGAGTGTTTGAGGCTCACACACAGATCTGGGACTGTCAGAAAAAGAGATGACCAATCTAAAAAATATAAGTCTTTGGGAAAAAGTGTCGAATACTTATTGTATCAACTAAAATTCTGAAAATGTATCGATATTTTTTCCATTGAACAAACTTCGTGGGTCCCTCAAATGTTGGTGAATTCTGTAACAGATTATTCATCCGAATTGCCAGTTGTTATCAGCTCCATAAAGATGATATTAGGTAAAACAGAAAATCGAAAACTAATTTTCCCTATATTTGATTGGTTAAAACTCTGCTCCCCACAGAATGGAGCGAAATACCTCAAGACAAATTTCGGTTTACCATCATTCTTAAACTACTAGAGATACAAGCGTTCTATGAAAACTCTTATATAAAGTATCATTTAAGCAGTGCCGGAATTATAATTTTTTATGTTTCACTCCATTTTCTACCGTCAAAATTATGGTCTTTCTTGTACCAAAGTTTACTGAAAAGTAACATGTGGGTTTTTGATACTGTTTATCGATAATCTACTCATCTCGAAACTAATTCAAATTGAAAATAATGAACTAAAATGGAAGATTTCTAAACTGATCAACCGACATTGGAAAAACTTCCATGAGAAATAATTAACCAACACCGTGCAATCAATTCCTTTTAGACGGTCAGCAAAGTAGACAATGGTTCAGCCACAACCGCTTCATTTTCTGTCTAGTACGCAAAACTGCACTTCTACCTGTGACTTAAGTAAAGTTGAATCTTCTTCCCCACCAGTTTACCGTACAAACTTGCCCAGACCCCAGAAAGACCAGTTACGTTCCTATATTTCTTATGGTAACCGACCATCCTGGGTGATTCAATTTAAGCTTTTCTCATTGAGAAACTGACAAAAGTCTCAAATCGGTACACTGATGGTGTGAATTTGTTTGGTGCATCAAGTTTTTGTTTGAAAACGGCAAACAATTCAGAAAGGTAAGGACTAGAGGTAAACAGGGATTAAGATTAGATTGATAATTGTGAGATCATGGCACTAATTAACCTCCATCGCAGTGTAAACAAGTGTGACATCAGAATGTTGTGGGTTTTCTCATTGCATCAAGTATGGGTATTCCTGGGTTTTTTCAGACAAACGGAGGTGTTATCGTAGATGTGTTTCTGAAGTTTCTTCAAATTTCTTTTGTACAGAAAAGTGTTGATTCACAGACAATCCCACCTCGTTGACCAAATTTGGATATTAAAAACATTTTTTATTGAAAGGTCAGATGATTGTTGCTGTCCAATGAGTAATAATTATCAGGATTGAGCTTAATTTCGTAAGCTATCTAGTTTTCAAGTTCCACCATGAATATATTCGTCAATTCATTGAGGTATTTTTATTTTCCCATTTTTTATTTTATTTTTTGGTTTCTTTCAGCTGCGTTTTAAAGTTTATTTTAACTCTTTCTTTACTGCTTCAAGTTTATATACAGCAGGTTTCAAAATATGGGTATAAAAAAGTACTTGGGATCGCCAAGAAACGGTCTTGGACATCATTGACAACTTCTTCAAAAATGACCACATTAAAAAGGTGGAATTCTTGCCTTCATTGGCTAAAAAAAAACAGTAATCGTGAAATAATTGCCATTAAAATTCGATAATTCACACTGTATTCCCGAATCATTTCATCAGCCTTGAGATTTTTAATGAAGATCACTTCCTCTATTCAAAATAAATTGAAATGCAAGACACGCTGAAAGTTCCTACAACGTTCAATGATATCGACGATCGTCAAAAAAATTGAAATTGAATTAATGAAGTTATTTTTTCAAAAGGTTCCACAAAGAAAATTTTGATCGAAGAAAATCTGTCTAATCGGGAAGCCAATCTGGAAATAGCAGTTTTTTTTATAAAACCATTTGTTTCACGTGAAATCTTCAGCAAATTTTAGAATTTGGAGGTTGTTGAGTTTAAATACTAAACGTAAACACAGTCACAATATATATCTTCGAGAGTATAAACTCTGTTTGTATGTTTCATACAAAATTTGGCGTATAATCTGCAGAAATAATTTTTTTACAGGATGTACCATGTGAAAGCACTCCTTTTGGGCCTCATCCTCCACGTGTTCTTAGCCGAAACCAAAGCTAACATAAACGGATGTCACTCATCTCTTCTCAAAGACTGCAACTGCGGCAGGGTGTACAGAGATCAGAGGACATACTTCGTCGTGAACTGCACCAATACCGGCTTCCAAGACACCTCCATGTTGGAGGAGCTTCCGGAAGAGACTGAATGGCTTGTTTTCACCGGAAACCACGTGCCGATCCTCGACAGCAACGTCTTTGGTGAAGACGTCGTCTTGAACAACTTGGAAATCATAGATATGACAAACAACGGTATAAGAGACATCAGAGGAAAGGCTTTCCACCGTGTGATGAACGTGAAAAGACTGATTTTAAATCACAACAATATAACGATCTCAGAAAACGACGACGAAAACTTTCATCATCCAAGGGTCTTCTCCAACTTTTACAACTTGGAGGAACTGCACTTGACGAACGCTTTCGCTGACAACACTGACTCGGGGCTTGCCGAAGACCTGCACGACATATTCGTCAACAGCAATTTGACCAAACTGTACAAACTTCACCTGGAACAGAACGAGATCAAAAACTTCAAAGATGAGTTTGTGTTTTGCGACCTTCCCAATTTGCACGACATATATTTGGGCAATAATAACATCCCGAATGTTAACTTCAACATAAACTGCATGAAGAGGCTGCGTTACATCGATTTGGAGCAGAATAACATAACCAAGTTCACCCAGAAAGACTTGGATGCTTTTGATAGGGCTGCTCAACGCCATGAAGACGGTCTGACTTTAGATCTTGATGGCAACCCTTTCAGGTGCGATGCAGCTGTGAAAATATTCTACGGATGGTTAATGAAAACCAAAGTCATTATCAGAAATAAACGAACTCTTCAATGTCAGCACTCTAGATATGGTACAAGATATATCCTCAACTTAACAAATTTCGCTGAGGCCAAACATGCTAGGGTTTCTAGGGCCCTTACAATACTCCTAGTTGTTCTTACTATTGTGTTACTAAGTTTAGTTGCAGCTTTTGCTTATCTGCGGAAAGAAGCTATGAAGAATAAGTTATCACCAATATTCGACTCAATAACTAGAAAAGTTCACTACACTCATATCGAATCACAAGACGTTTAAGGCTTCATCCTATCTCAATGTGTGAAGAATTTTCAATGTAACACACTTCGTCTCTCTTTGTGCCATTAGACAATAAGTGTATTCGAATACCAGGTACTTATGATGTTTCCATACATAACATTCCAAACTATTTCATTCAAAATGTAGACTTGGTAGTTCAATTTAATTCAACAATAACATTTATTTATTATCTAAGTTATATTTCCATAGTCTTTATTTCCTTATTGTATATTACACTTGTAAATAAATTACTCAAGAACTATTCACTAAAGGTAGAATAATTTTGTGGGTTCATGTTTTGCGTTTGTACGTGGGGCTTAGCTTGAATGATACTAGTTATTCGGAGATTGAAAATATATGCCATTGAGCTCACTTTTCGATATGAACGAGCAAAGATACAAGCCGATTCTCGAAATATAGGAAACTCTGAATTGATACTTGGTAATCCTGGTATCAAATTTGAAAGAAAAGGCAAAAGTCCAAAGATATTACACATCGACAGCAAGAGCCTATTTGGACACGACATGTATGTTTGGTTGCCTATGTCTTCAGCTGTTTGGGCTTGTGATGTCAGAGCATAGACAAAAAGACAATGCTTGTAAGGTTAAGGTTTTCTAACCTAACTGCATTCCTGTGATACAAATGTGTTTGTTAGTTTACCGGTGTTAAAGCTGGATATACACAAAGGCTTTCAGGCTAATTTAGGACAGTAAGGACAGTTATATTTTTGCAAGAATTAAAACCTTTCTATAAGTCTTGTGAGAGCTGAATATTGATGTTTGGAAAGTTGACTCAATTATAAATTACACTAGAATTTCGCTTGGATCAGTATGGTTGATAACTACGAGAGTGGAGACTACGTTGCTGACCAGCAGAATAGTCGCAAACCTATGTCTACTGGTTTACACATAAATTGCCCACACGATATAAAATCTGCTTTACAGTTTGCACTGGACAATGGTTACCACTTCGTCGTAACTCAAATTACCCATCCCGGTTATTCGCGGAATTTGATTAATGGATCTTTCAACGGACAAATTGCTAGGACAGACAGAGTTCTGAAGGGTAGTGACTGGGGAAGACTAATAGTAGCAGAATTGACGAGAACAATTAATGTAGATAGCGACATAGAACATGTTCGTCTGCAAAATGAAGCGCTTTTAGAGCAAGAATTGGCTTTTGCATACCACCTAGGAGTTCCAGCAATACAGATACATCTTCAACAGGCCAGGAATACAAATTTAGCAAAGATACTTTATGAAAAGATATTATCTTGTTGTACTCTTTCGATATGGCTAACGATACCCATGGTACATCCTTCAAACTACAGTAAAGTCTGTGAGGAACATGAAAAACAAGATTCTTGGGAGTGGTGGAATGATTTTAGAACCCTTTGCCGGTATGATAAAAGAATAGGATTAGTTCTAGAATTGCCTGATATTATGCATATTCCTTCCTCAGATGAAATTGACAGGTGGCTTGGGGAACCAGTGAAAGCTCTTTCAATTAATACTAGCCTTTTTGTTAGAAATATTCACGGTAAAACAGTTTTACCGAAGAGGATCCAGGACGTTATACAGAGATTTATGTCAATTGATGTGCAGTACATCATAAAATCAAATGATACAGAAGATATATCTGTTTACAATAAATACCTGTCATTCTTGGGTAGGAAGTTGTACAATCCTGGACCTAATGAGGCTGTTTATCGTGGAATGGAGGATTATCTTCAAAACCCACTTCAACCTCTTTCTGATCATTTGGACTCCAATATTTACGAAGTGTTTGAGAAAGACCAAATAAAATATACAACATATCAGAATGCGATTCAAAAAGCACTTCAAAATGTTCCAGAGGAAATAGAGACACCTGTTTTGATGGTTGTAGGTCCTGGAAGAGGACCTTTAATCCAAGCAAGTTTGAATGTGTCTCACATTCTTCACAGGCCAATAAAAGTCTACGCTATTGAGAAAAATCCATATGCCTACAATACTCTTCTAGATCGAGTTGAAAATGAGTGGGACAACAAAGTTGTTCTTGTTAACGAAGATATGAGAGTTTATAATCCTCCTGAAAAGGCAGATATTATCATTTCCGAGCTTTTGGGATCTTTTGGTGATAATGAATTATCTCCAGAATGTTTGGATGGTGCACAGAGATTTTTGAAAAAGGGAGGTATATCAGTACCAGCTTCTTATAGTTCTTACATTGCCCCCATTCAAAGCACGAAAATATATAATGAAATTCATTCCAATCGACAAGCTGATAAAACCATTTTATCCTGCTTAGAGACACCGTATGTTGTGCATCTTGTGAACTTTTATCAAATTGATAACCCAAAACCACTTTTTACTTTTATTCATCCAAACTGGGATGAATTCAGCACTAACAAAAGATTTAAAAGATTGAGTTTCCATGCTAAGCTTAATTGTTTATTAACCGGTTTTGTAGGGTTCTTCGATACTGTCTTGTATGGTGATATAATGCTTAGTACAAACCCTAAAAACCATACCCCTAATATGGCGAGTTGGTTTCCTATTCATTTCCCCTTACCGGAACCTATGCAGATTAAGAAAGGTGATATTATTGAAATTGTTTTTTGGAGGTGTGAATCGAAGGATAAAGTGTGGTATGAGTGGTGTGTGGAATCTCCACGGAGGAGTTTTATAGTGAACCCTAATGGAAGATCGAACTTTATCACCAAGATTTGTTAAAGTATATGTGGAACATTTTAATTGTGATAAATTACTTCGAGAATTTGAATTTATTTTGCAGAAAGAGGTACAGCCTTTTAGTGTCTTCATCGTCAAATATTGCTACCTCATATATTACTCTTTAAAACTTGATTGTCCACCGTAACTATCAGATATGTTGATTATCGAAGATTATTCTGTACCTAAACGAAATTGTTGTTTGTTACATTAGTTCTCTTTGTGGATTACGAGACTTTCGAAATTTGAAATAAAAATTTCAAAGAATCGATTTCTTTTATTTGCCAATTCGAAAATTATGTGATTAGTCCATAGAGCATCCTACCTCCATGGATTAGTCTGTGTCCTGTAGTTAAAATGTCCAACGATTGCTTTTGTTTATATGTTCATAACCTTCAAAGTTCCTCTAATGTCATCTCGTTGAAATCTCAAAACAAAATCGATTTTACAATTCAAAATTTACTTCTATTCTAGAAGCATACAGCCAGAGACAGTTTTCTCTGCAGGCAACTGCAGACGTTTTGAGAAGTAAGTATATATAGTTGTCATCTGCAGTCATGAGCCTTTTGACTCTCCAGTATGGACAGTGTGGTATTCAAGTAGGTGAATCCCTTTACTCCACAATCTTTGAAGACGTTAAAAACGATAACAGTTCATACTCAATGCAATCGTTGAATAAATGGTTCAATATTTCATGCAATGGAAAATATGAACCTCGATCAATTCTAATCGATACTGAAACCAAAGTCATAAACAGTCGACAGAAAACCACATATGGTTTCGAAAATATAATTGCTGGGTGTCATGGAGGTAGTGCAAATAACTGGGCATTCGGTTACAACGTTAATAGTTACACACTTATCGACTTAATTCTTGATAAAGTCAGGATAGAGACTGAAAAATCAGATTACATGCAATCTTTTTTGAATATCGCAAGTTCATCTGGTGGAACAGGTTCAGGTATTGGATGTAAAGTTGTTGAAGAGTTAAAAGATGGATATCCAAACAAGTTGATAATAAACGCTATTGTTTTACCTTACTTGAATGGGGAAATTATCACACAGAACTATAACACAATACTTTCTTTAGCAAAGCTCCATGAAATGTCTGATATTGGAATCCTATTCGAAAATGACCAGATACATGAACTTTGCACAGAAAGAGTGCATGACAGTGTCAACTTTTCAGATTTGAACAAATTGATAGCTTTCCAACTAGCTTCAATTTTTCAACCGATAGCAGATGAGAATAATGCAGTTTTTTTGAGCCATTGTTCTTCCCACCCTATCTTCAAGTACCTCCGATTAAGATCTTCATATCGCAGTTCCAAACATCCCAAATTTGAGGCAAGTCAATGCTGGAAGTCATTATTGAATCACACAATCAGACAAACAAACTATGAAATAAAATTATGGAAAAACTCTCCCATGAAAGTTCAGGAAAAAAACATTGTTTCTGCTATAATCACCAGAGGTTTAGATAAACCTGAAAGTCGAGAGTTTGACAATTTGAAATCACTTAGGAATTTTGTCTGTTGGATGCCCCGTGAAGATTGTTTCTCGGAGCGTCATGAAGCTACGAAATTGTGTGGAAATGATAAGACTATAACGATTGTTAAAAATGGCAATGGCTTTTGTTATTATTTAAACTCTATTATCGCAGATGCATGGAACTTATTTACCAAAAGGGCATATTTACATCACTATCAGAAGTATGATGTTGGAGAAATTGAATTTCGGGAATCTTTCCAACTCATGGAGAATGTACTTGCAGCATATGAGCATTTGTGATTTTGTAATGCATCATACTTTTTGAATAAAGAACTGTCTTCGTCATAGCTTTCTTCAACACTATACAAATGAGAATTGAAGTTGTGAGGATATAATTTTTTTTTTTGATAATAGACAATACAATTAAAAAATTGCTTTTTTTCAGTGCCTTGGACAGAAGATGAAAAAAAGGACCTCCTAGTAGCTCTAGAACGTCATGGCCCTAATAATTTGGAGGAAATCCAAAAATATCTGCCCCTCAAGTCTGTTACAGAGATAAGAAGCACAATTCAGAAGTATAAACAGATGGCTGTTTCGAAGGGGAAGGTTTCCAAGGCTAGCAAAGGAGATGATACCCCACTGAACCAGTGGATCGAGGTTATGAAAACTCTTCAGACTAATTCTCAAGATGTTGACGATCTGTATGCGAGGTTATTCAAGTATATTGCATTATTTGAAGATCACACAGAGGATGGGGCGGTTAATCTAAGGTAACATGGTAAAACCGCCAAGAAGGGTCTATTTCAGTTTTCTATCATATTTTTAGGGACTGCTATTTAGCGATATCTGAACTGATGAAAGGGGAAAGTATCAAATTCTTGGATCCTCATACTACACGTTTCCTCAACAAATGTCTGACTGATTTGGCTAATATGATTGATAGTAATGACAATACGAGTATGATCAATTTTGTGAAGAGTATTGAGAATTTGAATGATCTCAACGTGGCTAATTCGGTTAAATCTTATAGCAAGAAGAAAAACGTGAGTATGAATTGTCAAATGGCAGTGCAACTTAGAATGACTGAATTGTTGCACAGATTTAGATGAAGATTTTTCTAATTCATTTTTAGGATGTCCCGAATAATCCTTTGAGAGTACCAGAGTCGCTTTTGAAAGTGCCGCATGACTTAGAAAGTCCCTCAACAAGCTCTAAACCATGATGATTGGTCAAGACATGGATTTCAGAACAAAGAAGAAAATTGGAGGAGATAATGAGATGAAAGATTCATGTGGAACGGTTTTTCCTGAATGATTGAAATCACAGTTCAGTACAAACGATAATATGACAAGACTTTGGTCACAAAACTCATATATTTTATTTATATTTATAAACAATACATCTTTTAAACATTATACTCTGTTTTTTCTTTTATACCATATAACTTAATGAAAAATTTCAAAAGAATCAAGCAGGAACTTTCGTTTGTGAAGGACCATATTTTTGACAAATTCTTTTGAAATCAGCTTCCTTCTGGTTCAAATCTTGAATATACGGATGATTTGGGTTCAATGTTTTCAGTTGAGAAAGATATCTGTTTGAGACCTGTGAGAAAACATTTTTTAAATTAGGAAGTTCAAAAATTATTGCTATGGAAACAAAATTTGCTGAAATTCTGAAAAGTCTAGAGATACAGAAAAACTCACCTCAAGTCCTTTGCCGGAGTTACGTTGAAGTACAATCATGTTTATGAGTGTGTCACAATAATTAGAATCTTTATCTAACGCCTCTTGAAGTACAGCTTCTGCTTCCTCATATTGTGCCCTACCAAGGAATGTGACAGCCTGTCCATTAAGAAGCTGAGGTGTGGCCCCATATTTATCAACAAGTTCTTGATAAATGTAGTAAGCATCTTGTAGTTTATCACCTCCCTGTTGAAAAAATTGTAACTTCAGAAACAGGGGCAATATCAAAACAGGTTATTTCTTGGGAAAAAACTCACAATAGCAGTATTAACCCAAGCCTGTGCCAACTGAGTCAAAGTAGCATCGTCATCTTTATCCTGCATTTCTTTAAGTTTCTTTTTAGCCAAATCTAACCTATCCATTCTCAAAAGTATCTGAATAATGAAGGCATAAGCTTCCAAGCACTCAGAATTATGTAAAACCTTATAGGCTGAATCTAAGTTATTCTCATTCAAGTAAATTGTGGCTGCAACCAATATGAAAGTATCGGATGGTACATTTGCACTTCCTACTAGTTGAGCGTCCAACTGACTGACAACGCTTTCGCGCTTTTGCTCAATAGAGAAGTATTCTGCTAATAATTTCAGAGGTCTTATTTCTTCAGGAGAATTCTGTTTGATTTCATCCAATACCACCAGATATTTTTTCTGAGCCAAGTAAGATCTGTACGTGAATACATCTCTCAATATAGCAATATCTTGAGAAGAAGGCTGAAAGACAAGAAGGTGAGTTATGAGAGATGGGAGGATTGAAACTTTCAACCTTTTGGAGTTTTTGGGCTTCGTTAATACATTGCTGAAAATTTCCAATGTAGAAATAGTTTTTGACATCGAACAATTCGTCTACTTCTTGTTGTCGCGACATTCTTCGAAGAAATTGGCTGTGATTTGATATGATAACGTGGAAATCCGGAAATCCTAGTGAGAAATGTTTACGTTTGAAAACAACACGTCACATTCAGTTTGTCAAATTTGACAATGAAACGCCAGATCTACATTACGTCAAATCTTCTTTTTTGTTGTTGGAACCTGGGTCTATGATTTCAAACCTTACTACTGTCGCAACTAACATCGACAAAAATTTCGACACCCCTGGCCGCATAATTTCGTTCATTGCTAGGTTGTGGAGAATATTACTTAATTCTTAATTCATTGTTGATTGAACGTGGCTTGAAATTGAATATTTATCAGCACAGATATGGATTTCCGATATTTAATTTCTTTCGTGATTAAGAATTCAGTGTTTTGGGAGAAAAAACCTGTTCGCACTAGTAATAATCCCTGACCTATTTTTGCAACATCTGCAGTCAGTTTATTCCCGCCATATTTCATATTTCTGGTGGCAAAACAAATTCTTATTCAGGCGGTCTGAATAATGCATCAAAATATCTCTGGCAGGAACAGGAAGAACGTGACATGAAAGTCGAAGACTCCAGGCGCATTCATCAGATTACATTTGCAACACGCTAGATGCAAAATCGGGAAAATTTTATAATCAGGTCAGCCCTAAACCGTCGCCGGCGATGCCTTCCTGAATATCAAGCGGGCGGACAAACATGGAGAGAAGTAGATGATGATCAGGCCTGTGAATAACTAATGTAGTCTAAGGATGTGCATCTGTGTCGTTCTCTATTCCTACTTTTATTATTCTTTTACTGGCGTACACAGAAGAAAGACGCAGTTTTTGTTACCACTCAAAAGCGGTTATGCACAGAGAAAAAAGTTCCTTTCATCTATGTTCTGGTTTTAACCATATCCCCTAGGTACATAGATATAAACAAGTAGGAACTGCTTCTCCTCAAAAGAGGATACTTACATGTCCATTTAAATACACATTACACTCACATCTATTTTATAGCTAGTTAAAATGTATCTATATTCTGAAATGTCTGTGGCCATTGTACAACCTATTACAACCAGAGACCTTTCTCTATGGTTACAACCATAGTTACGACATTATTGTTAACAGATTGTCAACAAACATATTATTTTCTATGTTTAGCGCATAGTATGGAAATTGCCTATTGTATACCGTGAATTTGAACTGAGTACGATTTTCTCATAGCAAGAAAATTCTAATGCAACATTGAGCAGCCAACAAATATTGATCGAACAGTCTCGTTATTGCACCTGACTATTTCAATTCGTATCTCTGGGAATTCGTTTCCTCCTCTGCGATAACAGTCCATTTTCATGCAGTCCGCTGTTTCGCTGTGCAAGTCTTCGGAAATCGAAATTTATGGAACAGATTGCAGCTTTCGGGCTGGGAATTTCACGCCTATACGTAGAATTAATTGCCCTAGCATTGATCGAAAAATTATGAGCGGCGAACTGAAAAACGATTTCAGAGTTGTAGAATGATCATCTTCTGTGGAAGAACGTCGATACAAAAAATAACTATATAATAACTATAAGTTGTATACAACTTAGACTCAAATCAGTTTGAGCGTGTCTTTCTTCGTGTAAGTTCAACATTGCCGCCGAAAATTATAAAAGTTTCTGTCAGTTGTAGCCTATGGGTGTTCAATCGCCGACAGGATCCAAATTACACGGAGAAGGACACGCTAAAACTGATTTGACAGTGTCGGCGAATTATTCAGAAATCAACTTACACGAAAGAAGGCTCTGTCAAGTCAGTTTGAGCGTCTTTCTTCGTGTAAGTTGAACATTGCCGCTGAAAGTTTAGAAATTATAAAAGTTTGTGTCATATGTGGCTTATAGATGTTCAATCGTCGACAGGGTTCAAATTACACGGAGAAAGACACGCTAAAACTGACTTGACAGAGCCTTCTTTCGTGTGAGTTGAATCTTTTCTCGGCGAATTATTCAGAAATCAACTTACACGAAAGAAGACTCTGTCAAGTAGTTTGAGCGTGTCTTTCTTCGTGTAAGTTCAACATTGCCGCTGAAAGTTTAGAAATTATAAAAGTTTGTGTCATATATGTGGCTTTTAGATGTTCAATCGTCGACAGGGTTCAAATTACACGGAGAAAGACACGCTAAATCTGATTCAACTCGTGTAAGTTGAATCTTTTGTCGGCGAATTGTTCAGAAATCAACTTACACGAAAGAAGACACTGTCAAGTCAGTTTGAGCGTGTCCTTCTTCGTGTAAGTTCAACATTGCCGCTGAAAAAATTAGAAATTATAAAAGTTTGTGTCATATGTGGCTTATGGATGTTCAATCGCCGACGGGGTTCAAATTACACGCCGGAGAAAGACAAGCTAAAACTGACTTAAGAGTGTATCTTTCGTGTAAGTTGTACCTTTTGTCGGCGAATTGTTCAGAAATCAACTTACACGAAAGAAGACACTGTCAAGTCAGTTTGAGCGTGTCCTTCTTCGTGTAAGTTCAACATTGCCGCTGAAAAAATTAGAAATTATGAAAGTTTGTGTCATATGTGGCTTATGGATATTCAATCGCCGACAGGGTTCAAATTACACGCCGGAGAAAGACAAGCTAAAACTGACTTAAGAGTGTATCTTTCGTGTAAGTTGTACCTTTTGTCGGCGAATTGTTCAGAAATCAACTTACACGAAAGAAGACACTGTCAAGTCAGTTTGAGCGTGTCCTTCTCCGTTCATGTAAGTTTGAACCTTGTCTACGTCAAAATATCATGAATTACCCAAACATGTATCTGTTCTGAATTTTTCGCCGACAAGTTTTAGCTCAATCGAAGACACACTTCGTTTAAGTTACCTTCCTTCGTGTAGGTGGAACTTCGAATAATACATTAATCAGCTTACACGACGGCAGACACCCTCAAGTTAGTTTGAACGGGTATTGCTTCGTGTAAGTGGTACACAAAATTGTATACCTTCTAATTTTCTCACGAAGGGTAACTTCCTTCGTGTTTGTTGAATACTTTCTATGCGAATTATGCAGAAATCGAAGGAATACACCGTCAAGTCACTTTCAGCGTGTCTTTTTTCATGTCAGTTGAACATTGTCGACGTATGATTCATTAAACAAACAAAATTGCCTTTATTTTCCAACCCTTTTGTACGAGACAAATCAAAGTACAGTTTTAGTACATTTTCGCATCTCCTAACCATACGCTGCCTATCCCTTTAGGCAGGACGCCAAGGCTGCGTCCTTCCAAAACTCACGCACCGTCCATAACTTGTGACGAGGCAGATTTTACCCCGCCACGAAAAGGAAATTTCTCTACCGATACTTTCTTAATAGGACCTGACAATCGAAGTATTTTGGAAGAAAACCGTTAAATTATCATAGGGGGGATTTACCGATTGATTTCATGTCATTGTTTTCCACCGACCAGTCCCATATTTGTAGCGGAGACCGAATATATCTTGTTTTCAGAATTCATATATTTTAGAATTCTTTCCGTTGAACCGTACTTTTTCTGACTAGAAAAAGGTCTTTCAACTTGTTCCGTTTTTCCTTCTCTTCAATTGTTTCTGTCTCTTTCCGAGCCCGTTGATTTACCGAACAATTTGAGTTTATCCAATGGGGGACTGAGTTACCCATGGTGGGGACAATTTTCCGGGGTGCCTACTTCTTCGAGTTCCGTCGCTGAAGGTCAAGATCAGTATGAATCGTTGTTGAGAGGTGAACGAGTGGAGTGTGTGCAAAGTAAAACCGTACTTTCGAATCAAAGGAAAATCTAAGGCAAGTGATTGTTGAAATTATTACCGCTTCATTGCACCTTTATGGAATAATATTCTCTCTAGACTTTTGCTTGGCTGAAAATCCGAATTAACCGTAGATTGACCATTTCCTGCTGTATATAGCTTTCCGTTACCGTAGGGTGACATTTGGGTCCCAGGAGGACGTTGGGCCCCCCTGATTTCTCCGATTCCTGAATATTTGACCGTTTCATCCCGATTTCCAACCGTTTGAATTATAGTTATAGGTTAGATTCGCCGAGCATAGAGTTGGGATTTCATAACCGTCAAATACCCTCACCGCCGGACTCTGTGGCCGCTGTTTGACAGCCAGCCAGCTTGAGGTCACCGAGAGAGAGAGAGAGACCGAAGGACACCGGATCATAGACAAACCACCGAGACAGAGATAGAGGGCGTACCCCGGTGAACTGGTGTTTTCAAATTTCGACCTGACTGAATTCCGTTGATTATTTTTTAAAACCGTTCGTACTTTTCATTAAATTGTGTCTTGCCTTAGTTGAAATATTTTTCCGAAACCGTGCATGTTTCTTTGCACTCAGTTTAATTGAAACTTGACTTACTTCCGTATATTTTTCCGAAACCGTTCTTTGCACTTAGTTTAATTGAAAGTTGACTTACTTCCGTATATTTTTCCGAAACCGTTCTTTGCACTCAGTTTAATTGAAACTTGACTTACTTCCGTATATTTTTCCGAAACCGTGCATGTTTCTTTGCACTCAGTTTAATTGAAACTTGACTTACTTCCGTATATTTTTCCGAAACTGTGCATGTTTCTTTGCACTTAGTTTAGTTGAGACTTGACTTACTTCCGAATATTTCCGAAACCGTCCATTTTCCTGAAGTGAAATTTTGCCAGTCGTCCAGCGCCGACCAGACACAGCCGTTGACGTCCACGCTTTAGTGTACCTGTCTATTTTCTTTTGTGTACAGTTTATTTTAATAGAAATAAATAGTTGAACATTTATTTTTGTTGCCAATTATTTTGCCAGTGAGAGTCTATTTATTAAATCAGTTTCATCTAAGAGTTTAGTTAGAAGAGGTAAGTACTCTTTCTGACGCCTAAAGACCGTTGAAAAGCAGACACTTAGAAGACGCTACCGCCCTAGTCTTCATCGATACCCTTCTCCACTGATACTCAAGTCTACCCGGGCTCTCCAACTCTTTGGCGATTCTGTGAGAGACGTGGGGTTTGACTGATTGCCCCACTGGCGCCCGAGCAACCGTAAGGAGCTGCCAGAGTACGAAAAGTCTATCACATCTGGCGCCCGAGCAGGGACTTGTGCTGTTCTGTGAGTAGTTCCTGTTACCGTAACCGTACCGTTTTCTTTAAATACTCTTCACTGGCAAATTGGTAACCGTTCTTTGTTTCTGGCATATATCCGTATAGTACATATTGTAAATCTTTCTTCTGAGTTTCTGGTACCGTAAAAATGGATGTCAACCGACTGAAAAGTGACGAACTTACGTGGGAGTTAGAGGCAAGAGGCTGCACCGTGGGACACACCGTTCAGGAGAAAAGAGCTCAACTGAGAAGGGCCATCCATTCCGACATACCGTTCATGCCAAGAGATGAAATTGACCAGGCACAGGAAATTGGGGTTTGTGGTGCCAAGTTGTTCGACTTGATGGGAGAGATATGTGAGTTCGATTTTAATAATAGAGACAATGAGTTGCAGCGCATTAGGAGCCGGCTACTGCACGTTCAAGGCCGACTGAGAAGTCTATCTCCGGAAGCTGTCAGTCTGCTTCACAAGAAAACCGAGCTGGAGAACTCTCTGAAGATGGCTATGAGATTGCTGGAGAATACTCACTGGTTAGGTGGTATTCCAGAGAACCTGTCAGCCGGTACACCGTCGCTGATTGACCAGGAATTACCGGACTGCGCATCTAGACTTGGTCCAGGTCTGATTCCGTGCTCAACCACCGTTGGAGAAGCAGACTTGTTGAACTTGGGAGAAGATTGTGACATATCCCGACCGACCACTCATGATGACCGGCTGCAGCAAAACCGACAAGAAGTTTGCAGATTAATAACCGAACAAATTGAACGTACTTTTTTGCAGAAACAACCTTCATACCACCGACCGCCCGCCGACATCCTCCCATTTACCGTTGAACAAGCACTGCCAACCGACCGAACCAGTGAGGAAAACAGACCGCTAATAACATCCCCTGAGTCAAGGCGATTAGCGAGGGAGTTTGCCGAATCAACCAGGAGAGTTTCATTTGCCTCATCTCCTACCGATACCGCTGGGATGAGAGAAGTAAGAAGCGAAGTACCGACGACCAAGGAAGCCGAACTGACGACCGAATACCCGCCGATGAAACCGCCGAAAACCACCGACCATTCCATCGTTCCTACCGTTCCTGTGTGGAAATGGAACCTGACGTTCGATGGGTCAACCAGTGTGACCTCATTCCTGGAGGAGGCTGAGTATCTTGCCGAGGCTAGAAAGGTGAGCCACGAACAGTTATTCGAGTCAATATACGAGCTGTTACGTAGGGATGCAAGAGACTGGTACATTCCCCGGAGAGGCACCTTCACCGACTGGACCGATTTCAAGGAACAACTCCGAGAGGCCTTTCTTCCTCCCGACTACGAGGACATCCTTTTGGAGGAAATCAAGAAACGCACTCAAGGAACCGATGAACGACTCTTGTTGTATGTAACTCGAATGCAAAATCTGTTTCAGAAGCTGACCGTAAAGCGACCGACCGAGGAAGAACAGGTGAATATCATCCGACGACGTTTACTGCCAGAACTGCAAACCGCCCTGGCCTTCCAACCGACTTCAACCATAGAAGAACTGCTCCGAAAAGGAAAAGTTTTTGAATTGGTCAAATGGCAAACCGCTAACTATGCTTCGCCACCGATCCAAAAGAGTCTCATCAACGAACCGCATCTTACCTTCCGAAATCCCTCACCGAAGGTCCAACCGATCGGAATGCACCTCAGCACACTGTCCGAACCGTCCGATAAACCGAAACTTGTCCAAAACTCTACAGCACGTCAGAGACAAGATGAACTGAAGAATACCGTCCGACCGCCAACTGAAACCCAGTGCTGGAGATGTGGTGGTAAAGGCCATCTCCGAACACAGTGTATATCGAAACCGATACTTTTCTGCTCTCGATGTGGTAAGAAGGGTGTAATGTCCAGAGATTGTCAGTGTCCGTTACCGAGGAACTCCCCAAAACCGGGGATCCGTCAGTTCCAATCAACCCCATCCCCGGTTACTCCGAAGAAAACCCTTTGTGATAACCGTCCTATAATTACTGTTCTTATAGGAGACAAGGAGTTCCAGGCACTATTGGACACCGGATCAACCAGGTCCTTCATCAGCAGTGAAGTGGCTGCTCACTGCAAGGCCGCTGGAATAACACCGAATTATGTTAGAGACGTTACCACCACCGTCGCTAACGGAAGTTCTATCCCGATTAAGGAAATGTACACAGCACAGGTTCAGGTTGGATCGGAAAATATTGAGGCTACGTGGTTGTTAGTTTCAGATTTGCCGATCAGTGTAGTACTGGGAATGGATGTACTGGGAGCACACGACTTCTCCATCAATCTCCAAACCGCCGAATGCTTTCTGAATGGCAGGTCCCTAAAGGACAAGCCCATGACGCAGGAAGAGCAGAATCAGTTACCGTCACCGTTACCGTTACCGTTACCGTCACCGTTACCGCTACCGTTACCGACCGAAGGAACCATATGCCTGACCGAGGACAATGTAAGTTGCTCATGGTACAGGAGGAAATTGGCAGAAGTAAAATCGAATCCTACAGCGTTTCCTGACTACAGGATAGTGTCAGGAAAATTATACCGCCATTTTTGCGATTCCGATGATTTTACAGAGCCAGAATTGGGAAATCCCTGGAAGTTATGTGTTCCGAAAGATGACCGAAGAGAAGTCCTTCTCGAAAACCACGACCGACCGACCGCTGGACACTTGGGAATAGCAGAAACCAAATTTCACATAGCCCGCAGCTACTATTGGCCAGGAATGTTCCGAGAAATTGCCCAATATGTCCGAAAATGTAGCAAGTGTCACCGATACAAGGTTTCACAGCAGAAACCGGCAAGGAATCATTCCTATGTGGTGGAAGAACCTTGTAAAAAGGACAGATTCTCCAAACGGATGGAATTTAGGCCCATGAGAACAACTGTCCAAAGAGGTGTGTACCAGGCTTCCAAGGAAGATGAAGTGAATTCCCCAAAGCAGGAGTCAACCGAAGACCCCAGAGCATTCTTGAACTTTGATAGGGAAATGCGTTCACCGAACGCCAAATTTTCTACCGAGATTGCTATCAAGGAGGGAGAGAATCACACCGAACCGGATACCGAACCGCCAGTTGCTTACCATGTAAATAACCGTAACCGATTTACCGAAACTTTCAAATTTGTCCGAACTAGATTAACACGAGCCTTCGTCCAGCAAAGTCACTATAACCTACGTCGTAAGGACTGGCGTCATAGGATTGGAGACCAAGTGTACCGAAAAGGGCATTCCTTATCTTCTGCAGTAGAAAAAGTTGCCGCCAAGTTGGCTCCGAAATACTCCGGACCGTATACCGTTGTAGGCATAGTCTCTCCTGTGGTGTATGACATCAAGGATGGCAGTGGTAAGGTTGTCAGACACATCCACATAAAGGACCTGAAATCCCATGGGATTGAAAGGTATATGCCGTTAAGAACCTGACCGAATAATTTTCCAATTTGAAAATCCGAGAAGGCTAAGTCTTCTTACCGACATGGTGGATACGCCAACCGACAGTTTTTTTAAATTACCGTTTGAGTTCATCAGGTCATGAAATGACGCCGAGTTCAATAACCCCACAGCTTTAACAGGCTGAAACCGACATTTAGAAATACCGCAACGATACCCAGGGGGGTTGAAAAAAAAAAATAAAACTTCGTTTTATTTTTTTTTGCCGACGAAGGAGGGGGATGTGACGAGGCAGATTTTACCCCGCCACGAAAAGGAAATTTCTCTACCGATACTTTCTTAATAGGACCTGACAATCGAAGTATTTTGGAAGAAAACCGTTAAATTATCATAGGGGGGATTTACCGATTGATTTCATGTCATTGTTTTCCACCGACCAGTCCCATATTTGTAGCGGAGACCGAATATATCTTGTTTTCAGAATTCATATATTTTAGAATTCTTTCCGTTGAACCGTACTTTTTCTGACTAGAAAAAGGTCTTTCAACTTGTTCCGTTTTTCCTTCTCTTCAATTGTTTCTGTCTCTTTCCGAGCCCGTTGATTTACCGAACAATTTGAGTTTATCCAATGGGGGACTGAGTTACCCATGGTGGGGACAATTTTCCGGGGTGCCTACTTCTTCGAGTTCCGTCGCTGAAGGTCAAGATCAGTATGAATCGTTGTTGAGAGGTGAACGAGTGGAGTGTGTGCAAAGTAAAACCGTACTTTCGAATCAAAGGAAAATCTAAGGCAAGTGATTGTTGAAATTATTACCGCTTCATTGCACCTTTATGGAATAATATTCTCTCTAGACTTTTGCTTGGCTGAAAATCCGAATTAACCGTAGATTGACCATTTCCTGCTGTATATAGCTTTCCGTTACCGTAGGGTGACATTTGGGTCCCAGGAGGACGTTGGGCCCCCCTGATTTCTCCGATTCCTGAATATTTGACCGTTTCATCCCGATTTCCAACCGTTTGAATTATAGTTATAGGTTAGATTCGCCGAGCATAGAGTTGGGATTTCATAACCGTCAAATACCCTCACCGCCGGACTCTGTGGCCGCTGTTTGACAGCCAGCCAGCTTGAGGTCACCGAGAGAGAGAGAGAGACCGAAGGACACCGGATCATAGACAAACCACCGAGACAGAGATAGAGGGCGTACCCCGGTGAACTGGTGTTTTCAAATTTCGACCTGACTGAATTCCGTTGATTATTTTTTAAAACCGTTCGTACTTTTCATTAAATTGTGTCTTGCCTTAGTTGAAATATTTTTCCGAAACCGTGCATGTTTCTTTGCACTCAGTTTAATTGAAACTTGACTTACTTCCGTATATTTTTCCGAAACCGTTCTTTGCACTTAGTTTAATTGAAAGTTGACTTACTTCCGTATATTTTTCCGAAACCGTTCTTTGCACTCAGTTTAATTGAAACTTGACTTACTTCCGTATATTTTTCCGAAACCGTGCATGTTTCTTTGCACTCAGTTTAATTGAAACTTGACTTACTTCCGTATATTTTTCCGAAACTGTGCATGTTTCTTTGCACTTAGTTTAGTTGAGACTTGACTTACTTCCGAATATTTCCGAAACCGTCCATTTTCCTGAAGTGAAATTTTGCCAGTCGTCCAGCGCCGACCAGACACAGCCGTTGACGTCCACGCTTTAGTGTACCTGTCTATTTTCTTTTGTGTACAGTTTATTTTAATAGAAATAAATAGTTGAACATTTATTTTTGTTGCCAATTATTTTGCCAGTGAGAGTCTATTTATTAAATCAGTTTCATCTAAGAGTTTAGTTAGAAGAGGTAAGTACTCTTTCTGACGCCTAAAGACCGTTGAAAAGCAGACACTTAGAAGACGCTACCGCCCTAGTCTTCATCGATACCCTTCTCCACTGATACTCAAGTCTACCCGGGCTCTCCAACTCTTTGGCGATTCTGTGAGAGACGTGGGGTTTGACTGATTGCCCCACTGGCGCCCGAGCAACCGTAAGGAGCTGCCAGAGTACGAAAAGTCTATCACAAACTCAAGAAAAGCGTCTTTTTTCCGGACCAAACATCGCTGCGCACCGTGCATTTTCCGAGCATCGCGTGGGGCAAGTCTGGAGCGCCATCTGTGCCGCCAGTTCGTTGCCACATTCGTCTGGGGGCGGTGGTAACTCTTGCCGCCTTTTCATCTCGGTGAAAATAGCGTGGTGAATTTTCCGCCGTGAAAACCGTGCGTGTGACCATCCCGTCCCACCTAACGCGACCGGTCCGTGGATTTTCCCGGACGGAAAAACTCGAGGAAATTCTGAGAATCGGACGGTTTATTATGGCCGTAATTTGACTTGATTTAACTTCGTTTCGTTGTTAAACAAAAATTGATAGGTAATTGTCGTAGATAGTTTAATATAGGTTCGTAGAAATTTGGCTTTTCTTCAACGTGTAAGCGTTGTCAATGCTTCTAGGTTTGTTTGAAAATTGACTAAAACTGCCGGCAGTGTAGAGGGAAACAAAGTTTTCCTTGTTTACCACTAACGTGAAGTGCTGTGCATGATATTTGAGTGATAGTTGCGAGAGTAATCCGGAATTATCCAGCATCGAGAAAATCAAGGTAAGAAAACAGAGAAGAAAATTTTTCATGGCACCCTAACAAACACGAAATTTTCCACTTTTCCACTTTTATTTCTCATTTTTGAATATTAAACAATATGATACCTGTGAAGGAATAAAGACGACAACAAATGGTATAAAATAGAAAAGATCAATCTTTCTCAGTTCAAGCAGAGAAAATAGAAATAAAGCACAAACAACAAGGAATAATTAAAATAACACATTTTTCTACAGAATAACCTCATCACTTAGGTATTTATAGTAAAGAATTTCTTTTCGAAACTTTTCTACTTTCACTTAACATTTCGAAATTATTTCTGAAACAAAAAACCGAACTAAAAACAGGAGAGTAACAATAAAAATTGATTGCGAAGATTTGTTAGGAAACACATCGAAACGAGAGATATGTAAATACGCAACAATTAATAGAATTGGATTTCCCAAAACTGTTACCCGATATATGCTTTTGACCATCAATACCCTCAGATAATTTTCTGTTTTCAATCGAAATTACCCTCGAAATGATAATGCACAATACAAATTTTGTATCATGAAAAGGTTTGGACTATGGATCATGGAAATGGTAGTGGAAAGAATTCATCTATATTCTACCAAAAATTAATTTTTCGCTCGACAAATCACAACCTGGATCAATTTTCTCCGTCAATTCACCTGAAATGGCATGGAACATCAGATGAATATCCTATACAAATCACCTTGATATCTTAAGCCTGATTAGGACACGGATACGTTTGGCTCCCCTTTACAGGATTTCACGTTGGTAGAGGCGAACTAATGATTAGTTGAATTACAGGAAAGTTTGCATTCACATATGTCAGTAAACTGGATTAGGAACTTCAGCGGAACGACAACTTCAATCTAATATTAGATACTCGCTCTGCCAACTTCGTACATCGTTTTCGTTTCGAGAATAACCCTTGATGAGTCCCAAATTAAGGGATGTTTCACGAGGTGCACACGAGGGTGATAACTCTTGACATTTTGGAATTATGTTGCCAGCATTTTCAACAATGCTCCTCTTGCCAAGTGGAATAGCAGAAATATCTGGTAGAGAAATGTCCGTTAGACAAATGATGTTACATGGTCAACAACTTAGGCCTTTTGGCAAGCGAACTTGTCTATCCAAGCATGGTTCCTCTGCTCAAGTGCTCAATAACGACATTTTCACCAGTTCATCATCATGTCTCTCTTAGTATATAGAACTCTTTTGGTCACAAGCTCTGAAGCCATGTGAAGTTCAGTTTCCAATTAAATCTTTTCACCAAAGAATCAAGAATTCCAGAGAATGACATAAATAGGATAGCATGATCGGAGCCATTGGCTGTATTGACCTTCCTAGTGCCATTAAGATATAAATCTATGATTTATAATACGACGGGCGCTGTTAAACATAACCGTTCGAAATCTGAAGATAAAACAATGTAAAATTCATGACAAACCGATAGCGTACTCCTAGCGCAGCTGTTATCCAGCCATCCATCATGCCCGAGCAGAAAAGAACACATTCTACATACAAATCGTCCATATTTTGCCTCCGTCGTTATGGTTATTGCTTTGTGTAAGTCATTATTGGCAAATAAAAAGCCATAAATCCGAAGCATCGCCATAAATGTTGCCCGTAAATTATTTCCTGCAACCTGACAACTGAAGCGTCTGTGTGCAGCATCGGTAACTTGTCTCCTGTTGGAAATAAAAATGTGTGTGATTGATATTCGCTTCGTGACAGTGATGGAAATGAGGTCGCGTATTGACGTTTTGCGATGATAGGTGCACAGTTGCAGGATATTACCAAAATGACTGTTATCCCATCCTTAACTGACCCAGTTAAGGATTACGACCAAATCGAGGTACAGTAGGCCTAATTCTCACACTTCGACAGCTACAAGAGAAGCCCCTTGAACAACAATCAAGGATCTATACATATATACGAAGCTTTAGGCCTTAGACTCAATGTCGACAAAACCAAAATCCTGGTTAAGTCTGCCAGACAGCCTTCAAACAGATATCAGCCTGGAGAATGAAACTCTAGAACAGGTCGAGCACTTCAAATAGTTGTAAAGTTTCATAAATATTAGGGCTATCCTAGACATGGAAATACACAACCGTATCAATTCGGCATCACGGGCATTCTGGAAGCTAAAGATCAGAGTGTTTCAAAATCACGACCTCAATCTGAAGACCAAGACAGCTGTTTTCAAAGCAGTTGTCCTCCCAACGCTTCTTCACGGAAGCGAAAGCTGGACGTCTTACAGGAGATATATTAAACAGCTTGAACAAACGCAACAACGTCATCTAAGATAGATAATGCACATCAGATGGTTCCACAAAGTTTCGAATGCAGAAGTCTTGCAAGATTCTATCAGAAATGTGACAGTAGGACAGTCAGGCTGCGATTGGTTTTCCTCGATGAAGACACTTTTATTATTATCAAAGCACTGAGCTCTCTCGTCATCGATTCTGAGATGATATGGAAGTGCCAAGGGAAACTCAATGAAATTGAGTCTGTTTAGCCTGGTTTCCAATCACTTGGGAAGAGTCTTCCTAAACTGGAGCACTCCAAAAAGTTTCTTGGAACTTTAACACTGGGAGAACCAACAAGTAAATTGTTTGGATCTTTGCAAGATTCCTTATAAGGCAGTGTTAACTCAGGAAACACCTTATGATAATGGTTCTTGGAGTGTAGATTCTGTGAGGAGGAGTATGAAACTCCCGATCACCACTCCATTTTGAGAAGGCAAAATATGGTTACGGTGGAGTTTGTCCGGATGGCTGAGCTGATTTATTGGTGCATCCAAGAACTCGAACAATCATATGAATTTACCAACTATGAAGTGATATTGTGTTGCCACATGAATACCACAAGGTTTACTGCTAGAGAAAGCCGGGCTATTCCACATTTTGCATGACCCCCAAGATCCCCTGACCTAAATCTAATCGAGTAAGCTTGGGAGCAAGAACAGAGAGCCTTTGATGCCCACAGACCTCGGCTACATATTGTTGGAGGTTCAAAAATGTGTTGCTCGTAATCACCATGAATTTTCTAAAAATCTCAACTCCGTCCCTGCACTCAATTTGCTCATATTCATACACTCCTGTATTCGATCAATTCGTTCATACCCAAACAATGTTTCGCGGATTGTGGCGCGAGATTGCGAGTCGGGTTATTTCAGAAACGTATTTTCGCATCGAAATGTTTTAATATTTGCTCTCTACCAACGCACGTTCATTCGTTTTCTTTATTCTGGCGCTCGCGAACACGTTATTTAACTCTTCGTTATCGGTCTCCGTGTGGTATGTTGTTTCGATTCTCGGATTCCGCCATTTCAGATTTCAATTATGTCCATTCCGGGACGAATTGTTGGTCGTATTTTAATTTCGCATCCTCGTTGTCCTAGCGTTGGACTAATCATCCTTCTGGTCTTTGTCGAAGGTCGTATGTTTGTTTCCGTCGACTTTTCAGATATGGATAATACATAGTCATCTCCATTTTGTCATTCAATCTTCTCCTGTGTCGTGATTTTCACAATATACAGGGTGAGTCTTTGACTCGTACGTCAGTAGATTCTCGAGGTCAAAAGAAACACTTTTTTCTTATACCATTTGTTTCGATTCGGCCCTGATAAAAAGATATAGCCATTTTGAGTTTTCATAATGAGCTGTGCCACCACTGCGTAAGCAAAATTACCTTCAGAATAACTAACTAGCTAAATCTATGACACTACGCATCTGTGGATCTTTTAAACAGAGTTGCATTCAGCCAAAGTTATTTTTGAACATCAAATTACTCAGAAACGGCGCATTAAACGAGAAAATATGAAGAATACTTTTATTTTACAAAACGTTCAAGTATTCATTAGGTAGGGTCCAACTTAGTTCCAAGTGTTGGGTTCTTTGAATTTTTGGTATTTTTATGGTACGTAAAGGGCATAATGAGAAAACTGGATGACGTAAATGATATCTTGTGCTCGAAAAAGATTCATCAAACAAATGAAAAACTATATTCCGAAATTCACTTCATTTTATTAAACCATTTGTGAGATAGAACTAAAAATATCATTTTTATATGGTTTTTCAACAGCCTGTATCTTTTAAACTGAGCTGATTTGGAAGAAATAGTAAAGAAAAAAAGTGTTTCTTTTGACCTCAAGAATCTACTGCTGAAATAATTGTACAAAGTCAAAGAGTTCAAAGTACCTTCTAGGCAAAAGAATATTATAAACTTCCAAACAAACCACCCTGTAACTCAAAATGGAGACACATTTTATACATGCAATTTGGGTTTAATCTTCATAGTTTGAGGTCGGGATTCTACTTGTGAAATATTTCCAGACAGTGTGACACACACTGTATAACGCCGGTTCTACCACAATGAACGAAGAAACGATCTCGGCGTACAATACGGCGGAATTGCGTCTAAATCGAGGCGGATCATCGGCATTATTCGAATTTCTCACCTCGGGCGAGGCTTGATAGTAATGAGGGAATTCGGAATTGAATCAGATTATCATAAGTGCAAAATGCTCCCGAAACTCTTCAATATCCGCCGGAGCGTCGCCGTGATGAATCCGAGGAATCCGGGCCGGATATTCGACGCCTGACGCAGGTATTTCCTATCCTGTTCCTCCGTCTTACGGCCCCCCCAACCCCCGCCCGCGGTGGACTTGAAAGGGTGAGATAAGCTGTCATCACTTCGCACTCCGCCAGTCGGCGATTATGATATATTCCCTCTGATGGATGCTCATTATCTTTTCATCCGAGGCTCGTGACCTGAATTGCCGCCGAATCTGAGATGCGATCGAGTTGCTGGATTTCGGCGTGTGTCGATTGATAAAAGTGGTTGATTTGAGGCGTACTCGTGAGATTTTCGCCTATTGGATCACAGAATACATATATCTCCATATAAGCTCTATGTTTTGATGATGTTTAGGCGCAGAGCGTGTCGGCCGAAGTCAGTTCGGCCGCAATGATGTTTACACAGGGCTATCCTACAATACCGATTGTATTCTCTTCAATACCAACTACTGCTGACTCTTCCGAATGCAGGCAGTTCCACTAGCCTTCAGAAAAATCGGCTATAGCCGAGTCTGACCGACGCGTTCGATATGAAGCGGCCGAAATACGATTTGACGCGTTACACATTGTCGGCCGAGGAGAAAATCGTTGATCTGGGTTATACTGAGCTTCAAGGAGTACTTGTCAATATGTCATGGTAATCTAACCGTTAGTTTAGAGGCTACAGTCGTTTTAGTGACCACAGATTTGTGATTGCTGAGGCAATGCATAAGGAGCAATGTAGTATCTTGATCAAACACTGCTTGTTGGAGAAAAATACTGTTGAAGAAGGACAGTGACTTGATAAGCATTCTGGGGACATTTCTGCACCAGGAAATCGACCATTATTGACTGTCATGTTGAATTTTAACGTGGTCGTGCAAGTCCCGATGATGCTCTGGTCGTCCAAACTCAGCAGTTCTTCCAGAAAGCATGCAAAAACGAAATACTTTCAGAAGAACGAAAAATGATAGTGGATATCATGAGGTTATGTCTTCACAATTTTACTTGAAAATTTAGGCATGTAGGTAAGTTGTCACACCGGACCAGGCACAAAAACGCTTCGCCAATGCAGAACGCTGTTTTTTGCTGTTCAAGCGAAATTAAAATGTTGCATCGATTTATGAAAATGGTTGAAACATATATCTAACACTATGCTTCAGAATAAAAAAAAACTTCAGCTGAGTGAACAGCGGCCGGTGAAAGTCATCCACAGCGATCAAAAACTCAAAATTCGGCTGACAAGATTATTTCCTCCATATTCTGAGAGGACTATCTTGATAAAGGCGAAACAATCAGTATTGAATAATTAGACAGCATCATCAGATTGATTTGGTAACAGAAGAGGCTGCTTTTCAACAAGGACATGCCCTGTATCACAAATCAATAAAGGCAATGGTTGAATTAAATGAATTAAGCTTTGAATTGCTTCCTCATCGATTTTTGCAGACATGAAAAGATGCTCCAGGGAAAGACGTTTAGTTCAAATGAAGAAGTGATCACAAAGCATGTGATCAAGTTTCTAGTTTTCTTCAGCATCAAAAAATGAAGAAAAGATATAAATTTGTTAGTGATAATAGTTATTTTGAGAGATTAGGAGATGTTTTTAGGTCTGTTAAACTTATCGTGTTATAAAAGGGATGTTTTATGTGATAAAGTTGGTGAACAGATTCAGATTAGGTTTTTCTCAATCGAAAATCTTGATCAATATGTAAGATACGCCTATGAGAAAGCCTTCAACCACTTCGCCTTTAGGCTTGAGCTTTCCCGATACCAACAAAACTGCCATGAGGGCCATTTCCCTTGTGAAAGAAAGAAATATTGCAGTTGGAGCAACTTATGGTCCAATACCTGAGATACAAAAGATTCTGCAATGTAATCAGTCCGAATCAAATGCAATAATCTTCACCTATACGGATTCGTTATACCCATGAAAGCCGTAGAAGAGGATTTCTTTCCCTCTATTTCTGTAAATTCTTACTAGAACCATTTCGCTAGCTATTCTCTCCCTCCATTTTCTATACCAACGCTCCTCACAAATTGAAACCGTACCTACATAGAAAATGCCCGAACGAAAGAGCCATTGCCTTTCTATTCATCACTCCAGCGTCCTCTTTTCACTGCTAGAAAAAAGATATTGCAGGAAATGATCAATACCCAGAGGTCTCCCGAGAAAAAGCGGACTCAGAGCACATATCTACCATCCAGCTGGCTTGAAGCGGAAAATTTCCCGCTGGAAAATTCACGTTCACAATTTCAGTAGCAAATCTAATGTTATGTAATATTTTATGCATTTCGATGGATATGGAAACGACTGTAGCTTATTATGGGTCGTTATAAGAAACTGATGATCAGATGACTATTTTTATCAGCTTTAAACGTCTATGGAGCTATAAGAGAAATTATTTTATACGTTAGATTTCCTTTTCGCTCGTCCAACCTTACAGACTGCACCTTCCGGAAGCGGACTGGCCGCCATGACGGTCGTAGGGAAAAATTGCCCTGTCCAATGTCGTCGTGACCTGGAAAAACTTCCAATTTTCCAAGGCGGGATCCATTTATTCTGTCAACAATAGAAATCCATCTTGTTTCGTGCTCCAGAGGAACGAGATGACACCGCTCACCTCATCCGCTATTTCTGCTAGTCCCGGGTTGGAAAGCTGGCTTTTAGGGGCGCCTTCCTGAGCTTTCGACCGAATTTGTTGCCCTTAAACACCCTTCGGGATCGTATTACTTCGAATTGGGAGGGTCGACTGCCCCAAGTCTGGAATTGGTATGCCCAGTTTTTCGGAAAAGATCAAATCAAGAAGTAATGTCGCAAAAATCCTAGAGAGAAATAATATCGGTTTTGTTAGAGGAACATATAACCAAGCATTTCTAGGGAGAAAGAGAGGAAACAAATGGTTTTTGTGTTGTTGAGGAGAACTATATTTGCTTTTCCCTTACAAAATCTGAAAGAGGGACAGTTTTAGTTATGTAGAGAGTTGTAGTTCAACAACTCATATACTAATTGCTACAGAGTACCACGAACACGACTGTTCAATGCTCTTTGACATCATGATAGACCAAACCAGGAGACGATTGTGGAGAAAACTGGGTCAGTTCATTCATTCATTCATTGCTGCATCCCGCCACCGGCAATAAATGTATAAAAAGACAAAAAAAAACCCAACCGCGACCTACAGATCTTTCCACAGTCCGGGCATGGATAGTCACCAACCAGATCTGGCCGCCGCTGTATCCTTCTCGAGTCCACATTATAACTTTGACCAAAGACCTCCACTCTGACCTGTCTACCCAGTTGTGATTGGCATTAACTGATTTTAAGAATTGATGTAGTATATCTTTAAACCGCTTATACTGGCCTCCTGGTTTCCGAGCTCCCTCTGTGAATTCGCCATACAGAGCTATTTTGGGGAATCTTCTGTCTTGCATCCTCAGAATGTGGCCGCTCCATATGAGTCGGGCTCTCGTTACTTGAGTCTCAATTGTTGTACAGTCTCTTCAGAATCCTTCTAGGGAGTTGTTCTCCAGTTGTAGAGTGAAAAGCATCTCCTTCTGCTAAATTCGGCTAGAAATCACTGCTGTAGGAACCTTGCTCACTGAGTCACTGATCAGAAAGGTCTCTCGTCGATCAGGTTCAGTCTTCGAAGTGATGATTCTTCTACCCTTCAGGACCTATATGCTGAAGAATCATCTCCAATAGATAAAGCACTTATTATCCGATCAAAAAAAAACCAAAATGGAAAACAAACAAGAAAGAAAACGAAAAATTCCGTTCATTGACATGTTGTTGAGACCCATCTCCTGAAAGTTACTTTCGGAGATGAAATATAGACAGAAATACAGGGTGACAAACTCAAGTAGAGCAACAACAAACGATCAAGGTTCTGCCAGTCGTATCAGAACCCTCTTGCTTCAATTAAAATTCGAACAACGTCCCGAACTTGGTAACTAGTGAGGAATTGCGACATAACTTTCCCAGCGTCGTATTCAGCTAAAATCTCCACAGCACCGCCTCGGGCCAACCTCTTTGTTAGACGTCGGTATTCTTCAGCGGGCAATTGGTAAACCCAAGACATCCGACACGAACACAGCCGCTGGTTACGCGTCCCGAAATGTAATATCACACGTTCTGGAGGAAGTTTTGGAGGGGGTTTGGAGAAAGTGTCGAGTCAATCTTGCCGGCATTGCGGGGGAGGGGGTGGTTTGCTATTTCGGTCACGATTAGCGACAAAAAAGGGGAGGGGTTGGTTTCCTCCCGATCCTGTAATCCGGGGGATATTAGACGGTCGATTGGGGGATGGAGATCATTAAAAACTCGTGTCTAGACTGGGATATGGGGTAGCATAGCGTTCGGGGTATGGTCCAGTGTTGTGGTAATTCAATTTCGGGTATTGGATAACATTTACAGGGTCGGAATTGGGGGAAATACAGGTTTCGGACTGTAATCGATTGTTAACTGCAGTGACTCCAAAGTAGGATATGACTCGTTTTGTTTCACAGCATTTGTACGAGGATATATCGAAAAATTCTTAGCCTACTATAGAACCAAACAAAATTTCAATGTCAAAATATTTTATTACTCAACATATTCTCCTCTTAATTGGATACATTTATTACAGCGAACCTGCAACGTCTCTAGAGCTTTCAAAAAAAAAAATTGTTTCTTCTTGCTCTGTAAACCAGACCTCCACAGCTTTTATTACCTCCGCGTTGGAAGAAAATTTACGACCTTTTAAACTTTTTTTCAGTTGAGGACAGAGATGATAGACGGATGGAGCCAAATGTGGTGAATAAGGGCAGTGTTTCAGTAATTCAAACCCTAAATCACAAATTTTTTGCATGGCAACATGAGATTTGTGTGCAGGGGCGTTGTCCTGCAAAAACAAAACACCTTTGGATAGCTTTCCGCGTCTTTTCTCTTTGATTTTTTCCCCTAGAGTGGTCAGTAATGTTGAATAGTGATCTCCGGTTATTGTTCTATCCTTATCCAGAAAATCATGATTACTCCATGGCAATCCCAAAAAACTGAAGCAAGAAATTTTCCAGCAGATTTTTGGACACGAAACTTCTTAGGTCTTGGAGAACCAGAGTGTCGCCATTCCATCGATTGTTGCTTTGTTTATGGATCCTAGAAATGTATCCAAGGTTCCGTATTTTTCATAAGGGAAGAAAATTGATTGAATTGATATGAAATCACCTGAAACATTGGTTCACTTCCAACTTGACCTGTCTGTATCCTCTAGGAATCACTTTTATTGCTTGAATTCCTGCCTTCTGAGCTTGAGACGTTTCGAGTAAGTGGCAGTTTTTTTTTAAGTGGAAGACCCTCGAAAAGATTTGTGTTCTCTACCTAATATTGTGAGCTGAAAAGTGTTGAAATAAAGGAAAAAAAAAGTCTCAAACAACTGAAGTGTCCTTTCTGTTTTTATGAGAAAAGTTGGTAGAATTAAAGGAATATCATAAAGTGATTTCTTGAAATTCAACTTGTTGTGATGATTGAATTGTTTTAAATCTTGTATTCATCATACAAATTCTGTCGGACCTTCATTATTGTTGTATGTTTTGGACTTCAGATGGGAGAATTATGGGCCCTCGAAAAAATTCTTCATCGTTCCACTTTTCTTGGGAATACAGGAAAAATTGTTTCTGCCCCCCCATAAGTAGCAGCTCTTGGGCATTAACAATCCCTCAACTTCGTTCCGAAAAATATTTAACAAGCGTACTCTGGAGTTTTCCAGGCTCACCATTCTATTTTCACCTCCTTGCGGTCCTAAACACAATAAAGCTGTTCGAAAAGTTGTATAGAAATGGGCGGAAACCCCCCGGTGGATTTATACGGAGAATAAATTTCTGTTAGGAATTTAGGGTTCTTTCCGGGAAATATAATCGAGAGTATATATCGTGGAACGGCAATACCGCTGCTCAATCGAGAAATATTGTACATTTTTATAGATTGGATATATAGTGAGAGGGATCTTTGGGATGAGGGATTTGGGTCTTTTTCTTTGTCGTTTTGTACACCTGTTTTTCCGTAGGTTTTCTTTTTATTTTGCTAAGAATATAATTCCGTAGTCCTTGCGAGATGAATAAACAGTTTAGTAATTCAAGCAAGATTATAGAATGAACATAAAATGTTTCTTCCACACATCTCTAAACAAATGTTGATCAGAATAGATAAACCAATCAAAGCTTCAAAGGTTTTCTTCCTATTCCTATTTATATCATTAGGGAAACGTGCGTATTTTCTAACACGATGTGATTTTCTTGGATAGAAAATTGGCGACAATATGGGCGTCTTATGCGTAGGTGAAAAGTCGCTTTGATTTCCTTTTTCCCCTTCAACTGAAACGACTATCCACGTCTTCCCAGTATAAATAACAACCATAGGACACATTGTCTTCCCGTCAAAGAATGGCTCTTCGCACACCTATTGGATTTTAAAATGGGCCCTCACAAGCGAAAGAGCGTGTTAGGTTTCGTCGGCAATTTTTCGATATTTTTCACGTTCTAGGTCGGGGATACAATTACGGGTGAAACAGTGAAACGTTGTCGTTCCAGGAAACGGCTGGTTTTGCAAGAGTTGTTTAGAAAAGGTGAAGAACCGAGAGAATTCTCTGCTTTTTCGTTCCAAAAATGAGAATAAGATGATGAGATTCATTCACATGTTTTGCACTTTGGTTTCTTTTTCCATTTTTCTGTCTCGAAACACGGCTGCAAAAACAAAACACCTCTGGATGGCTTTCCGCGTCTTTTCTCTTTGAATTTTTCCCGTAGAGTGGTCAGTAATGTCGAATAGTAATCTCCGGTTATTGTTCTACCCTTAATCAAAAAATCAATCATGATTACTCCATGGCAATCCCAAAAAATTGAAGCAAGAACTTTTCCAGCAGATTTTTAGACACGAAACTTCTTAGGTCTTGGGGAACCTGAGTGTCGCCATTCCATCTATTGTTGCTTTATTTCTGGATCGTAGAAATGTACCCAAGTCTCTACCCTTGCACGCTTTTGGTCAACATTCAAACATTCGGGTATACATTTGGCAGCAATTTTCCTCATGTCCAAATTGACGTGAACTATATGATGAACGCGTTCGTATGAAATATTCAGTGCTTCAGATATCCGTTTAAGCCGAATTCGACGATCTGATAAAATCATGTCATGAACTGCATCGATATTTTCGGGGACTGACACAGAAACTGGCCTTCCCGATCGTTCATCATCTTCAAAGGAAAATTGACCTCTTTTGAAGCTTGCAGTCCAATTTTTCACGGTCGCATACGAAGGACATTGATCACCAAAGGTATTGAGCATATCTTCGTAAATCTGCTTACCTTTCAACCCTTTTGAATACAGGTACTTGATGATGGCTCGATAAAATTTTTCGATTTTCACAATTTCGGTAGACATCTTCTTTCTTTTAATTTACTGTGTAACTCTGGTTTACTTTTTTAACCTCAAACTTCACACTGACACTTCTAATGAGTTATTGTTCGTTGCTATGGTAACGCAATATTTTTTTTAAGCACGGAACTGGTCTAGGCTAAATAGATATCAATACATCCTCGTACAATGATCGTTTTTCTACTATACCTACTGGTAGGCTGTCCTAATCAATTCCCTCTATATAGATTGTCTAAGTTGTGGTGAAGAAACTCTACAGGGTCCAAGGTATCTCCCCTTGTAAAAATCAGACAGTAAAATTGCATTCAGAATGAAAAAAAATATTTTTCCTCTCTCTGTTGACTGGTTTATTCGCATTTATTTATACTCTTCTGTAATTTGATCATTTTAATTGTGATATTGTGTAATTTTTGGGTGTTATTTTACCCGAATTTCCCTCTTGGGCCCCCCAACTATGAGTATTCAATTTTTTTTTCGTGTAGACCTCAATAAAATATTATTTACCATTCAATAACCTCCTCATTATTACGACCCAAATGATTCCTCGTTAGCATCCCCACGCACATCCACGCAAAAACTGGCATTATTCTCCCTCTGCACGCCATATAACTCCAGCTCACAAAAGGACCTATTAATTCCGCAGATTTCCCAAAAGTACGAAATTCATATCGCACCGGGCGTCGCAGGAGACTGTTGGGAGTTCCGAACGTTTTATTGGAATATTTGTAGGAAACCCTCTCTACTAATTGCTGCGAAGAATTCATAGATGCGTGACTGAAATCCGTGAAAAATGATGAAGTTTCTCGGGGGGTTCTTTATTCCGTGAACGGCCAACTTTGTTCTCACGCGCGAAAATTATAATTAGATTTTCCCGTTGTTTCGGTAAAAAAAAACTCTGGCACGTGATTTTCGAATTAGTTTCGGGAGATGGAATTGGAAAGGCGAGTAAACGAAGAAAAGAAATTGTTATTAAAGTGCTTCTCAGATATTTCGACATTATTTGTCAGTTGTCTGTATATAATAACTGCTGTCAGAACGATCAAATGTTCTGATGTCTATGGTAAGCCTGATATACATCGAATGGCGGTCATATTTAACAGGCAATCTTAAAGCCTTCAAACAGATATCAGCCTAGGGGATGAAACTCTAGAACAGGTCGAGCAGTTCAAATACTTGGGAAGCTTCATGAATACTAGGGCTAACCAAGACACGGAAATACACAACCGTATCAATTCGGCATCACGGGCATTCTGGAAGCTAAAGGACAGAGTGTTTCAAAATCACGACCTCAATCTAAAGACCAACACATCTGTTTACAAAGCAGTGGCCCTCCCAACGCTTCTTTACGGAAGCGAAAGCTGGACGCCCTACAGGCGACATATTAAACAACTTGAACAAACGCAACAACGTCATTTAAGACAAACAATGCACATCAGATGGTTCCACAAAGTTTCGAATGCAGAAGTCTTGCAACGCGCGGGTTGTACAACAATTGAGATTCAAGTAACGAGGGCCCGACTCAGATGGAGCGACCACATTCTGAGGATGCAAGAGACAAGACTCCCCAAAATAGCTCTATATGGCGAATTAACAGAGGGAGCTCGGAAACCAGGAGGCCAGTAAAAGCGGTTTAAGAATATACTGCATCAATTCCTAAAATCAGTTAATGCCAATCACAACTGGGAACAACTAGCGTTAGACAGATCACAGTGGAGGTCTTTGGTCCACAGTTATAATGGAGACTCGAGAAGAATACAGCGACGGCTAGATCTGGTTGGTGACTATCCATGCCCGGAGTCTCTTCAGTCACAGAAGGGCACACAGTTGCAAGCAGCCCTAAGAAATTATAAGTTTGATCTCACCGATAGTTTTGTTTTTGGGTCTTTTTGTAGATTTATTCTCGGAAACGGGATACAGCAATGGTAGAAAGACTCGAGCAATATTACTGCAAAAGAGAAGATTGAGGATGAAAGAAAACCTTGAAGTTGAATGAAAAAATGAAGCAACATACCTTGGAGTGAAGCTTGACAGAGGACTAACATGGAAAAACCATATCAAATGTGCAGTTGATAAAACAAAAGCCGCAATGAGTAGACTTAATCCACTCATAGGCAGAAGAAGTCATATGAATAAGAACATCAAGTTGACGATGATTAAAACTATCGCGCTACCACAACTCACATATGGATCGGCGGCATGGGGCTTCGCAGCCAAGACCCACATCAAGAGAATATAGGCCACTGAGAATAAACTCCTTAGAATGGCGATGTATGTACCCTGGTCTGTTAGGAACAAACAAATCTACAAGGACTTGGAATGGGAACCAGTTACAGAATTTATGAAGAGAAAGGCGGAAAGGATATTCGACAAAGCCAAACAACATCCAAATGAGGAACTACGAAGATTAGTCGACTACGATCCAACAGAAGAAGCTAGAAGGTCAAGAACCTACCACCGAAGACCGAGAGATCCGTTAAGGATTTAAATGTAACCAAAGAAGAGCCTAACCTATAAAAGATATAGGCAGCATACAACTATCAATACGACTATGATCGGGTGAGAGTCCAGAAACCATTAGAGTCAACTGGTTAATAGGCAAAATGCCCGGAACCTATGAAAAAGCAGTTAAGGGTTTTTAGTGGGTCTCGAGCTCAAGAAAGTGAGAATCCCCACACTGTTTTCCCCTGCTACATCAAAAAAACAGCAATGAATGATACTTATGCATCCGGAACTCTTCGAGGGAGTGCAGATGACCTTAAAATATATTTCATATTATTTCATTTTATTGTTTTCATGTTTATTTTTAATCATTGTAATTTTATATTTGTATATTGTTTTGTTTTTTATGAGTTTTTCTCTATTTGTAGCCTGAAGAAGGCCCAATGAAGGTGCCGAAACGTCGCTGAAGGAATAGTATTCTTTGATTTGGTTCCTTGACCGATACTAGCTATTTCTTATTAAAATATACGTTATGACAGGACATCAGATTCATTAATTCATTGCCATGAATCCGAGCAGTCATAATAAGCCATATCATCCATATACCTACCCAAAAGCCAGCGAATCTCTTTCCGTCATCGATTATCTGTTTTCCGTCGATTCGCGTGACAGAAGAAGGGCGGAAAACATCGGAGTCGGTCTTTAAGATCCGAGATACGATTCCGATTTCTCCCCCGCGTCCGCCCCGTCTACGTAATATGCAAAAATGGGCCTGGAAACGGGCCAAATCGTCGGGGCGCGTTCATCAATCAAATTAGACGAATCACTTCGAAATGAAGGAAACGCTCAAACGGCGTATGAAACCGGCGGGTTTCCGATCTTCCCGAGAGGATATACATCATCCTTTCTCGACGAAATAGACTCGACAACAAAAGGACATTAGCACTTCGCCACGTCTAACTTTTTCGCGGGGAGCCACTGACGTATCATCATTAAGGTACTGGGGGAGAGAATATAAAGATTGCCGGCTCACACGTGTGAGTTTGGAAAAGTTTGAAAACTGCGTGAAAGGCGCATCGCACAAGAGGAGATCTTCGAGAAAATGGGTGGAAACGCCAAAAAATAGAAGTTATTCAAGGACTGTTTCTCTGACACTACAGCTTCTTCATTTATTTGCATTTATTTCAGAAGGGTGATCTGCCAAATCCCAATAAAACATCAACAGATCAACTGTTTCAGTAATAAATCTTGGTATTTCATCGACCTCGATGCAATCGTTTGGTCTGATCCGTCAGATCGAAAAGTGAGGCACATTTCGAAAAAGCAACTCTTCTAGTAAAACATTTGAGAACTACAGCGATCTCGAAGCAACCGTTCGGTCTTGACGAATTTTTAACTGAACCCATCTTTTTCAGGAGTTTTGTAGGTCAGCTTTCGAGTCGTTTATCTTTTAATAAAAGTACCTACCGTAGATTGAAATGTGATAAATATTCTGAAAGAGCAACACTTCTAGTAATAAATCTGAGAATTTCATCCATCTAGGTGCAACAGTTCGGTCTTGAAGAATTTTTAACTGAACCCAGATTTTTCAGGATCTTTCGAAGGTCAGCTTTCGAGTCGTTTATCTCTCAATAAAAGTAACCGTAGATGGAAATGTGATAGATATTCTGAAAGAGCAACTCTTCTAGTAATAAATCTGAGAATTTCATCCATCTCGGAGCAACCATTCGGTCTTGACGAATTTTTAACTGTCCCCATCTTTTTGGGAATTTTTCGAAAGTCAACTTTCAACAAGCGTACCTCCCAGGAAAATCATCGTAGATCAAAATTGAACAGCCTGTGATGGAAAAACGTGCAGAAGACTCTAATTTAACTGCAGAAGCTTCCCCACTCATGCTGAATACGAAATGTTAATGAGGCATTAATCATTTTTCGATTCGTTTCTCATTAGCAGGACAGAAGCTGAAATTACAAACGAGTTGAAATATGCTTTCAACAATTAATCGAGCTATCATTATCATTAATTAGGTACGCACTACCTCAGTAATATTATACCAATAAACATTTCAGGAAATACGTTAACTATTTACAGAAATGCTAGTTTGGATGCTTACAATTTTACCCATTAAAATTTTTCATCGTGATTGCCCATAGGAACAAAATGAACAGCTTCGTGAAATAACAGACTGAATTCTGAAATGGAGTTATTGATGATTTTTGGGGAGTGCTATTGAGATAAAATGGTAGCGTCCCATTGATGATCTAGATTTTTATGCTGAGATATCCTCAATGCCTTTGATGAGAATAAAAATTTTTACAGCTTCTTTACCTTAATCGTTTCGTTTTTCATTTGATTTCAAGTTAAAGGAGGACAGGAACTTTTTTTTCAATGAAAAATATTTCACAACATTTATATATGTACTCAAAGTTGTTTGATGTATGGTGAGTCGTTTACAATTCCTCTGGTGATGAGATTTAACATAGGAAAGATATTGATCATTTGTTTGCTTCAATCTGTTTTTTGTCGTAATCACCTCAAGCGTGCAATATTGTTTGATGCTCAAAAAGACTTCACACTCTCTCTCAAAAGATGAATTCGAAATATTATATAGAATTAATCCACAATTGTTGCTGGTACTCTTTACCTCTTCCAATTCCATAATAGAACACAATGACAACAAAACGTTTCCGAATATAATCCACAAATTAAACACTGTCACCACAAGAATTTCTAAGAGTTCCAATAGCAGAACTATTTTCCATTTGTAATACATCAAGAACAATCGAAACAACATGTTTTTCTCTTAAATTTAGAACGGACTCACATATTCAGTGTATCTCACTACAGATTAGCATCTGTAGCATCGTCAACCTCATTAATAACACCCCCATCGCTCACGATGTCTCTCCAAAGGCTCTCGAAGTTGTTCATACTGTTATTATCGAGATCAATAAAGATCTTCTTCTTGGCCGCAGCCACTGAGGCTCCTCCGTAAACTTCAGTTTTACTCAGCGATTCCAACAGGGCCTTCATCTGTTTACTGTTCACCGGACCGTAGTAACTGCAAGATTTCTTTTTACGCCCGCAACATTTCCTGGTTGATAGCAACTGGAAAAATTTACAAGAGAGTATTTTGACGCCACTGAAGTGAAAAGTGTCCAATCTACGACATTTCTTCAGCAGATCGCAGAGGTTCTTGCTCCTGATGCACATGCTCTTCTTGGAACCCCAACAATCGACGATCTTTATGAACTGGAGGTTCCTGGAGCATCTCCCGATGGCCCGAACAATCTCGTCGGTGTCGTTCCTGTGCGACAAATGGATTTCCTGAAGAAGGGGAGAATTCTGAAGCCATTTCAGCAGGATACTAGTGGGGACTTGCTGATCCGCCTGGATGGATTTCCACAAAGAAGGAGTCCCTGCAATCTCGTTCCACTTCTTGCACACGAGGGATATGTTCTTGGATATTTCGATGCCCGGCAGGAAGGAGAATATGTGCACTATGATTTCTTGGGGTAGGTCGTCGAAGTAGCAGGACGACCGGAGTTTTTTGGTGGGGACTTTGCCCCTGCAATCCGTCTTGGATTTTCTCTTTCTCGTCATCTTATCTATTTTCAAAGGTCGAGACAAAAACGTTAAACGGTGCGACTTTGAATTGCTTCAACGGAAATTTCACATTATTGGATGACGTTCATTTGACGTAAGGCGCCATTTGAATGGCAGAGAAGCTGGCTTATTTTGTAGTTTGCACGAAGTCGTTTCATGTCGGAATTGAAAGCGAGAGTGTTTCTTGACATAATGCAGATTGCTGATTTCAGGGATTGGTCCTCACTTATTGGGAACTGCAAACTCATCTGGTGAACTCAGGGCACTACTAGTCAGGTGAGGTTTTTCACCGAAAGAGAAAATTTATTGTGAGTTTTTTATGCCTGTGACAAACTATAGATTAGTTTACTTCAGTTTAAATTTTTCTGAACACAGACTGGGGAAATCACCAAATGATCTTTCTCTTATTTTCTCTTTCATGGCTTCACTTCTATTCGTTCCTCTGAAATCAATCATAACAAAGTTTAAGTATATTTTAGACGAGGAAAATAACAAGGTAGCAGACGTTTTGAGAGCTTGTCAATAAAGTATAATACAAGTGAAAATTATGGGAGTATTTTTTATGGAAAATGGAAATGTGATACATATTCTGAAATAGCAACATTTCTAAATAAATTTGGGAATTTCATCTACCTTGGATCAACCGTTGAGTCTTGACGAATTTTTAACTGAACCCATCTCTTTCAGGATTTATCGAATTTTTTTTTTGGTGTAGCAGGGAGAAAATCTGCAAGTCAGACGAACCACCCTAACCTGAGGGGAAACAAGTGTGGGGTTTCTCACTCTCCTGAGCTCTAGACCCACTAAAAACCCTTAACTGCTTCTTGAATTTTGGTTCCGGGCATTTGCCTATAAACTCTTCATCTCTAAGTCGGTTTTCTTCTCGCACACTATCGTGCTGGGATTCATGAGTTTATCCTCTATTGGAATAACACTTTATTGAATTTTTCAATAAGTTTCTGTTCTTATTTTAATCTCTTTTTAATTGATCTCTTGGTATCCTTCGGTAAATTCGCATTCTCCTTTTGTCTTCCTCTGGGTCGTAGTCCACTAGTCTCCTGAGTTCTTGATTCGGATGGTTTTTCGCTGTTTCGAATGATTTCTCTGCTTTTCTGTTCATGAATTCCGTTATGGTTTCCCATTTTAGGTCCCTATAAATCTGCCTATCCTGATAAACCAAGGTGCATCTATTGCACATCGTAGCAGCTTGTTTTCAGTGGCCTGAATTATTTTGATGTGGCTCTTTGCCGCGAAACCCCAGGCAACTGATCCATAAGTCAGTTGAGGCCTAGCAACGGCTTTGATTATCTTCAATTTTGTCTCTTTCGACATGTGGCTTCTTCTTCCTATCAGAGGATAGAGTCTATTCATCGCTGCTTTCGTTTTGTCGATTGCTTGTTTGATATGACTTTTCCAAGTGAGTCCTTTGTCAAGCGTTATTCCTAAATATTTGGCTTCATTTTTCCAGTCGATTTCTTCGCCGTCAACTTTATTTTTATATTTTATCGAAGGTCAGCTTTCCAGTCGTTTATCTCTCAATGAAAGTAACCGTAGGTGGAAATTTAATACATATTCTGAAAGAGCAACTCTTCTAGTAATAAATCTGAGAATTTCATCCATCTCGGAGTAACCGTTAGGTCTTGACCAAAAGTAAATATTTTTGTAGAGCGTTCAACTATTAAATATCTTGAAACAAATCAGGGTTTTCCACTTTTTTACTCACCTACTCCCTAGAATTACTCATTTACTAGAGAATATTCATTTCCTGAACTGTTTTCTCCTTAGTTATTCATTTCCTGTAGCTCAGTTTTTTCCTGGCAGGTATGAACACATATCCTAGTTTATTTGCAGTGACCATCATCAACTAAGAAGTCACGACTTTCCCGAATGAGCTAGCAGTATCTATCAAATGTAAACTCCCGAAACAAATTCAGGTACATCAACGGACGTAGCTGCAACACCCATCACCTGGAAAGATCGGAAAGAAAACTATCTACTACGCCGACCCAATTCCATTTAGCAACACGAGTGAGCTCTCTATCAAGCCGACTTTTTCCGGATTTCTCTCAGCGAACCATCCATCTTCCGTCCATACATGTTCGGCGTTAGAGTCGGGGCCCAAATCAGATTTATTTGCCTGACACCTTTCACCAATATCTCTGACCTTCCTCTCATCCTAATCTGGATACGTTTTCCATCAGACACGGTCGATTTGACCGGAATTTCAACGCCAGCCTCGTCGAATTTTACCGGAAGATCGCGGTTCTTGGAGAATTGCTTGTTCTAAGAATGTAAGAAACGCCGCGGCCTCTCTTCAAAGTGAAAATATAATTACCAGAAGTTTTGAGAGGCGTTTGATGGTTTGCTTTCGAAGGTTTCCTTTGAAAGGGTTCCTTTGTTGGACTTTGCGGTTGCAATAGGGGAGTGGAATGTCTGAGGGGGTGAGTGGGAATCCTAAAATTAGGAGGGAACTGATTGAATGATAACGAGAAACGCCAGCATCTAAACTCAACGTGTATCAAGGAGAATATTCCGAAAATAAATTCGAAACTCTGTTTCTCTCTTCTTATCTCATGTTTGGGCTTCGCTACAAATGCGTTGTCTTGAAATTTTGGATGAAATTCAGAGCAGAACAAGTGGTCTTCCAGTGAAAAACAATGATGGTTGGAGAACAGCTGAGCGAAGTACCGCTAGCTCAAATTATCTGATGGACTTCGAAACCAAAGCATTCACTGTAACTGCTCGACGACAATTCCAAGCCGAGCAAACGATTGGTTGTCTCTGCAGCTTTTGCAAAGGACCTACAGTTACTAGATCGATCTTGCTACAATGCTAGCCTGAAAATCATCGTAAAATTCTTCATTCGGTTAGGTTACAGTCCCATCCTCAGCGTCACATACATCATGAATTCTTATTCTTGCAATTCAGACCTGCATCTCGGGTTGAAAAATCCCTTGCTTTGAATAAATAGCAGTCCGGAGGTCCTGGCTGACTTTGCCTTCCCACATAAAACTAGAAATTTGAATCGTCTCCATGAGCTAGTCGGCATTTTTCATTTTTATGCGACAAGATAAGGAGTAGTTACCACTGTAACTATACGCGATAAATCACCAGCGATGTGCATTAAAATTCGCTTGTTGCTCCGTGTAAGAAGATTCTACGCGTTGTTCCATTTTCCAGAAAACCGACTACATGAGAAATGCATCTGGGATTATGATTTTCAGGGACATTCGGGAGATGAACGTGAGGTACTGATATCGTGAACAGATTCTTAAGAGGCTGTTATGAATTACTTCTTCGATTCAAGTGCCAGAGCCACGAGGAAGTGAATTTGAACCACTGGGAAGAAGAATTTTTTTCATATTTGTTAGTCTTCTGTTGATTTTATTTCAGGAGATTAAAGACCACTGGCACTTGGCAGGCAGCTATTTCCATATAATCTCATCTTCAGCCATGTTATTATTCGATATTTCAATATTTTTCTCTGTGAAAATCGAATCAAATCAAGAATGCGACATCTAAAGTTACTTTTTACCACTTGGCATCCAATTTGCATAAAAAAGCACCCTAAAATAAAGCCAGGAATACCGTGAATTTTATCGTGAATCCTCGGAGACATTAGGGAGAAGGCGAACGCGTTCATTAAAAAAAATTAGCGATGTTTTCAGAAGTTTGCCAGAATAAACTGAAAACGCGTTACTGTTCTAACGGTTCTTGGCAACTTCCTGGCATAAATTAACAGCTTATAGGTAATTTATTCGCGGAGTTGTCGGCGTCTTCCGTTGGGAGAACTTAAGTTGAAACGCAAAATTAACCTAATTAGGAAAAAATGAGAATTAGAATGGAGTCTGGGAATAATGTGCCTTCAGTTTCTGTATTTTTCATCCGAGTTTTTTCTCAGTGGATTTGTGCGGAGAATGATTAGGTGTTTTTGCGTTCTTCACAGAAGGGGGTGATGAAATGAAATGGTAAAGGATATTTGAGGAAATGAAGCCAAATATTCAGGAATAACGCTTGACAAAGTCATCTCAAACAAGCAATCGACAAAACGAAAGCAGCGATGAATAGACTCTACCCTCTGATAGGAAGAAGAAGCCACATGTCGAAAGAGACAAAATTGAAGATAATCAAAGCCGTTGCTAGGCCTCAACTGACTTATGGATCAGTTGCCTGGGGTTTCGCGGCAAAGAGCCACATTAAAAGAATTCAGGCCACTGAAAACAAGCTGCTACGATGTGCAATATATGCACCTTGGTTTGTCAGGAATAGACAGATTTATAGGGACCTAAAATGGGAAACCATAACGGAATTCATGAACAGAAAAGCAAAGGAATTATTCGAAACAGCGAAAAACCATCCGAATGAAGAACTCAGGAGACTAGTGGACTACGACCCAGAAGAAGACAAAAGGAGAATGCGAATTTACCGAAGGAGACCAAGAGATCATATAAAAAGAGATTAAAATAAGAACAGAAACTAATTGAAAAATCCAATAAAGGGTTATCCAATAGAGGATAAACACATAAATCCCAGCACGATAGTGTGCGAGAAGAAAACCGACTAAGAGATGAACGGCTTATAGGCAAATTCAAGAAGCAGTAAGGTCTCGAGCTCAGGAGAGTGAGAAACCCCACACTTGTTCCCCTCAGGAGAGGGTGGTTCGTCTGACTTGCAGATGTTCCCCCTGCTACACCAAAAAAAATAGGAAATGATCAACTGGGCTGGTGAATTTGGCGTTCCTTAACTGCTATTTTTGAAGTGTGTAGTGTACTTCATATCAAAATAGCAGACTGCGCAAACGCAAAAATCTTTAGAGAGTCTGTCGATTAGTTTTTTGTCTTTCAGTAATGGCGTAGCTCGAAAGTGACACCCCTCAGAAGAATTAAAGAGCAGGGTCAACAAAAGATCGTACTGTTGAACGCCTTGAAAACATAATTTTTTTCTAATAGGACATATTTTAATCAGATTCTTATCTGATCTTCAAAATCCACTAGGTCTCCACGACGCTCAAGTTAACCCTGATTCAGCTCCCCATCTATGACATTTCCTCCAAGCAATGAAATTCTTGAAACGAATGTGTTACGAGAGATATCCATTTCTCTTCTCCTCGCTCAATTCTCCAGCTTCAATCCAATTACCCTCTGTAACTCCCGAATAATTGTTATTCAAGCCTCAAATTGATAAGGCTCCGAATTAAAGCCCAGTTTCCGAGGAAAGCACTGTAATTCATGCAACGACGACGTCCTGTTGAAAGTCTGGCTGAACCTGAATTCATTTTCCTTTTTCGCTCCATCTCGACTTGCAGCACATCCCCATTCGGAATAATACCCCATCAGACTTTACGCGGCCTGAAGGAAGTAATACATTGTTCGAAAAGTAAATAGAACAAGGAAACGTACGTTATGTATATATTTTGTGGAGCTCGAAACTCTAATTCGATAAGTTTTGATGCACGAGATACGAAGAGTCGTATTCAAGGAGATTTGGGACCCTTACTGGATGAGGCGATAGGTTTATGCATGTTTAATTTCTTGAAAAACGTTGTCATCTCTTGTAGCTTTTTTAATTTTAAGAGAAAATGTCTTTGAGATATGAATAATAAGCCAAATATGGTATAAGTACTCTGCGAGACCTTGATTTTTTATTATAATTATTTCTCTCTAGCTGACTGATCCATCTTCGTCCATTTTTAGGTCCATTGGATTTCAGTCGTTGAGTCAACCTCAAGGATTAGGAACTTTATCATTCCATTCAAGTTTGTAGGATTCCTGGAACTCGTATTTGTTTGAACAGCTGAAAATAATACCAATATTGTCGTGTAGCTGTTTTCAAAATCTTCTAATTGAGTATAAGAGCCTAGATACTCAGGGGTTGAACACTGTCCATTGGTGACGAAAGGTTCGGTGACAAAATAACCATTGATTATTGAAGCAGTGAGGCACTTCTCGAAAATTGAATGAAAGTTGAAAAAACTTAGTAACCAACGATGGAGAATACTATAAGTGATCTGTTCATGCATTTTAAGCAGATCCAACTGATTTGTACTGCCAAAAAGAAGTTTCAACATGAGATAGATTCCGTTCATTGATGATTTCAGTGTACCTAACACTGGAACAACAAACTTCACATAAATATCATCGAGGAGTGAATCTTTCGAGTCCTGCCCTGTACGTCTTAGCTCCCAACTACAAGTTTCATTATACTGGATCTATACCAGCTCCTAGCTATCCAAGAAGGCCTGGAAAACTAATCCGAAAACGAGATAAGCAATTCGAGATCGCCCAACTGCCTGCAGCAGCATCCGTTTACTGAAGCAAGACGAGCTCCACCTGTGGTGATTGTGGATTCCTGTTAAGAATTCTCTTTGTGTGTACAAGTTCTCTATGCGCGTTCAAATAGGGACGTTTTTCATGTTCTTATCTTCCATTTTTTAGTCGCTGCACTCTTAAGTAGATTTAGGGATCGGTGTTGATGGCAACATTAGAAAAGTTTTTGCTCTGTTATTTCTGATGATTTTCTGATACATTCTTGAGTTTGATTGTCAAAAAGAATTATATCAACTAAGACATGAAGGTTAGCGTAAAGGGGTAGCATACAATTTCGTGTATGATACAATAGCTTAGGGCAAAACCCCAGTAAAAAACCATTTCAGCCTTCTGAAATTTCCACACTGCACAATCCACGAATTCGCGAGTGAAAAACTCCCATCGAACGCCATATTCCGAATGTCGAACTGACAGACGATCGAAATAATCCGCCAAATAGTAAAAAACCTCCATCCCCCCAATAACGGTCCAATAAAAACCGGCTTGTTCGTGTAACGCCGTCAAAAATCACAGAAAAGCCGGCACATCCTGCTCCGATCTCCGGGCAAATTTTATGGTGCCCTCGGGAACACAGAGTTTTAGAGTGGCACTCTATGATTGATGGATGGTCCGTAATACCCCGCAATATGGACTGACGGAAAGGGGGGAAGGTTCACGCGGCCGTGATATGGGTAAATCGGTGCTCATGCATCGAGTCGAATGTTCATGTCACATGCAGACTTATCGCTTGATCGATTTCGGATGTATTCATGCTACAACTTGTTCGACGTAACGGTTTTCGGAACTGAAACGTTTTCTACGCACTTCCGATTCGAAGTGGAATAAACAGAAGGCTTAGAAAATTCGCTCATCTCATGAGAGGGGTTAGTGTTACAAAGCAGTGGTCCTCCCAACGCTTCTTTACGGAAGCGAAAGCTGGACACCCTACAGGAGACATATTAAACAGCTTGAACAAACGCAACAACGTCATCTAAGACATATAATGCACATCAGATGGTTTCACAAAGTTTCAAATGCAGAAGTCTTGCAGCGCGCTAGTTGTACAACAATTGAGACTCAAGTAACGAGGGCCCGACTCAGATGGAGCGACCACATTCTGAGGATGCAAGAGACAAGACTCCCCAAAATAGCTCTGAATGGCAAATTCACAGAGGGAGCTCGGAAACCAGGAGGCCAGTATGAGCGGTTTAAGGATATACTGCATCAATCCCTTAAATCAGTTCATGCCAATCATAACTGGGAACAACCGGCGTTAGACAGATCACGGTGGAGGTCTTAGGTCCACAGTTATAATGGAGACTCGAGAAGAATGGTGACTATCCATGGCCGGAGTGTGGAAGGATCTATAGATCGCGGCTGGATCTCTTCAGTCACAGGAGGTCACACAGTCGCAAGTAGCCCTAAGAAATTAGGGGTTGATAGCACCGATTTTTTTTCAATCTTTTTGTAGGTTTATTCTCGGTAACTGGATACATCAATGAATGAATGAATGAACCTCAAGAATCTAATGTTGAAATATTTGTACGAGTCAAAGACTCATCCTGTATATCCTCTGAAAACTTCTCCAACCACTTGGGCGCCAAACTATACTCGAAGAACAATTTATCATTCGACATCATCAAATGAATTCCCTTGATAACCTTTTCGTGAAATTCGCGCTATTTCATCAATCAAGAAAGAATGAGAAATTTGAAATTCCTCTCACCTTCACTCTGAATTTCCAGCGTAATAACGAACAAAAACATTCTCTTCTTCATTCAATCCCCCGTCGATTGTGTTCACGCTGATCTTGCTCATGAAATGCAGTCAGCTCTCAAAACGCTATTAATTAACGTTCACATAACTCTGAAGGCACCGGTAAATATTTCACCAGATTAGCGTGATGCCTGTTTTCTGGACCGTTTTCCGTTTTGAACGATTCTAGAAATTTACGCGAGAAAAGATATAATCTTTGTCAGTTCTGAAGTTTCGCAACCGTGTACTTCATTAAATCGCAGGGAAGCTCTCCAAAATAATTACATTTCTTGGCTTCGTCAACATCACAAGAATATAATGCCATCCAGAGAAGTCGCCGCTTTGAACAAACAGTAATTCCCCGATGGGAGCGCTGAAGATGAAAGAAAAAAGCCGAATTTGATCGTTTTTCAATTAAACTCGAGCCCTACCGGACTCGGTGATGGGCATTATGTTCTGTAGTTTGACAGACGGGAGGGAAAAACTGAGGGATCGAATGAAATACGTCCCGATGTTGAATTGGAAAAATTGCAACTGTGATTTTCTAATTTGGAAATCATATTCTGGAGAATGAAGACATTTTCAACATAAAAAAGATGAATATGGAAGCTAATAGAGATGTAAACATGAAGAAAGTATCAAGGGAAGAAAAGGGACTCGCTAAAAGTACTCCGGATTACAATACGTCAGTTCTTAGATCTGAGAGTCCATCATATCAGGAAGACCAACACATTGCAGCTGCATCCCCTTACCGGGAATAAATTTTTTTAGGGCTAATTGCGACTGTGGGCCCTTCTGTCACTGAAGGGACCCAACCTTGACTTACAGATCCTTCCACACTCCGGCCATGAATAGTCACCAACCAGATCTGGCACCGCTGTATCCTTCTCGAGTCTCCATTATAACTGTGTACCAAAGACCTCCACTGTGACCTGTCAACGCTAGTTGTTTCCAGTTATGACTGGCATTAACTGATTTTAGGGTTTGATGTAGTATATCATTAAACCGCTTATACTGGCCTCCTGGTTTTCGGGCTCCCTCTATGAATTCGCAATACAGAGTCATGTTGGGGAGTCTTCTGTCTTGCATCCTCAAAATGTGGCCGCTCCATCTGAGTCGGGCCCTCGTTACTTGAGTCTCAATTGTTGTACAACTCGTGCGTTGCAAGACTTCTGCATTCGAAACTTTGTGGAACCATCTGATGTGCATTATTTGTCTTAGATGACGTTGTTGCGTTTGTTCAAGCTGTTTAATATGTCGCCTGTAGGGCGTCCAGCTTTCGCTTCCGTAAAGAAGCGTTGGTAGAACCACTGCTTTGTAAACAGCTGTCTTGGTCTTCAGATTGAGAGATTGAGAGGTCAGAGTGTTTCAAAATCACGACGATTTTGAAACACTCTGACCTTCAGAATGCCCGTGATGCCCGGTTGTGTTTTTCCTTGTCTAGGTTAGCCTTAGTATTCATGAAGCTTCCCAAGTATTTGAAGTGCTCGACCTGTTCAAGAGTTTCATTCTCCAGACTGATATCTGTTTGAAGGCTTTCTGACGGACTTACAAGGATTTTGGTTTTGTCGATATTGAGTCTAAGGCCTGAAGCTTCGTACATATTATAGGAAAACCAACACAAAATGTACGAAAATGACAAGAACATGACTGGGACATTAAAATATCCCCAGGTTTCTAATTTTCGGAAAGCTATCAAAACAACCTTGAACTCTTTCCTCTTCCATTCACTTCATGACACTCCCTGTTCAGTGCAGGAGTTTTGGAAATCCTGAAAATGATAAATTGTTGAAAAGACTGTGAAAAACATGGCAACACTTCAACTTCCCCCAATACCAAACCACCCCCTTTCTATAACTCCCCCAAGCTCACCTCACACACACACCGATCCCAACCCTTATTAACAGAAAAAGATACAAGGAACCGAATGGCCATTTCGAGGAGTAGCCGGGCATAAAAACGGCATTGACGCACCGGCAAGATTGCCGTCTTCACCGGTACCGGAAACAGTATCATTAATTATCACGTCCGCGGAAAAATTCCGAATGAGTTCTCCCCCACGCCCGGTCGACCTCGGGCGTGAAATAATGCGGCTCTAGGGGCTCCTCAGACGCACATCAGGAAGACCCCAGTTCGAGGAGAAGAGTCTTTACCTTAGAGTTGCATCATTTATTCACACCTTTCGGCCATTCACCTGCGTTGAAAAAACGTGCTGATCGTTTTGTCCCGTTGAAATGGGTACATTTTGTTTGTTTACGTAGAGGCACGAGAGGAGATGCAATAAATAGGCATCTGTATAAGTTTAAGTAAAGGGTAACTCTCCACCGAGTACTTAGGTCTACATATTCGATCGGAATACAGATATATAATAATATAATAATAATAATAAGCCTTTATTTCCAACAGGTAAAACACCCAATTACAGGAAATGTAAATATGTTAAAAAAATATATATAAACCCATATGACAGCCTAAATATAAATGAGAAATATTACAACAACAAAAAAATGCAAATACAAATCTGGAAATAGAAACAATGCCAAAATTACTGAGCCCACAACAATGAACATTAACACTAAAAGGAAAAAAAACAAAAAAAAAAAAATTCAAATTGTATAAATCCCTAATTGAATTAATTCACTCGACCACACCATATATACGAGGATATATTGAAAAATTCTTAGCCCACAATAGAACCAAACAAAATTTTAATGTCAAAATATTTTATTACTCAACATATTCTCCTCTTAATTGGATACATTTATTACAGCGAACCTACAACGTCTCTAGACCTTCAAAAAAAAATGATCCTTCTTGCTCTGCAAACCAGACCACCACAACTTTTATTACCTCTTCGTTGGAAGAAAATTTACGACCTTTTAAACTTTTTTTCAGTTGAGGAAAGAGATGATAGTCGTATAGAGCCAAATCTGGTGAATGAAGGGGGTGTTCTAGTGATTCAAACCCTAAATCACGAATTTTTTGCATGGCAACATGAGATTTGAGTGCCGGGGCGTTGTCCTGCAAAAACAAAACACCTTTGGATAGCTTTCCGCGTCTTTTCTCTTTGATTTTTTCCCGTAAAGTGGTCAGTAATGTCGAATAGTAATCTCCGGTTACTGTTCTACCCTTATCCAAAAAATCAATCATGATTACTCCATGGCAATCCCAAAAAACTTTTCCAGCAGATTTTTGGACACGAAACTTCTCAGGTCTTAGAGAACCAGAGTGTCGTAATTCCATCGATTGTTGCTTTGTTTCTGGATCGTAGAAATGAACCCAAGTCTCATCCATAGTAACAATATGGTTTAAGAAGTCTACATCGTTTTCAAATCGAGCACAAATCGAACGCGATGCTTCTACCGTTGCACGCTTTTGGTCAACATTCAAATATTTTGGGATCCATTTTGACGTCCAAATTGACGTGAACTATATGATGAACGCGTTCGTATGAAATATTCAGTGCTTCATATATCCGTTTTAGCCCAATTCGACGGTCTGATAAAATCATGTCATATTTTCGGGGACTGGCACAGAAACTGGCCTTCCCGATCGGTCATCATCTTTAATGGAAAATTTACCTCTTTTGAAGCTTGCAGTCCAATTTTTCACGGTCGCATACGAAGGACATTGATCACAAAGGGTATTTACCATATCTTCGTAAATCTGCTAACCTCTTAACCCTTTTAAATACAGGTACTTGATGCTCGACACTCCAATTTTTCGATTTTCACAATTTAGGTGAACATCTTCTTTCTTTTAATTCATTGCTTAACTCTGGTTTACGTTTTTGACCTCAAACTTCACACTGACACTTCTAATGAGTTATTGTTCGATGCTATGGCAACGCAAAATTTTTTTTATGCATGGAACTGGTCTAGGCTAACTAGATATCAATACATCCTCGTACTCTTCGTTTACTATTCGATCAACCTAAACACTACGAATAGAAATTTGAGTCGCAGGCTAAGATATCTAAGAGACCAAGGTCCAGGACTTTTGATCGTTCGTGTTATCACGAAGTCTCATTCAAATGAGGGGACTGTAAGGGTTGAGGCGGGTTCATCGAGAAAATAATGGCAGTCGTTATCGATGGCGCATTTTAATAAGAGTTTTTCCGTTTTCCGGGGATGATTTATCAGTTCCGGAAGTGGTCCACATCCGGAATGGCTGGGCGCCGACCCCCACCAGGGATGGGAAATTTCGAAAACACATCGGAAATAGTCGATGTTTCATACGATATTAGATTCGAAACTTTCAACCCTTTCTCCTCACGAATAATTGATAAATCGGTTGACACTTAAACAGTGTTTTAATGTGATGAACGTAATACAAACCCAGAGTGACCCAGTGTTATCGAATTGATTGATAATCCACACAAAAGTCAACAATTGAACGAGTGATTCAATTCCGACAATCCGGAATAAATTGACAGTTCCTAATGAAACATTCATTAGGGAGAACCATTTATGGTCGATGCCTCAAGAACGGATGTTTTCGATGCTTCGATGTTCCATTGCCATCCCTAGTTCCAGGTGAGTAAGAACGCGAGTAGAATTTATTCGAGGACAGGGTTGTTTAGGGTTAAATATTCAAATTGAGAGGGAATACCTAAGAGGCACCCGACTTTGGTAATTTTTTGCCTCGGGGATGATTCTAATCCTTGCTGCTGAATATTTAGAATTCGGCGCCGGTTCGAAGGTTTTATCTCTCGAAAAGGAAACGTAAACTGCGTCGAAATGCGAAAAAATCGTCAGACAACACTTTGGGAAAGGGCTATACAATGAATTACTGAAGGTAAGTTATGTCCTCCTTACCCTTTCCTTAATAGAGTGAATCATCAAATAAGAGTATGTGAAGACACGAATCTAGAAGAGATATTGATTGAATTTTCTCTCTTTTCGTTCAGAAAACTACCAAATTGACGATATAACATGCAATTATGGAAAAACCAAAGTTTTGTGGTTTGTTTCCACTCTACCCATTGTTCGATCGACAAAATTCATGATTCAAATCATGCGTACAGTTGATTATATCATGCTGAAATTGGTTTGTTTTATATATCCTGCGCTGATTGCAATGCATATTTAAATTAAGCCATTCATTTGGAATGTGCGGCAATAATTGGGGGACTGGTCTGAAAGACTATTGTACTTTTGGATTCTTTTGTGACTCGCTCGAAATCTATCGTTTATTGTTCATTTTGAAAGGGGGTAAAAATCGTTATCGGCTGTATGAATACTTTTCCACGTGGGTCCGGTTACAATAAAACATATTTCGATAAGTCAGAACAAAATGACTTTCCAAATTGAAACAATTTTCGACAACCCTCTATATTCTAGAAATCAATGAACTTGACCAAGTTCTGTATGAAAAACAACAGGATATAATCTGATCAATATTCCCTGTATCGAATCATCGCCAAATCAATAGATCCTTTAACGTAATTTTCGTTCTTTCACTGCAACTTTCTGATTGAGTAAAGATCGAATCTCATTCTCTACGGAACGAAAAACCAGCATCCCTGGAGGCGGGGAGGGAGAGAGATAGATACAGTCGTGCCAGATAGAAAACGTACAGTTCGATCGTTATGGTCCTTGTTATTGTTTTCCGATCCAGTTGCGCTGAAAAGTGAAATAGTCTGAATCAGCCATTGCTTCATACGGTTGGCGGCTTGTTTGATAGGCTGTATACTCAGTTAAATCAGGAGGAGTGTTTGGCCCAGAAGTAATAAGTTATTGAGTTTTCACCAACAGTATGATTTGATAAAAAGAGACACCTGTTTTATTTCATCATGAAATGCTTTCCTTACTTTTTAAAAACGTTTTACACTTCCTATCTTCAAATTCTTCAAGCCCCACCCTGAGCATAATCTTCTGGATTATCGAAGTTTCCATAGGGATTATACAACAAGATTTCAGGAATGTACAGACACTACATTAGTTTGTTTATTCGAACACGAGTAACCACAGGTTTTTTGTGTTCACTAATTACTAGTCTGGCTTGTCGAAAAGATTCATTTCATAGAGAGAGAGGATCCAAAACTCTTTAAAGCCACCGAGGAATGACTTGCTAATTTAAATTCATTCGCAGCGTTGAGAATCTGATTAAAAGTGGGGTTTATTAATGGACGTGGTTGCAATTGTTTGGATACAGCATGCACGAGAAATTTAATGAGAGCTATGCTTTCGAACAATGGGACCATGGTAGGATGGAAAACCCGGCAAATTATACACAAGAAGTGAATTTTTTTCAAAGCTCCCAAAAAATTGTGATCTTAACGTGAACCGAAATAAAAAAAAATTGTATGTGAAAAGTCCGATTGAGTTTGTCCTAATGAGCCAAGAGCAGCCGTAGACAGATTTACCAGGAGAAGAAGAAAAATGTAATGGAACATGCTTCTTACAGATTCATAAAGTATTTACAGTGGAACTGTGGCTGAGGGTCCAAAGCCAATAAATAAAGCATTCAACTTTTCATACATTCAACTGATTCAACGATAACTGTTTGTTCAGAGATCGCCTTCAAAGCTGACAAATGGACGATCGAAAAGGTTCAGTAAGAGGTTTCATCCTCTAGGCTGATATCTGTTTGAAATAGAGGATGAGACTCTAGAACAGGTCGAGCAGTTCAAATACTTGGGTAGCTTCATAAATACTAGGGCTAACCTGGACACGGAAATACACAACCGTATCAATTCAGCATCACGAGCATTCTGGAAGCTTAAGGACAGAGAGTTTCAAAATCACGACCTCAATCTGAAGACCAAGACAGCTGTTTACAAAGCAGTGGTCCTCCCAACGTTTCTTTACAGAAGCGAAAGCTGGACTCTCTACAGGCGATACAGCTTGAACAAACGCAACAACGTCATCTAAGACAAATAATGCACATCAGATGGTTTCACAAAGATTCCAATGCAAGTCTTGCAGCGCGCGAGTTGTTAACAATCGAGACTCAAGTAACGAGGGCCTGACTCAGATGGAGCGGCCACATCCTGAGGATTCAAGACAGAAGGCTCCCCAACATGACTCTGTATGGCGAATTCACAGAGGGAGCTCGGAAACCAGGAGACCAGTATAAGTAGTTTAACTGCATCAATCCCAGTTAATGCCAATCATAACTGGGAACAACTAGCTTTAAACAGATCACAGTGGAGGTCTTTGTTACACAGTTATAATGGAGACTCGAGAAGAATACAGCGGACGCTAGATCTGGTTGGTGACTATCCATGCCCAGAGTGTGGAAGGATCTGTAGGTCACGGTTGGGTCTCTTCAGTCACAGGAGGGCACACAGCAAGTAGCCCTAACAAATTGTAGGTTACAGGAATAATAATGTAATTCTATAAAAGCCAAGTCATTCCTGGAAGGGTAACATGAAGAAAATATAAGGAACACATCGAACTGTTGGCAGTTACAACTACCCCATTCCAAAACACTACTATAGTGGGTGTTTTCGGTGGATTTGAATGAAGTCTTGATGACTGATGTCAAAAGTAACAATAACGGTTCATAACTTGATTGGGAAAGCCTAGTGTCGCTTATTCCAAGTTATGAAGAAAAAAAAATAAAATGTGTACAACACGAGTCCCATTTGCCCCATTTTCTATCCTTCTGAAAGTTTTCCTCGAGAAACATTTTCCGAAGCGGTAGGTACCAACTTCCCTTCTGGAAATATCCGAAGATAGGCGTCCTGTCCCCTTCCAATCCTGGACCGGAAAGGTGAGGTCGTTACGGAAGCCGCGAGAAGCGAATTTATGACACTATTTATCTGAGCGTAAACCCTAATGATCCAGAATTCCTCCGTATAGTTGGTGAAAGGAAAACATTTCTTCCGATGTCTTCGGAAGTGACGGGCTGTGAAGGGGTAATTGTAGGGGAGGAATTAACAGTTTGACAGATTACGACCCGCTCGTCGTCCTGGCTCGAATTTTGAAGAGCCGAAAGGCGTGTCTTGAAAATTGAAAAACTTACGACTGCCATGGAAGTAGATGGCTGTCATTTTCACATGGACATAGTAATACATGTATTTAAGTCTACTAGGTAGAAAGAGAGAATAATGAGCTCTACCACCCTTGGAGAAACAAATTTTCCTTCAGTAAAACAAGCTAGATTTATGACACTGCATATCTGTGGATCTTTTAGACTTGCATTCAGCCAAAGTACCCAATCTCAATCAACTAATCGCGGTGGATGAATGAAAGTTTTTTTTCTATTCTCAAACGCAAAGAACCAATCTATCACTAAAAAAATTAGCTTGTGTCCAGTGCCTCTTTCCTGTTTGCTACAGCTCTTCAAAGTTGTCCAATTTTTTTTCAAGTTTTTCACTGAAAGTGATTTTTTCCTGAAGTACTGATTCTACAAGAAATATTTTCGCCTTTTCGTAATCTACAACCTCGGATTAGTCAAAAAAATGTCCCTGGTTGAAATCGTTCGAAAAATAAAAAAGTTTTGATTCACAAGAATATCGTTTGTAATCCGCTCTCGTTTATCATGTTTACCTGCGCTTCATCAGCGAAATTATTCCAAAAAAAATTTATTCATTAATCTATATCGACTCGGGTCATTTCACTTACTGCTTCGAGGTCGTAGATCACGAATATATAATTAGATTTTTTGTAGGATCAGTTTTTTGGGAAATGGATCACTTTTAGTGCAAATTTTCGAAAAAATTGGTCAAATTGAGGAGCTGTAGCAGCCAGAAAAAGGGCACTGGATATGAGCTGATTTTTTCGGTAATAGATTGGTTCTTTGCGAATGGAAGAAACTACAATTCATTCATCTCCCGATATCAGTTTAGTTTTTTTAATTTTTTCCGCGAAGGTCACAAATTTCCGATTTTCTATAGACCATAACTTGAAAAATAATTTTTTTTAAAAATATTTGTTTGCATATTCGTGTTCTACGCCCTCGAATTAGTGTACAGTATAAATTTGGTTTCGATCGGAGACCAAAAATATTTTTCAAAAAATCGCAATTTTTCCATATGGAAAATCTGAAAAAAATTTTATCTCTCCGATTTCCACCAAAATTGCAGTTTTTACTAAATCGAGGGCGTAGATTACGAATATGCAAACAGAATTTTGCTGAGAGGATTAGTTTTCAAGTTATGGTTGATGGAAAACCGGAAATTTTGGACCGTCGCGAAAAAAATCATAAAATCTGAACTGTTCGTGGTAGATGGATGAAACTTGGTTTTTTCTATTCGCACAGAACCAATCTAACACCAAAAAATTCAGCTTATGTCCAGTTTCTCCTTCCTGGCTGCCTACAGCTCCTCCAAGTTGACCAATTTTTTCGGAATTTTCCACTGAAAGTGATTTTTATCCCAAACTACTGATCCTTGAGAAAAATAAATTACATATTCGTAATCTACGGCCTCAAATTAGTCAAAAAAATGAACCGGGTTGATATAGTTCGAAAAATATTTTTGTTTTTGATTTACAAGAATGTAATTTTCTACCCTCGCTTATCGTGTTTCTGTTTCATCGACCATAACTTGAAAAATAAATTTTTAAAAAAATTTCTGTTCGCATATTCTTGTTCTACGCCCTCGAATTAGTCGATAGTGAATATTTCGTTTTCATCGGAGACAAAAAATATTTTTCAAAAAATCTCAATTTTTCCATACATATGTATGGAAAAATTGAAAAAAATTTTATCTCTCCGATTTCCACCAAAATTAGAGTATTTACTAAATAGAGGGCGTAGATTACGAATATGTAAACAGAACTTTGCTGGAAGGATCAGTTTTCGAAATATGGTCGATGGAAAATCGGAAATTTTGGACTTTCGCTGAAAAACTTATGAAATCTGAACTGTTCGCGGTAGGTGAATGAAAGTTGGTTTTTTCTGTTCGCAAAAAACCAATCTCGAGAACTCTTCAGAATACCCATTTCTGCCGAGTGTTTCTTTTTTGGTGTTTCCTTTCTCCAGAAACTCTCTATTAATGGTTCCTTTTCCTGTACCACAGAAGGGCTTTGGGTGTTTGTGCTGCTTCCCTGGAATGTATGTTGGTCACCTCTTTTGCTTTTTTTCCAGATTGAGCAGAAACCCAGGCTAAAAACAACTTGTTGTCCTTGACAATCTCTTTTCACAAGTTTTCCCTGGCGAAGGGTTATGGTTACGGGGATGTAAAAAGTTGAAAATTTCACACTGTAAAACGGACTGAGGCACATTCTGACCCTGATACACCCTCCCGCCTACGAAAAACGAAAATCGCCCATATTTCACCCCCTTTCAGCCCCAACATCCGACGAAGTATCGCACGCCGCGTTTCGGCCCGACGTCAATGTACCGTTGAAAATCTCTCGGCGGTAAACTATGTGAAATTGGCTTTATATCGATTGCTTAATGGTTTGTTCGCATGAACCGAAGGCCCCGCTGTGTTATTTCAATCTCGAAAATACCTACGCCGATCCTTGTTTAATATTTAATCGGACTGCCGACGCTGGCCGCCGAACCGAACGTTCAGCCAGGAGGTGTTCAGATTTGCGGTCGGTAAAACTGCCCGGGGGGTGAGGAGAGAAATCAGTTTTTATGGGTCTCGATCGGGATCTCGGAACGGGGAGATGGCACCCTTCGTCTGCGGGCGGTTTAACTAATTGATCCTGTTTTAAGGGACCCTTGGAGGTTTGCGGGGGATGAATTCGAAATGGTTATTGAATCACTAGTACTTCTTGTCATGAATCTGACGTTTATAGTATTTAGGTTGGTGAGACTTCAAATTTAACCCGTTTGCACTGACTTATTCTTGTTAGTCTCGGAATTTCAGCGAGCTCAGTGTAACCGTTCGGTCTTGACGAATTTTTAAGTGGAAATTTTTCGAAGGTCATCTTTCGAGTCGATTATTTTAAAGAAACATTTCCACAGATCGGAAAGTGATACATATTCCGAAGGAGCAACTCTTCTAGTTTAAAATCTGAGAACCACAGCGATCTCGAAGCAATCGTTCGGTCTTGACGAATTTTTAACCGACCCCAACTTTTGGGAATTTTCGAAGGTCACCTTTCTAGTCGATTATCTTCCAGAAAAATAATCACACATCGGAAAATGATGCACATTCCGAAGAAGCAACTCTTCAAGTTAAAAATCTGAGAATCACAGTGATCTAGAAGCAACCGTTCGGTCTTGACGAATTTTTAACTGACCCCATTTTTGGGGAATTTTCGAAGGTCACCTTTTGAGTCGATTATTTTCCTGAAAAATTATCACAGATCGGAAAGTTATACATATTCCGAAAGAGCAACTCTTCTAGTTATAAACCTGAGAACCACAGCGATCTCGAAGCAACCGTTCGGTCTTGACGAATTTTTAAGTGGAAATTTTTCGAAGGTCATCTTTCGAGTCGATTATTTTAAAGAAACATTTCCACAGATCGGAAAGTGATACATATTCCGAAGGAGCAACTCTTCTAGTTTAAAATCTGAGAACCACAGCGATCTCGAAGCAATCGTTCGGTCTTGACGAATTTTTAACTGACTCCATCTTTTTGGGAATTTTCGAAGGTCACCTTTCTAGTCGATTATCTTCCAGAAAAATAATCACACATCGGAAAATGATGCACATTCCGAAGAAGCAACTCTTCAAGTTGAAAATCTGAGAATCACAGTGATCTAGAAGCAACCGTTCGGTCTTGACGAATTTTTAACTGACCCCATTTTTGGGGAATTTTCGAAGGTCACCTTTTGAGTCGATTATTTTCCTGAAAAATTATCACAGATCGGAAAGTTATACATATTCCGAAAGAGCAACTCTTCTAGTTATAAACCTGAGAACCACAGCGATCTCGAAGCAACCGTTCGGTCTTGACGAATTTTCTACTGACCCCATATTTTTGGGAATTTTCCGAAGGTCACCTTTCGCATATCTTCCAGAAAAATCATCACAGATCGAAAAGTGATGCACATTCCGAAGAAGCAACTCTTCTATCAATAAATCTGAGAACTGCAGCGATTTCGAAGCAACCGTTCGATCTTGACGAATCTTGACCCCATCTTTTTGGGAATTTTTCAAAGGTCAACTTTCGACTTCGATTTAAATGTGATACATATTCTGAAAGAGCAATTCTGTCAGTCTTCACGACTATTTAACTGAAGTCATCCCATATCTCCTCATCAACTAGCTTGCTGGATATCACATTTCTGTAGGTGTTGATTGGTTGCAAAATGGCGGAGGGACTATTTCAATAAATTGATCGGTGGTCCAGTGTTACCCGGTATGAGACGATAATGACTCACTATTACGTGCTAACCTAAGCTCTTTGTTTATTACAAATCATAGATATTCAACCCTCCAGCAGTTCCTTCCATCAATCCTAGACCATTTTCAATATAAAACCTTCTTCTAGAATACATTTTCATGGAAATTTCTATGTCCCATTCAAATTTGATTCTAAAACATTGTTTTTGATTTATTTATCCCTCCAACCGGAAATCTCATGAAATGCTGCCGAAATTTGTTGGTCCTCAACATCGATCTCATATTTGTAGTAAAACGAACTGGTTGCAAAATGGCGAAGGAACTGTCTCAATATAACTGAGTTGATCGTTATCAAAATCAGATAATAATTATGGTTAGTCAGCATGTCACTTTCAGTTTTTAGGCTATAAAATCATAATTGACCCCTACTTCTCATTAAAGAAAGCCCAATTTCTGATGATTTGAGAGAATATAATATATAGTTTTTACTCTCATTCTATTAAGTTGAACTTGTTGAACTGTATATTCGTTTGTGGTACCGTTTAAGTGCGTACTGACGTTAAATCAACGTCTGTAACCTTGGTGGATTGAAAAGAAATTCGTTTTTTCAGTACAGACTGGAACTCTGGGGGTTAGCATACAGCCCCTCGCTGAAGAAAAGCATTAATTGATTCCGTTTGAATGTTGCGTAAAAGGAACGGGACGCTTGGGATAAATGAATGCGGTATAAATGAATTATTTTACGGTTTGAAGGGTTTGATGACGCCGGCGGTGATAAAATGTAAATTTCGAATTGATTTGTGATCGTTCACGAAGTGCCTTCACGATTCAATTTCAAGTGAATTGGGGTAATTCGACAGAGAAATTTGACATTGACGGAAGCGTTTGAAGTTTCATTTGATAAATGGGGTATTCCAAATATTATTAAAAACGGATTAAAGCCATTTTTATACTTATTTCATGACTAAAACGGCTGTGAACGAATCGGAGCTGCCCTGAGTAGATAAGATACTAATTCAGCTCTTCGAATATACGGGCACTCAAAACGCTGCACGGAATGGTTATGTGAACACTTGTTAAATTTCCTAACAACCCTTCTAGCTGAATATCGACTGCAACTGCTGTTAGACTAGCTGTGGATAATTAAAGGTTGGGAAGCACGACATAAGCGCGCAGCGGTACCCAAACTGTCACACATGGCTCAGTCTATGCGACAATGCGGGTAAATTGGAGGAAAATGGGGTATCACCGCGCTAATTGAGATGAACTTTGGGTTTTTGAACGGGCGGCTCGTTTAGGCAAATTTTTCTACATATACCTAGGTATTTTAACTGAATGAGGTAACGAATCCATTACCATACTGTCGATCTTAGTATATCTACCATTTTGTGCTCGTTAAAACAAAAACAAACTGTTGTACTGACTAATATTCTTCGTGAAATAACAAGGAATTGTCCTTTATATTTCAGTATGAATTGGCTGACACCATTTTGTGCTTGCGAATTAAGGTTCATATGGAGGTTGGCTCAGATTTAAAATATCCATCCAAGACCCACATTTTTGGACCCCCTGGACCTTGGCAATATTCCGCCAAAGCCGTCTACAAATCTTGTAAACCGTAAAAAATAACAGGTGAGGAAACGATACGGCTTGGGGGGGGGTTATGAATCCGAAACATAGAATGCTTCTGGAGCCCGTTTATCTTTATAGGCATGGCGTAACATAAATTTTTGTACGTGCTACGACCCCATTTGTACTAATGAGGAAATACCGCTTAATTATCAAGGGCTGTAATTGATTATTTCCAAGAGTTCTTCAGTGTGCGCATGCCGACTATTTTGTCGGCTGTGCCGGGTAGAAGGCGAAGGACCCAAATGGAGATGCTTTGTCATCCATGTTCATTACTTTTCGAGCAGCCTGCAACGGTCAAGACGTTGGAAATGGGGGTTTTCTAGGAAATAGGGGTGAAAGTTGTCCCGTTTCTGAGTGCTCTTTATGGAGGGTGGGACACAGAGAGAAAGAGGGCAACGTGTGCGTTTTCTATGTTTCTATGAGTAGTCCAATAGAATTCTGCTTAGGAATTTCTGATTCAAGTGGAATCAACTTTTCCGTCCTTTGCATCCCCGTAACTGCAACCCCCTAAATGGGTTGAGCACAACCCCTTGATTTTGAATAGGGATGAGGGGTGTTGCGTACCTCATGTTGAAGGTATTATCGAGTACTATCTGATCCTGAAATTTCCATTCGAAATTTTAATCTAGAACGAAATGACGGGTAAAAGAGTGGGAGAATACTAACTTTTGTGATGAGTTAATAAAATACTGGAAATGGAAACCATTCACTTCCATGCAGTGCTATGAGTTTTGCTGAAAACGTTCAAGAACATTTCTGGTGGGATTTTGGATTATTGGCCACCATGCAAACGCTGTATTGCCGTAGTCCAACTGAAATAAAAAAATGATAACCGCTTCTTTATGGTTATGAATTTAATTGTGCTTGTTTGTCATTTACTCTTTAGAAAAAATTTCAACAACGAAAGATTCTTTCTTCCTCTATTGACGTATTTCATTGAGAGTTAACTTTCGGTATTATATTATGTGAAAGACTTTGTCAAAATGAGCTATAGGACAATTTGGACTAGCTGACTTTGACAGGACCTCTGAACGACACAGAAATATTTATGTCATTTCGAGTGGTTTTTATGGATTTTTATGAATGTTTTATGGCCAAAAATGCTTACACTTCAGAACAAAACGAATAAACAGATCATACAAAGTATCTTTCCTCCATCGCTGGCTGACTCTGATGTTGTTGATAGAAAATCAAAGTTTTGTGGAACAAACCAAAAAAATCTTTCACTACATTGTAAGGATTTTCGGCCATGGAGAAAAACACAGTTTTCAGCCATCCATCTTGGACATACTGTGCGTTTCGATAACGAAATCAGTTGATTTCTGAAATCTCCGAAATCCCAAAATCAAGCACGTCAAACGTCAGCTGTCAAATCGCTTATGGTTGAGAAGACAGTCGCCAATTTCCCATACATATCTGACATCGTGAACTCGCGCGTCTATCTGATGAACAACCCCGAAGAATTCGCCTAATTTTCTCCGTAGACCAGATCACGCATGTTCAAGATACAATTTCCAATTACGTAGCCCAATTCCAACCGTCCCGCTTTCCGGGAAATTCCCACCCGTCAGCTCGTCTGAAGATCCCTAGTGACGCGAAACTATTCGCCAGCAGCCCGCGGAACGTTCCAGCCCGTAAAATTAAATTTCGAAACGCATAGAATCAGATGAGAAGCAGGCACTTTCGAATTCTCGACTAACACGTGTCTGGTCCTCCGCCGCCGCCGCCCCCGCGCTTCTGCTTTGAAGTTGCCGCCGTCGTCGAGAGACTGGGAAGTCTTATCGTAGCGGGCCGCTCTCTGGCGTTACTTTGTCGCGAGCTAAATATTGCATTCAGGGTTTGCGACACCTCGCCCATCGACTGGAAGGGTATGAAAGGGCGTTGTGCCGAGTAGGGGTTTTTCAACAATGGGAAATTTTCCTGCTAAGAGATATCCCTCTGTGCTTCTGAATGTTCAGTCGATGATGTTGCCGAAATTCGAAGAAGAACAAGTTTGGAGACTGTTTCATCGCAAACTAGGAATTTCATAAGTGATCCACTCATCTGCTCAATTCACATTTGGAAAAATTGAGAAGATTAAGTGACACCTGATTTTGGAGGTTTATATTCAGGGTTAGTCTTTGACTCGTACAAATATTTTAACAGTGGATTCTCGAGGTCCAAAGAAACACTTTTTTCCTATACCAATTTTTCGTATTCGGCCCTGATAAAAAGATATATCCATTTGGAGTATTCATAATGGGCTGTGCCACCTCTGGAAAAGCAGCATTACCTTCAGAATAACTAGCTAAGTCTGTGACACTACACACCTGTACTCAATTTTTCAAATTCTACAGATACTTTCTAATTTTTGAACATCAAATTACTCAAAAACGGCGCATTATATGAGAAAATATGAAGGTTAATCTTATTTTCAAAAACGTTCAAATATTCATTAGATTCCAGCTTAGTTTTAAAAGTTGGGTTCTTTGAATTTTTGGTATTTTTATGGTACGCAATGGTAATAATGAGAAAACTGGAAGACGTAGGTGTTATCTTGTGTTCGAGAAAGATTCATCAATAAATGAAAAACTATATTCCCAAAATCATTTCATTCAATAAAACTGTTTGTTAGAAAGAACTAAAAATATGAAAAATTTATATTTTTGAAAGAGCCTGGTATCTTTTAAATAGAGCCGATTCAGAAAAAAAAGGTGAGGGAAGAAAATTGTTTGTTTTGACCTCAAGAATCTACAGTTAAAACATTTGTACGAGTCAAAGACTCAACCTGTATAATGATCAGATCATATCTCTCTAGATTTCATACAGAAACCTTGTGTTTTACAGTTGTTAGTATGTTAGAATATGAGTCAACTAAAGAGCATTTAGGGAGGTTTTAATTTTCTGCTCTAACTTCAAGAAAACTAGCAGAAAAATTTTTGCGAGACTCTTATGTTGACAATGCTCCAACTGATGAATCATGTGTACCACATATCTATAGCTAAAGCCGCAGAAATGAAAAATTGCCTCCCAACTTAGATAGCCTTCAAAGACAAGACTTTTTTTCGATATAGAATTCGATAATTGACTGATAGGTGAAAAAAAGTAGTAACCAACGATGAAGAATACTTCAAATTCTATTCATTTCTTTTGAAAGAGATGCATTTTTGACCTATTTGGATGTCGGTACATGGACACCTTCAGAAATATAATGATAAAAATCACATGCACCCACAATTCACATACAAGAATCAGAATATCATGAAATAAATCAGAATTTCAGGGAGTAAAATGAAAATCTTTCAAGGGATTTTTCTCAAAGAAATGGCTTAAGAGCTATAGACCAAAGGTACCTTTTTCTATCAAACAGTTCAAGATATTTAGTTGTAAATTCGTTTCCTACAGAAGTGAGGGTGATAACCTTCAAGAACATCAGCAAAACAGTAATCCAATGACCTTATTTTATGTCTTGTAAAATGAAAGCCGCAATATCTTTTTTCCATCGCGATTTTATCGATGAAAACCTAAGAACAACTTTCATTTTTGATCTCAGATAACTTGACCCCATGTTTCTCTACGGATAATTAATGTTTTCAGTCTCTTTAAAAAACACTTCGCATATTGTGCGATTCATAATTGCTTCGGATTCCAGCTTTCAAGCACTTCAGGTTCCGCTATTTGGATAGACATCAAATAACGAAATGCCGGTGGAAATCCTCTGCGGAATTGAAAACTGACAGGGAGTCCAGAGCCCTCTCCTTTTCCTTCATTGTCCGCGATAAGAAATGAAATATCCGACGCTTTTTTCACACACCAGACACGATGCGGAATTTGTCACGGTAGGTTCAGATAAGGCCGTTTTGGACGTTCTTTCAAAGGACTCCTTTGTGACAGTTTACTGGTTGTTTGGTTCTTGAAAACCTAGTTACGATGAGATGAGCTCATTTAATCCATTCCAGTTGTGATTGGGTTAGGAACGCAAAATTTTCAGGTAGAGTAATTTATCGACTCACAAATTCCATTTCAGCATCCAAACGCCGACAACCTCCGACAAACTCTTCTCTGGAAAAAAGGCCCGCGCCATTCAGATAGGGTTTCTGCCCTTCGTTAGTACCTTCCGGATTTCCGATCCGAGTTATAGGTCAATAAAATCAGAGGGACCCATTTTTCAATCGAATTATGTCACGGGCCTTCGCTGAAAGTAATTACACCGAGGGTTTTCTTTGATTTTCTGGAAATTGGCTGGCGTTAACGGATGGGCGTAGCGATTGAATCTTCATCCGCGATTTTTATTAGCACCCGAAGACGAACGGCCAATCAAACTAAGTGATTTATACCGGACTATCTGTTTTATCTTATCGGGATGGAACACGCAGAGTTACCAACTTGCTCGAAATGGAATTACTCCTTCCTTCCACTTGATCGAATTGATAAAGTTGTTTCGAACTGATTTTTTCTTAGACTTAATGCCAATGAGATTCAACTTATTTTCTCAATTCCCAATAAAAAATGACCCCTATCTCTTTGTGCTATCATGAAAAACGTGAGGATCAAGGGAAAAAGCAGTTTGCCCAAGAATTTTTGCCTTTTGTCTACTTAATACCTCATGCTGTCTTGACCATATAATGGTTATCTGGTCAATTTTTCAGGAAATGGGAAAATACTTACAGATGCCGCTGTGTACTGGTGTTGTGGGAAATACATTACGTGCGTGGAAAGCTTAAATGCGTATCTTACAGCTGAAAGAACTTTTCTCGCACGACTTACCTTCTAGAACATTGTTTCAATTTTATCACTTTGTGGGGGATGTACGATATTTTTGGATCCATAGCACATCCAAAATTAACGGAAATGGCATTTGTTCCCGTTCATCGAGCCATTGAAGGTCACGTTTATAGCTGATTAAATAAACATTGGCAATTCGGAAACGTTGTTTGAAACAAAAAGCTCAAATGACCTACGGTTTAAATCACCAATACAACAAAACGAAACCAACGTCAATTATGGGAACATAGGTTAAATCGTAAATATAGTTATAATTGAAGGAACAGAGATTTGATTGTTATTCGTTGAATACTGATTTGATGTTTGATTTTTGATGATGGTTATTGTGGTTTGTCGAACATGTTACTCTATAGAATAACTCCCATGATAACTTAAAATTTCCCTGAATGAAGACGAACAAAATCTATGAATTCGTGACCTCAGTTTTTTGGGTAAATTTTCACCAAACTCAGTGTGGATAACTTGAAAACTTCACATTTCCGCTTAATTTCAATTGGGTGCTGTTGTGAAGAGTTGTCAACTCGGGTTTTCTGAAAATCCGTTTGATGTTCCATCGACCTCTAATGCGATCCGGTATAACTGCATAATTATTACCCAAAATCGATTATTATTCTGTTTTGTCGCTGACGGGCTTATCAATTCTGCCAGAGACCAGTAACCCAATAATGCAACCTTCCAATCAGGAAATTCAATTCGATTTGAAACATCATCGCATGAAATTAATGCTGAAATGCGCCACTTGAATATCTAAAGAATTATGTTCTATGGGAAACTAGAAACATTTTACTGATAACATTAACATCCATATTGAAATAAGTTACTTTTATATATCATGTTATTATCATCAAGCATGTTAAACCTTAATTTGTAAGAATGCTGATATATGTAAAATGTAGTTTTATTACTCGTGTAATTGGGAATTTAAGAATCCATGTCAAGGAGAAACTCAGCTTTCAATTCCTAAGACATAATTCTGAGTTTGAAATTGAATAATCAATTCTGACTCCAGCGGGATTTATTTCCGAGTCCAGTCCGCCGATATCCTTCCCGAAATTGACAATTTCTAATTCCGTCGTAACTTTCTTGTTTATAAAGTTCCTGATGAACGCCAAACTTCGGAAACCATTCAATGAGCAGGATTTCTTATTAATCCGGTAAAGAGCACCGGAGTTTGGCATTACGAACTTTTCCGAACTGGTGTCTTGTCTTTTCTTCTTGTGTTTCGGTGTCCTATAACTACGATGTTCATGATCAGAGGTCATGTGTGAGGATTTGATCCATTTTGCTTGTTTAGCATGATGGTGAAGAACACTAAACGTTTTCAGATATGGAATAGAGAAAAAGAATCAGAAAAGATCAGAAAGGGAAGGAGCTTTTGAAGGCTTGTTTGAATTCGTAATCAGAGCGGTCACCTATCCAAGTACTCGACTCGTCAATTGCTTCGATACTTTTTTAATATGAATCCGGAAAATATCTGAATCAATCAAAACGAAGGAAGCAAAGACTGTATCAGATCATCTGGGGAAAGTAACGGATTTCTTGTAATTTTTCAGAAAATAATCCATGTAGTATTCTTCTGCACCTGATTGACAGGCTGTCATTCATATAAGCGGAAAAACTCTAATCGAATATCCTCTTCTCTGCGTATCTGGAGTAATGAACTGACATACGGGAATCGCAGAGAAAGAAATGGATATTTCTGACGGTAAAGGCTCGTCCTTCGCGGTGTTCTGTTATTGCTTAATTGAATTCCATGAATAATATATCAGAGTTAGGACCGGGGAAGGAATTTTCTCGTTATTGGTATTCAGCCAGGATAGTGGACGGATATAAACAGGTATTTTATTTATTCTGCCTCCCGTGCGGATTTGGGCTTGGAAGGTTAGGAATGTTAATGAAAATTGCACGTTTGGGATAGATGTCAAATATTGGGATTTCACGATGACCCACGACGCTTCGTGGAAAATATTTGGTATGTAATTGTTTACCCGACAGGGTGAACAAATCAGGCAGGAAAATCATATCAAAGTAGAATCTGGGTAGGTCGTACTCTTGATTTAGAAAAAAATCATGAATTTCTTAGAAGAAGAACAGTTTGTGCTGACCAAAACTAGTGTTTGCACCACTAGAGAAAGTAGGGAAATGGAGATCATTGAAATCGAAGGAAATAAAGCCAATAAACCTGCAAATGACAGAGCTGAGAGATTGAGCGCTCTAATACTCTAATAAGATGGGGAGATTTTGTCGCTGATGACTCCAGCTGAATATTTCTATGTGTAGGTTAGCCCTCTCGTGCGTTTTAATTACTCTCATAAAGAAACACCTAAAGCATCCAAGTACCTAAAATTTGAGTAATTTTCTACCCTGAATTCGAGACACGCTCCCCACCCCGATAATAATCAAAAATTCCGACCGTGTTCCTACGGAAGGACGTTAATTTTCCGAAATGAAATCCTTTCGTCGTGCTATGCCAGGATGCGATGCCATGGCAACGAGAGAGAGGCGGCTCGAAAATTTGCGATTGTAGGAATTCTTTTAATTAATAAGATGCGATATTGGCTCTTCAAATAAATTACGGAGGGAGACTGGAATCAGGTAAGAGGATTCGTTAATTGATTCAATCTTCGGGGCAGGGTTTTCGAACCAATGAGTGATTATATTTTTAATTATCGGTTTTCGGATGCTGCCAATTCGATTGAGCCATCATTTCATCCCAGAGGAAAGTGAAGGGTGGGTTTTGTTGGGGTTCTTCCTCGAAGTGTATGCAAGTTATTTTGACATTGATTACACTGCGAAAGATGACATATAGACAAATGTGTTGTGTCAAACTTCAGTTGTCAGAATTTTCAACGGTCGCTCTCCTCTGTTATCTGTGGGCAGTTCATATTCGAAGCAAACATCTTCATAGTATAACGTGTAATGTTTTATTATCGTGAACAGTATAGATGAGGAAGATGAACCTTGAACCTGCATGACTTACGAGGATATATTGAAAAAATTTTAGCCTACTATAGAACCAAACAAAATTTCAATGTCAAAATATTTAATTACTCAACATATTCTCCTCTTAATTGGATACATTCATTACAGCGAACCTGCAACGTCAACCTTTCAAAAAAAATGTGTCTTCTTGGTCTGCAAACCAGATCTCCACAGCTTTTATAACCTCCTCGTTGGAAGGAAATTTACGACCTTTTAAACTTTTTTTCAGATGAGGAAAGAGATGAGATGAGAGCCAAATCTGGTGAATAAAGGGGGTGTTCTAGTAATTCAAACCAAAATCACGAATTTTTTGCATGTTAACATGAGATTTGTGTGCAGGGGCGTTGTCCTGCAAAGACAAGACAACTTTGGATAGCTTTCCGAGTCTTTTCTCTCTATCTTTTTCCCATAGAGTGGTCATATTCAATACCTATTTAACCATATTCGTTCTTCTCTAGTTGATCCTCTAAAGCAGCTCAGTTGAAAATCTTCCATTTTTTTTCCTTTCCATCTTCATCGATAATATATAACAATCAAGAAATTCGCGAAACATCGTTAGACGAACTCAAACGTTTGAGAGTCTGTTAGCCTTCTAAAGATTCAATTAAGCCACCAATGAACGTTCTCAATTATCTCTGCACATAATCATCTCCCTCTAAACTTTTTTTAATCTCTCTCAAAGATGGGAATATTTAAATCAAAAGGAATTTTTTCTCGTTTTCCTTGAATTCAATAAGACTGTTGACTCTCCTATCTTCTCTGCGAATACAAGATTCATAATTATTCATAATCTCTCTCAGATCGTGTTTTTTCTATCCACAACACTCGGCGCCCTAAAGATCCTTTTGATTTACTCAGTGTGCCATTGAGACCAACAAAACATGGGTAGTTTTTCGACAGATAAAACTCATTAGCAGCCGAATGGAGTAAAGCGATAAATTGAAAACGCAGGTGCAGAGGAGTCGCGTTAGAAGAATGGTCGTCAGGATTTTTTGTAAAAAACTCAGCGGCAGTGAAAATGTGGAGAAACATCCAATTAGGGGAGAAAGGATGCTGTGGAAGCCTGATGCCGACGTCGACGTTCACACAATTTTTTTTTCGTTTTAATCCCGGACTTTCCGGATACAGTGGCCCGAGTGGATTCCATAAAATTAACTACTCTTAACAGAACTACTCACCAGAGTTGAACGATTCACTGGTGTCCTCTTTCGGGACCATCCTTGGATTTCGTACTGGCGAAAAATTACAATCACGAGTTGCGAAGTAATGATACACTCAGCATGAATATTTCCTCTTTGCAGAATAATAGGAGACTTAATGAAAGTTTTTCGGTGCTTAACAGGTTATGGGCCCAGTTTGTACTCCGTATTTCGGTCTTTATCCAACACGGTTTTACTGCTGGACTGTTTTAATCATCCGACTCAAACCTCTCAACTATGTGTAACGTGTAGTACCAAGAACTCTCCAACTAACTAACACACAGAAACAACTCCTGCTACAATTAACAGCCGTCGAACAGAGGACAGGGTCGAAACCCAAACTAACTACCTCACCGTCGCAATAATTATGACGCAACGACGAATTCATATTTTAGGAAAAAGTTCCATCGCTTCTCGGTCCGTTGCGTGTGCATGCCACTTCCAGCTAATTCGAACAAACTTTGTTTTCCAACTAGACGAAACATTTAATGTTGAAAATGTACGGGGAAGTTGAGACAGTTGCGCTGCCGGCTCAATTCATGCAGGTTCATATTGCGTTGCTGATAATCGCTAGATGTATGGCTAACCCTCTCTGTGTTTTGTTGAAAATGACCTCGTTATGCAGCGCAAGTTCGTAATTAACTTTGTCGTCCTTTGGGCCGAAACTTGTTGATGCTTTCGTTGAGATCCACAATTATTGCACGCTGGGAAAGTTTTTGGCAGGTGCATGAATACGAATCGTATTCGCTCCGGTGAGATGTTGGCTCTGAAATGGGAGCGGTGAGATGTTCAGGAATTTCTGGATTCAATGAAACAGTGAAAAGTCCTGGAGTCTAGTGGAAACATGTTTCGATAACATAGACTGCTCTCCAATTAATAGGAATCACGTATAAATTCCTCTTCATTTCATTGGCATATGTTTATTTGAACCATGGCACAGAGTTGATTGTTTTGGAGAACGCTTGTAGGACTATCTAAAGTAATCCAAAGATTGGGAGCTTATGCTATTGAAGGGTTGACAGGCCATCCCACTCTCCAAACACAAATTGCATCGATCATGTCTGGGCAGAGATGCCTAGACAACTGTCTTCCTTAAAACAACCAGTTGTTGGAAGATACGTAGATATAAACTTGAAAAGAAATTATCAAGGGTGTGACATGTTGATCCATCCTGAAAGTCAAGCCGCTGTCAAAGCACTGAACTCCTATTTCATCGGTTGATATGGGAATGCCGAAGGAAAGCTAATGAACAATAAAGTGTTTTTAGTCTGGGTTCCTGGTCAATCTGAAGTCAAAGGAAACAGAAAGGGTTCACAAACTGGCTCAGAGCCCCTCTGTGGTATAGGAAAATGCACCTATTAGGTAGATTTTATGGAGAAGAGGGAAAAAGAGAAGCACACTGGAGAAATCTTCCAGAGATTGATCGTTCCAAAGAGTTCCTCCGGAATTTTAAAACTACAATATCCAAGGAGTATTTGGATCTGAGTAAGGATAAAGTCACAGGACATTGTCACCTTAGGAAGCATATGATGAATATGGGCTTAACAGAAAATGACAAAGGTAGATTATGTTAAGAAGAGGAGAAAACTTCTGTTCACCTGGTTGCACAATGCCTGAAAGCCTGTGCAAGAAATGTCTTGGACGAGAAACTCATAGGAGGAATGAGGAATTACCCTCCTTAAAGCCCTCTCAGTTACTGGAGTTCATTGGAACTCTGATGTTGAAGGGCGATCTGTAGATGGCGCAGTTGTGGGAATAGCTCTTATTTGGGCACTTTAGACCTCAAGAACAAGATCGAATTGATATGCGACCCCCTTACCAGACTATAAACTATAAAACAACCGGTTAACAATCTGGGGCAGCTTTTTAACGCTTTGCTGGATATTTGTACCAATTCTACCTAAAATGTCATGAATTTTCCTATCTAAAATATGACTCGAAGAGTAGAATACTCAAGACAAGCTTTAAGGGAGCAAACCAAGTACGTGAAATATCGAGACATCAAAATATTTTCGTCATTTAATTTTTCTCTCTTTTATTCAAAACTATGGTTTGTTTTTGTTTATGCAGCGTTACTAAAAACTAATACCTGGAGAAGAAATCAGTTCAGACAGAGGACATTCACGAGATCTCCATATGTTCATTATATTGGTTCCTTCCTTAGGTCTTAGTTCCACTTTATAAACTTATTTAACATCCATTTTGTAATATTTGTATATGCTAGAGTTAAATGCTGGAGGATATGATGCAAACTTTTCCCAACTACCTAATCACTGGTCCCATAACCTGTTGATAAATCATCGAGTCTATTTTTCCGTCTTTCACGATGATAATCGGTCGGTAAAAAAAACGAAGGGCCAGATCTTGATCCCAGAATTCGAGGAGCACATCTTGATCTCGAGCGAGAAACCGGAGGATTTCTCGGAGAGGCCAGAATCGGCCACACATCACCCTTAATTGCGTTTCTACCGCGGGAATTTCCCACTCTTTTCTCCTTCTGGAAACAATTATTTTCGCTGGAACCTAAGTTTTATTTCCGCCCCATCTAAATTGATCTCATTGTTTCACGTCTTGTCGGCGTAGGACGCGGACGTTGCAACAAAAGGAGTTCGTTCCACTACGTAAAAATGTCAGCGCCCCAGTCGTTTACGTGTTTTATTGCAAAAATAAATTTCCGTTTAACGTGCACGTAACCGCCGGGGGTAGGGGTGCGGGGGCGACTGTCGGTGGTGGCGGAACGTTTTTTACAGATTTAATTCCAGGGATTATTTGACGGGGGGTGAGAAATTTTATTTCGTCGATTTGAATCGAATTGGGGTCATATTTTCGTGAATATCGCTTACCTTTTGCGTTTACTTTGTGAAATTTCTTCGTAGAATTTGGGTTCCAACAGAAATGAATCATTTACACTGCGCAAAAAAATTAACGCACATTATGGAAATCTCAAATTTATTCTTCAACTGAAGGTGTTCTCAATGATAATTATTTTTATCAGAATTATGCATGCATATGTTATGAACTTTCAACGGTTTTCTTCAATACAGGTGTTTTTTCCCAGCAGGAATAAAAAAAGATGATTTTATCAGATTTTGAATGTATTGGCTCCATTCTAAAATCAGTTGTTCTCGATCAATTCTAGTAATTAATAGTTTTTATTTCGTTTGATTTTCTACACTCGATCGCTATGCAACGCGAAACACGCAATTTGACCCAAGAGGAATGTGCCCAAGCGGTAGTTTAGCGAGAAGAAGGGTGGACATACACAAGAATTGTAGAAAGGTTTGGAGTTTCCCATACAAGTGTGTCCAGAATGTTGCAGCGATTCAGGGAGAAAGGTATGAATGTCCGAAGACCAGGACAGGGTAACAACTGCCATTCAAGAACGTTACTTGAGAGTTTCTTCGTTGAGACAACGGTTTGCAACCGCTCGCCTCCTTCAAATTCAGCTTGAGCAAACTCATGAGGTGCAAATTAGCACTCAGACAATAAAAAATCGCCTCAGAGAATATGATTTAAGGCCTCGTGTCGCGGCAAGAGGCCCAGCTCTTACCCCAGCCCATCGAAGGGCGCGTTTGGATTTTGCGAGAAAGCATATCCATTGGGAAGAGGTTTTTTCACAGATGAGTCTAGATTCTGCCTCTACCATTGTGATCGACGTTCCCTTGTATACAGACGTCCACATGAAAGATATGCTGTGTGCAATTTCCTGAATACTACTGGTTTCGGGGGAGGATCGATTATGATATGGGGTGGAATATCTTTGATTGCTCGCACAGACCTAGTGGTCGTTGATAATGGAGCTATGAATGCTGATAAGTATATAAGGAACATTCTTGAAGAGCATGTAGTGCCATTTGCCCCATACATTGGTGAAAATTTCATTTTTATGGACGATAATGCCAGACCCCATCGTGCGCGCATCGTTCAGGAGTACCTTGAAGAGGTTGAAGTCTCTCGAATGGAATGGCCATCAAGAAGTCAGATCTCAATCCGATTAAGCAGGTTTGGGACAACCTCAATAGAAGGCTGAGAAGTTCAGAAGTTAATGACTTAGGAATCCAACTCGGAGAAATCTGGAAAGGATTAGATCAGAACATTTTAAGATCACTCATTCTGAGTATGAACCGTCGTTGCCGAGCTGTAATTGACGCTAGGGGTGGAAATACCAAGTATTAAATCACTTATCAGCATTTCAGTATTTCGAAAATTATTCATTTCCCTTCTTTCACATAAGATTCGGTGAAATCCTGAATTTTTCTTCCATTTAATGTGTCTTGTTTCGTTCAAAACCTTCCCGAGAGTACATAAAAAATAAGTTATAAAGTCAATGTAGAGTTAACTTTCATTAATATTGAGATTTTCAGAATGTGCGTTAATTTTTTTTGCCCCGGTATTCTCAAACCTTACGAACCTGGAACAAAAAACATCTATCAGAAATGGAAGAACCCATTTCTTAAAGAAAATATTTGGAAAAGTATCATTTGGAATCTAAGATATATTGCGGAAAAACAATTCGTGTCGGAAAAAGTTCCAGTCTCTTCGAATTGTCGGGCAGTGTATGACCCAAGTCCTGGTCCCAGTGCAACTTCCATTATCATATTGGATAAATACTTGAAATCGCGCATCCCGAGGGAAAGAAATGCAGGGGGCGTAAGCCTGCAGCCAGGCATAATCGTCCAATCCGAAAACAATTTTCCAGATATCGGAATATGTATAAATGTTTGTTCTGGCGATGATCCTGCTTCCGGGCAGGGTTTTACCAATTTACTTTTTCTGTTTATTTATGGACGTCAGTCCAGGCCTGCGGGTTTTCAATTTTTCATAACTTTTCCAATACTCCCCACTCATCTCCTCGGGTAAATCGACATTCATGGATATTTCTAGGAGGGAATTTGCTTTATTCGTTTGGTTCGATTGATAGGGATTTCCTTCTGCTCGTTTTATTCCATTTGAGAAATCCTTCACTCCGAAAGAGTTAACAATTCCATCGTTCAGATGATAATCGTTAAACTGCAGTAAAATTTGTCCATTAACGTACCAAGAAATATTGTTTTTCAAGAGTTTCCTGAATGACAAAATGGTGAAGGTGCCTGGTATTAAGAAATATTATTCTTCCTTTCAATTACCCTTAGGATTTGACCATGATCTTTGCGATGATGAAGAGGCAGCTTCATGATGATTGTTAAGAACTTAAGACACCTTCCATAATGAATATAATATCAAGTTCGAAAAGCCATACATACGTGAATTTTTTACATGAACGATGTATGAAATCAAGCTGAATAAGAAGGGAGTGAATGTGTGAAAACAGCCAATCCGATGAGTATAAATCATCGTGTTCATATGTTCGGCAGCCCTCTAGATAGAGTTCAAGCAGCTGGCGTCACGTGAACGCCAAAGGACCCCCTGGGAGATTCTTAGAGCTACAATCAATACGAGGCCTACCGCTGGTTATACGTCTTGTGAACAACAAGACGAAAGCATCAGGAATTCACTGTGAACGCGAATTTAATCTGGAAATTAATTACTGGGAAATTTTAGGATGAGGTCGTGGAAGATATCTAATAGATGAACAATTTTCAAAGTTTTTATCTGGAATTAGAAAAAAGTGGGTAGGTATTCTGTTACACAAAATTCAAATAATTGATGAGAAACAGTCGCTTCAGTACTCTCATCATAAAATTCTATGACTCCTAAAGATATTTCAACAGTAGATTCTCGAGGTTGAAAGAAACACGATTCTCTTTCAAAATTTTTTCCGAATCAGCTTGGTTTGAAAGATACAGGCTACTGAAAAACCATAAAAAAACTGGGTTCAGTTAAAAATTCGTCAAGATCGAACGGTTGCACCTAGATGGATGAAATTCTCAGATTTATTACGAGAAGAGTTGCTATTTCAGAATATGTATCACATTTCCATCTACGGTTACTTTTATTGTGAGATACACGACTCGAAAGCTGACCTTCGAAAAATCCTGAAAACGATGATTTCAGTTAAAAATTCTTTTTCGAACACAAGGTATCACCCACGTCTTCCAGTTTTCTCATTATGATCATAACGTACCATGAGTAATTTTGTTTTGCCAGGGGGTGGCACCGCTCAATATGAAAATTTAAAATAATAATTTCTTCAGATCTTTTTATCAGAGTCAAATCGGGAAAAATGGTAAGGAAAAAAGTGTTTCTTTTGACCTAAAGAATCCACTGTTAAAATATTTTGACGAGTCAAAGATTCACATTAATTGTTTATCATCCACCATCTTGGTTGGTTTATCAGAAAGACCTTCACTTTAATCTTGCATATTGGAACTCACAACGAATTCCTAATATGTATCTACTTGGAGAAAATGTGGCTGGAAACTAAATTCGAGAAAAATATCGTTCGAAATGAAAAGACCCCTGCGACCGAAAATCTAATGTTAATCCACGCGCAACAAGTTCTTCAACGTGAAATTATCGTTGAGCAATGAACCATAAAACGTCCTACAAACAAAATATAGCCCACTGTGGCTCGAAGCTAGGCTAATGGAACGTCAAGGAGCCTAAATCGCACGTGTTAATTTCCATTTCAGCATGCTAGCACCATTCCGACAAATGCCAACATTCAAACTTCTATATCGCCCCTCGAGTGCCAGCTTAATACGTTGGAAACGTTGTGGATGGTATGCGACATTGGGTTCTCTATTGGCTCAGTTGTGAGTTCTTGCATGCAATTGTGTCTATTCTATGGCGAATTGGATTGTTTAGAAAATGTATGAAATTAATTTTTGGGATGCAAATGGAGGGTCCATTCCTGGAAAAATGAAATATTATACACCAACTCCAAAACAAAAAATTTTTCAAAGCACCGCCCGTTTGTCGAAAAAAATTCTATAAATGATTTGTTTTTATTTGTTAATTCCTACTGAGTATTAAGAAGCCTGACTGTCATGCTAAATAACAATCTCATTTCTTTGCGAGGGATAATTTCCTCCTAACAACGACCAATTACAAGAATGATGCACATAGGGGAAACATCCCATTAAATATCAAATTTCCCGACCCAGAAACTCGAATGCCTCCTTCTCAACTCCCAAAACTTTCCCTCACTGCCTTGAAGACGCCCCAGAAGGGGAAAACCGGCAAGCGTAAAGCAACCACTAAGGAGGAAACTCAGTCCCGTTTTTATATTTCTATAAATAGGATTCATCCGCGAACATTATGTTCCACAAGAGTCGTAGTCCCTCTTTTCCTATCGGAGAGAGCAAAGTTTCTAGTTGGCCGCAGCCCCAGCCAACCCCTATATGTCGGTTAGGGGTACAGAATCCTTTCAACCTAGTTATCAATGGAAAACAGAAGGAAATCAGGGTCGAGCGTGGTCTCTTGACCCGTATCTGACTTCCAAATGTTATTCATTGTTCCGTGGTGTCTGAATTGAATGTCATTTGAGACGCTCGAGTTAATGGGGGAAGCCAAGAGGTATACTTGGAGGAGAGAGTGGCAATAAAAACGCAGAATGAAGAGTGATTTATTTGAGTGACTTTGTTTGTCCTATACGAAGCTATTTATCCCTTCATTCGGTAGCTAAGCACTCTTTTTCATCTGTCTTGAATTGAGTACACCTCGTGTAATCATTCATGTTGCGATATTGAATGCAAGACAGAACGAATAAAATTTATGGAATATAATTTATGATTCACATGACAATCTTCATTTGAAATTGGACATTCAGTGGAGGCTACACTGTGCCGGGGTGTGAGTCTGCAAAGCGTCGCCAGTAATCAGGACAAAGGACGCCTGATAAACTCGAGAGTTAGGCAACCTAACATTCACGACTGAACACCATCGTTTTATGGACTGGAGTGTGGAGAATGAGGTGCAATTGCTTTGTATACGACGAGAGACTTGTTAAAATGGACATTTCTTCGACTGTGTTGTCTTTCTTCATCACTTCATAGCGTACAGGTGATGTCGCTTGTCGATACCGGCCTGCGGCTCAGCGTGTGCTCCAGGCCTTAGCGTCCCGACGACCCGCCGTATAATCCAATTAGGCGCGTAATAAAACGAATTTGGCGGTAATGTTTTCGGGTCTAATTGGACCCGGTTTATTCGGCCTAACCTTTCTTGCGTTCCCGCGTCGTATCGCTCCGCTCCAAATTGAATTCGTGGCCGGTCACGTGATTATGTGTGCGGAGGGCTTATCTCCGGCGGAATTGAAATATTATCCGCGCGAATTTAATTTGGGGTGTAGGTACGCGCGCGACGCGTGGAAGATGGAGGGTCTCGAAAGGTCCAAAAATGACCGGCTATGACCGGGGCGGTCCATTTGCATGTTTTCGCAATCAGCTGCAATCGCGAGATCCGTTTCGGGATGTGCGGGATGGCTGGGATGCGCTAACGACCTGGAAATGGGGGATTTTCGGCTTCCGCAGTGATTTGTATAGAATATTCAAACAATTTGGTCCATTTTGATACCGTCAGTGTGGAAAACTTTCGAGAATGTCATAGCTTGAAGGGAGAAATCTATCGGACTATCGGAGGACTTGATGCTAGTTACCAAATTAATTGTCTCTCTACGAGCAGTACAGACAAACATAAAATAATATTAATAATCTTTCATTTACTATTTTTTATGGCCTTCTATGGCCAAATATGTCGAAACAAAATTTGAAAACGATTATTTTTTACACGAGGCACCCTGAATTACAAATTACTATATAGGAAATCTCATAGTGATACGTATTTTTCGTCTCTGGGCCACTATGTCTTTGAGCTACTGAACTTTAACTATTCAGTCTTTCTAGTCTCACGCATTTTTTTCATGAAATACAAGATTTTTCAGAACAATCTGAAATGTGATTCGTATGAAATTCTATTTTTTAATTACATTCTTAGATTTGCAAAATCTTGCTTTTAATGAAAGAATAACAAAAGACAATATACGAGGATGTATTGATATCTAGTTAGCCTAGACCAAAGCAACAATCGACAGAGTGGCGACACTCTGATTCTCCAAGACCTAAGAAGTTTCGTATCCAAAAATCCAAATTTACGACCTTTTAAACTTTTTTTCAGTTGAGGAAAGAGATGATAATCGAATGGAGCCAAATCTGGTGAATAAGGGGGTTTTTCTAGTAATTCTAACCCTAAATAACGAATTTTTTGCATGGCAACATGAGATTTGTGTGCAGGGGCGTTGTCCTGCAAAAACAAAACACCTTTGGATAGCTTTCCGCGTGTTTTCTCTTTAATTTTTTCCCGTAGAGTGGCCAGTTATGTCGAATAGTAATCTCCGGTTATTGTTCTACCCTTACACAAAAAACCAATCATGATTACTCCATGTCAATCCCAAAAAACTGAAGCAAGAACATTTCCTGCAGATTTTTGGACACGAAACTTCTTAGGTCTTGGAGAACCAGAGTTTCGTCATTCCATCGATTGTTGCTTGTTTCTGGATGGTAGAAATGTACCAAAGTCTCATCCATAGTAACAATTCGGTTTAAGAAGTCCACATCGTTTTCAAATCGAGCACAGATCGAACGCGATGCTTCTACCCTTGCACGCTTTTGGTCAACATTCAAACATTTGGGGATAAATGCAGCAATTTTTCTGATGTCCAAATTGACGTAAACTATATGATGAATGCGTTGGTATGAAATATTCAGTGCTTCAGATATCCGTTTTAGCCCAATTCGACGGTCGGATAAAATCATGCCATGAACTGCATCGATATTTTCTGGGACTGACATAGAAACTGGCTTTCCCGATAGGTCATCATCTTCAATAGAAACTTACCCTCTGTTGAAGCTTGCAGTCCAAGGACATTGATCACCAAGGGTATTAAGTATATCTTCGTAAATCTGCTTACCTCTTAACCCTTTTAAATACTCACTTGATGATGGCTCGACACTCCAATTTTTCGATTTTCACAATTCTGGTGGACATCTTCTTTTTTTTAATTTATTGCGTAACTCTGGTTTACTGTTTTGACCTCAAACTTTACACTGACACTTCTAATGAGTTATTGTTAGTTGCTACGGAACGCAATATTTTCTTCATGAATGGAACTGATCTAGGCTAACTAGATATCGATACATCCTCGTAAACAAGAGTTTCAAGGGAAGCAGGCAAGTCTCTTCGATCTCTTCATACCTTTGTGGAAATGAGTACTCACGTGTTTGCTAGCCTCTGTTACGTCGCCGTAATCGCGACAAAGTGAAAAAATAGAATGGACAAACGTTTCTGTTTCTGGATTTCGCATTCGGAGGTGCCAACTCATCAGAGATCCGAACGATTCCATTACTGTGCCGTCCGCCTTGTCTCAGCTCCAATCTGCGGACGGCAACATCCGTCCACGGCCTCCTCGGTCTGTTTTCGGCATGGTAATTCGAACTTATTGCCGAGTCGAATTCAATTAAAACTTTTTCCGAGGCGCACGAAACGTAACGGAGTGCTCTGCCAATATTTGTGTTCTCTATTATGTTCCAAATTGATTAATTTTAATTTAAGTTTCTCGCCGGCTCGGGCCCATTCCGACCGCGGCGACGTCAGATCTACGGGCAGAAGCAGAAATGGAAATTTTTTTAATCCCGCTTTTTTCCGTCTCCGGTAATTGCGGATTGTGCAGGTCACTCGATTGCTTCGTGGGGTCCTCGGGGAGTGGGAAATTCCGGGCGTAATGATTTCGGGAACTGCGACCGTTTCACCCACTTTTCGTGAGCTGGGGTCGAAATCGATTTCGATTTTTTTTTGTAGGGCTTATACGAGTTGGTTCCTCTCAAAGGAGAGGAAGATCATGGTTGGTTATTCGAAAACGGTGCAGAGGAAACATTTTATATTCTAAGGAAATGCTTCCATTTTTACGATAACCAACTTTCAAATGAAATTATCTTTTCAATTCATAATTCCCAATACAGAAATGATAAGGCTTTAACAAGAAGGCAATGAACACTAGTATTCAATTAGGGTCCATCAATTCCATCGGAGAAGGAGCTGTGTTCCTGTGTCGAGGTCAAATGAGACCGAAACCAAGGTCAGAATTTGCTCTTCTTCGGTGGAACGTTCTTTATTTAGTTATCCTGACGATGGCAAATTGGCTAGTTCAATTCAGATCGTGACAATTGTCGATGTTTAAATCGGTGGGTGTTATGTATCTGAATTAATTCTTATAATAATTTTTTATCATGATGCCTTCGGTGGAAAATCAAGAAGGGTTTTCGATTTCAGCCCTGTGTACCTACCAGGGATGGAAGAGAAAATTAGTTGTTTGTCTATTCGAAAAATACCTCAGCAAAATTTCATTTGTTCATCTTGGTTCTACTTCGAGTAAAATTGAATCAATCCATCACCAAGTCTTCATTTTTGAAGCAAAGTAACTCTTCAACGAAGCGTTTCCAGACTTCATGGGAATTTTCGTCTTATTTTGAGGTTCTGAACCTATATCCGAACTTATTAGCATTAATGTTTGGACTCCTGTAGAAGATTGTCTTTGACTCGTACTAATATTTTAATAGTAGATTCTTGAGGCCGAAAGAAACATTTTTTTTTCTTTATCATTTTTCCGAATCGGCTCGTTACAGGCTGTATCTCACAAACGGTTTTATCGACTGAAATGAATTTCGTAGTATTGTTTTTCATTCATTTAATCAATCTTTTTCGAACACAAGTTATCACCCATGTCACCCAGTTTTCCCATTATGACCATTTTGTACCCTAAAAATACCAAAAATTCAAAGAACCCAACTCTTCAAACTGAATTGGACGCTACTAATGAATATTTGACTGTTTAGTGACATATTTTCTCGTATAATGCGCCGTTTTTGAGTAATTTGATGTCAAAAATTAAAAGATAGCTGTGAAATTTGAAAAATTGGTTACTTTGGCTGAATGCAACTCTGTGTTTAAAAGATCCACTGATGTGTAGTGTCACAGATTCAGCTAGTTTATCTGAACGTAATTTTGTTGGTCCAGGGTTGGCACAGCTCATTATGAAATCCATAGGATATGAACTGATTATTATACAGGATGAGTCTTGACTCGTAAAAATGCTTTAACTGAATATTCTTGAGGTAAAAAGAAACACCTTTTTCCCTTATCATTTTTTCCGAATTGGCTCGGTTTAAACCATACCGGGCTCTTTTAAAACCAGAAAAAAATATTATTCTTAGTGCTTTCTCACGAACAGTTTTATTGAATGAAATTAATTTCGGAATATAGTTTTTCGTTTATTGATGAATCTTTCTCAAACACAAGATATCACCCACGTCTTCCCAACGTACCATAAAAATACCAAAATTTCGAAGAACCCAACTTTTGAAACTAAGCTGGACGCTATCTAATGAATATTTGAACATTTTTCAAATTAAAAGTAACCTTAATATTTTCTCCTATAATGCGCCGTTATCGAGTAATTTGATCTTAAACATAAGAAAAATTGCGCACTTTGGCTGAATACAACTCTTTATAAAAGAACCACAGAAGTGTTGTGTCAAAGATTTAGCTAGTTATTCTGAAGTTAATTTTGTTTTTCCAGGGTTGGCACAGCTCATTATGAAAACTTGAAATGGCTATATCTTTTTATCAGGGCCGAATCTGGAAAAACGCTAAAGGAAAAAAGTGTTTCTATTGACCTGAAGAATCTACTAACAAGGTAAATTCAGGAGCTGCATTCAAGGAAAATATCTAGACCTTTTACGACATTATTGACACTGAAAAACCGTATAGTGTTTCCTGGAAAAGTTAGTCTAGAGTGTAACTATGTAAACTGATACACGTAGGCAGTTCAGGTCGTCGAGTCCTGTAATAATTTACATAATAGCTACAGCATCTTTGGCCCTCGGGCTCGACACGACCTCGAGGTCTCTCCCACCTCGAAAATAACCGAAAATTCAGTTTGCCGCCTCCCCCGGCCGACGAGCTCGTATTTCTCGGCAGCGATCTTTCACACGGGGCGGCATCAATTGCTTTTCCATCAGTCACGTCCCCTGGATTCGGCGGGTATCTTCCGCTTCCCGGGAACGGCTTTCGGTTTTAATAAATTGCATCGAGTGTCGCGCCAGACTTAAAAATTGGAATAGCGGAGACATTGTTTGCTCCAGTTTTCTGGCTGAAAGAACCAGCTTCCGCCTCGCGATACAAAACTGACTGGGGGATGTTTTTTTCGGGAAAATTTATGTCGGGAGTGGAGGACACGGAGTTCGGGAACGGGGCCGCTGTTCCTGTTGTGCAAAATTCAAGGCTGGGAGAAATATCGAATTTATACTCGGCAGAATAACCGGAGAAGTGCAGGAAAATCTCATCTTTTATTGCCACACTCGATAGAAATGTTTTAATCTCCCAAATTTTTCTACCTCATTTTAGTTGAGGAGCCGAAGAGGGAAATTCGGGATTTACTCGAGCGTGTCAGATTAATATAAGGGACATACCTTGGACCCTGTAGAGTACCTCTTCCAAAAATTAGACCAGAATAGTAAAAAAAAACGATCATTGTACATAGTCGAGCGTGTCAGATTAAGAAAATCATTTTTTTTGAATTATCTCCTTTCCCGGGCTTCAAATCTTTTTCGCATTCATTATAAAAGTTGTAGAGCATAACATTTTCTACAAATTCTGTCCCGGACAATTTTTTTTACGTTCAAACGTTTTTGAGGTATATGGCGATTAATGCGAGGTGTTTAGCGATACATGCTGAAGCGAAAATTCACTCGTTGGAAAATAGTACATTCTGAGGTTCAGTCACAGACAACACTAAAATTTTCGTGACTTATTTCGAAATTGTCATCATAGAAATACCTTGTCATTTTGACAATTGTAGATTAGACTGGGATTCTACATTGACCTTGCCCTTTCCTATGTGTGGCTAAGCTTCTCGCTCTTATCGCCCTCTAACTCGAGAATGGTTAAGAGTATGTAAAATTGCTTCAGACAAAAGTTGTGTAGAATTTTATTATCTACAACTTTCATAATGAATACAAAAACGATTAGATGTACAGGGAGGGAAATATTCGAAAAAAAGGGATTTTTATCATCTTCAAAGTGTCAGATTAAGAAAACCCCCCCTGATTAGTGTCAGATGAATGGGTCAACACGTCTACAACACCCAGATTAACCATCTGTATGTGAATCTGACTCGCTCGAGTATGTACAAGTAACGATTTTTTTTTATATTTTCAAAGGACCACTGTGACCTTGCATCACGTCCAAATTGTCAGTCCCTTGAAAAGTAGCTTTCTTTGGGTCCAATTAACATATCCTCCGAAAATCTGACACACTGGAAAAAATTTTTTTTTACCATTTTCAACTCTTCCGTACGGCCAGTCCCACCGCGCAAACTGTCAGATAAGCATGAATTCATTATCAGAGACCCGTAGGGCATATACAGTATCTAAATCTGACACGCTCGAGTATGTACACCTGACGATTTTTTCACATCTTTGAGACCCTGCAGACGCTTTCCCCACCGCTGAAAGTGCATACATCATAGAACCTTTTTTTCTTTCTACCATTTAATCTTCAAAATCTACTAGGTCTCCACAACGCTCGAGTAAATCCCGATATAGCATCGTCGGCTCCCCAACTATTTAACATCTCTCTTTAATTTAGATGTACGGAACTCGCCCCCGTTCCGGCCACAGATTCCAATCGTTATTCCGCACTAATCATTGGTGCGATTTCTGCCAGTCATAGAAATTGATTAATGGCTACGTTCATGAATGTTTTCCGCTGTGTTTCACGCGGATCACGCCAGCGTCGTCGTTTTGTTGTCGGTCTACATTTATACTTTTATCAAAGCCGGCGGCGTACTGGAATTTCGACGCTGGTTTCCATATTAATTGTGGTGTGTAAACGTGCAAGTTTTCCTTGTATTTGCATTTTTATTGGCTCCACGCAGGAACTATTCTATTCATGAAAGAATGGTTATATGTATACGCTTTCGATCTGGTTTGTTCAATCGATTTTTTATGCTGTCATAATATTGGTACACTCGAACCTTTCTACATAAAGGGAAAATATTTCATATTGGGTGCTGCCAGGAGATCTACCAGTTCGTTTTTCCGCCGATTCAAAATAATTAGAAACATACATATTTATTAACAACAATGTTAACCACCAATCTCTATGATCAGGGCTAACTTTACTTACGTCAAACTGACATTAACCTATATTTTTTCGCTTCTTCGACTTTGCTGAATAAATTTGGTCCCAGATCCTCAAGACAATTTTTTATTTTTTCTAGGAGTTCCCTTCTTTCGGAGTTAAGTTTTATGATATACGAAATATTTTGACATTGATATTATGACAGTTTTTACAGAGCCACACAATGGCTTCGGAACCATCAAACATAAATTACATATTTGTATTCCTTGAAATTGTTACATTTTGAGGTCTATTACAAGGATATATTCTTAGCCTTACTATTGAACCAAACAAAATTTCAATGTCAAAAATTTTGTTACTCAACATATTCTCCTCTTAATTGGATACATTTATTAGAGCGAACATGCAACGTCTCTAAACCTTTCAAAAAAAAGAAGTATCAAATCAAGAGGAGAATATGTTGAGTAATAAAATATTTTGACATTGAAATTTTGTTTGGTTCTATAGTAGGCTAAGAATTTTTCAATATATCCTCATATTGAATCCTCCCTAGTTTGTTTTTCAATTCAATTGATTCATTTGCGTGATACGAATATCGTGCAGGTGAAAAACCTTGAATCCGTCCATAAAATCCAGTGAGGTTATAGATTCCAGCCTCGCAAACTTATGACGGCAACATAAATCACACTACGAGAATATTCACGCTCCATTTCACTGACGTCATCGATTTTCATCAGCTTCCCCCCAACGCCTCCCGATCCTCCTGCCCCAGAGAGAACATAATCTTGAGGGGGTCAGAGTGGGACCCCATATTTCAAGTCTACCTCGAAAGGCGTACTTAGTCGATAATGCGGCGAGGCCATATATTTCCGAAGAGTAAGACCTTCAATGAATACTGATGCCGAAATTTGGTGCCGAACAGTGTAATCTCGCGCAATTTCTCATAGTGCTTTGTTGGCAAGCAGTGTTAAACCCTATGCGGTCACACACGCTGACTTCAGATGAGTTCCAGGCGCCGAGGCCGTAACGAGAACGAAGAAGAACGATTGCGATGTAATGGACTCTGTGTTCCGGTCCAAGTGCTGCAGAAAGCTTTCCTTTCGATTTTCGTTTCGGGCTTTAGCTACTTCGGTAAAGCTGACCGGTGCTGAAATGGGCTCGAATATCTTTATGTAACGGGGGTTGATGGGGCATTCATTCAATTTTTCATGGAAACCTCGACCCATAGAGGAGAAGAATTATTAGCTGATCCTATCCAATCTTTTCGATGCGACCATAGAAGTATTACATGGAAGATAGGACTGTCCTTTCGAAGGCAATCCACTGAAAGGAGTTAGATGATGATATTTCCAGTGGAGTTTCATGGAAAAGAATTCTCTTTATAATACAGGGTAGGACGGTTGTGTGGAATATCACATCAGTCATCTGCTGACCGTTTTTGAGTATCCATTGCTGAAAGCGTTCTTGGTTCTTAATTCGAACAGATTTTGTCCAACACTGCCTTGGCCTTCAAACCATCCAGATTTCGAGCTTTGAGGTGACCAGCATAACTATCTATCGGTAACTCTCGAGTTTTCTCCGATATCGAAGTAAGTATGAGTGCTGAGACTGATGAGAGTGCTGAGAGGGATGGAGTAAGAGGGTTTAGAGCAGTGTAGATCCTGCAAATGCATATTCTCGAAAGCGATACTGTTGCGTCGGATAATCGGCGTGACCTATTTCAGAGGCGATTTCCATAATAAAGCCCCTCGCGCACCCTGCTAATACAAATATCCGAAGTCAGCGAACTGTTTTTGGCGGTCCCTTTGAGCATTACTGAACAAATCCACCGTAATCAGTGGTTTGCGGGAATGGTGGGTTACCGATTTACATATATACCGTGCTTGAAATCGAACGAATTGCCAGAGTAATATAGATTCATTTTATTGCTGCTCTACACTTCATTCTGCAGTATTAATCTGGACACCTAGGACGAAATGTTTCCTATACATATGGGTGGTATTTTTAGTTTGTTTTTATTGAATTTATCTACTACATTTTTTCTCGTGATATGCATTATCAGGCTTGACGTATGAGTAAGGCTTGCCTGAATGAACCTAGAAAGAAACTGTCAAAAAGTTACGTAGCTCACACTTCCTGTGTAGCCTGGGATCCCAGTCATAGAATTCTCAGAATCGACTGCAATAAAGAGGCCAATTCTTTCAATTCGCCGGAAATCTTTCTGTGGTGAAAAGTAAAAGAGGATTACCTTGGAGCTCTCTGGCACATTTCAAAAAATTCCTTGGGAACTGCTAGATCTAGGAAGTATCTGGATCTTAGCAACACTTTACTGAATTCCTTAGAGGGTTTTGTAGTCCCAGGACGCCTAATTACATCTAGCAGAAGCTGACAGATTTTGTAGGGAGGAGGATGAAACTCCAAAAAACCTGGTGATAATATGCCTTGCCATTGGCAGCTAACGCACAAAATGCTTTAGACAAGAAACTTGCAGAAACAACCTACTCATACTTCAGTTTGTTCATCAAAGTAGGGAAGGAAAAATTGTTGGTAAGGTACACTGAGGATCAGAAATATTGGTGTAGGGATGTCTGCTGATATCTATATTTCAAGGTGATCTAGACCACCATCCTCTGGAATCATTTTTGGCAGCTTAGCAGACACAGACTATGATAAAATCTATGGAGCAGGTAAAAACATTCTTCTCCGATATTCCTACAGTGATGTTTCTTTGGCCCCATTGGCTGTACAACCTGACCCTCTATCATCAAGTCAGAAGTCATCAAATAGGTTTTTCGAGAACAATTTTTGTTCGATTGTTGATTTGCTTCAGTGTGTGTGTGAGTGTGTTCATGTACCAAAAATCTCACCTCGTAATATTCTAATGTTGAACTGTTTGTTGCTCTTGTCTTAGTTTAGACGTAATCTGTACAACTCTAGTTTCCTTCTTCGATGTTTTATGTATCATATTTTAAGGTATACTGTTGAACTGAAGCTACCAGCTACTTTTGAAGCATCATCGAGGCTCACCGTCTGGTTTGACCATGTTAGTTCAGTAAAATTCCGATTTCTTGATCTGCGTTTCAATCAGCTGAAAATCCTACTTCATTCATCTCTGTGTGGACTCGTTTGGGAGTTTAAGGAGCCTTCATGGCTAAACAGAATGTTCGAGTAATGGACCCAATTCTATTCCTTGATAACTGCGCTCGATCCTCAAAGTTTTGTCAGCAGTTCGCTTGTGCTCCAAAACGACTACTGCATAACAAGATGAAGTTTTCGCTATTATTTTTCAATAACCAGCACTCCCTCAGTCTGGCTCGTAAGAGCAGGAACACTTCTCGTATTCGCCTAGAAAAAATGTCAAAGAAGTATATCAAATTAATTCATCGAAGCGAGGTGTAGTCTCTGAAGGTCCTCGTCCTCATAAAGTACTATAGCTTATCACCTCGACAATAAGCAATGAGGTGTCTCCTGTTATTCAGGCCTCTCCGACGTTGTTCAAAGTGCACTCCAGATTTCTGTCACGTCGGCTCCATAGGTGAAGTATTTGACTTTCTCCGTGCATAGGCAATTAGAACGGCTAGGAGCATTCTCGAGGATCAAGACGGAGTGGAATTTCTAGCTAGTTGGACGAAAAAAAAAAACCTACTTCGTGCGTGGTCTATTCGCGCAAAGTCTGAATAGAATGGTAAATATGAAGCCTTGCAGAGATTATTCTCGGTGTAGGAATTATCCCCAGGAAAACATTCGCTGCGGGATCCCTTATCTGCATTTCAGATTTCTGGGAGTTGAAATTTATCCCCGGCGTTCGTGGTCCCTCCATGCATTCATTATCATAATCCCTAATTCGTCAAGATAACATGGAGGGGAGACAATCTGCTAATTGTTAGGGATGAGAAAAATCCGGATACACAAAGACCCTTTTTTGCGGCGGTGTGTTGGGATTTTTGGTGGGGCATTCACGCATTTAGATGCTGGAAAATGTGCTGGTGGAGTTGAGTAGAATGCAGTATGGCTGTACGTTTTCGCACTCGACTGATTGAAACAAATATGGGGTTACTAGATGTTGTGAACTCGGTGCGGAAACACTGAGATGATGAGAAATTGCCCAAGATGGAGGAATTAAAGGACGGAACGCGAAATATACATATCCTTTCTTCTTATCTTCTTCAACAAATGCTTACATTTCAATTTTCAATTCTCTGCACTCATCATCTAGAGCTTGGTAACTACTTAGATCTAATTATATCTTCTGTTCACTGAGGTTAGGTTAGGTGAGGCTAGGTTAGGTTAGGTAAGGCTAGGTTAGGTTTTCAAATGATTAAATTTGAAAATATTTTCAATTCTCTGAACTCATCATCTAGAGCTTGGTAACTAGTTAATTCTAATTATATCTTCTTTGCACTGAGATAAGGTTAGGCTAGGTTAGGTTAGGTTAGTATTTCAAATGATTAAATTTGAAAATATTTTCAATTCTCTCAACTCATCATCTACAGTTTGGTAAAATACTTAATCCTGATTATATCTATAACTATATCTTTCCCTGGGGTTACTCTTTTCGATTTTTTCCTGGAATAAGTCGTGTTTGCTTTTTCATATTTCTCGAATACGGTGCGTCATGCAGCATTTGAATTTTTGAGCACATTTCGGAATCATAAATTTTTATCTTCGAGTGAATTTTTGGAGCAAACTCTTGCTCTAAAGATGCCACAGGAAACGTTCAGAGAAAAGATATTCTCAATGCTCCAGAGCTCCCTCATGAACTGCAGTTGACTCAAACTCTGGAATTGCTTGTTTGCCTGGAGTTAACTCATTTTCAGGGTCTGTTTTCATAACCTTCCCCAGGTTTGATTATACTCTGGAAATGTTTTCGTACTTTTTTTAATTTCATATTTTTCTAATACCCATTTACTTCTCCATTTCTGAGTACACTTGAGAGTTATGAAGTATTTCTTCTTAGTAAACTAAATGGTTTTTCGAATAGAGAAGCAGCCTTGTTCAGGAGATAACCCAGAAGGGTTACCTATTGTTTCAGTGTCCAAGAGCACCATCTTTTCCCTTAAAAAATTGGTGAGGACTACTTTCATTCTCTAGAAGCAATTCGCATTCTCCCCTCAACAAAAACCAATGTTGCTTCAACTGTATGAACCAAGCAGAAGTGGTTTGAGATAGGGTAGGCCTAGATGATTCCAGATAAAGGACTAGTTTGACCTCTTTCAAGGTTAACACGTCACAACCTGACCTTATCTCCATGAAAACCCTCTCACGCACCTCATCCGCAGTCCGGATGTTCCCCCAGTAGCATACCTTATTATTTACCATGCCACACACGCCCTCACATCTCAAGATATATGCGGTTAATTCCGGTTCCGGTCTAATGGCGGAGAAAAGACTTAGGGGGCTCAGATAAAGATTTATACAGTGGAGGCAACAGACCGCGCGATCTAGGCGAACGTCAATTTGCATAAATTTGGAGGCAAAACTTCATTCCACTCGGTGTTTCACGCCTACTTTTTCATCCCCGAGGGGTTGGCTGGATATTGCCGACGCCGCATATAGCAGGGTGTCATTGAAAATTATGTCGAATATCCTGAGGAGGAATTAACGGGGTCTTCCTGTTATAAATGGATCATTTTCTGGAAATTAAGGAGCCGTATTGTTCCCTGAGGGTGCGAGGAAGTTCGGGAAATCCACAAGTTGTATTCTGCATTGCGGGAAATCTGAGTCTTTTGCCTGCCGCTTGAGCGTCGATGCAGGATCGATACCATAGGCAAATATCCTGCTTTCTTGTGGTCTCTCCACATAGGTAATCCTCCTGGCTGTATTGATTCAGATTGTACTGTATGAAATCCACTAAGTAGTGCAGAATATACTTACTGGATCTTTCCTGATAGCCCTCAGATCTCGCAGTGTTAATGTTCTCAATGAATTTTTTGGATTTGGAATGACAAGTCTTGAGAGATTGATCCAGATCTTTCACTTTGTCTCAAACAACAACAAGATTTTGGTCCAAGGATAGAAAGTGTCCGATCGCGAATGTTAGGGTTGCCTGACTCCAGTTTGTTAGAAGTTTTTTGTCCCAGTCGCTGGCGATACCTTGCGGACAGAAAAGAGAACTCTTCGTCTCTCAATCATCACAAAAATAATAACATCCCAAAGCAATCGTCTGAAATATCGCACGATTTTTCATCTATATTGAAATCATTCATATTAATCAAACCAGTGTGATATTGAGCAATTTTGAGTGAAGTGCCTTGGGTCTTCTGTAACGAGGGACCGACTCAGATGGAGCGGCCACATTCTGAGGATGCAAGACACGAGACTCCCCAAAATAGCTCTGTATGGTGAATTGACAGAGGGAGCACGGAAACCAGGAGCCAGTATAAGCGGTTTAAGGATACACTACATCAATCCCTAAAATCATTTAATGTCAATCATAACTGGGAACAACTAGCATTAGACGGGTCACAGTGGAGGTCTATGGTGCACAGTTATAATGGAGACTCAAGAAGAATACAGCGGCTGCCAGATCTGGTTGGTGACTATCCATGCCCGGAGTGTGGAAGGATCTGTAGGACACGGTTGGGTCTCTTCAGTCGCAGGAGGGCACACAGTCGCAATTAGCCTTAAGAAACTATAGGGGAGACTAGGGAGCATTGATACATGGGGAGGCTTGATACAGGCTTATATCCGCGATCTGTAGCCGTTTTCAAAAGTATTATACTAGTGAACACTATTCTTTGGCAGAGGGCATTGCGTGACGTTAATATGTAAGGCTAACAGTAGTTTGTTTGTGAAATATTCAACGAAGAGTGTTTCGAGGTGAGAAATTGTAAGTTTTTACTCAAGATACCTAAGGGTTTTATGATCATGCATTAATTCTTCGGCATAAACAAACATTTCACTGGGAAATATGCATAAAACTACTCAATTTACAGTTTTATTCGCTTTTCAAAATATATGGGTATAAGATGAAAACATAAATCACTTTAAAAATTGCTTTCAGGGAGGTTTGAGACATTTGTCGTGGGGAGGCCTGATACATGTATAATCTTCAAAAAATATTCCGTAGCTAGTTGGATAGGCCTACATGAAGGCGTCTTCACCATCCAACATATCAAAGGGATTTTTAAAAACCGTACAATCCCCATGTATTTAACGAGGCCGACTTTTCTTGTGTGGAAGTGACTAACTGACAATTTCCTGATTTTTGTTCACCTATAGGACCAAAGCAAGCCAGTATCATTGCTGACCTACCTACTGAGCTGAATAATCCTCTCGATTACTCTCCCAGTACATCGTATCAATCCTCCCATATGTGGGGAGGCTTGAGACAGTTTGCATGTTTTTGTGTTCAACGTTCTGTACAGAATAAGATGTTTAAGTTTTGCGACTTCTATATTTATTTTGTTGAACGATTAATTGAAGAATTATATAATATAAGAAAAGTCCTGCTTCTTCATATAATTCCGTTTCCAGAATAAAAATTCCAAAAAACGTATCAACCCTCCCCAGTCTCCCCTAAGTCTGTTCTTTTTTATGTCTTTTTGTAGATATATTCCTGGTAACGAGATACAGCAATTAATTAATGAATGAATGACTGTATCAGCGAGGTGATAACCATGAAGCTTGTATGGAAGGAAGGTTAGTTCCTTGTTTCGCTTTCCTTTGGAACACCGTTTCTGCTATCAAACCAGTAGAGATGGGATGAACAGAGGCTTAGTGACCCATTGTTCATCCTCTTGTAGTTGGAGAGACTCAAACCCAGAGAAAGGCTGACAAAAACGCCACAAGTTGACAGAGAGGAGTCCACCTCACTATACGAATTGTGGGTGATGTGTCATCCTTGACTCTTCAAGGTTGCTACAGATTAACAAAATATGTTCAACTGTTTCATCAGTGCTTCTGCACCTTTCCCTTCTTTTTCTAACAACTGAAGCGTTTCGAGGTAGCGATTGACCTGAAACAGGCAGAATTGGCCAACAGAAGAGTTGCTGTCTTCTATCAGGACAACGCCAGGACTACTTGGCTATGGTCATTCGCTAAAAACTCCAGAAGATTGGATGAGAAGTTTCGATGCATCCATCATAGAGACCTGACATAGCTCCCAGCATTAACCAAGCAAAACTTTCGCAGTGTTTGGAAATTGGCACCAAGAGGAGACTGTGATTACAAGAACGTTTCACCAATAGGGACCAGGGGATTAAATGTACGATTTCTTTCTCTTCAACCCATGATATTAGCAAATCTGTGTTTCTGTCTGGCGCCCTGTATACCAACGAAAAGATAACAGAAAAAAGGTCGCCATCACGAAGAAGAATACACGTCTAGCTATCGGTGTCCCAGCGAACGACCTCACAAATCCCGACTGAAAAATCTTATCGCGTTAGCAGCGGCGACCTGCCCACATATCATCCGGGGAAAAACCGATACACCGAATTGATTATCGCGCATTAAACGCGGCCCGAGAACGGGAAATCGAACGTCGACCCCGATCTATTAAGACGTTTCCATTAATATGACCGCGACGCTATCGGAGATGGCGTGGCGGTAAATCTTTCCCGGAAGCCGGAACGGATGACCGGACCGGTAATTTCCCAGGAGTGTCGTAGTCGTCGGACCTCTTCAATCGATACGTGTATCGCGATCTGCCGATGCGGGTTTTTATCTTTCGGCACGCATCTCATCTCGCTTTTATGATAGAGATCCACTTTTCCTGGTCTATTCGCCTTGGAACACCATTATAAAATGAATTCGATAAATACTGAGGCCTGAACACTACTCTCGATGAGTTCAATGAGTACTACACACTCCTATCTATGATCGTTGCTAACTTCACTCCTGCCAAACAGATTTGTTGACATTCGCCTTTGATAAACGTCAAAAATCTCGTAACTCTCAAGCTCCCTCTCTGGTAGAGTGCTTAAAAGGACATGACCTCATTCTGCATTGGTAGAGGCAGGAAGTGAGAAGAACACCTGAAACCCTATCTTCATCATCATCATTGCTGCATCCCGTTACCTAGAATAAATTTACAAAAAGACTTAAACACAAAACTATTGGTGCGATCAACTTATAATCTTAGGGCTTCTTGCGACTGTGTGCCCTCCTACAACTCACATATGGATCGGCGGCATGGGTCTTCGCAGCCAAGACCCACATCAAGAGAATACAGGCCACTGAGAATAAACTCCTTAGAATGGCGATGGACGTACCCTGGTTTGTTAGGAACAAACAAATCTACAAGGACTTGGAATGGGAACCAGTTACAGAATTTATGAAGAGAAAGGCGGAAAGGATATTCGACAAAGCCAAACAACATCCAAATGAGGAACTACGAAGATTAGTCGACTACGATCCAACGGAAGAAGCTAGAAGGTCAAGAACCTACCACCGAAGACCGAGAGATCAGTTAAGGATTTAAATGTAACCAAAGAAGAGCTTAACCTATAAAAGCTATAGGCAGCATACAACTATCAACACGACTATGATCGTGTGAGAGTCCAGAAACCATAAGAGTCAACTGGTTAATAGGCAAAATGCCCGGAACCTATGAAGAAGCAGTTAAGGGTTTTTAGTGGGTCTCGAGCTCAGAGAGAGAATCCCCACACTGTTCCCCCTCAGCAGAGGGTGTGTTCGTCTGTTTGCAGATTTTCCCCCTGCTACACCAAAAAAAAGAAAAAAAGTGCCCTCCTATGACTGAAGAGACCCAACCGTGACCTACAGATCCTCCCACACTCCGGGCATAGATACTCACCAACCAGATCTGACCGCAGCTGCATTCTTCTCGAGTCTCCATTATAACTTTGGACCAAATACCTCCACTGTGATCCTTCTAACGCTAGTTTTTCCCAGTTATGATTAGCATTAACTTATTTAAGGAATTGATGCAGTATATCCTTGAACCGCTTATACTGGCCTCCTGGTTTTCAAGCTCCCTCTGTGAATTCGCAATACAGAGCTATTTTTGGGAGTCTTGTGTCTTGCATCCTCAGAATGTGGCCGCTCCATCTGAGTCGTTACTTGAGTCTCAATTGTTTTACAACTAGCCCGCTGCAAGACTTCTGCATTTGAAACTTTGTGGAACCATCTGATTTGCATTTTTCGTCCCAGATGACGTTGTTACGTTTGTTCATGCTGTTTAATAAGTCGCCTGTAGGGCGTCCAGCTTTCGTTTCCGAAAAGAAGCGTCGGGAGGACCACTGCTTTGTAAACAGCTGTCTTGGTCTTCAGATTGAGGTCGTGATTTTGAATCACTCTGTCCTTTAGCTTCCAGAATGCCCGTGATGCCGAATTGATACAGTTGTGTATTTCCATGTCCAGGTTAGCCCTAGTAGTTATGAAGCTTCCCAAGTATTTGAACTGCTCGACCTGATTTAGAGTTCCATCCTCCAGGCTGATATCTGTTTGAAGGCCATCTGGCGGAGTTAAAAGGATTTTGGTTTCGTCAATATTAAGTCTAAGGCCTTAAGCTTCGTATATATGTTTATAGGTGTCCAACATTATCTGAAGATCATCTGAGCTGCTAGCAATAAGTGCGCATCTTCATATTGAAGTCCACATATGCATATTTTGTGACAGGCAGCTTTTTAATTCCTTCCACCCTGAGGTTGAACACTCTTGGCCTTTGAGAGGAAACAGCTGCCTCTTTGGACTGGTGCATTGAATGGATACCTGTTCAAAAAATATTTGAAGGAAACTGGTGGCTCCTTGTGCAGATGATGCAGGACTGATGACACTGTTCAACATATTTTGTTCACTTGTAATTACCTCAGAGAGTTAAGGATGTGATGAAGAACAGGTCACAAGGCCTCAGTTCAGCCCAGAAGGAAACCTAATGAGAGGTCTTTACAGAAAGTCTTTAGCGTTTTCTCTCGGAAAGGATTGATTCAGACCAAGAAACATGAGATGATAGGAATCATCGTTTCTATCCCAACAAGAACATCTTTCTGAACATTTCTGTTGGCATATCATCTCAGTAGGTATACATGAATTGAATTTCTGTCACGCTACCATAACAAGGGACCACCAAAGCGCGGTATAAATTCAATCGACTTCCATGTAGAATCCGAAAGTTGAGCCTGCGGCTTTGCCACCGCCATAACTCCTCTCCCTGCCCAATTTATCCTCATTGGCCCAAGTTCGCGGTGCGGGAAAAGTCAAACTATAAGAAATCCAGTTGTTTTCCGCGGCGACAATACCACTTTGGCGTGCATGGTCTGAATTTACGATACCTGAACGGCCATAGAAGGAAATGGATATCGACGTTCGTTTCCCGAGGATAAATTCACGTCAGAGACAAAGCTTATACCGCGTTGGGGCGTCGTATTTCAGGTCGCGAACGTAGCTAGGCCGCACCCATATATCCCCTTAACGCACAATGAATACTGATCTGGTTTTATCAGGAATTAAACCACGTTGTGGATTTCCCAGACGTTCTCCCAGACTATTGGTGGTGGATTCGGATGGATTTATGGTCGGGAGAAGATTGATGGTTGCTGTTTTCGACTATTCCGCATCATCCCTAATTGCTGCAGCGCGGTGGAAGGGGAACAGCCTGGCTGTAGAACAGAAATTCAGCAAAACTGCCTTGAATTATTCGAATTGGATCCTGGAATCGCACAGATGAACAATGCCATAGGAGATTCAGGTGGAAAGGGCTTGACAGCACCTGTACCACCCTCCTGATCATAGTTTCTATTTGTAGTAATGAGCATACAGAGAGTAGCTGCCCAACAAGTACCTTCAAATGTTATTCTGGATCGATAGGCTCTTCTCTCGCTCTTCCAGATGTATAAAAACGTTCTACAGACTGATTTATTACTGCCCTTCGAGTAGGAGAACATATATGCATTCTACCCCTGCGTTTATTTGAGCCACACAGGGAAGGAAGACTTTGTATATCAGTAAGAATAAGTTACACCTCCTCACTGGCTTCCTTACATGACATGACATTGTCGTCTTAGGAAGCATATGATGGAATGGTATTACGTATAACAAACTGACGAGTGTAGATTCTGTGGGGAACTTCTTCAATAGATGGCTAGGCAGGAAACTTTCCCCTGGATGGAGCATGAGAAGTGGTCTCAGACAGTCGATGCTTCTCATTGAGAGACCATCCTCAGTTCCTAAGGTCGAAACACTCTTAGCTCTTGAGAGGAAAAACAACTGAGTCTAGTAACTGGATCAATGACTGGCCATTTGTTTAATAAACACTTGAATAGAATGGGACTGACTAGCAGTTCCCTGTGCCGCTAGTGCAGGAGCACGGATGAAACGGTTGAACACATTCTGTTCTTCTGTATCAACCTTGAAGACTTAAGGATGACACACCTAGGAAACACAACACCCACAACTCCTATGGTGGGAGGGACACCTCTCTGTCGACTTGTGGCATTTTTGTCAGCATGTCAAAGCTTGAGTCTCTCCAACTACAAGAGGACGAACAATGGGTCACGAGGCCTAAGTTCAGCCCAGTGGTTCAACGCACGAAGTAGAAGAAGAAGATTCTGTGGGGAAGGTGAAAACTTTTGCTTAAATTCTAGGTTTGCCATACAGATCGTTAGTTCTTGTGCCATATGGTCTTACCTTGGCATAATAAGCTGATAATGTCCAGTTTGCGCTTTGGATTAACGGTCCTTTTGAAAGGTTAAGACTGTACAGCTTTGGGCTGAAGATTTTAACAAGCTATTTCAGGTGGTTTGACCACTCTATATTATTCTTTGGGATAAACCTGAATTTTACATTGATTGAAAAGATTTATATTATATCTTCACTTCTTGAATGAATGTATAACTCGTTGGATATACAGAATAAGGTTATTTTATAGGGTTTCAGAGATTTGAGAACTCAATTCTGTTTGTTTTCAAATTATTCCAAGAATTGGTCAGGATAAAGATGACTTCTACGCGAGACAACGTTTGTGTACCAAATATACAGAAAAAATGAGTAAGCTTAACAAGACGTGCAACACGAGAACAATGCTGATCCCAACAAATTTTCCCGACATCGGGATATCCTCCCTTAGGGCTTCACGATACCCCGAAATCCTAAGTTTCCTCTACCTCTTTCGGCGCTAATTCAGATGCGGGATGTAATTTTTTTATGCCCGGCTTTATGGCATCAAAATACTGCGTGCGCTTTGTAGCTTTTATAGCTCGCCATATCCGTCCCGGTGAATGGATATAGGCTGCTGTTTTGAAGTTCTTCCGAATGAAGGACTTCCTCGGTGATTACTGAGAATTCCGACCCGGGGATAGAGGCGTAGCTTAAGGGATGTTTTGGAATTCTTTATTCGGATGTGGCGAGGGATGATGATGAATTTTGTACGGCGAAATTTTTGGTGGATGATGGTTATGAGCTTTTGGTTTTGGAAGATCCTTAAATAGTCAGAATATCTTTGGTCCTGATTAAGAGCCCCGAAGGAGTATGAAAAACCATTCAGAGAATATTTTCAGTCCACTGAGATATGCTTTTTCTCGTAAGGATAGAGATGAAAAAATTGTTTTAATCATACAGCCCCTGTAACTCCTGACGTTTGAAAGTTTACCTCCCAAGTTCTCAATATCAACGAAAGTTTTCATGCTGAAACTGTTTTCGAAGAATTACGATCGTGCTGCAGTGTGTCTGCTTGGTAACCTCATCTGAAATTCAACTTCAGCTCGCTTTATGTACTCAATCTCCTGGATTTGCTCCTAAACCGAACGATCATTACAGAGATAGCTAAATAATGTAGCGCGGGTCTTAAACAAGCAACACGGCGTAGACCCGGATCTTTCTTCGCAGCTGTTTCAATTCCCTCAAATAACAATGCTCTGACGGAAGATAATTTGTTTCCATCAGCTGTCTTCTCTTCTATATGTCCCAGTTACACAGTCTTATTAGCATGAACTGAAATCCTTGTTTCTTTACCCTCCAGAACGTAAATTAGCCGTCGGTCCTAACTGCACGGCAACATGCGACAAAAATCGATTTATGACGATTTGGGAAAGAGGTTTGTTTGCAGGAACAATTAGGGTTAAATTTCGTTCTCAAGAAAGATAGGCAAACGTTATCGGATGCTTCCAAGCAATTGGAAGAGTTTTCTTTTGATGAACGGATTGGTTCAGTTTTTAGAGATGAGAAAATTTATGGCCAATGCTCTAGGGGACCCTGATTTCTTCAAAAAAGGCATCGTCTTCACTTAGTTGCCTTAGGAGGTCCGACATTAGGTTCGTCCTCTTTTTGTGAAGTTGTAGATTGGATTCTGCCGGATCCGGACATACATCAGATGCAAGTGTATACTATAATTGTGCATCAATGGCAACATCTGCTCTGTGAGATACCTGAGCCCTTTTGTGGGCCTAGATATAAACAGTACACGGCAGCTATCCTGACGTAACGCTTCCTTTTGTATAAGTTCATTACGAAATAATCTGAACTGAAAATACTAACCTTACCCTTCTATAAAACGAAGATATGAATGCATGATTAAGTGACCCAACTTTCTCCTAGTAGCACATACTCCTTCCCCATCAAATTTGAAGTCCAACTTGGATCGTGCCTCATCGAAAAACTTATTGTAGCAATTCCTACTTCACGAGAAACACCTCTCGACGAGCACCTAATGGCAACACAAGAAAACTTTCGTCGTAATATAAACGCAATGTATTAGTAAACTTTTCGCATCATCTCGAGGAGTTCTTCATGAAATTTTATGAGCTGTAAGTTCTGACATCGATACGACCACGCCTCAGTCAACTTTAACCGTAGTTTCCGCCTTTTTGGAAGGAGAAAGTATTGCTGCGACAACTTTGACGGAAGTGCGATGTGGTTTCCGGTTTCACTCTGCACAGTCTGCAAACTGATTTCACCCGGGGATATATTTGTTTTTGGCGTGGTTCGCCTATAGTCAACACGTAATAAATTGAATTCGGATTCGAGGTGCGCTTGAAGAATTTGTGTGAGGTGAATTGGGAACCTCGTTAAAGTTGAGCCGCTCTTTTAGTTCAGAACGCATAGGAGTAAGATGAGGATATAAGGAGCTCTGATGAGCGCACAACAGATCTTGAAGTCGCAGTGCAAAGCACCCTTTAAAATCTACAATAGAAGCATTGTGGATTCTTCTTCTACCAATCCGTTGAAACTCTATGAGGAATCTACACCAAAAGTGTACCAAAATATCATTTAAACCCATCTCAAAATCCACCAGAGAGCTATGAATCTATTATACTCAAACTAAACAACTGTAAGACCCAAATGTGAATTTTATTGATCTGGTTAAAGACTTCCACGATACCTTATATGGAAACAACATTTCAGACGTAGCAGATACGAGAAATCAGAATTTTCGTTGTTGAGAACTTCTGCCAGTTTGTGGTCAGGTTGAATGTGGAGTATCTCTTAACCCGCAAACTTTTCAACCTCAACCCAAACTATGCAGATGGAAGCAGCGTGAAATAGTTGAAAGTTTTAACTATTCGCAGGGATGTATTGAAGAAAATGTTTTGGTGTCCATCCAGTCGAAAATTTCAGTGTTCAAATAGGCAATTCCTTCAGGTTGAATTGATGTGATATCTACCGGAACAAGGGAAAGCAACGTCAATGCATATGGGATTCGTTTTTGAGACTAATACTTTGACAACATTCATTCTAGCTCATAAATGCTCTTTACTCAATCCAGTGAACTTTCTTCAGGTTTTCCATACCTTTCAAATGATAAAGTCGACGAACAGCTCTCGAAACGAATTACTTTGGCGTAATCGAATTAGAGGTATACTGAAGAACCTCTCGAAAAGCTGATCATCCGTGTGAATGTATCGAGCCAGACATTCTCAGTAGGATAAGTAGAGGGCAAATAAACACATGATGTCGTCAATTCCGCCAAACGTAATGGCAGGTTAAGAGCATTCGAATCAATGCACCATGACATTCAGATTACTTGCAGCATTGGGTCCGGAATTCTAATGTGAGGATTTTGAAACGTTACGTTATTACTGTGAGTGATCGGTTGGACGTATGTACATTGAGTGCGATGTGGGAGGTATGCATGGTTGACCATGTGGAGTACAATTCTGCCATGGAGGCTGTAACGTAAAATTGATTGGGCAAGCATCCACTTTAGGCTTAGGATTCATTTATGCCCTTGGCCATATGCTGTGTATTAGCATAAGGGTTTACCAAATTGAATTTAGCACCGAAATTATTGAGGAAAGATGCACTGGAACATCATCTATAAGTCCTTGGTTTGTCACATATACGACGCAGTGATCTGAACTAAGGACTTTCCGTGAAGATGAATGCCTGCCTGCAGACTCTCGATCAATATACTGCTCATATATTCGAGTAGGTACCTCTCCAAGAATTGCATTTCTTTTCGGGTTTTTGAGGGTATGTTTACATCTCATTTCATGCCAGTTATTGGACCGAAACCCTGCTCACTTATATACATAGAAGAGATTGATCTGAATTCCCATTAACCATTTGTCAACACAAACGTCGAATCCCATGCCTCACTTCGAACAGATCGTTTGTCTCGAAATCATCGACAATATTATCAGAATACGCCGGATTTCCTTCTACAGTTCCTCTGTAAGTGTGCAGACAACAATCTAAAACTCTTCAATCCTCAGTTACAATAGATAAGATGAAACGTTAACGAGTGTCAGTATCAGATGAATGGGACTGAAAACTTCATAATTGCTATCGGATTTCAAACTACCGACTCTGAATAAGGTAGGGATCAGACCGGAATGGAATTTTTCCTGCGACAAATCCCGGACTGTCTTCGCGACCAATCAGAGATTCCCATTTAACGATTGTGTAAGAACTGGATCCGTTCATTAAACTTATAAATTCAACAGACTCTATTCAAGTTCCCACGCAGGTTATGGATTATCCGTCACGGGGTAGGAGAGTAAGAAATAGATCCAATTTCTTGCTCGATCATCATTTATTCAAGGCGAAGCCTAATCTACAGCGGACCCATCCACGTGCTGGAGTTTTCCTCAATTACCCTAGTTGAAAAGGACCGGTTCGAATACACGGGGCATAAAGGAAGAAGGGGAATTTTTGGGTATCGAAATTTCCTTTTATGTTACGACTCGGGATAAATATGCGAAATGGGGGATATACGAGATTTGCAGGCAGGAAAACGTCGGGTCCTGGTAGAATTTAACAATTTCTTTATGTGCGGCATCGATCAAAGCTGGTTTTCAGATTATAGCGTTCTGGGTTTATCTCCATGGACGGGGGATCTATGTATCTATGCCAATAACAGAAAAGCGTCTCCTAACCATTATTATATTGTATTCTCTCTTCAGAATTTTCTTCTGAATTACGTATATGTAGAGCTGTTCACGTTTTGTTATAACAATAAGATACCGAAGTGAAAATGTATTCACTGTAACAAAAAGATATCTGAAGAAGTATAAGGTTCAACAAAAAACGAATTTCGAAAATTCATAGTTTTATTCACCCTCAATACAAAGTAGAACCTCCACGTATAACTGCTTGGCATCTTCTCTGTATCTTTTCTATCAGGCAATAGAGAGAATCCTGCACAATTTGTTGCTACAAGCTGCAGAAGGAGCTGCATGCGAAACTTAATTTAGATCAGTGGATTTTGAATGGACTTCTTCAACCCAGATGCCTTATCATCGCCCTTTTGAAGCTAGCGGTTTAGTAGAATTGGCCAGCAAGAGAGATTGTTTTTCTATCAGGTCAACGCCAGACCACTCACGTCTGTAATGACTCCTCAGAAACTCCAGAAGCTAGCATAACTAGCTTTGATGCATCTACCATGTAGTCCAAACCTGGCAACAAGCGATGGGACATGTTTTTCTTGCTTAACTTTCTTAGTGATGAGAAATTGAAATTGGTAACAAGAGTTTTTCGCCAATAGGGACAAAGACTTCCTTAAGGGTACTATTATGAAGCTACCTTCAAAATGGCAACGAATAATAGAATAGAACGCTGTATCTCTGACCAATCCAAAACATGTCGAATAGAGTCATGAAGTTCACAAAAAAATAATGGATGTTGTAGAACAGAAGTGAACCTCCTGGTTTAGATGAGGCTATTTTGAGCAGTTGGAAGATTCGGATCTGGCTTGAGACTGAATTTTTTATCGGAGTTGGATTTGGAATTTGGTAATTCCAGGAACAATCATTCTCTGTTGAGCCTCTGACATCTACATACATTAAAATTGAAAAAATTTTGGTGTTGCTATTGAAACAAGAGTAACTTGGAATCAGAGCACTTTTTTTGAAGAGTTTCCAGCAGAAACATTTATTCAAATGGAAGAATCTCTTACTCAACATAATTTTGCCCCCAGTTTTCGTTTGTGTCGGAAGAACTAGCATTCCAAACAACTGTTTTACCCGAAAAATAACCTCTTAAATTCAACTCGTAAAACCCCGGAACAGACTCGAATAAGAGAAGATAAAACTCAAGTTATACTAATTGGAACATCAAGATAGGGAACTATAGTAACTATAGAGATATCCGTAGCATCACTAATGATCACCGAGTATACTTTTCTTCGTTGGGAGGAGCTGCTCCAGCCTGGAAATTAAATACCTCACATCAGCCACCTGGGACTCGCAAGAAATTGTTCGCTTATATCGAATTTATGAGGGAAACATTCAAGACGGGCAGAATGGTGGACTATAAAGTTACATCGACGGGACGCGCAGCCCCCCCCCCTGGCTTTTAGGCGACACAATGGCCTCTTCTTTCCGCTATCGCCATCCCGGAAACGTCCTCACGAAAGCGTTTTTACTATTTTCTCACTTCCATCCATTTTACGTGAGTTATCTGTGGGTTATTGTGGGATAGTTGAGTGGCCTCAGTTATTCATGGAGGTGGCCATTGTATGGTCGGCTGGCGTTGAGGGTAATTTGACGTTCTGATTCATCGTTCTGCATAATATATCAATTTGTAGCTCACTCTTACTGAAAAGGGTAGGTGGAGTACGACAATGTGTATTCTCCATGTCTTTTTGTCGAATTACATTCGCTACATCGACTTCTAACAAGCAGAGAGGTGGTTTACCAGATACTCTATGGAATATCCCACGTATAATATCAGTAGTGCTTGTTTTTCTATGCGAATTACGAAGTTTGCAGCAATCCAAGAAGTTTTCCTCACGCTCTTCAATTCAAGGATTAAAACTAGTGAGAAAATCTTTTCGCACTCATTATATAAGGCTACTGCAATGCATTAAACTATTTAGGGTTATCAACGACGAGTGGGAAGCCACAAGGTTCTGTTTAAGGGCCATTGTTATTTCTCTTGAACAACTATTTTGGAGCAATGATCCAATTCA